>NC_065543.1:44417776-45617776 GCF_932294415.1 Quercus robur
ACAACTTCAGAGTCTCCTTCAACCATAACTCTCTCAAATCCTAGCTCTTTGGCAAACAAGAGAGCTCTTCTTGCTGCTATCACTTCCACTGTCTCTACAGAAGTAGGTAGGGGAATTTTTTGTGAAAGTATTCACCTTCTTGTGCAAGCAAAATATGAATTGAATGGAAGAGAAAATAACAACTTTTTATAGTAAATAAAATGGGGAGAAGAAGAGTTAAAATAAAAGGAAGGTGAAGGAATGAAGGAATTGTATGGTTGAAGTAGAGAGTAGTGGAGAGATAAAAAGGTAAAAGTGGAGAGAATGTTGGAGGAACTATAATTGTAGGGTGAAAAATTAATAAGTAGAAAAATAATTAAAAAAGAGAGAAGATGTTGGAAATAAGTGGATGATGTAGCTTAACAAGAGCATAGCAATAATAAATGTCACATTTAAGCTTTTAGATAAATATGGAATATAGACTAGTCGCTGACCAGCGCTTGATAATTTTTTTAGAATGGTCCCATTAAATTTATTTTTTATAATTTGTACTAATTTAATAAAGAGTAATATATTTCATAATCATATTTTCATTAATTATAGGAACAATCACAAATGTAATATATATATATATATATATATAATTTCTATCATACCAAAATGAAAATAATAAAAATTTTCTAAGGAATTCAAAAGGTAAGTTAGCGAAAATATTCATTATTTAATCAAATTTATTTATAACATTTTGTGTATCATTAAAAAGTATTGAGAATTTAGAAATTATTATTTTAAAATTTAAATAAACTTTCTCAAACTCGATTTTTTCTACCCTACAATCTAAAACACTAAAACATATATAAAAAATATTAATAAAACTCAGCGAAACTAAAATTCAAAATAAAAAAGAAAAAAGAAATAAAACTCACATAGTCACATTCAATCTCTCGAATATGCAAAACATATCAAATTTGATGTGATCAAGCCAAATATTCAACGCATAATCAAATTCAAATTTTTTAATAAGACTTTGAAGTCACGCAAAAGAAATAGGTGGTTGATCCTAAGCAAAAGTGCTAGTTGTAGCTTTATATATGATGAAAGTGTTGTTACACTACACTATCATTCAAAACCCTATTACATCGTTGCTTAAAATATTTTTTGGTCGAATAGATTGTATCATAATTCATGGCAAAATCAAGCTTTAAGGTTTCTCTCTTGCCTGTCATATTAATAGTCAAGGACTCAAGTCGCAATTACTTGATCTATTCCAAATAAACAAGTTTCAACAGAAAATTTCAAAAAGAATTGTTGTAAACTTTATTTTAGATTTTCCAATCTTATGAGCCTCTTTTTGTATACTAAATTGTGACAGGTCTTATTTCAAATTGATGTATTTTGAAATAGAAATTTTCAAAAAGAATTATGGAAATTTATATTTTGATGTATTTCCAATCCTATGTGATAGGATTTATTTCAGTTTAAAAATGTGATATGGTATCTCCAAAGTACATTATGGTTGGAAATAGGTCCTAGGCCTCTTTCGTGGTTATGGGGTCCTATATTATATAGTTACTGCATAGTTGCACTTCGGTCTTCATATGATAAGATAATAGTAGAACATTTGAATTTTTACACATTGAAGACATTGATAGATGTGTGACTATATGAAGAAACTCTTTTTGGTTCTGGAAATCCAACTAATAAAAAATTCCTAGAGAAACCTTTGCTTTTAATAACATTAACATTTTTTTGGGGGGGCTTATTGTTTGTGAGAAAAGAATTGTAAATGATGCTGCACATGTAAAGCCAATTGCTATATGGAGCATATGAGATTCACCATAGAATTTGGTTCTCTAGGAGGAGATTCTAGGGAGAGATTTTGTTATAGATTATAAAAGGCTATGTTTTCTAATTCCTAGAAATGTCTAAAATGGTTATTATTATTGTTAGTCATCTTCTCAATGGTGTTATTTTTGCACACTTGCAAGAATGTATAGCATATTTGTTTGCTTTCCAAACAAAATATGCAAGTTGATTATTTTGGATGTGAATGCAATTGCGTTCTAGATCAATTCTCACAAGACAAAGACGAAATAATACACTGAAGTATACGAGAAAATCAGTATTGAGAGAGAGAGAGATATATAAAGATGTTAGGACATATGTGGATATTGTTAGAGACATATGTTATGTAAATTGGCTAATCCTTGACAAAGCGCACTTTACTTGTAATTGAGTAGATCTAGGATGGGTTTAATACTTCAAGGAACAAGAGTTCAAGTTTAGCATTGAAGCCATGCAAATCTGTCCAAGAAATAAGTGAAGAAGTGTTGTTCATTAAAACTTGACAGATAGTTCGACAGATCCATATCCATCGAGGTTTAATTCTAATGCTCGACAGCAGCTCAATAGAAGCTATATCTGTTGAGAATTATGAAATACAAATTTCTAGATCTGATTTCATGCATATCCATGTGTATTTGTGTAGGGTTTCTTTTCTCACAACCCTAGACATATATAAGGATTATTTTAAAGGCCGTCAAAGGTGATGCAAAGTAATGCAACTCAATGCAAATTGATTGTGCATGCAAATTGTGATCGGAGATAGAATTTACCCTAGTTCATCATATTCCTTGTAGAAGCTGCTGCGTCTTTGCGCCAAGGGTTTTGTAACCAAGGAGTTTTTTGATCTTCATCGTTGGATGAAATGAAGAACTTCGCAGCCAACATCTTCCTTAAGTTGGTGTGTTAATCATGTACTTGGATCTGTGCATCAATTGGTTAGTCACGTACTGAGAGCCGTGCATTGAAATGAGAGATTTTCACTACATCACAAATCCAATTGGGTATTGGGATAAGGGTTAAATTGTAGGTTGGTATTAGGTACTGGGATTCCTTTTACTTGTAACTGCTTTGTTTTGATAATAGTGGATTCTCAGGAGTGGTGGCTTTAAATTCACCCGATAGAGTTTTGCCTTGGTGGTTTTCCCCATTCGTAAACAAATCACCTGTGTCAAATTTATTTTCCGCTGCATTTAACTTAATTGATGATTTATTTGTGCTACCACGCTTATTGCATGTAATTTAATCTAATTAATTCACTTGGTTAATTAATTGATTAATTTTACTAAAGGGGTCAATACATTTTTGACCTGTCAAAAGCGACTAGAGAACGTTGCTTGTACCTTTGTAGAGACTCAAGTACTCGAATCCAAGAGATTTTTGTGCCATGCGAAACAACCAATCTCACATTTGATCAGTTACTATGGTTAATTGTAAGGTCATTATAATGTTCTGCTATAAGCGTGTTCCATACATTTTCATCAGATTTGACAGAAAATTTAAATTCTTATTTTGCGTTTTTCAAGAAATTCAAATTTCTATAAGCAGCTTAAGATTTATAGTTTTCCTCCAAAAAATGATAGGAAATTTTGAAAATTAGTGAGAATCAAGAAGAAGAAACATAGCAGGGATTGTGAACTATGTGAATCTTATTATAGTGAGAAGATTTTTATTAGAGAATAAAGAGAATGAATACTAGAAGGAAAATGGCAATTTAGCATGACTAGGTTAAGCAGAGGTACACTTTTATACTTTTAGAAGGTTCGATATGTATGACAATGTTTGACAAACGACACTTTCTTGAAGCACGTAGCTAGGCAGCAGTATAATACAGAAAAATATATAGAAAATAACACTGCGGTTCAGTGATTTATTATATCTACGGTAAATTTGTAAACCAGGATAAATATAGAAAAGACTTAAAAAATTTTGCTATAGTTTTATTTATTTATTATTATTACCGATTTGCTTTATAAAAGTTCTGCTTTGAGGACACTCAAGCTCGACCCGAAGTTATCCTACGCGGGGCTATCAGGACTTGGTGGCTAACCAACGGAGTCAATAGGCGCTAGGGGGTGGATGCTATGAATTTTTTTATTGTTTTCTTTTGTCCTGTAAGCCAGGCTATATGTGTAGCACCGGATTTATCAGGGAAAAAACTTTGGTAACACCCCCCCCCCCCCATTATGGGACTCACCCCTCATGTGAGAGTAGAGAGCATTGTTTCTGGAGTGTGTAAGAATTACCCGTGCATCAGGACCCTTTATTATTTTTTTTGTACTTTTTGTCCATTTCAAGAATACAGATTCTACCTATTTCAGTAAAAAAAAAACCTTCCATCAACTTTCAGGAGATCCTTGTTAGAAGCTTCACTAAAACTTCATTCATTTTGTAGAAAGTGTGAAAAGGGTCCCCATAATGGTATAAATATATGATTCTCATAGCTTAGGGGTGAAAAGGGTTCCCATTTTGTAGAAAGTGTGAAAAGGGTACCCAAGACCATCTCTTCTATCGGAAGTTTAGGGGTATTTTGGTAATTTTAAAGGATTTTAGAGTACTTTAGTTATTTTCAAGTTTTAGGGGCATTTTAGTAATTTTGATTATTGGGTAATTGGATGGGTTAGAGTTTGCCCATAATAATTAGGTTGAATTGAGTGAGCTTGGGTTATAAATAATTGTTTAAATGGACAATAAATAAGTAAATGAGTTTATATACTAAACCCAATTATGCACACTCCAAACACACCCATTTGACACCCTTACATTTGTCAAGTGTTGAAGAGGGTGCATGGTACAGGAGGTTGTGGCCCATTGGGTCTCCAAATACAGTTGTGGAGGTATTCCATTGCGTCCAAGGAATCGATGTTGGATTTTCGCCATTTTGGATTTATGGACTTGTGTAATGAGTTATATATATATATATATATATATATTTTTTTTTTGAGAAGATAGTGAGTTATATTTGGATTTCTTGTGATTTAGAATGTAAAATATTTATTGATTTTTCTAGTGGGTGTTTTATTGATTTTTCAGAAGAATTAGAACATGAAATTGCTTTTGTTGTTTTCTTCTCTGTGTTCTTCCAATTATGATTTAAAAAAAAAAATCTAAAAATGTTTTTAACAAAAAAATTATTTAAGAATTTTTTTTTATTTCAAGAAATTTAAGAAAAAGCATAATAATATCCTCTTGTGTAGTTAATTAAAATAACTAGATGAAATATTTTAATTGAATAAATTTAAAAATTAAAGGTCTGAATTGATAAAGTTGAGAGGTGTAATTTGTAATTTAGTATTTAATTAATTTTCTTGGTGGGTTGTGTTTTTCCGTTGGTTTGTGCCTTCGTGGGACATCGTTAGTGGCTGGCAAGGGTTTTCATGTTTTTGTTTTTTTTTTGGGTTTAATTTAATTTTTTATGATCAAATATTAATTTTGGTGTTTATATATATAGATAATCAACGTAAATACAAAACAGCGTGGTTTTTGGGCTCATAAGTCATAAGGAAGTATTTTTAATCGGGACTAATCACTAATGGGAGGCATTAACCTAAACAAAAACAAAAACAAAATAAAAAAACAAAAAAACAAAAAACCCAAAAAGCAAAAGACCAAAATAAGCTTGAACTGTACGGATTTTGGAGCAGCCTGAACTGGTTCGCTGATGTCCTAGTATAATATGTCCCTTCCTTTACAATTCATTTTTTGTCTCTCTATCATCATGTGCTGTTTGGTTGGTGAGAATTTTGAGTCTCTTATAAAAATTCATGCACATACAAGTTAATGATATGATAATTTTGGTTTTTGAATATTTATTGCAAGAACATTATAATTTTGTAGCTCTTGTATGACAATTTTTAAGTGCATGTTAGAGCATATAAATTGCTTCATAGTTTTTGAGCCAACTCTATATATAGTTTAATTTATAGATTCCATACTATGGAGCTGCATTGGTTCTTATTATATGGTGGTGCAAAAGTAACAAAGGTTAGTGATAAGGGTAAAATTGTGAATGTGAATATTCATGAATATAGTATCATGAAGTGACGTTCAAAATAGACCCGTCGGACTCACTTGTCATAAATGGCAGTCGAACAGCTTTAGGACGTCTACAGCTTTAGGAAGACGGGGTTAGCTTGTCATAAATGGAAAGTTGACACTACTAAGCTGAAGGGGGTAGGCGAAACTGACGACCCAGACTAGGCTGACGACCCTAACAAGGGAGTAGGCGAAGCTGACGACCCCGACGAGGGGGTAGGCGAAGCTGATGACCCTGACGAGGCTGACGACCTCGACGAGGGAGTAGGTGAAGCTGACGACCCCGACGAGGGGGTTGGCGAAGCTGACGACCCTGACGAGGCTGACGACCCTAACAAGGGAGTAGGTGAAGCTGACGACCCTGACGAGGCTGACGACCCTAACAAGGGAGTAGGCGAAGCCGACGACCCTAACGAGGCTGACGACCCCAACGAGGAGTAGGCGAAGCTAACGACCCTGACGAGGCTGATGACCCTAACAAGGAAGTAGGCGAAACCGACGACCGTAACGAGGCTGACGACCCCAACGAGGAGTAGGCGAAGCTAACGACCCTAACGAGACTGACGACCCCGACGAGGGAGTAGGCGAAGTGACGACCCCGACAAGGGAGTAGGCGAAGCTGACGACCCTAACGAGGTTGACGACCCCAACGAGGGAGTAGGCGAAGCTGACGACCCTAACGAGGCTGACGACCCCGACGAGGGAGTAGGCGAAGCTGACGACCCTGACGTAGCCTTGCTTGGTCTCCACGTTTGCATATATAAAGAAATATCTTGCGCCCCACGCTTGGTGTTAAATAAAAAGACTCCTACAAGGAAATGATCTCGCAAAATACGTCTAAAGAGACTCCTATAAGGAAAAGACTTCTAATCCAATAAGGAGAGGTCAACCCTCTACCACTATAAAAACCCCAATATCCTCACCAACCAAAGTACGCATAATTTACCCTCTCTAACACTTTAGAGTTGTGAGAAGTTCTAACTTGACATTCGGAGGGTATTTGGCCAGCACCACACCGGTGCTCTCTGCGAGGTCTTCTCTTTTTGTGTTGTGCAGACGTTGTTTCGAGCACGTGAGTGCCGTGTAGCTCACTGACGATTTTTCGGCATCATCAGTTAGGACTTTAAAATAGTTAGTAATCGTACCTCATAATGGGACTAAAATTGGGTAATAGCATTATATAAGTTGATTTATACTTCTTCATTATGTATGGGGATAAATTTTTTATTTTTACTTTGCAGTCGCCTTGGGATATTATATCAAAATTTTTACTATCTAAAGGAATACTGTAACTCCGAAAAAGAAAAATGTATACACTCTGTGCTTCTTTACCTATCAGGCAATATTTCATGGCATATCTTGAAATAATTATTTTGTGGTCTAGGAAACGACCATTCTCACATTTGAACAACCACTAGAGTTAATTGCACTTTCCCCCTACAACTATTGTATTGTGTAGTTGTAAGGTCCGTCTATTTCAAAACTGAATAATGTCTTTCCTTAACTATCATCACTTCGTTACAATACCATTAGGATTTTCATAAGATAGATCAAATTCCTATTAGACACGTTTTAGAGAAATTTGGGAAGGAATAATAGAGTCAGTAACAGTGGCCAACAAAGGAAGTTTTAGGTACACACAATCTCACTGCTGCAGTGCTACATAGCATGCAAAGATTAGAAGAGGTCACTTTCCTCTGATGTAATTCTTTTACTTTGGTGATTCCTGCATTGGATAAATATCTTATTCATCTAAAAAGAAATGTCTGCAAAAAGAAAGAATCCTGCAGCATTCAATTTGGAAATCTTGGAGCTACTAGAAAGGGAGATAATGGACTCAAAAAGCACATCAGACTGGTGTTTGAAGGGAGAAAGAAAAACGAGGTATTTTCATCATATGTTGGTTGACAAAACAAGGCTGAATAACAGATTCTTAAGGCTCAAAATGGCATGTGAGCAATGGATCAACTTGGTACATGTCAGAATGCTAAAGAAGGTCAAGACATTAAAGTTCAACATTCACAGACTGAAGAGAAACTCAATCAGAAAGAAGAAAGACAGAAGAAGCATAAACAACAGTAGCTTTATTATTTCATTCACGTACAAACGACTTGTAGTTTCTGTATTGTATCAGTTTTGTTAATTAGTAATAGGTGTGCCAGACACGTGATATAGGTGAACAGGTGTCAGAGATTAATTGCTTGATCAAATTCTGTTTTAGATGGTTAGTTAGGATCTGCAGCTAACTCGTAGGCTCTGTTGATAGGACAAGAAACAGAACAGGCGGTGGATCATATAGTGAAATCTATAGAGTGGCAGATCAAATATCTGTAGAACATATTGGGTCAACTTCAAGCAATAGACATTGCAGTGCCTAGACACTGATCAATAGCATAAGTACAAAGTTGCCTCTCAAATTGTGGGGGGGGGGGGGGGGGGGGGGGGGTGTTGGTTGGGTGGTGGTTTTAAAGGCCCCTAGTCCATTTGGATTTCAAATGATATTTTATCAGAAATATTGGAACATCACGATAAATGTGGTGAGGATATGCAGTCACATTGCAATGCTGGTGTTTGAAGAGAGAGTATCCAGAATTCGCAAGTGCTGCAGTTATAAGTAATTTTGGTGCTAGATGGAGCAGGATCCTACAGAATCAAATGGAGGGAAACTGCTTATATGCAAAGACAGATCAGGCAATAAAATATTACCAGGATGCCACTCTGGGGAATGTGACACAAAACAATACTGCAATCAATTTAACTCTTAGACCAGCTATGACTCTTCAACTAAAAAAGGGAATCACAAGCATCGTTATCCTACCAAGTGGTAATGTGCAAATATTAGTTAGAAGGGTCCATTCCTGCATCTTGACAGACAACCAATCTGGCTAATGTGGCACCATGAATGTAACATGTTTTTGGTCTAAGCTTGGGCAACTGTTTTGTCTATTTGTATTATTTTCTGATCGCCGCCGTGGTTGGGTCAAATGTAGTGTCCTAATGTTCTGGCTTTTTTCTGGTTTTGTTTCCCTAACAGAGGAATTTTTGACAACATCACAGGAAGCAAAAATGGAAATCTTGCTTCCTACAACCCTTTAACTATAGAAATCTAGTTGCTGAAATTTGAAGAATTGCACTGCAACCTTTACTAGCTTAGCAGTTGGATGTGAGATTTTTAGTAAAGTATAAACATATGCTGAATATAGTATAATAAATCTTAATTTGAATAAAGTGTAAATAGATTCAAACTTCCACAAACAGAAAATTACATAAGTGTAAATTTTGCTTACGTATATCTGGTAATCTGGGATGCACGGACGCGGCTCCCAGGCCGGCGCACCCGCGTCCGACGCGGTGGGACGCGGCGACGCGGGAGGGACGCCGCAGACCGCACGTCCGTCCCGCGTTGTGCCACGTGGCGGATCCCAACTCGGGCCGACGCAGCCAAAGTCGGCGCCGACGCGACCGAAATTGGGCCGACTCGGTCCGTATCGGCTGTATCGGCCGAAACGGCCGAGTCAGGCCAAAATTAAAAAAAAAAAAAAAAAAAAAAAAGGTGCAAACGCACCGTTTGACTTAAGGGGTCTTAACCTAAATACCCAGACCCCTTAAGTCACTCACACTTCATCCAAATCTCCTCTCTCACTCCGTCCCTCATCTCCCTTCTGCCTTCTCTGTGTGCTTCACTGCTTCGTCCCTCATTTCTGTGTGCTCCATCCATAGTGATTGCTGTGTGCACACTGCATTGCTTCAGCCTTTAGGTGTGCTCTCTCTGCTCTTTTCTTGAATTTTTATTCTTTGTTCTTTACGATTTCTCTCTTTCAAATTGCTTAGAAATAAATTTGTGAATCTGAAAATTTATGTGCTTGACTGCTTGCTGTGTTTTTTTGCTTGTTTTTTCAATTCTTGTGGGAGTTAAAGGGTTTTGTTAACCTATGATTTGTGATTTGTGGTTTGTGGGAGTTAAAGGGTTCTGTGTTTTTTTTGCTGTGAACCTGGTTGCTGTGTTTTTTTTACTGTGAACTTGGTTTAATTTATCATTAATTTATTTAGTTAATAGTTATTATTTGTAGGTTTTTTGTGGGGAGTTAAAGGGTTTTTTGGTTTTGTGGTTTTGTGTTTTTTTGCTGTGAAGTTCACAGTGTGAACCTGGCTGCTGTGTTTTGTTGCTGTGAACTTGGTTTGATTTATCATTAATTTGTAGGTTAAATTGAATCTATTGAATTTACAATGGACGAAGTTAATAGCACAGAAAGTTCACAAGAAGTGTCAAATGCTGAATCCCCTCTTTGGCAGTATGTGACTAAAGTAGAAAAACCAGCTGGTGCATCTGTGAAATCTGGTGGAAACACATATTTTAAGTGCAACTATTGTGATATAGTTTTTATGGGATCCTATTCTAGGGTTAAGGCTCATTTATTACAAATTTCTGGCAAAGGTATTAGAGCATGCCGTAATGTGTCAAAGAGCCATAGGTTGGAAATGCAGCGAATGCATGATCAAGTTGAGGCTAATAAGTTAGAGCAAGAACAGAGAAGTCATATTCCCTTACCCCCACCTCCCCCAGGCCGTGGGATACCTATTTCCCCATTTCAGAGACAAGAAGGGAGTGATAGTAGTCATAGTACAAATCCGGTTGATGCTAAGAGGAGGAAGGTGACTATGAATACTACTTTGGAGAAAGCATTTCAGAATAATGCTAGACATGATTTAGATAGTAGAATTGCTAGGATGTTTTACATCGGTGGGCTTCCGTTTAACTTTGCAAGGAACCCACATTATCGTAGTCCTATGCATTTGCTGCTACTCATAGCATTCCGGGTTATCTTCCTCCTGAATACAATGCTTTGAGAACAACACTTTTGCAAAAGGAACGAGCTCATGTTGAAAGACTCTTGAAACCAATTAAGGACTCTTGGCTTGAAAATGGTGTAAGTATAGTTTCTGATGGATGGTCAGATCCACAAAGGAGGCCTCTTATTAATATTATGGCTGTATCAGATGGGGGTCCAGTGTTTATAAAAGCAATTGATGGGTCAGGTGAGTTCAAAGATAAGCATTACATTGCTGGGGTGTTGAAGGATGCTATAAAAGAGATTGGACATGAAAAAGTTGTCCAAGTCATCACTGATAATGCAAATGTGATGAAAGCTGCTGGAGCTCTTATTGAGGGTGAGTATCCTAAAATATTTTGGACACCTTGTGTTGTCCACACTCTTAATCTAGCTTTGAAGAATATTTGTGCAGCAAAAACCACTGAAAAGAATGAAGTTACATATGAGGAATGTAGTTGGATTACACGTGTTGCTGATGATGCATCCTTCATACGTGTTTTTATCATGAACCATTCTATGAGGTTGCCAATGTTTAATGAATTTTTTCCATTAAAATTGCTCCAAGTTGCTGATACTAGATTTGCTTCGGTGGTTGTAACGTTGAAAAGATTGAAGTTGATAAAAAGATGCCTTCAAGCCATGGCTATTAGTGACCAATGGGCTTCTTATAGGGAGGATGACATTGGAAAAGCTCAAAAGGTGAAAGATATGATTCTAAGTGATCTTTGGTGGGATAATATTGATTATATCCTTGAATTCACGGCACCCATTTATGATATGCTACGAATAGCCGACACAGATAAGCCTTGTCTTCATCTTGTGTATGAGATGTGGGATTCCATGATAGAGAAGGTGAAAGCAGTGATATATCGGCATGAAGGCTTGGAAGAGGATCAATATAGCTCTTTTTGGGGTGTGGTGTATGATATACTCATTGATCGGTGGACTAAAAATTCTACACCACTACATTGCTTGGCTTATTCCTTAAATCCTAAGTAAGTATATTTATTATCTATTTTCCTTAGTTCACCCTTTTAGTAAAACATACGTTTGATCTATATTTGTTTTTTAATCTTTAACTAGGTATTACTCCATTGAATGAATTTTGGAGAATCCAAAACGCATCCCTCCACATCGGGATCATGAAATTTCTATGGAAAGAAGCAAGTGTTTGGAGCGATACTTTGAAGATGAGAATGACTTAACGGTGGTGAAGTATGAGTTTGCTAAATTTTCAGGAGGGAGGTTTCCTTCACCAAGTGCCTTGACGGATAGGTGGACCTTACTACCTTTGGTTTGGTGGCAATACCATGGCTCCGCATTTCCAACTCTTCAAACCCTTGCCCTTAAACTTCTTGGACAACCTTGCTCATCCTCATGTGCTGAGAGAAATTGGAGCACGTACAAATTCATTCATTCCTTAAAAAGAAACAAAATGGCTCCTGCACGCGCTAAGGATTTGGTATATGTGCATTCTAATCTTCGACTCTTGTCAAGGCGCAATGAAGAGTACATACATACCGCAACAAAGATGTGGGATATTGCAGGAGACTCTTGGAATGAGAGCGACATGCATGGAGGAGCTGGAATTCTTGAGAATGCAGCTCTTACACTTGATGAGCCTGAGTTGGAGGCTATAGTTATTGGGAATGTTGACACTAGTGCTACTACTAGTGAAAGTGAAGTTCGAAGTGAAGCTATTGATCTTGAGGATGATGATATTTGTGTTTGATTGTCTTGTTGATTATCTTTTATTTTGTTTTAGTTTCAAACTTATGAGTTGTATTCTAATTTCCAAATATCATGGAATGTTTTAGTTTCAATCTTGTGGATTATATTTAATTTATGAACATCATGTTTTAGTTGTTATCTACTATTGCTCTTAAATTTGGTATTTGTTTATATAATGTGAAAAAGTAAAAGTATGCTTAGCAATATATTAAACATATATTATAAAAATATTTTTAATAATTTTTTAATCGCCGAGTCTTGCCGCACCCGCACCCACCTTTTTCAAAAATTGCCGAGTCCCGCACCCGCACCCGCACCCGCACCCGAGTCCCGAAACGCACCCGTGCTTCATAGCTGGTAATACAATAAATAGGCCACTTAAACCATTTCTAAACCCTGATTATCATTGTCTTCTCATTCCCTTGAAGAAAATGCTTGAAAAATTGCTAATCGGAATATCTGTAGGAGCCAGTCATATATCTGATGAACTAATTGATAAATCTTTTCAAACAAGCTAGGTACTGCATTGAATACTAAAATAGCTATGTAGCAGAGAAGCTGATAAATTTGTCTTTTCAAGAATTCTAAAAATTCACTCTTTATATGTGTGTGACTGCAATGCTAAGTTTATAATAATTAAAGTCATTCAATAAGCTATAGGCTTGATATAAGACTTATTGTTCCTCATACATGTAGAAATATTGATATTGAAATGTAAACAACAACAATAATCAAGCCTTAGTCCCAAAACTTTTGAACTGGCTTGGGATCCTCAATAGACTAATGAAAGTTAGCCCCATATTTTCTTTTCCACCATCCTATCTTATCCAAAATCATACTCTTTGGTCACCTCCTTAATTGATATGTCCTTTTTTACTAATTCCATTAATTTTATTTTAGATTTTTCTCTACCTTTTTTTTTCACTCAACTTGAACCAACTCATGTTCCCCACTATTGGATTAGCCAATCTCATCTACACATGATCAAAATCTTCTCAAGCAACTCTCACTCATCTTTTAATCAATAATATACCACTATTTTTAAGTGGATTTCTTCATTTCGAATCTTAACTTTGTACTTTCACTTATCCATCTTAACATTTTTATTCTAGTACACCCTCTCAAGGTTGGGTCCACCATATAGGCCATTTAGGGATATGCCTTGGCCCCTAAGTGTAGAAAGGTCCCATAAGGATGGCCATAATATCATACTTATATATAGCAACTTAAAATTAAGAGAAATGCTATGTCCAAAACATTTCCACAACAAATCCTACATAACAGGTTGTTATTGGCTGTTATTGATAGACAAAAAATAATTTAGTGTGGGTTTAAATTAGAACCAATAACAACCTACCATCTAAAATTTGTTGTGAAAATATTGTGAATGTAGCACTTCTCTAAAATAAAATATTTCTCCTATTCAGTAACTTTTTTCTTTCTTGTGGTTTATATCTAACTAAAAAATGGAATAAACTCATCTATTCTTTCTTCTTCTTTTTGTTTTTTTTTTTACCCCTGAACTTATTATCAAAAGTCATATTTAGATTAAAAAATATATTTTTTATTCTTTATATATTATGCTCTATATACAATTGATGTGAAAATTTGTATCAATTTGATTTTAAGTTAATCCATCTTTACTTGCGAAGGTTAAAATTATTGTTGTTCTAATGTTAGGGGAAGGTAAACTAGTGCTTTGATGAATTAGGTTCTATTGTTCTGCGCTTTGAAAACACCATTCAATCAAACAAATAAATCAACCCAGCCAATTTTTGAAAATACAGCATCTGATACCCAAATTAAAGTGAATCTCCCCCCCCCCCCCCCCCCCAAAAAAAAAAAACAAAACAAAAAAAAAAAAAAAAAAAAACCTAGGAGTTCAACATCAGGGGCATAAACTATAGTCAAAATCTCAAGCATTGACTATCTTAAATCAAATAAAGACAAGAAACCCAACTAACATTGGGATAATACCCATCTCTTCTTCCACTTTTTTTCCATCTCATTCCCAAATCCCACTATATTTTTGTTGGATGCACAATTCTCTTTTATCATTTGGCCATAGAGATCAGAGAAGCTTGAAATACTTAAAAGCAAACATACAACCATGCCATACAGAAAAATACATTTTCCCCTTTCCTTCATGTTAATTTTTATACTAATCAGAATATGCCCCAACAATGATAATGAGCAACTCTGTTCCTAAATCTTCAAAGAGTTCAAAAACATTAGAAAAATCCAACCTGATGTAGGATAAAGTGGGTGCTTATGGTGGGTTAGGGTTTAGGAGGATTTGTGGATCTAGGATTCAGAATTGTAGAAAAAAAGTATTAGCAATCAAAATTAGGTAGGGTTTGATGAGAGTTTTTATGACTATTTGATAAAGAAATTATGTGGGGTTCTATGGTTTTCATAGGTAAAGAGCAAGGGCTTGACTTGGGGTTGTATAGAAGAAGAAGAAGAAAGAAATTAACTTTGTTAAGAACTGACAACAGAATTTAGCTTGTAGGCTTGTTCCTGCACAAGTTTGGTAGCGGGCAAAAATACTTGGATACAACTTATTTTGGATTCCATACTTTTCTACAAACAACTCCTGATCTGTGCATCCTCAAACCTTCAATTAGCATACTTAGGATCCATAATAGGAGGGAGATAATCATTTAGATAAGTAAACTTCTTCCTATCAAAAGTAAAATGTCAACAGCCTGGGCCCATTGTGCATAATAACTCCCCTTAAGACAAATCAAAGCAATAGAGAGCATATCAGAGGGGAATAAGCGATTGGGCTACATAACTTCCTTGGATTCCAATAAGCACCCAATATGACAAAGAAAGTAAACAAGTGAATAAGATGTGGCTCCTATGAGCAACACTAAAAATATATAGTTACCAAAACAATGGCCGACCATCAATCCACAAACAACCTCTCAGAGATCTTTTTTCCTTTTGGAAGATACAGGAGCGAAACAATCAACCTATTGATATTGGAAGAGCCAAAAGAGTTCCAAACTAACATATCTAATGCAGCCATGGAACATTAAAATGTTACTACTTTACAAATTCACATATTCAAGATTTATTTTGTGGGGCCATGCTTAAAGTCTAGTTGAAGTATAAGTCATGTGATTTTAAAGGTCTAGTTGTGTGTCTTTGGGTTAAAACAGTTTCTTATATAGTAAGTTATGGTCAATTTTGAATTTAGGAGCAAAATTGTAATTTCAGCAACCCTATGAATTAAGGATATTTTGGTAGTTTGGTAACTTTAGCTGAGTCTAGGATTTTGTAGGGGATCTTATATATCTTACTTTTTATTTTGTTAGGCTCCAGTGACCCATGGATCAAAGGCAGAACATAAAAGACAATGGGATGCACTACTTGATTAGGCTAGAGTAAAAGCAAAGGAAGAAGCACTTGCTTTTCATGAGCTAGGAATTGAGAGTACCCTTCCTTTGGTATCAAGACCAATTCTATCTCTAGAGTCATCTTGGGAGTTTAATGTGGCCAATGAAGGACAAAGTTCAAGCATAGTATTCATTGCAGTTTTGCCTTTGAATACAAAATTGACCAACAACTTGTTAAATAAAAACCCATATTAAAAATCGTTTAAACCTAAGGACACATAAAATGTTCAAAAACAAATAATTTTTACTTTAATTGAATTTCATACATAGACATTTAGAAGAATTTTGAAGTAGTAACAAATTAATCTTCAATGGTTGCATCAAACCCTTGAAAAAAGAGAGAGTATCTTTATAACTAAAACATATCATAAATAGAGCAATAATTAAGAAACTAACTCACATAAAACAAATCCGCAATGACAATATATGGACAGCCCAAAAAGGGGGAAAAAAAATCAATTATACGGCCATGAAATAGAGAGTTAACAATTAACTTCCCTTCCAATTTCAACCAATAATTTTAACAATTACATGTTAATAAATATAAAAGACGTAATATGCTTTATCTGGCCTAACTAATTAATCCCAAATTATGCATATCCAGAAGCTAGCCCCTAAGAACATATTTATACAAGAACTCAAATCTGTCCAATAGGTGATTAAAAAAAGCTTCCAAAATTGAAAACTTCAATAAATTAACAGCCGAACTTAAGTTGAAACTTGTAGAAAACTAAAGGCAAATTACAATCAAATTTGAAAAATTGAAAAACGAAGGGAAACCCAAACCTGTTGAGTAGGTAATCAAGAGCTTTTGAAATTGGTTCCACCAGTTTAATCACAGCCTTGTAGAAAATTGCTGTCATAAGGGACTTTCTAAAGAAAGTTTCTGCTGGTTTTTCTATAAGTACTCTTGGTTCCGAGAATTTTGAAATCAAAAGGAGGATCTGAAGTAGAGATTTCCATGGAAAACTGCAGGTATATATGAAAGATACAAAAGAAATGTATGGAGGCAGATTTGAACTCTGGTTCTCATCATAATGGGGACAAGTCAATGCCATTGACAAGACTCTTAGCATTCAAAGCTAATTGTATTAGAAGTGATGAACCTCCGAGTTAACAGACACAAGCACAAACATAGCGCTTGCACTTTCCAGGCTAAGTTTAGTGAAGGCTAGCATCATGGATATATTATAAAATAATAACACAACCAGGCCTTGCTAACTTAAAAGTTTTAAAGGAGCCCAACCCTTAGGTAGCATTTCGGAACATGGATTTAGACTTCGGATTTAGATTTCAAATCAATCTAGAGAATTGGAATTCATGGATTTTCAATTTCTTGTTTGGAATCATTTATATGGTTGGAACAATTTGAATTTATTTCCATTAGTGGGGAAAAAAAATAGAATAGAAAGTTACATATTTAGCAAAGAAAAAAGTATACTCATAAAAGTTTGCAGACCTACCAAACAAAAATGATCTAATTTGTGGTTACATAAACTAAAGGAGCAAAACTTTCTAGGGAAAAAACCCACCATAATTAACATATAATTGTAATGTCTAAGATACAAATAAATGTTAAATTTTAAGAAAACATCGTCATAAACACCATTCAATCAAACAAAATGCATCAAATTGGCCAATTTTTGACAATCAAGCATCTGATACACCCCCACACACAAAAAAAAAAAGATAAAAAGCAAAAACAGGAGCTCAACATCAAGGGCATAAACTCTTGTCAAAATCTCAAAGCATTGACTATCTTAAACCAACAAGCATAGCAAGAAACTTGACTAGCAAAGGAAATAAAACCCATTTCTTCTTCCTCATTTTTTCCATCACATTCCCACTAGGTTTTCATTGGAGGCACAAATCTCTTCTATCATTGGCCATAAAGATCAAAGAAGCTAGAAAAACATACAACCATGCCATTACAGAAAAATAACTTTTCCCCTTTCCCTCTGGCTAATTATTATACTAATCAGAATATGTCTCAACAATGATAATGGACAATTCTTTTCTTAAATCCTCAAAGATTCCAAAAAAACCAAGCAAAACAACACATGCCCCTTCCCCCTCGAATTTGAAATTTAACAGTATGGCTTTTCCCCCCTAAAATCAAAACTAGCATGAATAAGTGAATTCGAGGATTTCCAATGTAATAGTTCATTCCTTCCCTTTTCTAAGCAACAAACCAAAAGGAAAATCCAACAACCTGATGTAGGATGTCATAGACTTAGGATGCTTAACTAAGGAAAATCCTAAATTTTGCATATCCAGAAGCTAACCCCTAAGTTCAATGAGCTACACAAGCACATAGACATATAAATTTATTTATACAAAAACCCAATTCAATAGGTTATAAAGAGCTCCCAAAATTGAACACTTCAATCTGATCGCTAAATTCAAGGTCGCATTTAAGTTAAAACTTATGGGGAAAAAAAAAAAAAAAAAGGCAAATAATCAATCAATTATCAAACAAAAATTGATCAAATGTGAAAAATTGAATAACATAAGAATAGAGAGATTAAACCTAGAACCCAAACCTGCTCAGTAGGTGATAAAGAGCTTCCAAAATTGAATCATTCAATCCGATTGCTAATTTCACATCCACATTTAAGCTGAAACTTGTAGAAAACAAAAGTAAAAAAAAAAAAAAATAATAATAATAATAATTCTCAATCATCCAAGTAACAATTAAATTTGAAAAAGAAAGGAATATTGATAATAAATCTAGAACCCAAACCTGATAGTTGAGCTCAAAGCCACAGCCGCATCTGAGTTGAAGCTGATTAAAAAAAGAAAAAGCAAAATCAATTGTTAAACAAGAATAAATCCAAGTAACAATCAAATTTGTAAATTGGATAACAAAAATAGAAGAATTGAACCTGGCCGGGAAGATGGCTATGATAGGAATTTTTTTTTTATAATTTAATGGGAGAGAGCGCATGCTAATTTCTAAAATTTCTGAACTCTGCGGCTCGACGTATGATGGTATATGAAATCAATGGATTTGGGGATTCTGATAAAACGAGGAGGGTGGGGGTGGGTGGGTTTGGAGCTAACCTCTGAAATTCACGTTTCTTAACGCATCCAGAGCTGCAACGACAAACTTTCATTTTCTCCGCCTCCGCCTCCGCCTCCGCCATCTAAGCTCACTACGCTTCTGCCGACAGCTGCCGAAGCCATACCCATCAAAAAGAATAACGTCGCAGGCTCCCAGCACAACGAGCCGAACCCAGCTTTGTGTCCACCATCTTCAGGGAGAGGGTTCGACGTACGACCTTGGAATGAGAAGCCTTAGTCGTCTCATAGGCTTAGCCGCCGGCATACCGAGCGACTCCTCCAGCCGAGCCAACATTACAGTTGCAGTTTGGTGGAATTGGTGGTGGTGTTACAGCTCCAAATGAATCGGAGCTTCTGGTTTGCTGAAATGGTAGTACTACAGGATTATTTGGTGGTGGTGGTACAGCTCCAAATGCATCGGAGCTTCGGGTTCGCTGAAGTGGTGGTGGTATACGTACGAGATTATTTGGTGTGATTGGTAGTGTGGTGGTATAGGATCATTTGGTGGTGGTGGTACAGCTGTAAATGAATCGGAGTTTCAAGTTTGCCTAAGTGGAGGTACTACAGGATTATTTGGCGTGATTGGGAGGGTGGTGGTACATGATTATTTAGTGTTGCTGGTAGTACACAGCTCCAAATGAATCGGAGTTTTGGTTGGGTTTGCTGAAGTGGTGGTAGTACAAGATTATTTGATGTAATTAGTGGTGTGGTGGTACAGGATTATTTGGTTGTGGCGGTAGTGGTACCGCTCCGAATGAATTGGAGCTTCTGGTTAATTTGCTGAAGTGGTGGTACTACAGGATTATTTGGTGTGATCGGAGGTGTGGTGGTACAGGATTATTGGGTGGTGGTGGTACAGCTCCAAATGAATTGAAGCTTCAGGTTTGCTAAAGTGATGGTAATTCGCATTATTTGGTGGATGGTCCTGAGACTGCTTGCGTATCATCAGGGTTCTATAAGTAACATTTATTCAAATTAAATATTTTAAAAGTTTGATCTCCAAAAAAAGAATTGGCTCCCCTACAATAATTGCATTACAAATAGATTATAAAATTTTTATAAAAACATCACTCAAATTCATTACTTACTGAAAATAATATATGACAATTCTTTAGTGGTTCTAATATATTCATATTTAAGGCATGGGGCTAAAGAAGATTTTATTGAAAAATATAAAATAAAACACCTAATTTATATGATAATAAAAATGTTGTCTTAGGTTAACCCAATTTAACAATACATTTTTTTTGGACTATATGTTCAATACTTCAGTATTCTTAGTTTTTGTAATCTTCTTTGGAATTTAGATACTCTTTTTTCTTCTTCTTCTTTGGAATTTAGATACTCTTTTTTCTTCTTCTTCTTCTTATTTTATAATATTTTATTGATCTTTAAGACATGAAAGAGTGCAACACCACAAGAGATGTTAGTTGAAAAGAAGATCGAGTTTTTAGAAGATTTATTGAAATAATAATTTCTTAAAATGTTTATTGGTTGACTTATAGCTTCGTTATTTGTGGCTCAAATAATTGTTATATGTGCTACAAATCTTGTACGTTCCACAAGTTTGTTAGTAATGTGATTGATAATAATTTTTTTCAATAAATAAAACAAAAGTCAGATGTTTAAGATGGTAAAAGTTTCAATAAAAAAAATTAGCCCATAAAAAATATACTATAAATGCTTAATATTTAAAGTAAAGAACTTTTTAGAATATATATATATATATATATATATATTTATATCTTTTTGATAAATTATATACTTGAATCATCATGATAGTTAATTATCTATATGATTTTTGTTTTTTGGTTGGTTTTAATTCATCCAATTATGTGCTTAATTCATCAAATTAACATTAGTTTGATTAGTATTAAATAAATTTATTTAATTGATATTTATATATAAAACATTATTCCTTCAATTTATAGTATTAGGCCTTAAACTAGCTGTATTGAGTTGGTTTTACTTTTAACATTTTATTTAAATATTCTAATCCAAACATCCACCGTTCAATGTTCACTTAAATAGCAAAGACTATCTTCAACATTCGTCCAAAGCAAACCCAGAGCACAACCGATCTTCATCATGCAATGTGTGTAACTATTGGGTACTTCTGGAGTACCATTTATGGTACTCCCTCCTCTCACGTAATTGTGGATCCCACTAATTAAATCTATGGTGTGACCTATAATTCATGTGAGATGGAAGAGTACGCATTTATGGTACTTCCAGAGTATTTAATAATTTTTCATGCATTGTTCATCCAAATTAATAGTGAAAGTAAATATTTACCATAACTGACAAGGCCTGCATTATATCAATAATTTTTAATCCTAAAAATATATGTGTATATATATATATATATATTTCATACTTAATAGTTAAAAAAATGTCTTTAAAATTATTTATTATATATGTTAGTTTTTTTTATATAACAAAATTATATGTTTAAATACAGATATGTACTTATCTTCTCTAAAATAATCATTTGTAATATATATGTAATAATCATTTGTATGTAGCATTACTCGTAATATATATGCTAAAATATATACTATCCTTTAATTGTATAACTATTAATCACACGAGTCTAAAGGATAATTATCCTTTGAATTATATTTCTTTTTTTCTTTTTATGGCAAATATTTCTTTGTTTATCATTAACATGCATGTATACAAATATAAACCATAAAATGATGACAAAATTAAAAACTATATATTTTTAGGAGAAAAAATAGAACATGAGCCCAAATTTTTAATCTAAAAAGTCAAAACATCTTTTCTTTTAGTGAAAAAAGTATTATTGTATTTTAAATCCAAACTCACTAAATGCAAATGAAGACAATTTTGTTTTTGAAAAAAAAAATTCAATATATATATATATATATATATGATAAAACAATAAAACTCATAACTTTTTAATTTTTAATGCTAAAATAGAGAGGAAACTTTTAGAAAAGCAAACGGGCTTGCCTGGGAAAAAATTGCAAACTAACACCAATCCCCAAACATTTTCATTAATTAGCAACGTTTCCAAATTATTTAAGAAACTAATATCTTGAGTCTAAGAAACTCGATTGCTCTTAGAACTCGAGCCTAAGAGACTCGATTTCCTTATTCATGATGTAGATGAAGGCAACAACAAAAGAGTGAAGAAGAAGGCAACAACACAAGAATGGAGTAAAGAATAGAGTGAAGAAGAAGGAATGAAGAAGAAGGATCTGATCAATGTACTTGAGCAAAGTTGATCTTCCTCTCCACTCTGACCATGCATTGCTGGATTTCTTTGCCTTTGCTTGCTAGAGTTATTTGTCTTTAGTTTTTGGGTTTCTTTGTCTTTGCTTTAGGTTTTCTTGCTCTTCTTTCGTTTTTCTTTGGTTGTTATGAAAAGAGGAAGAGAATAGAAGAAGAGACTTGCATTTTTTTCTTTGGTGGAACTCAAGTCTTAAGGACTCGAGTTCCATGTGGATTTTTATGGAAATCAAGTCTCTAATACTCAATTTGCTACAGTGAAATTGAGTATATTATATTTGGGATATTAGTTTTCTAAATAATTTGAAATTGATGTTAATTAACAAAATTGTTTAAAAAGGATAAGAAAGAGTGAGTTAACCGAAGCCAGCTTGTTTGGTTAGCAAAAAAACACCGTTTTTTGTTTTCATTTTCAATTTTTAGTAGGTCTCACCACTAAAAAACTGGTTTGGTTTTAGCATTTATATTCAGTTTTCATTTTTAGTATCCTAAAAGTTGGATTTGAATATAAAAAATGAATACAACTTTTCAACGATTTTTTTTTGGTAAAAAAAAATGGGGGTTAAGACTTGTGGGCCAACCCTTATGGATGTCCACCAACGAAGGACTGCTGGTAGTGGAACTCGAATCTAGGTGGGTTAGATGAAGTATTTGAGCCTTACCAATTGAACCATCCCTCGTTGGTACTTTTCAGCAATTTTGTTTTTTATGAATACTAGCATATTCATAAATATTGTAAAAACAAAAGGTTGTTTTTTTTTAGTGATGTCATGTGTGTGAGTAAGAAAAGTTTCTTTTTTAAAAAAAAAAAAATAGAAAATAATTACCAAACCCAGGTGTAAAGGACATATTTTATGTAATTGGTTAATTCTTTATCAAAATGCACTTTACTTGTAATTGAGTAGATTTAGTATGGGTTTTGTACTTCAAGAAACAAGAGTTCAAGTTAAGTGTTAAGCCATGAAGATTTGATCAAGAAACAAGTGAAGAAGAGCTATTCACTAAATCTCTACAGAAGTCTCAACAGAATCCTTTTTATCGAGAATTAATGTTGAAGCTTGACATAAGCTGTTTTTGTCGAGACTTACGAAATTAGAAATTTCAAATCCGATTTTCGACCCATGCTTGTATATTTGTATAGGGTTTCTTTTCTCACAACCCTAGACATATATAATGATTATTTTAAAGGTCGTCGCATATGCATTGAGTGACCTAGTGCCTTATTCTCTCTGAAAGAAGCTACTATGTCTTTACACCAAGGGTTTTATAACCAAGGAGCTTCCTGATCTTCATCATTGATGAACTAAAGAACTTTGCACCTAACATCTTCTTTAAGTTGCTGGTGTCAGTCACGTACTTGGATTTATGTATCATTGGTTAGTCACGTACTGGGATTTGTGCACTGAAGGAAAAGAGTGCCACTACAAGATTATGTCCAATTGGGTATTGGAGTGAAGATTCAACTATAGGTTGGTAATTTGGGATAGGCCAAAGGCAGTTGGTAAGATTTTTTTACATATAATCACTTTATTATTAATTAGTGGATTCTTGGGAGTGGTGATTTTAAAATCACCCGGTGGGGTTTTTGCCTTGGTGGTTTTCTCCATTCGTAAACAAATCACCCGTGTCAAATTTAATTTTTGCTACATTTAGTTATTTGGTGATTTGTTTGTGATACCATGCTTTGCATGTTAAATTGACTTAATTAATTAACTTGGGTAATTAATTAATTTGCAAGGGGTCAATACATTTTTGCCCTATCAAGTGGTATAAGAGCAAGCACACTCTGATTAGGTTTTAATCATTGCTATGTGATCCATTGACCTCTGTTGTCATGGATAAAGGACAATCTCTAATTATTTCACCTTTAATTAATGGCACTAACTATGCACATTGAAAAGTACACATGAGAGTTTTCTTGCAGTCTTTAGATGAGAAAGTGTGGCAAGTTGTGGAGATTGGTTGGACTAAGCCAAAGGTAGCGCCAGCTGACTCGGATGATGCAAAGATCAAAGCCGCAAACTTCAACAGTAGAGCATTGAATGCCATTTTCAATGCGGTCATGAATGAGAAGTTTAAGAAAATATCCTTGACTGAAATTGCAAGGGAAGCATGGACCATTCTCCAGATGACCTATGAAGGAACTAAGGCCGTTAAAGATTTCAAACTTCAAAGGCTTACTACAAGTTTTGAGGAAATCAAGATGAAGGAGGATGAGTCATTCGATGAGTTCTATGCCAAACTCAAGGACATAGTCAATTCAGCCTTTAATCTTGGGGAAACTATTCTCGAACCCAAGGCCGTAAGAAAGGTGCTAAGGTCTCTGCCTAAAAGATTCCATGCCAAGATCACTGTCATTGAAGAATCAAAGGATATTGACTCTATTCCTTTGACAAAGTTGATTGGAAACTTGCAGACCTATGAACTAACGTTGACAAGACTCGAGAAAGCAAGCAAAGGAAAGAATGTGGCACTGAAGGCCAGAAGTAATGAGAAGGATGAATCGTCTGAAGATGAGGATTCAAAGATGAAATCCTACATCACTAGGAAATTCAAGAAGTTCATCAAGAATGCCAATGTGAAAAGATTAGATAAGGGCCGATGGTAAGGAAATACATCTCAGTCCAAGGGTCAGAACAAAGGGAAGAAAGACTCTAAAGATGGTGGTCAATACACCGTTCCCTCTGGTCCTAAGTGTTTTGGTTGTCATGGTTTTGGGCATATGAAATAGGAATGCCCAACATATCTCAAGACTACTGGAAAAAGCAAGGCACTTACTGCAACCTTAAGTGACACTAAAGCTAAAATTAAGTCCAATGACAGTGATGATGAGGGAATTCTAAATGCCTTCACCGCTACAGTCGATCCTTCTGAAGGGACTATGGAAGTTGCTAATGAAGAAGAAGACTTGGT
The DNA here is from genome assembly GCF_932294415.1 of Quercus robur. Lineage (NCBI taxonomy): Eukaryota > Viridiplantae > Streptophyta > Magnoliopsida > Fagales > Fagaceae > Quercus > Quercus robur. Next base: position 44,442,831 of record NC_065543.1, read on the forward strand.
GGAGTCAAAATTTGAAAAAATGGATAAGCAGGATGACATCCATACAGCTTATGCAAAATTATACAAGGTTTCGGAAAGGTTTTGGAAAAGGATGAGAAACTGTATAGGCTGGCCACCAAGAAGCTAAGCGATGTGGAACTTGATTGAGAAGAGCTCTCCACAAAGTTTGATGAAGCAAATCAGACCATTGGAGTTTTGCGGTTCAAGAACAACTTCCTTGCTGAAAGGACAAAGAAGCTTGAAGCGGAGCTATTCCAAGTCAGAGCTCAACTGGAGAGGATTTCCAGTGCAAAGCTAGACGAGATGCTGAGCTTTCAGAAATCTACTTTTGACAAGACTGGATTGGGGTATGAATTCTCTATATCTCCTAATATTGCCTCTTCTAGTAAAACTATGTTTGTCTCACCTGCTAATGATGATATTTCTGAGAATGTTGACACTAAAACTGGTTTAGCTGTCAGAACATAGACAAGGGTAAATTTATTCTAGGAGCGCCCCCTAAGGTTGAAAAGAAAGAGATTAGGAACCCTAGGACTAAGAAAGACAATAATAAAAAGTCTCAACAAAAGAAGCTGCATTTCTGTTATCATTACGAAACTTTAGGGCATACTCGTCCAAATTGCTATAAGTGGTTAGCCACTCAAAAAAACAATAGTATGCTCTTGTTTGGAAACCAGAATCAGTTTCCATCCTCTCTTGCTCCTCTGGGAGATCTTCTTAAGGCCATTATGTTCCTTTTGAATCTTAATGGATTCAATTATTCCCTCTCACCTCAGGATTAAAGGTTCGCAAAAAGGAAAGGTCCTTCCTCCAATTCCAAAGTATGGAAAGAAAAAGGCTCCAAGTGATTAAGTCACTTCCTCTCTCTTTTGTTCTTGCATGTCCTGTTTGTTTGTTTTTTAGCTTTTGAGTCAGTCTAGTTTTATGCTTTGTGTGTTTTTTTTCATGTTTTTGTTTTGGTTGTTTTCAGTTTTGCTTTATTTGTTTTTCATAAAAATAATTGAAAAATCAAAAAAATACAAAAACAGTGTGTGATGAGTATATTGGTACTTGTGTACCTTGGATGGCTATTGAAGCAAAGTTTTCTAAATTTTGTATCTCTTATAGTTTAGATGAGCATCTCAATGCACAGCTAAGCAAGTGAGCTTTGTGGCTTGTGTTTGTGATGAGTACGATTAAGATTATTTCTTACATCTCATACTCATATCACTTTTTTTGATAGGAAGGACTAGAAAATTCTAAGAGAAAGGGATAAATAATCATCCCACCACTAAAACCCGCCAATCATGTATCACATCTGTGTGCTTAGGCATAGCAAAATTTGGATGTTTAAGCTTACATAATTGGGTATTTTCTTTTCTCTCTTTTATATGCCCATGCATGCCATGCTCAAAAGAAGAATATGCAAAGAAAATAAAAGCAAAAAGAATCAAAATTCTATTAAAATGATTGTAAGCATGTTTCTAGGAGATGTGGGAGTTATAGGATGTACCTCAAAGGTGATAGTCCCTATCAAACAGTTATAATTGTGTGTGACTGTACTTGATTTTTCTCTAGTCTCAAATTATCATAACCTGAGACATTTATGCACTCTTGCTATGTTTCACACACAACACGCAAATTCTTTGTTACTTTTGATACATGTGCAGGTACAATGTGATTTAGCCATCACAAGAAATACATATGTTAATATATACTCACTAAACTGTCTTAATTCGTTTTTGAAATATAAAATTAGTAGACTTGTTTAGTGTGTGTGTGTGTGTTTCTGGATGTATGTATACTTTGCATATATGTTGAGAGATGTTTTGAGAGCTTTATATGTTGCTTAGGATCTCTGGTTGAGTAGCTTGCTTGTTTCCTCCTTAAAAAAACTTCTTTTTCTTCAAGCTCGACAGCTCCTCGATAGATTCCTTTCTGTCGAGCTTTCTTTCTTCAGTCCCAATAGAAAGCTCGACAGATTTTTGATCCGTTGAGGAATTTTCATGTGCTCTCTGCCTTCTCGATAGATTCTCGATCCATCGAGATTTCTGGGTCGCTTCTCGATAGAAGTTCAACGGTTTCTCAATTTAATGAGATTTCTAGGTTTCATCTCGATAGAAGCTCGACAGTTTCTTCGATCCATCAAGCCTTTCTTTGCTCTCTGTCTGCTCAATAGATTTTCGGCAGATTCTCGATCAATCGAGACCTTCTTTTTGCCATTGACAGATTCTCGATAACATCTCGATAAATTCATTATTGTCGAGATTTAGAGCTCGACAGATTCTCGATAAAAACCTCGATCCATTGAGCTGCGATTTCTATTTAAAGGTGAGGCGTGATTACATATTTCATTTTCTCTTCTCTTTCTCGATAAATCTCCTTCTCTCTCAACCCAAACTTCTCACTATCACTCATATCTCCACTTCATTCAAGATTTTGGCCTAGACAAGCTTCAATCTTGTGGTAAGATCTTCAAATCCTTCCTCTTTCATGCATTTCACGCATTAGACCTAGGTTTAGGGGTTTTTTTATTTTGTTTTTGGGGTTTTTGAGTTTATCTTGTGATTTTGTGGGTTTGGGTTGATATGTTGCTATCACATGATCATGCATTGTACTTCATTAGCATTATAACAATGTTTCATGCATTTGTTAGATGTGTGCTTGATTGATGTGAGTGTTGTTAGGTTTGGATTTGATAACGCCTTAAAATATATACTTGTTATATATTTATATGGGTGTTATCTCCTTATTATTATGCTTAATTTGTATAATTAAGCCATGATTTGCATTAGTCCCTATTATTTATCTTTACATAATTTCTTGAATAAAATGCTATTCATTGTGTGTAATTTTCTACTTTAAGGAAATTATGTTAGAAAGATGAGTTTACAAGAATTTGTGAGAGAATGGAGGCCAAACCAGAATTAAAGTGGAGCTAAAGGACCATGCTTAAATGTCTAAGGAGATGTAGCTGGAGTGCTTGGATTGTCTACCATGATTGGAAGCTTCAAATAAGGAAAGAAATCAAAGAAGCAGAATCTGAAAAGGAAAAATCTGATTTGAGCACTGATCAGTATTTTGGGCGTATCTCTCTCCTCAAAAATCCAATTAACACAAGGTCAGATGGGTTGGAACCGTGACTTAAATATCTACAACTTTTCAGTTTTGAGTTTTTCGAAATTCTCAATTTTTGAAGGCCGAAATTAACTCACAAATTACCGCTGTAAACCTGGACGAAAATTAAAATAGTAAATGTTTTATTTTCTTTGGACACTTAGACATTAGGGTTTTGAAGGGAGGCTGTGGAGAACGAATTTTGGAGAGAAAAAAATTGTATTTTCCTTTCTCTAACGGCAACCTAAACTCTTTGCTAGGGCTAGGGGTTATGTTTCTTCTATGCGGTATGAATATTCAATGTGATTCTTTCTAGGATTTTATCAATAACATATTTGATTGTTCAATTAAATTTCTTTTGATGTATTAGTTCTTCCATGCTTTCAATAAGTTCAATCATGTTTTTCTTATTGTTTAGATGAATTTCTAATAGTTTCAAATAGAAATCAGGGTTTAAAGTGAATGAGTTTTTCTGAAAACTTTTCTAACCGCATTATTTATCGAAGTTATCATGCGTTCTTGAATTGTCTCAGTTCAACCAAATCATAAGTTTTTAATTATATAAGAACAATCAATTATGAAATAGATATTTTCCTAGATCACAAAGAATTTCATATCAATATAGGGAAACGCCTCGATGCCCTAGTATTTACATTATTGATTTAAATTAGTTTTTATTATTATTCTTGTTAACACTCACCAAGCAAAAGTATTTTTCTTCACCCAAATTGTGTTATTTAATTATATTGTCTTTGAATTTACCCTGCTCCTTATGGTTCGACCTCGATACTCCGAGAATTATATTGCTACGATCTCTTGCACTTCGGAGTGAGCAAGCAAGATTGGGTTTTACCCATGATATTTTTAAATTTTCATGTCACACATGTTCATGCATTTTTTCATGCATACATTCTCTTCCTTTTTTAGAACTTGTGTCTACTTTTTGTTCTTTCTCTCTCTCTCTCTCTCTCTCTCTCTCTCTCTCTCTCTCTCTCTCTCAAATAGACTGTGTCATGGCACCCAAACAGTGTAAATCTACTCCAACTCAGAACCCTCTTCATGTTTTCGGGTCATCCTCTCCTGATATTTCTATTCCATCTCACATCCAGTTCCATGATAAGAAGGCCAAGACGGACTTCTTTGAGAACTTCCAGGCCCGTGGCGTTCATCCGGAACGCCAGGTTATCTTGTCAAATTTCTCCGACACTACGCTACCTGACTTCATTCGAACTTGAGGATGGGAATCTCTATGTGGGAGACTCGTGCGTTGTCCTGTTGTGTTTATACAGGTGTTTTACTCCAACATACACAACATCAATACCTCTGTGCCTCAGTTCACTATGCAAGTCAGAGGTACATGTATAGTAGTTACCGTGAATCTTGTTGTCGAGGTATTACGTGTTCCTAGGGTAGCGCATCTTGACTACCTTGGTTGTGATCGTCTACAAACTGTGTCCAGAGACGAGCTTATCTCTCACTTTTGTGAGATTCTTTCCATATGGAATGGTAAGCTAAACACTTCATGCTCAGGTTTTGCTAAAGGCCTAAGATTCCTTAACATGGTGATGACATTCACTCTCACACCATTGTCTCACTATTACTCCATCACTGAGTTGCATGCTTGTTTTCTTCTTTCTTTGATGGAGGATCTTACCATTGATTTTCCCTATCATTTCATCACATCTATTATTGATGTCTATCAGGATACCGTTACTTGTGATAAACTCATCTTTCCTTTGGCTATCACGTGGATCCTTCAGCACTTCTCCATTCCTATTCCTCTCTCTCCTCTCTTCATTGTCATGGGTGCCATCAACCCTAGTTCTATCCGGTGGAGTAAGGCTCAGCTTTAGTCGAAGCGGCCACGCATTAAGACGATCGATCCTGCGGCTCCTGCAACTTCACCATCTTCGGCTTCGTCTTCTTCAGCCTCTTCTACCTCTGCGACTGGTGGTGTGACCCTCGAGGCCATCATGGAGTAGCTCCAGAGGATGCAGGCTAACTTTGGTGGTCGTCTAGACTATCTCACTGATGAGATGTGTCGGATGAACACCTAAATGGGTCGCATTGCTCGCCGACAGGCTCGTATGGCTGGTTTTGCTCCCTCTTCTTCTCTAGAGAGTCCCGCAGCTTCTCCTTCTGAGGACAACGACGATGAGGATGAGGATGAAGAGGACGGTGCTAACTCTTTTGGTGATGACGAGATGATGACCTCTCAGTGACTTGCCCTTTGTCATTCGTGACAAAAAGAGGGAGTAGTTATGGTTTTGAAAGTAGTCTTGTACTTAGGAGGAGAGTTAGTATAGGACATTTTTGATAGGGGGAATATTCATAGTTTTTGAGGGATGTAGTCAGGACTTTATGTTTTTTCTTCTTTTATTACATTAGCCTATTGTACCTTGGTTTTTTTACTATTATATTTACATACATTGTACTTATTTTCATATATGATGATGATATATGTTTCTCTTCACCTACCTTTACATGTGTTGTTTTTTCTCTATCTTTATATGCATGTTTCTTTATGTACGCAATCTTTATTTCTGTTTCACACATGATACCTTGATAAGTTTTGTTTTAAGTGTTTCAAAAAGACAGGTTGTGAAAGTCTATCTTGCCATGAATTCTCTTATTGCAAAGTTTTTCAAGAGTTTGTAGTAAGGATATATTTATTTTGTAATAAGGATATATTTAGTTTGTAATACAACAAGTGGTTATGAGTTTAGTGATTTAAGACTTCTCTCATGATTATTTGTTTTGTTGTGATTTTGTCATGGATTGCCAAAGGGGGAGATTCTTAAGGACATATTTTATGTAATTGGCTAATCCTTTGACAAAATATACTTTACTTGTAATTGGGTAGATCTAGGATGGGTTTAGTACTTTAAGAAACAAGAGTTCAAGTCAAGTGATAAAACCATGAAGATCTGACCAAAAAACAAGTGAAGAAGAGCTATTCATTAAAGCTCAATAGCAATCTCGACAGCAATCTCAACAGAAAGACTTCTATCGAGATTTAAAGTCGAAGGTTGACACAAGCTATTTCTGTCAAGACTTACAAAATTAGAAATTCCAAATTTGATTTTTGGCCCATGCTTGTATATTTGTATAGTGTTTATTTTCTCACAACCCTAGACATATATAAAGATTGTTTTAAAGGCCGTCGCATTGCATATGCATTGAGTGACCTAGTGTCTTATTCTCTCTGAAAGAAGCTACTATGTCTTTACGCCAATGGTTTTGTAACCAAAGAGCTTCCTGATCTTCATCGTTGATGAACTAAAGAACTTTGCAGCCAACATCTTCTTCAAGTTGTCGGTGTCAGTCACGTACTTGGATTCGTGCATCATTGGTTAGTCACGTACTGCGATTTATGCATTGAACAAAAAGAGTGCCACTACAAGATCAAGTCTAATTAGGTATTGGAGTGAAGATTCAATTGTAGGTTGGTAATTTGGGATAGGCCAAGGGTAGTTGATAAGATTCCTTTTACTTGTAATCGCTTGATTATTGATTAGTGGATTCTTGGGAGTGGTGACCTTAAAATCACCCAGTGAGGTTTTTGCCTCAGTGGTTTCCCCACTTCGTAAACAAATCATTCGTGTCAAATTTAATTTCCGTTGTATTTAGTTATTTGGTGATTTGTTTGTGCTACCACGTTTTGCATGTTAAATTGACTTAATTAATTAATTTGCAATGGGTCAATACATTTTTGCCCTATCACCAGGTATGATATATTTTATACCAAAATTATGTATTCAAAACAATTTAACAAACACTACCAAATGTGAAAATAAGTGTCTTTTTCTATATTCAAATTTAAGATTTGAATATAGAACAAAGAAAATGAAAACTAATACACCACTTTTTGAAATCAAACGAGCTAGGAACAAAAAAAAGGTAAAAGAAGTCCAAAAATATCATTTATTGAAGTAATAAAAAATAACATTTCAATTAGAGAAGAAACAAATTGTATGAATTATGATAGGATAAAATGGAGGAAAATAATATATGTAGCTGATCCTAACTAATTTGTTGAGAACTCGTCCCAAAAATTTGTAACTAAGGTTTTGCTGCTGTTAGAACTTATAAATTGCTTCAGAGTTTATGAACCAATAATTTATATTGTTTAATCTATACTATGGTGCTGCATTGGTGCTTAATGCAAAAGTAACAAAGGTTGGGACTTAAGACAGCAATCGTACCTCACAACGACATGCTCTATTAGTGGGACTGACATTGGGTAATGGCATTATATAAATTGATTTATACTCTTTTGTTTATTATGTATAGGAATAAAAAAAAAAATGCTTTGCAGTCTCTTTGGGGATATCAGATAAAAAATTTAATATCAAAAGAAATACTGTAACTCCGAAAAAGAAAAACATATACACTGTATATTTGTTTACCTATCAAGCAATATTTCGTGTTTTGAACTCACGAAACAATAAATTTTTAAGTTAATGTCCTGTTTTTATGAGAAGGTTTTGTTTTTGTGACAAATTAAAATCCACCAAAAAGGTTACTGGAAGGCAATTTTTTGTAACGTAGTGAAAGAATCTTCAATACCTATAAAATTTACTTTTTTCTTTGCTTCTGGATTCCCCCTTTTTCTCATGCTCTTCATACATTCACATGCTTTCCTATATACCAGCCCGGTGGTGAGTCTCTATCTCTAATCTCTATTATGTAAGATATTAAGAAAACTTTATGTAGCCCACATTTAAATGATAAATGAAAACTCATGTCTTAAGGATTTTATTTGTGAAAGACGTTATGGTGAATAACAATTTCTAAATAAGTCTCAATTGCTATAACCCCTTCAATTAATAAACACCTTAAAGTTACAAGTTTTGAGCTCCTTGATGGAAGGAGATTATGGAACGAATCTCAATTTAAAAGGGTCCCTAGTCTAGCCTATGTAAATAGCCTATCTCCATCAAAAGGAAATATGTAAGGTAAAAGCCATAGACTAAAAGACACCTTTTATATATACACTACTGTATATTGAGCCTTCTTTTTCTCTAAACACTTAAATAACTATGGTTAAAGATATATTTATTTATTTTTTTGTTTCCGTTATACTCTAAATTTTATCTTACATTTGGTATCAGAACCATTCTTCATGCTATGTTGTTTAGTGATATTAGTTTGAGAAATTTCTATTTTTTCCAATCATGGTATATTTGTACCATCCATGGTAAAAGTTTGCATGCACTAATTTAATTTTGAGATGAAATTTAAGTTGTCCTGAATGCAAATATAGTGCATGTGTGCTCTAAATCCTAGAGAACAAGTTTTGTTTTGCATCTTTATTGATATTTGTGTAATGAATTACCATTGAGTTTTGAGATTGGAAGTATTAATTTGAAATCCACGTGATTATTATCTATATAGAACTAGACATGTTCACTAGTAGTTACGTTGCATGTTTTTGTTTTTCATTACATGTATGACTCAAGGATTTTGTTTTCTCTAATCTTAAATTGTCCACATGTAGTATTTTACAATATGCTAATGTGGACTAGCTAGTTGGTAATTCGACTAAAATAAATGCCAAGGCACTTAAAGTGTTTGTAAAATTTGATTTTGATTTTGTTATTCATCAAATGCTCGTTTGAGTATTTATGTTTGTTTCTTGGATTAAAAAAAAATCTTAATTATTTGGCAAATAATTTATGACCGTATGGTGGCTCATATGACAAACATGCCTCATCTTGATTTTTGTACAATTTTCAATAGTGAATTGCTTTAGGGACCATTTATTGTGGATCAATATATTTGGCATGATAACACAAATGATCACTATGTTTTGGAGACCATAACGTTTTTACAATAAATTATGAGGATAAACGTGTTGCATGTAAGTTTGCAATTATTTCATAAACTTTATTGTTACATATGAGATTTGGATCATTGATGTGAGTAATTTATTTATGTGCATTTTAGGTTTCTTTGCACTTATCATGTATTGAAATATTATTTCATGTCATTTTGGAGTGCATATTGTCATGATCAATATTAGGATTGGTTGATCTTTATGATGCTATTTGAAGTGGTGATTATCAAAATGACTTAGAAGTGGCCATAGCATCTTAAGTCATGATGATAATCACATTAAGAAATTTTTACAAGACTTCATTAGGAATAAGGCATCTAAGTGGCAATTAATTCATGAAGATAATGACTTGGCCCCATAGGGAGGTTATTATTTTTATGATTTAATTGGAATAAAATGGTGAATGTAGCATTCATATGAGATTTTTCCTAGGCCCATGGGTATGGAAAATTTGATTCTTAGTGTTATATTTACTAGTTTTATGATTAAAGTTTTATAGTAAATTCATGCATGATGCGCCTTTGCCCATAGGATGGTCGAATTTACTACAAAATAGACATTGGTTAATTTAGATTAAAGTTTAAGTTTCATAGCATTAAAGTTTATTTTGTTTGGGTTTGTGGATCTTTGTTTTGGTACTCATGTGGATGAACCACCCATCTCATTGAATAAATATGTCAAATGAGAAACTGAGTATGAGAGTGAGAGTGATCTAATTGCTTAAGAGTAAGAACTTGGGAATTTATTCTTATAAAGCTAAAGGTTTTGTGAAAGCTATTAATATTAATTTACAAGCTCCATAAAGTTTGACTCCCAATAAAAGTTTTATGTTAACAGTTAAGGCATATAGGTATCCCACTAATGGCATATAAAGGTTCACCAACTTTGTTGTGCCATTTGGTTTTACTGGACACATTGTTAATCGATGTATATACTTTAAGATCAATGGGAGTAAATGCATTGTTTTTACGCCTAAATATGAATGACATACTAGTTGGAAGTAGTGATTTGATTTTGTCATGTAAGATATCCTATATGCTATGAATCTATAAGACAGACATTATGGATAGGTCTTAAGATTGTTGATTTTGTGACAAGACCTTTAAAGATTTTAAAGATAACTTGGCTATAATTTTCTTTTCTAAGGACAATGATTGTGAAAGCCGAAATAAACATATCAACATTAAGTAACTCAGTCTAAAAGAGAATTTTAAGAAATTGAAAGTGTCCATTGTGTTAAAATTATTGAGCTAATATATGTTTAACTAAAGGTTTGCCAGCAAAGCAGTTGTTAGGGTACTTTTTTTTTACACCTAATTTTATTTAAGTACCACCTATTTATTTTCAAATACAACTAATAAGTTATTAGGTTTTCCTAAATATTTTTTTGCTCCATGTTAATCACAAATATTTCATATCTCATTATCTAAATTGCGTCATGATATAAATTATCACAAAAAACCCAAAAAACTCATATTTTGTCCAATTTTAATTATCATTATTTAGCTAAGCCCAAAATTGGCCCTACGAGCTCACTTCACACATCACATTCTTTTTTAAAGCCTAAGGCTACTAATGCTTGGCAATATTTCAAAAGCCCAATCCTTATTGGCAATGTATCAAAAACCCAATTCTCATTGGCAATGTTAAAAGCTCAAGCTAGTTACTTGGCACTATTTTGTAAAAAGTCCAAAGTTATCAATACTTGGCAAAATTCTATATCATAAGTATTTCACTTAAAGTCCAATGATTAACAACGTTTTAAGTTCTTAAACCTATTAAGCCTATGAAATCTATTTTATAAAACCCATGGTAACCATTTATGTTACGTGACACTATTCATTTTGCCAAAACTCATGGCAAACATATATCAAGCCCATGGAAAATTATGAATTTGTGTTACTAATATAAAAACCCATGGAAAGTTATGATTTATCTTAAACCGTAATATTTATTTATTTCATACCATATTATAAACTCATGGTAACTATTTATGTTATGTAACACTATTCATTTTTCCAAAACCCATGGCAAACATTTATCAAGCTCATGGAGAATTATGAATTAGTGTTACTAATATAAAAGCCCATGGAAAGTTATGATTATTTATTTTAGACCCATGACATCTATTTATTTCATAACATACTACAAGCTCATGGAATTTATATAAGAACATATGTTCACTATTTATCTTATACATTCTTAATATCTATTTCCAAAACTCATGATAATTATTCACCTTACAAGCATATTATGATTATCTATAGAAAAACCCATGAGAATATCACATTATTCTGCTATAGTGGTTGTTACCATATTTTATTTGAAACCAATGGATATTGCCTCTATTTAAAACTCATGGTAAATATTATTCTCAAGAAATATTGGAGGTTATTATTTAAAAGCCCCAAAGAAAAATATCATTTACAAAAATAATCCATAGCAAAAATTATGAAAAACTATACAAGTTGTTATTTAAAACTCATGGAAATTAATACCCAAAACCTACCATAAATATTTTTTAAAGCTCATGGATTCATTTTATTTCTAACAACTAAAGCCCATGTGGAATAAAAATCCATGGCAATATATGGTAGCTTTGTCCATTTTGTAAGGCTCACAAAGAGAAAGCAAAATAATAGGCCTAAGTGGAAAGAACCATCAAGTCAGAGGCCCACCAAAATACTCAATCCTCATGGCCAAGCCCAATATGAAATCTCAGCCAAAACAGCCCATGTGTGTAAACTAGCCCCGCTGGAGAACTCCATTCAGTTCTACCTTCCACTAGAGGTCACCTCAAGAGGCAACCGAGCTCCCAAACCAAATTAGGAGCTGGCCACATGTCCCACTGCCAAGTCTGATGTGAACAATACCAAAAGCTGGCACCTAAAGGCTAATGGGCAATAAATACCATTCTTCCCCAAGTTTTGGTCACAACTCAAGGAAGCCATAACCAAGACCTCCAAACTCATGAAATTCTCAACCAAATAATTTATTTTATTACTAAAAATGTATGTAATTGGTTCATGAACCAAGCCTATGAATCTGAAAGGGGAAAATTTGGAAACATGTGGTTTGGAAGGCATAAAGGGATATCCAGCAAAACCATCTGAAGTGGACTTAAACTTTGACACTTGGCTTGGGGTGTTGAATCCTACTTCCTAGGGTCCAAATCTCAGTTGTAGCACTAGGATTCCTCCTTAATACTTGCCTTAATCGTATTGGCTGAACACAATCCAATGCAAGATTATGCTGATTTTTACCCATGTGTGACATTGCCCAAAGAAGTAAAATAGCCTCAAAAGAAAATCTCTCATTTTAGGCCAAATCCTAGGATAATTATATCAGCTATTCTGCCCCTGAATCAGTCCTACGTTTTGGACTTTTGCTAATTAATGCTCTCTTAAACTCCCCTATAAAAGCCTAAGCATATCAACCCACAAGACACTAAAAAACCCCTCTGAAATTTCTAATCTTCTTGTCATCTTGCTTGTGGTTCAACTCTCCCAAAACTCATAAATCATTCCCCTTAACCCACACTCACTTAGCCTCAAACATTCCTTTCTTTTTCTGCATATTCACAGCCCATAAATGCTTCCTAATCAATTACAAACAACTCTTTATCCATTAAAACCTTAGCCTCAACATTAATTCCATCACACCACCACAAGCTTAAATGTCCACTCACTCAAAGTAACCTACACTACCCCATTCATGCCCTACACATATATATTCCCCTTAAAATCTTAGTTGAACATTTACTGCACTGAGCTAGAATCTCTCTCTCCCTTCATTGCATCCTATTTTTTCATCTTTTATTTGTAATTATGAAACCTTTAATCCTTATTTATTGTTATTACAATGAAAGTTATAATGTCTTAGATACTATAGAAATTTTCCCTTATGTTAACTTAATAATAATGAGGAAAATATATGATTTTTATCATGTAAATACACTTATTAATCTGTCAACATCTACCATTGGAGGTCTATCATATTCACTGCTGGACAATTTTTCCTCATGTACTTTTTATATTGGCCTCACTTTTATATTAACTAACTAAGGAGGAAATGCATAATTTTTACTATGCAAATAAATTTATTGGTTTTCCAAACATCTATCGTTGGATGTTTCTCTTACTTACCGCTAGACTATTATTTAAGCACTCATTGTGGTGAGCCACCCTTTGTGCTAGCTTATCTTGGCAAGAGGTATTTTGGGGCCTCATTATAATATTTGTTGGATGCAACCTAGACTTTGAGCAAAATGGGCCTTTTACACTTCACCGATAGCCTTTGGGCCATATTCCAAGCCTAAAGTCGAGTCTCAGTCTTGACTCCCCTAACATCATATGGGCGACGAAAGACACCCCTAACAGCAGTATAAAAGTCTTTTGGACATATGGAACTTGTTAGCTCATTTAGTGTTTAATTTCTGTCTAATTATTCTATGTTTTAAACACATATTTGGTTATTTTTGGAGAAGAAAATATATGATTTTTATTTTGTGCACATAAAGTATATGTATTAAGTTAGATATATCTGTGGAGATATATAAGGATGATATATCCATGGGGATGTATAAAAGAAGACCCAAATGGCTAATAGGTAGTCTATTCATAAAGAATTAATGGCTCATAAAGTACTCTTGTAAGGATTACTGTACATTATAATACATGGAAGGAAGTACTCATTATAATTGAGGGTATTACTGCCATGATTCATATATTGGATTTTTTATTTGAGTGGGAGCATTTCACAACTAGTTGACATGAGTAAGATCATGGCCATATTTAAGTTAATACCATTTATCAAGAAATTCAAAGCTCAAGTGGGCCAAGTGGGAGAATGTAAGATGTTAAGAAAACTTTATGTGGCCCACATTTAAATGATAAATGAAAACTCATGTCTTAAGGATTTTATTTGTGAAAAACATTATGGTGAATAACAATTTCTAAGTAATTTTCAATTGCCATAACCCCTTTGGTTAATAAACACCTTGAAGTTACAAGTTTTAAACTCCTTGATGGAACGAGATTATGGAACAAATCTCAATTTAAAAGGGTCCCTAGTCTAGCCTATATATATAGCCTATCTCCATCAAAAGGAAATATGTAAAGTAAAGATCATAAACTAGAAGACACCTTTTATATATACACTATCGTATATTGAGCTTTCTTTTTCTCTAAACACTTAAACAACTATGGTTGAAGATATGTTTATGTTTTTTTTGTTTCTACTATACTCTAAATTTTATCTTACATATTCTCCTATTTCATCTTTCAAACTTTACTTGTTTGTTTTTGTTTTGGTTTGTACAAAAAAAAAAAAAAGAATGTAATTCTCATTGAAAACAAAATATTGGGTTTCATTTCTTTTCACGGTATTATTATGTTTTTCACAAGAGAATATGACTTTGGATATGATAGAATGGTGAAAAAGAATTTATGTAATCGACCTTGATTAGTTTGTTGAGGATTTGCAAGATAGCCAACTCCCAAGTTTTGGAACTAAGATGTTGTTATTGTAATTGATGTTTTTCCTTCATTATTTGATAGAATCAACTTTGGGTGTAAACTAATTTGACAATTTTGATTAGTGACACAAAGAATTGAAGATAGTTTTCTTGGTTTCACTAATTAAATTTGGGCTGGAATGGATATCCAATTCGTGCTACAAGTGAGGCTACTGCGGATCCCTTAATAGCCAAGAAAGAAAATGAAAACAATCACCATAGAATTGGACAATTAAAATGCTCTATGATGGGGACTGCCTTGCTTTGCATGCAGGAGGACTACCTTCAAGGACCTGTTTGTACATTTCTTTTTAGCTTATACGTATCATGTTGGTTGATTTGTGTGTAAAATGTGGCAATTTGTGAATTTGGTGATTTTGTATATTTGATGTGTTTTAGTTCATTACAATGTGAGGTCAACGTGATCAGGGAGAGGAATAAGCGCTATGGTACTATCAACTTTGTTGACATAAGTTCAGAGGATTACACTCTAGAGGAGAATCAAGGGCTAGACCTAAAAACTGCATGTTCTAAACAATGCTGAAATTTTCAATAGACCCAATTTCCTGATTTAAGAGCACTTGGTTGGAACTGAAAGATAAGAAGTAGAAATTGAAGTATATAAGTGACAGTAACGCTACTTATCGGTTGTCAAGAGTTTGGTAGCTTAGTGACATAGCATCCTCTTCTTTTTAGGAGAACAAATATCCTCTTTTCCATTATTGTAACTATTAAATTATCATTAAAAAAAAAAAAAACCTGTGTTACATCCAATATGACTTCACAAATTAATATTACATTTTTTTTTGGGGTGCTTTTGTGGAAAATAAGAATTTCCTGGAAGATCCAACATTAAACTATGTAGCTCTATAGTTCGGCCATAGAAAAGTAAATGATTACTTTGTAGAATACGTTATTAGCCCAAAACAGAAACTTTGTAAAATACATCATGGAGCATATTAACACTCTCCTTGTGGTATGTATACAATATAGATTTTAGAGCATCTCTCTGTTAGATTTTATTACAATAAAGTGATGGATTTCTGTTTTTTAGTTTAGGTTATTGGAAGGATTCATGCCATCCTCTTTGATGGAACTGTAGTAACTGATGTTGAAGTATGCCACATTTCGTACCTTTTTCATTTTTCCTATAATTGTATGTTTACAGTGCCTGCTCTTCTCATTATGTGTTTTACTATTATTTACAAATTTCCACCAAATAGAAATTCACTATCTTGTATTTGTCCGTGTATGTGAGTAAGCATGCATGTGTGCATGTCATCTATGTGAATATGTATATACTTTTGTTACAGTGGCCCAACCTGTGGAATATATAAGAACTATGGGGGAAAGAAAACACCATCAATAGGTTTGGAAACTTCAACTGAGGCTATTCCATCCATGACTGGAATCAGTTAGTACAAGTTCAAGATTGTAAAACTTTGAATCAATATGTGTTCTAGACAATCACTAACTGTTTAAATTTCTAAACTCTAAAAGAGGCCAAAGTGCATCCTAGGATGTGGAACTGTGAAACACTACTGATCACCACCATGATTCTATCATTCTAATAATGCTTGCCTGGAAAGTTTATTGGGGGATCCTATTGTAGGCAAATGGACAATGATTCTCTCTAAAAGCCAATTTCCTTCTCCGTCTCCTTTGCAATTCAATAGTAACGTCAATAGTCTGGGACACATTTGGAATCAAGGACTCAAGACATTAAATAAGACTCATGGGCCTTTGGTAGCCAAGGATAGCCCATTCCAAAAATTACCAAATTGCCCTTATTCTAGTAAACTTAATTACAATTGATCCAACAACTTCCCAATCTAAAAGACTCATTACTAAGACTCAATAATAGCTAAAATAACCTATCAAAGGTGCTAAGAATGTCCAACATTAAAACTAGACCATAATTCTTGAATCTTAGTATATTTAATATTCTTTTTCCTTGAGCTCTTTGTTGTCCTCATCAATTGTCTTCCTTCCCCCTTGAAGAAAATGCTTGAGAAGCTGTTTACTGGAATTTCTGTAGGACCCCCAGTCATATATTTGATCAACTAATTGACAAATCTTTTTAAACAAGCTACATATTGCATTGAGTACACACTGATAAATTTGTTGGTACAAATGACGCAGTACCCCCAAGATCAGGATTGGGCATAAATTTACCATGAATAGCCAAAAGGGAGAGATGATTATTGCGAAGAGTAGCTCAATAGTAATAATTCCAGAAACCAAACAAATGAACCTCAATACAGGGAGGCACCCAGCATCTTGAGGTTGTAGTTTAATCTCCATATATGCAATGCAATGGATGATTGTAGCCATGAGGAAAAGCAAGACGATAGCAAAATGTGTATGAAGTGGCGAGACGCCCAAAACTTGAAAGTGTAAACCAATTAAGGCAGTCGGAAACAAGGCAAGGTCATCAAGAAGCACGTGAAATGCTTCAATGAAAGAGAGTGCTTCATTACTGGCACATACACAAACAAGAAACCCTTCAGCTTTGATGTTACTTTTTCTTCCAAACATAAGAAAATCAAAATCCACTTAACTTCCAAAAAAAAAAGTAAATCCCTTCAAATTTATTAGGTTTCTCTACCAAACCTACCACAATGAGTGCAATTCAAGATGAAAAGATGAACAAGCCACTAACAATATAATTTCATTCACCCTTGCTACAAGAAATAATCTTTGACAATTTGTCTCATCAAGAATTCTTAAAATTCAGTCTTTATATATGTGTGTGACTGTGCAGTAGTGAGTTTGTAATTGAAGTCATTCAATAAGCAATAGGTCCGATATAAGACTTACTATTCCTCACATATGCATTAGTAATTGACATTGAAAATGTAAAAAATAACAACCAAACCTTAGCCCCAAAACTTCGGAATTGGCTAGGGATCTTCATTTGTAATGTTCATCCATTTTTGTAAAAATTTCAATCCCTAGTTTTTTATATTCATTTTATGTTTGTTTTCATCTAAAAAGTACGGAAGCCTAACAAAGCTAATCTCAGGTAGGCAAAGTGCTAAATTTTGAACCATGGGTAGTCAAGGTGAAAATAGTTCTAATCTTAGGTGGGTTATCTCATCTGTAATTACCCCAAAAAAACCTATACTAAAATTACTTCATTGAACATTGCTGTCATAGAGGGCACTTTGAAGAAAGCATAGGAAGAAAGTTTCTTGGTTTTGAGAATCTTGAAAGCAAAAGGAAGATCTGAAGTAGAGATTTCCATGGAAAATTGCAGGTATTTTTGAAAGATACTAAAGAAAACATATGGAGGCTGATTTGAACTATGGTTTTCCTCATAAAGGAGACCAATCAATGCTACTAAGCTACAAGACTCTTGGCATTCACAGTAAATTAAATTAGAAGTGATGAACCTCCTAGTTAATAGACATGCACAAATCTAGTGCTTGTGATTTCTAAGCTAAGTTTAGTGAAGGCTGGTATCATGGATATATGATAATTTAATAGCACAACCAGGCCTTGCTAACATAAAAATCTTAAAGGATCCCAACCCCTTGGCTGCATTTGGGAGCATGGATTTAGATTTAGGATTTGGATTTCAAATCAATCAAGGGATTTGGAAATAATTATTTTGCAATTCTTTTTTCTTTTTTTTCTTTTTTTTTTGGGCAATTCATGGGTTTTTAATCCCTTGTTTGGATCATTTATATGGTTAAAAAGTATTTGAATTTATTTCCTTTGGTGGGGAAAAAACTAGAAGCGAAAGTTACATATTAAGAAAAGAACAAACAAATAAATGTTATTTCCAGTTATGGTTACATAATCTAAAGTAAATTAACATATAATTGTAATTTGTAAGATACAAATAAATGTTAAAATCTTAAGAAAAATTTGTCACAAACACCATTCAATCAAACAAATAATTACTTATAAAAATAAATAAATAAATAAATCAACGTAGACAATTTTCAACAATTCAGCATCTGTTTACCACCCCCCCCCCCCCCCCATCCGCCCTTTCCTCCCCCATTAAAAACAAAAACTAGGAGTTCAGCATCAGGGGCATAAACTCTAGTCAAAATCTCAAGCATTGACTATCTTAAATTAACAAGCATAACAAGAAACCCAACTGGCAAAGGAATAAAACCCATCTCTTCTTCCTCTTTTTTCCAATCTCATCCACACTATGTTTTCATTGGATGCACAAATCTCATCTATCATTGGCCTTAAATATCAAAGAAACTTGAAAAACTTAAAAGAAAACATACAACCATGCCAGTACACAAAAATGCCTTTTCCCCTTTCCTTTCTGCTAATTTTTATACTAATCAGAATATGCCCCAACAATGATAATAGGAAACTCTTTTCTTAAATCTTCAAAGAGCTCAAAAACAACCAAGCAAAACAAGTTTGGTAGAATAGAAGAAGAAAAAGATAGAAATTCAGCACTCAGAATTGACACCAGAATTTAGCTCGTAGGTTTGTCCCACACAAGTTTGGTAGCGGACAAAAATACTTGGCTACAACTTATTTTGGATTCCATACTTTTCTACAAACAACTCCTAATCCATAATAGGAGGGAGATCATCACTTAGATAAGTAAACTTCTTACTATCAAAAGAAAAACCTCAATAGCCAAGGCCCATTGCGCATAATAACTCCCCTAAAGACAAATCAAAGTAATAGAGAGCATATCAAAGGGGAATAAGAAATTGGGTTGTATACCTTCCTTGGATTCCAATAAGCACCCAATTAAGACAAAGAAAGTAAACAAGTGAATAAGATGCAGCACCAGTGAGCAATACCAAAAATAAATAGCAACCAAAACAATGGCTGACACTCGGTCAATAAATTCCCAAAAGGCAATCACCCACACTCCTCACAACAACCCAGAAATTAGATAAGCAACACAACAGTTCCAAACCAACATATCTGATGCAGCCATGGAACATTAAAATGTTACTACTTTACAAATTCGCATATTCAAGATTTATTTTGTGGGGATGGCTTGAAGTCTAGTTGAAGTAAAAGTCATGCGATGTTAAACGCCTAGTTGTGTGTCTTTAGGTTGAAATAGTTTCTAATATGGGATTTTATTAAGTAAGTTATGGTCAATTTTGCATTTAGGAGCAAAATTTAATTTCAGCAATCCCTATGAATTAAAGATATTTTGGTAGTTTCATAAGTTTAGTTGAGTCTAGGATTTTTTAGGATATCTTAAATATCTTACTTTTTATTTTCTTAGACTCCAATGACCCATGGATCAGAAGTGTAACATAAAATACAATAGGATGCACTACCTGATTGGGCTAAAGTGGGAGTAAAGGAAGAAGCAACTCCCTTTTGCTGAGCTAGGAAGTGAGTATACTCTTCCTTTGGTATGGAGATCAATTCTATCTCTAGAGTCATCTTGGGAGTTTAATGTGGCCAATGAAGGACAAAGTTCAAGCATTAGTATTCATTACAGTTTTGCCTTTGAATACAAAATTGACCATAACATGTTAATTAAAACCCATATTGAAACCGTTTTAACCTAAGGACATACATAACTAAAACTTCAAAAACAAATGATTTTTACTTTAATTGAATTTCACACACAGATCCTTAGAAGAACTTCGAAGTGGTAACAAATTAATCTTCGATGACTGCATCAAATCCATTAAAAAAAAAAGAGAGTAACTCTATAGCTAAAACATATCATGAATTGAGCAATAGTTAAGAAAAAATATTATGAATTGAGCAATAGTTAAGAAATTCAATTCACATAAAACAAATCCCAAATAAGAATGGACAGCCCCCCCAAAAAAAAAAAAAAAAAAAATCAAAAAATCAATTTCAACCAATAATTTTAACAATTACATATTGATAAATATAATAAACCTAATATGCTCTATCTGACCTATCTAAATAATCCCAAATTATGCATATCCAGAAGCTAGACCCTATTAGAACATATTTATACAAGAACCCAAATCTGTTCAATAGGTGATAAAAAGCTTCCAAAATTGAAACCTTCAACAAATTAAGAGCCGAATTTAAGTTGAAACTTGTAGAAAACTAAAAGGCAAATAACAATCAAATTTGAAAAAAAGAAAGGAGAACCCAAACCTTGTTAGTAGGTAAACAAGTGCTTTAGAAATTAGTTTCACCACTTCCAACGCAGCAGTTTTTAAGCTGAAACTCACAGAAAACAAAAGTTAAAAAATCAATTATTAAACAAAAAATGATCCAATTGTCTTGAAAAAAAATGAAAAACAAAGGAATAGAGAGATAAAACCAAGAACCCAAACCTGTTCAATAGGCCATAAAAAGCTTTCGAAATAAAAGCTTTCAGTCTGATCGTTGTGCTCACAGCTTCATCTGAGTTGAAGCTGGTTAAGAATGAAAAAAGAATATCAATTATTAAATAATAAATAAATAAAAAAAGATCCAAGTAACAATCAAATTTGTAAATTGGAAAAAAAGAAAAGAAAAAGAAAATCAATGTGAATGCGAGCTATTTAATATTTATGCCCACACGGGGGTTTGGATCCAAGTCGAACCTCTGAAATCCTGAAGCTTACAACGCTTCTGTCTGCCGCCGACCAATGCGGATGCCATTGCCATACCGATCAATATTATTATTATTTAAAAAAAAAAAATTGACGGTTGACAGTGACACGGACAACAATGCCAAGTTTGCAAACCCAAAAAAAAAAAAAAAAGCATTGTCAGAGTCATATTATTTATACATCAGATTATGACCGTATTTATAAATAGTAGGAATTTTCTATAATATTTATAATACTATTTTGATAATAAAAATATTTATTTTATTATTATTAAAATTGAATGATTAAAATTTTAAATTTATATATTCTAATTTCACTATATATTGTTATTGTTAACACTATAGTATTTCTATTAGAGTCAAATTATCATTCACATTACTTTATGTAAAAAAATTTGTCCATTTTAATATAAGAGTCTACTCTTTTTTTTTTCCCCACATATTTACTTTTTAAAATTCCACGTCAAATTATGTATTTTGTATTATATTATATTAAAATATTAATTTTTCTTAATTTTTAAAATTGTTTTTCTCTCTTCACACACAATAACTACCATCCATTCTCTTCCTTTATCATCAAGATACGTAAAAAAGAATAAAGATCTATATACAAAGTGAACAGTATCAGTGTAAATTTACATAATCACTGTAACAACTTTGTAAATTAACACAATTATACACCAATTGATATGAGCCATTTTTAGGGAAAATTGTGTAACTTCTACGCATTTTTCTATTATGAGTGCGTTTTGTGCTTCCCACATCTGCGTTTTTTTTTTTTTTTTTTTTTTCAGCCGTGATTTCTGACTTTTCTTCAGTGCACAGTGCACATCAATGGGTCCCGTGCACTGTTCACGAAACCCAAAAACTTCATTTTTCAGCAACTTTTTCATTAAAAATAGGTCCACGTACTATTCACATATTTAAAAATTATTTTACTATAGTGCTTTCAGTTTTCAGTAAAATAAGTTGTATACAAACAGACCCTATATACTAATAGTCCTAAATACCACAAAGGTAATAATTCATTGGTAATTTTTTTTTTTTTTAAAGAGAATACTTTCCTCCCTTCGCACAATTCATGTTGTAACTTGTAACCCAATACCACAAAGAACAATCGACTGACAAACAGCAAAAGTTCAAACAATAATATCGTAAAATCAAAAGATCAAAAAAGATCCAAACTGGCAATTCCAAGGCCTTAAAAACATATTTAGCAACAAACAAAAGCAATTGACTATACAAAGTTTCATTATTCCAACGAATCAATATGTCCAACAAAGAGGGATTGTACTGGTGGAAGATGATTGAGGAGGGTGGGGTTCGCGAACAACGTGAAAAATGGCGCCTCAGGCGATTTTTTAACACTCCGATACCTTCTACAATGGCAGTATCCGCCATCCGGTGGCTGGAGGTTTGGTTCCTATTTGGGAGCTGAAAGTTTGGTTTTTTATTTTATTTTAGGAAATTAAGTTTTTTTTTTTTAAATAGAATTTCTACTTTAACCTAATTTAAGTATATATGTATGTAAAGTTTTCTTTTGAAGACTTGAATTTTGACCCTTACTCCCCACACCTCACAAACCCTTATACTCATGGAGTAACCATATGTTTTAAGGAGCAATTCTGTGTGCGGGGTAGGTTTGATTGCCTACTCTCTGACATGGCATGTTCTATTGGAAGGTCGAAAATGGGGGATTTTACACCATGGCCCTAGCATTTTTCTTTCATTTACCTAAAACCACTTTCCTCCCTTACTATTCAAAAAAATTAGTTGTTATAAAAAAAACATTAGTACTATTTTTCTCAAAAAAAAAAAAAAAAAAAAACATTACTACTATATTAGTACAATTCAATTAAAAAAAACAATAGTACTATATATATTAGTATACCAACTATATCATGAACAGAAAAAAGTTTTTGAGGGAATTATGAGCCAATTAACTATGATATTAAATTCATAAATAAATAAAAAAACTATGATATTGAAGAAGAAAATGAAAACACTACCGGTATGTTTCATGATTTTGTAGATCACGTTCGGAAATATTATTTCTCTCTATTTCAGACATTGTGGCTGTGTGGCTGTTTGAGGGAAGGAACTCTATATATATATATATATATATATATATAGTCTTCAGATACTGTTTGTTTGACGGAAGGAACTCCATATATATATATATATATATAGTCTTCAGATACTGTTTCATGATTTTGTAGATCACGTTCGGAAATATTACTTTATGATATTGAAGAAGATAATGAAAGCACTACTTCTCTCTATTTTCAGTAATGAAAACAGTACTTCTCTATATTTCAGAGATTGTGGCTCTCTATTTCAGTAATGAAAACACTACTCTCTATTTCAGACATTGTGGCTGTGTGGCTGTTTGTGGAGAAGCTACACCCTGTTTCGGGTGTGTGTTTCAAATAGGCGAAAAATACATTTTGGTCCCTACATTTTGACCCGATTCCCGTTTTAGTCCCTAAGTTTTTTTTTTACCGCTTTTAGTCCCTCTCCAGAAAAACGGTTCCATTTTAGTCCCTACCGTTACTTCATAAACGGATATTGCTGATGTGGCAAATGGCATTGATAGTCAATAATAAAATAATGTCTACAGTACCACTGTTAGTTACTCCCGCCCCTTCCTAGTCACTTGCCACTCACGTGACGGTCCCTAACCAAGCAAAACCCCAAATCACCCAAATAGAAATCCCTAACCCCCAAATTTCCTCAGCTCCTCGCTCATCAGTCACCACACGGATTGAAGTCCCTCACCAGTCACGAACTCAAAAACACCTTCAAATCAATTGCTCCTCGCTCACCACACAGCCGAAAACCATCTTCAAATCAACTGCTTTCCATGGATTCAAGCTCGATGTCATCGAGTGGAAGCTTGAGAAAAAGGGGCCCAGCCTGATGCTTCTGCTCGGAGAGACCCGTTGTGGTTGTTTCGTGGACATCTGACAACCTTGGAAGAAGGTTTTACGGTTGTCCAAATTACTGGGTAAGGTAGTATCTCTCTTTGTAATGTTTTTAAATTTCTGGGTTTTTAACTTTGGAAGCACTTCAGGTTCATTTTCGTTTCAATCTTGCAATCCCCTTTAGTCTAAGTCTAACCCAGAATTTCTTTTCTTAAATAAATAAAAATTTTAAAAAATTTAAGGAAAAAAAAAAAAAAAAACTCAGCTTATTGCTGACAATATAAATTGTGCTAATACAAGAACATTGTGCTAATACAAGAATATTGTGCTAATACTATTTTAGTTTCTGGTAAGGTAGTATTTGCTAATACTATTTGTTACTGTTTTTCATGATTTTGGTTGTTCATTTAACATCATTTATCTGGTCCTTGGGTGTCAGGTTGGACGCAAGTGTAAATTTTTTCAGTGGCTTGATGATGAAATCTGCGAGCGTGGGAAGGTGCTGATTCTGGAGCAGAGGCAACGGATTTTGACCCTTGAAGCTCAAATTGTAGGCTACAGGAAGAGAGAGAAGAGGCTACTCATTTGCCTGGGGCTGTCTCTGGTGATAAGTGGGATGCTACTTTGTTTGATGCTTCTTCTGGTTGGCTAAATAGGTGGGGGGGAATGGGTCATTAGGTGGGTAGGTGTTAGTGGAAAAAGGCCTGAATTTTGTTGTATGTATTAGTGGCAAAAGGCCTGAATTTTGGTGTATGTATTAGTGGAAAAAGGCCATAATTTGTGTTGGAATGTGTTGTTTGTAGTAGTGGGAAAAGGCCTGATTTTTTGGTGTAATTCTCTTTGCAATCCAAGACTTTAGCAATGGAATATGGTCTTTTTAATTAATCTATGATTTGTGAACCAATTTATTACATTATTGTTAAGTGTTTGTGCCAAAGCAGTTTGTGATATTAACTGTGCATCAACTGTCAATTTGACACTGCAATTTTGAATGGAAACCAGCAGCAGCCTGCAATTTTGAATGGCTACAAAATTCTCTTTATGTATTAAAGGAGCTGGCTGCAAAATTTACCAAACCTGCATGCATCACCAGCAGCCTGCATAATTTACCAAACCTGCATAGTTTCTACATAACTTACCAAACCAACAGCTCTTTATTCATACATCATTACACATTTATTCATACATCATACATCATTACACATTAAAGTGGCTACTCCCAGCACATTAAACTCCAATGCTCACCAAATCTGCATAATCACCAAACTGCCCAACAAAGCTAAAAACCAGCAAATTTGAGTTTAAGCATTTTAAAAACCAAAGCTAAAAACCAGCAAAGCAAATCTGAATAATGGAAGCTGAATCATCATAACAATGGGAGAATAATTACAAAATATTTAACACCAATGGTAGTTTTTGGTGTACCACAATAATTACAAAATATTTAACACCAATGGTAGTTTTTGGTGTACCACAATAATTACAAAATATGTGACAAAGCACATTCATACAAAAAAGGATTTGGTCAGCCCATAAACATATGCCAATTGTTCTAGCAGTTACATAAATATATGAAGAGTGCTTCAACATATAGCACAACAAAAAAAAGGTCCTGCTTCAGTTTGCTATCTTTTAGCAGATCTCATTGCTGTCATATATCTTGCTGCATTCCCAGTTGCATTCAAGGTTTCAGTAGTGACTGCACTTCTCTTCCTCTGTTTTTTTGGTCTTCGATTGGACTGGTTATCAGTGGGAGTTGGAGGTGCACTTGTGGTCACATCATCATTAGAGCTTGGTTGTGCCCTGTGTACTGTTAGCTGAGCATCCTTGGCTGCCTGCAAGCATAAGCACAATAACAATTAATAGTTTGCCAACTGAAAAACAAAATAATGAGGATATCTAAGTCAAAGTGTATACTTACCCTTCTAGTGGTCCTACTGGCTTGGGATGCACTCCCAGGCAAGGAGGAGTTCCCTCTTACTTCTCCCTTGCAGCTCCTCTTGTTGTGTCCTAATTTCTCACATAACTTGCATTGTTTTGAGATGCCTAGGCCTCTTTTTTTTCTGTGACTTCTAGGTTCATCAGGCTCCAGTGCCCTCTTCTTCTTAGGCCTGCCAGGAGGTCTCCTCTTGATAGGGGGTTGCACAGGTGGCAGTCCACTAGGACCCCACATATTCTGGCCATTGATGGGCTCTATAATGGGTTCATAGCAATCAATGTAGGTAGTCCTTTTGTAGCAAGCATTGACATACCTTTCAGCATCTTCTCTGTTGAAAAATATGCAAGAAATGGCATGGCAACATGGTATGCCAACTATGTCCCACTTCCTACAGCTGCATTTCTTCTCTTCCAAGTCCACAATGAAACTCTCAAGCCCATTCTTCATTTCAAACTTCATACGACCAGCCCAACATGCTATCCACTTGCTGTATGCCAACTTCTCCTTGTACAACCTCTTCCTTATCTTAGGACACAACTCAGATTCCACCTTCGTAATCATTTCTCTGTTTGCTTGAAATCTAGTCATCTAATATAGCCTAATACACTCAAGCTGCAAGCACATAGAGAGGAAGGGAGAATTAATCATTCATGAATTACATAGGTCTATGGATCATAATGCACATAAAAGGGAGAATTATGCATACCATGGTGATAATAGGTTTGCTCCTGAACTTAACTATCGTGCTGTTGAAGTTTTCACACATGTTGTTCAAGATCGTGTCACTCTGCCCATCACTTTTGAACATGTGCCTAGCCCAGATAGTTGTTGACTGAAATTGCAGCCATTTGAATGCATCTTCATCCACCTCCTTTAGCTCATTCATTGCCCTCTCAAATGCTTGCCGATAGGTAGCCTTGGCTGCTTTCCAAAAAAGGTCTCTAATAATGACACCAGGATGATTTTTCCTCAAATTTTGGTATAAATGTCTGCAGCAGATCTTGTGCTCGTACTGTGGCCAATTGTCAACAAAGGTGTTCACCAACCCCTGCAAAGCACAATCATTTAATTCAGCAAGCAATGAAGCTACCATTAACTACAAATAATTCAACAAGCAATAAAGCTACCATCATACCTTCTGCTGGTTAGATATAAACACCCATTGCTTGTCATCTCCTATGTCAGCAAGCAATAAATTAAGAAACCAGGTCCAACTGTCCTTTGTTTCAGCCTCTACTACTGCATATGCGAATGGGAAGTATTCATCATTGGGATCTCTGCCAACAGCACACATCAGCTGACTACCTGTCTTGGTCTTCAGATGGCATGCATCTAGACCAATGATTGGCCTGCACCCTGCTAAGAAGCCCTTCTTGCAACCTTTAAGGCAGATGTACATTCTTTCAAAATATGGCAGCCCAGTTGCCAATCCATGCTCAGCTGCCAAATCACCATCCTCATAAGTATGCACCTTCATCAATATTGTGCTCCCAGGACTGCACCTTCTCAACTCATCACAGTTTTCCCATAGTTGGTTGAACTGTGCAGTGTGGGTCCCATCAACAGCATCTTGAGCTCTCTCTCTAGCCCTACTTGCCTTGCCTGCACTTATGTCAACCACATACTTCTCATGCACAGCCTCCTGAATATCCTTAAACTTTATGCCAGGCTGTCTCCTAACCCTCTTCACTAACTTCTTCCCAATGTATGATGCTGTGCACCTTGGATTTCTATAGCTTCTGCTGCATGTGTGTTCCATGTTCAGTGTTTTCAATCTAAAACTCTTCTCCCTTGGCACCTTTGCAAGGTGGGCAACAAAATTGCACCCTGGCTGGCATCGGGCTCTCACTCTCACCAAGTCATTTTTTACAAATTTTATACCCCACCCACCATGGACTGCATAATCAGTTATAGCATCTTTAAATTGTTTGGCTGAGATGAACAACATATCCTTTTCAAACCTAAGGTTCTCAGCTTTGGCTACTGGCCTAAAGATTGGATATTTGCTGCTCCTAATAGAATTGTCAACCTCAGCAACAGGGATGTCATCAGCACTTGAATCATCACCACCCTCACTGCTTGATGATGATTCATTAAGGCTAAGCAACTCCTCACTCTCATAGTCAGAATTCATGACACCACCACCCATTTGTCCTGCTTCAACCTCAGCATTTTCAGCTTGATTGTCCCAACTATCAGGACTATCTTCACCAATATTCATTGGTTGCACTTCTGGTTCTGGCTCTGCCTCTTCTTCTAAGTCACTCCTCTCATCCTCGCTACCCTCACTGCCCTCACTACCCTCACTGCCCTCACTGCCCTCACTACCCTCACTACTCTCCTCAACTTGGTCATCAACAACTGGTGCTTTGCCAGCCCTCCTAGCACAAACTTCCTCATTAACAAATTCAGCATCATCATGGCCTCCAAATTGTGAAAAATCAGGTCTGTACTCTTCATTATCATTTTGAAGCACTCTGTCACTAGCAAAAACCTCTACACCTACACCTTCTACTTCACTACCAGGTACTCCAGCAGCTAAGGGATCAAAATCCTCCATTGGTAACTCAACTAGTTCATGCACTGGATGCTCCACAAAGACATGAATCTCCCCATATCCCTTCACCAAGTCAGTCATGAATATAGCAGCATCATCATCAACCACCTGATGGAAATTTGACCGCTCTAGGTCCACACCAGGCATTTTATACCATAACTTATCTACTTCAGAGTAGCCAAAATCCCTACATATACTTTCAATCTCTACTTTTGACCACCTATCTGGGTCACAGTTATCCACTATATCAACTGTCCCTCCCACATACGCTTGAGGGTTCCACATGAAATGCCCATCATGGTGGACATGCAGAGTAAAAAGCTCATTCATCCTGCATG
Source organism: Quercus robur (assembly GCF_932294415.1). Taxonomy (NCBI): domain Eukaryota; kingdom Viridiplantae; phylum Streptophyta; class Magnoliopsida; order Fagales; family Fagaceae; genus Quercus; species Quercus robur. The sequence goes on from NC_065543.1 coordinate 44,471,571, forward strand.
CAAGTCACGGGAAGAAAACAGAATGAAAATGAAAACAGATATTAATAATACTTTGTTAGGCTAATAAACAAATAAAAAAGAATATAATACCGACAAAGGGATCACAGGGACCCAGCCACTTCTTGAAAAGCAAGACACAATACAGACAATCAGTGCAAATACCAACACAAAGATTCCATGGTTTATCAAAGGTCAATATAGTGGTCCCTGATAAACAATAGTGACACATAGTACAGACAAACAATGCAATTGCCAACAAAAATACAGTCAGTAATGTGGTCCCTGATAAACAAAAGTAAAACAAAAGCTATAAAGGGAGACGCAAATAACAAAAGCAACACACAACAGCCAAACAATATTCCACTATCATGGTCAGTATTATGTCCACTACAAAAGCTATAAAGGGAGAGAGGAAGAGAGAGAGTGAAAGTGAGACACAACGAGAGAGAAACAAAGATAGATTGAAATTCCAGAGCAATAACAAAACACAACATCTCAAAATTCCCAAATTCTCAAAATCCAACAACTGCGATTCAAACCCAGAACGATTACCCAGCACTTAAAATGACATTCATAACATAACTAAAGAGAGAGAGAGTTGGAGAGAAATACAACCTTCGCAATCTGCTCAGCACACACAAACACACTGAAGCTTGCCGATTTGTGGGATTTTTGTGCTTGCCGATTTGTGGGTTCTTTGATCGGTCTTGTGATGAGCAACGGGTAAGGTAAGGTAAGAGATTAGGGATTTTCAGCAAGATTTAGCAAATCTCATCTGACTGATTTGGGGTTTTGTTTGGTTAGAGACCGTCACGTGAGTGGCAAGTGACTAGTAAGGGCGGGAGTAACTAACAGTGGTACTGTAGACATTATTTTATTATTGACTACCAATGCTGTTTGCCACATCAGTAATATCCATTTATGAAGTAACGGTAGGGACTAAAATGGAACTGTTTTTCTGGAGAGGGACTAAAAGCGGTAAAAAAAAAACTTAGGGACTAAAACGGGAATTGGGTCAAAATGTAGGGACCAAAATGTGTTTTTCGCCTTTCAAATACACCCGAAACAGGGTGTAGTTTCTCCTGTTTGAGGGAACTCTATTGGTTTCTGGACATAATTACTTCTCTCTTCTCCCTATTGGTTTCGTACTGACGTCTGACATTATTACTTCCCTATTGGTTTCGTACTGACATATTATTTCTTCTCTGTAGGAAGTCGGTGCCTGTTCTATCTAGTTATTGGTTTCGCACTGACACATTATTACTTCTCTGTAAGAAGTCGGTGGCAAAATTTTTTTTTGGATATTGAGAATCAATTGAAGTGGTTTTTTTTTTTTTTTGGCTTATTTTTTATTGTAGAGAATATTTTGTTTTTGTATAGATCATTAGAGATGCTTTTATAAACATATTTCTATGCACTTTCCTAGGTGACGTGGGACTCCAAAATTGCTTCTTTCTTTGGTCCTTTATACAATGTTTATTAATAATGGTAACAATTTCTTGATCTTGAACATATTGTTGAATTATTTGATTTCGTTTTAATTTTGCACAATTCCTAATCTAGACTAGGGAAAGGAAGGGGATAAAATGTTTTATATATATTTCTTCTACAGTTTGAGATATGATTTATGGTCATTTTTCTAAGGCCTTGCTGCTTAATATATCCATTTACAAAACCCTTGATCGGATTTATAATGTTGCAGCAATTATACACCTTATTCGATCCAATACATGGGGCCTAAAAATTGGAGCAACATAACCTAACTCTTAAAAAAATTGATGTTTTTGAAAAAAAAAAATTTGTCATACTTATTTTTGGTGTCATGTTTATTGCAACTTCTTATGAAATCCTTGAGATGAGGTGTCTACTTATTTGTACTCTATTTGAAACTACTATTGTTTACAACTAGTTGAGTTCTTACACGATGTGCGCTGTAACTTATTATTAGTTTTCTCAATATTTCAATAAGTTTTACCAAAAATCTTGTCACTTAACTGATTGGCACCTCAATTTCCAATAGAAACATTTAGGATTCAGATCTCCACCCCCAACTATTGATGTATAAAAAAGATATTTCAATGAATTTCATTACAAAAAATTGTAATATTTAGTTATATTATATATAGACAAAATAGAAATGTACTAAGAGAAGTATAGTGATTTGATCATACTATATATATGTGTTTACAAATTGAAAATTGCATGATATAGTAGCTAATATAGATAGACATATTTTATGCCTACTAAAAAATGCATATATCCTTCAATTATTATTATTTTTTTTTTTACATTCTTTGTTTTTAGAGATATTTTTTTTAATTATTATTATTTTTTTACATTCTTGATTGTGTGTTACTAAAAATTTTTTCCCCTTTTTGTTGGACATGGTTTCAATTGTTGCAAAAATAACTAAATTTGAGTAAAAATGCCATATTTCAAATCAATTGTTTCTCACATAAAAAAATCAATTGTTTATAACTAGTTAAGTTCTCACACGATGTGCGATGCAACTTATTATTAGTTTTCTTTAATATTTCGATAAGTTTTACCAAAAATCTTGTAGCTTAACTAATTGACACCTTAATTTCCAATAGAAACATTCAGGATTTAGATTTCCACCCCCACCTATTGATGTATAAAAAAGATATTTCAATGAATTTCATTATAAAAAATTGTAATATTTAGTTGTATTATATATAGACAAAATAGTAATGCACTAAGAGTAGTATAGTGATTTGATCATACTATATATATGTGTGTGTGTTTACAAATTGAAAATTGCATGATATAGTAGCTAATATAGATAGACATGTTTTATGCCAACTAAAAAATGCATATATCCTTCAATTTTTTTTTTTTTTTTTACATTCTTCGTTTTTAGAGAGATTTTTTTTATTTTTTTATTTTTTTTTACATTCTTGATTGTGTGTTACTAAATTTTTTTTCCCCTTTTTGTTGGACATGGTTTCAATTGTTGCAAAAACAATTAAATTTGAGTAAAAATGCCATATTTCAAATCAATTGTTTCTCACATAAAAAAACCAATTGTTTATAACTAGTTGAGTTCTCACACGATGTGCGGTGCAACTTATTATTAGTTTTTTTCAATATTTCAATAAGTTTTATCAAAATTCTTGTAACTTAACTGATTGGCACCTCAATTTCCAATAGAAACATTCAGGATTTAGATCTCCACCCCCAACTATTGATGTATAAAAAAGATATTTCAATGAATTTCGTTATAAAAAATTGTAATATTTAGTTATATTATATATAGACAAAATAGTAATGCACTAAGAGTAGTATAGTGATTTGATCATACTATATATATATGTGTTTACAAATTGAAAATTGCATGATATAGTGGCTAATATAGATAGACATATTTTATGCCTACTAAAAAATGCATATATCCTTCAATTATTATTATTTTTTTTTTTTACATTCTTTGTTTTTAGAGATATTTTTTTTAATTATTATTATTTTTTTACATTCTTGATTGTGTGTTACTAAAAAAATTTTCCCCTTTTTGTTGGACATGGTTTCAATTGTTGCAAAAATAACTAAATTTGAGTAAAAATGCCATATTTCAAATCAATTGTTTCTCACATAAAAAAACCAATTGTTTATAACTAGTTAAGTTCTCACATGATGTGCGATGCAACTTATTATATTAGTTTTCTTTAATATTTCGATAAGTTTTACCAAAAATCTTGTAGCTTAACTAATTGACACCTCAATTTTTAATAGAAACATTCAGGATTCATATTTCCACCCCCACCTATTGATGTATAAAAAAGATATTTCAATGAATTTCATTATAAAAAATTGTAATATTTAGTTGTATTATATATAGACAAAATAGTAATGCACTAAGAGTAGTATAGTGATTTGATCATACTATATATATGTGTGTGTGTGTTTACAAATTGAAAATTGCATGATATAGTAGCTAATATAGATAGACATGTTTTATGCCAACTAAAAAATGCATATATCCTTCAATTTTTTTTATTTTTATTTTACATTCTTTGTTTTTAGAGAGATTTTTTTTTTTTTTTTTTTTTTTTTTAACATTCTTGATTGTGTGTTACTAAAATTTTTTTCCTCTTTTTGTTGGACATGGTTTCAATTGTTGCAAAAAAAATTAAATTTGAGTAAAAATGCCATATTTCAAATCAATTGTTTCTCACATAAAAAAACCAATTGTTTATAACTAGTTGAGTTTTCACACGATGTGCGGTGCAACTTATTATTAGTTTTTTTCAATATTTCAATAAGTTTTATCAAAATTCTTGTAACTTAACTGATTGGCACCTCAATTTCTAATAGAATCATTCAGGATTTAGATCTCCACCCCCAACTATTGATGTATAAAAAAGATATTTCAATGAATTTCATTATAAAAAATTGTAATATTTAGTTATATTATATATAGACAAAATAGTAATGCACTAAGAGTAGTATAGTGATTTGATCATACTATAAATATATATATATATATATATATATGTGTGTGTGTGTGTGTGTGTGTGTGTGTGTTTACAAATTGAACATTGCATGATATAGTAGCTAATATAGATAGACATGTTTTATGCCTACTAAAAAATGCATATATCCTTCAATTTTTTATTTTTTTTCATTCTTTGTTTTTAGAGAAAATTTTTTAATTATTATTTTTTTTTTTACATTCTTGATTGTGTGTCACTAAAATTTTTTTCCCCTTTTTGTTGGACATGGTTTCAACTGTTGCAAAAACAACTAAATTTGAGTAAAAATGCCATATTTCAAATCAATTGTTTATCACATAAAAAAAACAATTGTTTCTCATATAAATCTTAGAAAAATGATATTAAAATTTCATTATGCTTAAAATAATTAATATAACAAAATAAACATATTTATTATATTAGTAATCTTTCTAATTACATAGAATATATACTACAATGTTAGTTCCACACACACATACACACAGAGGAGTTAGGAAAAATAAAGGATTAAGATTAATTTTAGTGAATTCACAAATATTTAATTTTTTTTTTTTTTTTTTTTATGTTTTTTGTGACAATTGTTGTCAAAGCAACTAAACATAAGTAAGAATGTTATATTCTAAATTTATTATTACTATTCCAACCAAAAATTATTTTCTATATAGAGTTATAAAAATTATCATATAAATTCATTTAATATAAATAATTAATGCACAACAATAAATAATTAATATATGCATTTACTCTATTGACTAATTTAATGAACTAATACTTTAATATAAACGCAAACTTTGTTGAAGTAGAAAACTAAATAAAGAGAACTTCAAGGAATGCACCACATGGCACAACCTCATACTCTCCAACATGAGGTCGCTACTTTTGTATATAAGAGATGCTACGTCTACAACATTTTTACAACAAATCACAGGTGGTTAGTTGTTATTGGTTCAAATTTCAAATTAACGCTAAGATTACTTTTTTGCCATAACAATAACAACTAGTAACAACTTGCCACTTAGGATTTGTTGTAAAAATGTTGTAAAAATATTGTAGACATATCATTTATCTTTGTATATATATTGAATTGAATGATTTGAATAAAAATGATATTAACTTTGTATGTGTATCATTAATGAACCATTTCAAACACCATAAAAACTTAAAATTGTCTATTGTTTGGAGTTTTAATTTTTAGAGCTCATAACTCTATTCATTCTTTCATAGATTCAATTCATATGTAAATAGTTTTCCATTTGTAATTCATTAGGCTACTTTGTGACTATTTTCACAAGGTAGTCTTGTTTCAATAAAATTATTTTTACCTATCGAAAAAATTTGTTTAGAGTTCGTTTGGTTTTGTTCCTATTCAAACTTTCCAACATTTCCCTCCTATATAGGTGATGGATAAGAGTACTTTCAAGATAACAACAGATGATGAGATTGAGGTTACTCTTTCTGCGTAGTTGAGGCATCTAAAGTGTGAAACTACTTTAATGCGGTTATCTAGCTGCCTATTACAAAACCACATTTTGAAACATCATGCACATTATAGCCAAGCATCTGTAAATATGTTTATTTGGGAGTTATCATGGGTACTTTTTTTTTTTAATTTTTTTGGGTCTATTTTCTATTTTAGATTGAATGTAGCATGATAAGAGGATTTCGAAGTTTTATCATGGGAGTAGTCAGGTGCCTGTTTGAAATTTTGTTATTCTATTATGTTTTTACAATTTGGGTATCCTCTTTTTTTCACAAGATCTATTGTTAGATGTTGTTTATAGACACCACATTTTGTACCTCTTACGACTCGGGCCCAGTTCCCTAATGATGCTCAAACTCTAGGGCCCAAGGCCAGTTTAAAGCCCAATCAAATATCAAATTGACTTGAGGAATGTTAAAATGAAAATATAACCTTTTAAATGAGCAAAAATATATTTTTGAAAATAAAATGACTAAAGTGACCCTCGGCCCACGTATATGGGCAGTGGCCTGCATACCTAGGCCAAAGCATGCGTACACAAGCACATTCTTGGGTACGCAGCTTGGGTTTCAGAAGTATAAGAAAGTCAAGTTTTCTGCAATAATGGCTGAGATTTGGAATGAATTCCACATCGTCTGAGAGCCATCCCAAACCCCATTTTCTCCACCATAAAAAGCCTTAAATGGTACATTTTTAAAACACACAAAAATTCCATGGGAAAAACCTAAGATTCACTAAACAATAGTGAATCAAAAGGGAGTTTTTCACAAAACACCCTCAAGTCAATTTTATTTGATTGATATTTTTTCTGGCTCCAATCCTTTGAGTTTAAGATTACTAATCACGTGTTTATTGAATGTGATAGCTTTGACTGAGGGGAACGGTCAAAATCAAAGCTTGGGAACTCTTTTTTTGAGGTATCAAAGGTTTAACTCTTTCTTTTTATTTTCTGTCTTTCTTTCTATGTTTTAATCTTGTTTTTTGCTTAGTTTATGTTTATACATGTTAGCCTAGGTTAGTTTATAGTTTTGTTTAAGTTCTAAGCATGCTAGGTTGTTAGAATTAGGGTTTTTGTGTTTGTACTCTATTTTCTGTTTCGGTTTTTGGGTTAGGGTCGTTAAACAAGTCCCATGCATGCATGTCATGAGCATGCGTACGCAACTTAAACTCTGCGTACGCAGGCCTCTGGCTGCATACACAAGTGCTTGTCTAAAAAACCTTAATCCAGATTCCTTATGTTATTTGTTTTGCTTGTTTCACATGTTTTATCTATTTTTAAACCCTTTTTATGTTTATATGTATCTGAGTCTCTATCTTACATGCTTGTTTGTCTTCAACATGCTTAGATTAGGGTTTTATGTTTGTTTCTTGTTTGTGATGCCATGAGCATGCATTCAGATGATCATTTATGATGTCATAGGTGTTGTGTTGCTGAAAGGTAAGTAAAGGTAAGCCATGCATAGGTATGAACATGCACTTGATGATGTACGTCATTTGAATGCTTGTTTTATGTCCAAATGTAGACTTTATATGATTTTGGTGTTTACCATGATATTCTTGTTGCCATGTTCGGTTTGCTGCCTTGCCTTGAGATGTATGATAGGGTGCTCACATGCTAGATGAATGTTAGGGTTTCTTAGATGTGTTTGGGTTTGGTTCTCTTTTGCTTTAGGTTGATATATATATTTTTGGAATAAAGATGTCATGATTGTATGTTAGATGCATGTTAGTGTGTGTGTGAGTTTAGGATGCAAATGTTGAATTGGTTTTTAATAGGGTTAAGACATAAAACACAACGATGGGAGGCCAACCTTAGGATTAGGCGATCTTGGGTGCCTAACACCTTCCCAAAAGCGTACCTAAACTCCGAACCATACTCTGGTAGTAAGATCAAAGATCTTTTCTCGAAAGGACGCTATATATATGGTTCCTAGATCATTGCAAAAACTAGGTGGCGACTCCAAAAACGACCCCTTGCATCTATAATGTTAGGATCATATTTTCTATATATTGACTTATCTTTTGACAAAACACACTTTACTTATAATTGGGTAGATCTAATTAGGTAGATCTAATTGGGTTTAATGTATTAACAAGCGTATGAAGTTTACTTTACAAGTGGTATCATTAAAGACATGAAGATTGATCCAAGAAACAAGTGAAGAAAAGTTGTTTTTATTAAAGCTCGACACTAGCATCTATTAAGGATTAATGAAGAAGCTCGACACAAGCTCGATCTATCAAGATTCACAATTTCAAAATTCTCAGATCTGAAATTCGACTCATGATGACTTGGATGATTAGAGTTTCTTTCTTTACAACCCTAGACCATATATAAGGCTTGTTTTAAAAGTCATCAAAGATATAAAGACTTAGATTAGAGAACTCATACATTCTGTGAGAAGTTACTGCGTTTTGTGAGTCTTAGGGTTTTGTAACTAAGTACTTCCTGATCATCAACGTGCTTTGAAGTAAAGAATTTTGCAGCTAACAACAATCAATCAGTTGCTGGAGTTAGTCACACACTGGGGTTCGTGCATACGAAGAAGTCTTTTACAAGATCAAGTTCAATTGGGGATTGCAGTAAAGTTCAACTATAGGTTAGTATTTTAGGATAGTATAAGGTAGTGGTAAGATTCCTTATTTTTGTAACCGCTTAATTCTTGATTAGTAGATTATTGAGAGTGGTGACCTGAAATTCACTTGGTGGGATTTTTACCTTACAAGAGGTTTTCCCCAGTGTCAACAAATCATCGTGTCATTTGATTTCTATTACATATTAGTTTATTTGGTGATTTGTTGGTGCCTCCATGATTTGCATGTAATTTGAACTAATTAATTAACTTGAGTAAATTAATTAACCGGAGTCAATCTATAACCCAATAGATGTCACGCAGTAATAATTCCAAGAGGAGTAAACTACAAACAAGTTTTGCTTGGAGAGGATGGATTAAATGCTAACATTTTTTTGGTTTTATAATGTTTTAATTGTGGTGGAGAGAATCATCTTCTTGTATTTTGAATTGTGTCAAGTTTCATTTCATATGAATGTATTTTGAATTAGAAACTTTCAGAAAAAATTGTGATATACTTTATTTTAGATTTTCCAATCTTATGAGCCTTTTTTTGTATACTAAATTGTGACAGGTTTTGATGGGTAATTAAATTGGAGCATACGGCCCACTGATTTCACACATTATCAGGTTTTATTTCAAATTGATATATTTTGAATTAGAAAATAATAAAAAGAATTGTAACAATTTACATTTTGATGTATTTCCAATCCTATGTGATAGGATTTATTTCAGGTAAAAAAATTGAATTAAAAATTTTTCTACCATTGTATTGAATATTTAGTATTTACCAATCTCATGATTTTCTAGATATTGAATTGTGACAAGTTTTATATTACATGTACAAAAATGAATTAAAAGTGTTTTGAGACGTGTTGTTTGAAAATTTCAACTTTATATTATCACCTTTTGGTAAACGAAACTGTTGAGTTAAAATAGTTTTATGTTGAATTGCAACAGCTATAAACAAGAAAAAGGAAAATGTCAGATTTGCTCTCAACAAAAAATAACTTTTTTTTTTTTTTTTTTTTTTAATTACAGGAGGAAAAAAGTACCAATGGTAGGAGGGGAACCTGAGCCTTTGAGGTCTACCTTCATGAACCTATTTGTGCATTTCTTTTTAGCTTATATGTATCATGCTGGTTGATTTGTTTGTAAAATTTGTTGATTTGTGAATTTGGTGATTTCGAATAATTGATGTGTTTGAGTTCATTATAATGTTAGGTTAGGATCCTCAGGGTGATGAATAAGGGCAATGGTACTATCCAGTGGCGCTACAGGAATTTTTTCCAAGGTGTTCCTCAACAAACATAAATTACACAATCTAATAAAAAGAAAATTTTATATATTGACAACAACAACAATAAAAAAACACGTAAATATATAAAGTTTTACAATATAAAGCTTGTGGAGTTTAGCTGTGGTTGTTGTTAGTGTTGCTGAACAGGGATGGATGGCTATAGCTGGGGAAAGTAAGTGAGTTTCTTATTTCCTTTTAGCCTTTAGGTTTGATTTAGTTTTAGTTTAAATTGTTTAATGACTTGTGAATCCACGAGGCACTGAGGATTTTTTTTTTTAATATTTGTTGAATTAAAAACGTAATCGTGTTCGTGTTCGTATTCATGTTGGAGTAGTGATAGTCTTAGTCTGAGATGAAATTGATCTTGCACTGGGCTTTTCTATTGGCATTTGGTTTGGGCCTTGTTAGAGGTTTTATTATAATTTTTTTTTCTCCAGATTTTCGTTCAAGTTTTTTTTTTTTTTTTTGGTTTTTTCCATGGTTTTATAAATCAGTACAGTGAAAGAACTGGAAAAGGGACTGGTTACTAGTTTTGGTAGAATCGAGATCCAACCGATGGTCGAACCAATGACGTCATAAATAATATAATTAATAAAATTTTAAATTATATAAATAAAAATATAATAAGTTTATTATTAATAATATGATAGCAAAATGTAAAAAACATAATATTTAGTGACACTTTTGGTGTAAATTTAATCAAATTTCCTTAGAATGGACAATCACATGTTTAATTATAATCATAAAAATAAAAATTTTATTATATATATATATATATATAATGAATTAATTGATGTTATATAAAAATTAAGTAACTTTTTAAGTTTATTCACTTAATTAACTAAAACTACTTTTTTTTGTTTCTAAAAAAAAAAAACTACTATATTTTTTTCTAATCAAAATTATCGGAAAAAGAGAAAAGAAAAGTAGTTGTACAATGAAAAAAGCTAAATTTATGTGACTTTGACCAATTAGTTGTATAATATATATTATAATGTTTTTGAGGAAATGCAGTCGTACAATAACAGTGTGTCAGGTAAAGCTAAAACTAAAAGTTAAGCTGTAGTATAGGCTTAAAAGAATATAAAAACATGTGGTTCTTTTTGCTTGAAAGAATCTAATATATTGTTAAGTTACTCAAATTATGGACCAAAATTTAATTTTATTGGCATAAAAAAAATTTAGGGTGTTCCCAAATTTTTTTTAAAAGGTAGATATACATAAAATTTTAAATTATTATGCATAATTTTTTTTTTCAGGTCAAGGTGGTCCCAAGACCACCCTAACCAGAAGGTGGCGCCGCCCCTGGTACGATCAAGTTTGTTGTCTTAAGTTCAGATGATTACTCTCTGGAGGAGAATCGGCCTAGACTGCAAAACTATATGATTGTATGTTCTAAACGGTGATGAGATTCTCAGTCGACATAATTTCCTGGTTTAAGAGGGGTTGGTAGGAGCTCTAAGATAAAGAAGAAAATGAAGTATATAAGTCACAATAACACTTCTTGTTAGTCATATCCAATTAATTTGACTTCACAGACTAAGATTGGTTTTATTTATTTATTTATTTAATTTTTTTTTTTGGGGGTGGCTTTTATGGATTATTTTATTTTATTTTTTCTAAAAAATCTAGCGCAAAATCATGTAGCTCTATGTTTTGGCTATAGGAAAGTAAATGATAACTTTGCACATAATAGAGCGTATTAACTTAATGGTATGTATACAATAGAGATTTCAGAGCATATCCTTATCAGATTTATTACTATAGTGAGAAGTTCTGTTTGTCGTTTAGGTTATGGGAGGAAGGATTCATGCAATCCACGCTGATGAAACTTGTTAGGAAACTAGCTAACTTTGATGTGTGTACTATATTATCATATGAGCATTGTATGTTAGCATTGTTAATTAAATAGTTGCTGTGCTGAGTTGTATTTAGTTAGTTAGTTGTATTAGTTGGTCAGTTTAGGTGGGAAATGTGACTGAATTTTATAGAAAGAGATTCCAGATGTTGAATGAAGTTTATCCCGAGAATTAACCAACTTTGTCATTTAAGTAAGAAGCTTCTATGGTGGATCTTCCTAGCATAATTGATTCTCCGATATTATTGTTTCCTATCTTAACCTATGTTCAATTACTCTTTCCTAAAGTTTCATAATGTGACTTATAAGTTTAATTCCATGGTAATTTGTATAATTTTGATTATCCCCTTGTTCTTGTAAATATGTATTAAAGTACTTTTTTCTACTCACTATGCATTTTGTTAACACTTAAGACCTCATTGAAAAGGTTTATCAACTAGCTAGTATAAACCCAGATCACCTAAGCACTTCCAAATTTCAATGGAGATTCCTTCTGGTCCCATGAATTTTCCCATTAAAGAAGATGAAAATGGCCATTTTCATCTTCTTTAATGCATTCTTTATTTCAATCATCCTAATTCTTTGAACAAATCTACAATTTCTATCTCTGTTGGACTACCCAAATCACTCCATCTTTCATACCGTTTCCATTAAAAAGGTTATCAAAATAATTTTTCCATCTCTCTTTTTTTTACTCTACATTCACTAACATTCTTTGATCTTCATCTTTAATGCAATGAATACCATTCAAATCCCTTGTTTTTATTTGCTTTTCTACATAAAATTATCAAATTGGGCTGCAAAATTTGGATGCTGCACATCAAGCTCATAGTGTACAATTAAAATCTCAAATAAACTTTCTTTGCTGCTTAAAAAAATTGAGAATAAAAATTTTCCACCAAATTGCACATATTATCAAATTTTGACTGATTTGTAAGCATCAAATTTGGAACCTTAGCTGTGGGTTCCAATTATATATTAAATTTTCTAGTAAATCCCCCAAAACCCCTTCCAACTCATTTCATAGTCATTCCCTCACCAACCTTTTTGAATGAACAGTGAGTATGGATCATACTATGGCCGATGGGTTTACTTTCCATTGGATGCATCGAACTTAACCCAAATTTAGAAAAATACCAAAAATAACATTAGTAGAAATAATAAAAATAATATGTCAACTAAAGAAGTAACATCTATTATGATTTTAGATATAATAGAATTAAGGAAAATAATATATGTGACTGACACTAACTAATTGGTTGTTTTTTTTTTTTTTTTAATGAAATAATATGTTGTTATTGTTATTATTAGAGCTTATAAATTGTTTCATGGTTTTTGAGCTAATACTAATATGCATTGGTGCTTATTATATGCAAGGTCAACTCTACCACTAGGCCAATTAGGCAGTCGCCTAATTAAGGCCCCAAAGTGGAACAAGGCTTCCGAATTTTAACTTATAAGGATATATATATATATATATATATATATTTTATAACTATAAGAATATTAATTAGACCTAAAAAATTAGCTAATACATAAAAAAATGTTATATCCATAATATTCTCATAACATTCTAAGTGACAAGTTGTTATTAGTTATTAATAGAGGGAAAAAAATAATTCTAGTTGTTGATTCAAATTTGAACCAATAATAACTTGTTATCTAGGATTTGTTATGAAAATGTTGTGGACATTAACACTTCTCAAGTAATTTATTGAGTAATGCAATGAACACAACAAAATGTTACAATAATTTAACAACATTTGTAAATTAACACAACAACTCACACATGGGCCCACCACAATATATAATTTAATTTGTTTGCAATGCTAATTAGGAATGTTGTGAAAATATTGGGACATTTTGTTGTATCCCTAGTATTACTCAAAATAATTGTTTATCAAAGACAAAATAAATAAATAAAAAATTAGCAAAGTGTAAATGGACCACTATCTAGTCATTTCTTTCTTTTTTATTTTTAAATAAAATTTTTATCTTTCTAATTTTATATACAAACTAGTTGTTAACAAAAAAAAAAAAAATTAAGTTTTTTGAAAAATTAATTGAGCCTCAAAAGGGTTCTCTAAATAATTTGTTACTAGCAATGAACACAACTATAATTAAAAAAATTATGTGAAATTCTCTCAATAAATAAGAAAATTTTCCAAAAAATCCAAAATAATTGCATCTAAACAAATTAGAAGAATAGATTTTAATTAAAAATATATTATTTAATATATATATATATATATATATAATGTCCCAATTTAAATGTGCCCAAAATTACTTGGGCCAGCCTCAGCCCTGATTATATGGTGATGCAAAAGTAATTAAGGTTAGAAATTAAGACAATAATCTTACCTCAAAACGACAAACTTTATTTGTGGGGCTGACATTGAGTAATGGCATTATATAAGTTGATTTATACTCCTTTAGTATGAATGGGGATAGAAGTAATTTTTTCTTTGCAGATATTAGATAAATTTTTGATAATCTAAAGAAATACTGCAATTTCAAAATTGGAAAAAGAAAAACTGCAAAAGGGCATATACAGGATTTGTTTGGAATCCGCTTATTTTGTTGAAATTGAAAACTATGTGCTGAAAGTACTGTAGATAAAGGTAAATGTTAGTTGAAATAGTAAAGTGAGACCTATAAATAGTATCAAAAAGTACAGTGAGGCCCATAAATAGTAACAAAAAAAAACTAAATAGTAAAATAAATTGGCAAAAAATAAGCTAGCCAAACAGGCACTCAATGGATTTTCCAAAATAAACTAGCCAAACAAAATATCAACGATTAATGGGAAATTCTATAAAAAATTGCAATCAAGAACACCAAATACCGATTGATATCTTGGTTTGATGATAAAGAGCTATCATTAAAAACGGATGTCATAGGTTGAAACTGTATAAAAATATATATATATCAAATTTTTATTCAACTAAAAAGAAAAAAAAAAGAATTTTTAGGTAGAACCCCTTCAAGAACACCATTCTTGGTTTGATTTCAACAATAGCAATAATCATCAGAACAAACGGGGTCCTATTATATTATAGGCATTGATTTTCACTAAATTTCATTATCTGCCAGACTGCCACCTTTGCAATGATAAAATAGATTATCAATTAGGAAATGTCAATGATGTGGGACACATTTGGAATTCTTTAGATACACAATCTGTTTGAAGAAGATGGAGCATTCTCATCAAAGGTGAGATAAATGCTAAAAGCTATTTTTAGCAACAAAACCATTAAAAATGTCCCTACATCAATGGTGCTAAGTTTTAAATTTTTTGGCACCTTGGTAAAGTAAGATGTTATTACTAACACCCTACTGTAGCAAGTTGCTACTTATTTTTTATTTTTTTATTCCCCTTCTCTCTCTCTCCTAAGATCTCACTCTCTACTTTCTCTCAAAAAGAATAAAAAATGATAAATAAATAATATTTTAATGAAATAGGAAAAAAAATAGAAGTTCTGATGTTAGCTATATTGTAAAGTAATGTGTTAAATGCTATAAAGTTGTTTTTTAGATGCTAAATACTAAAATTTTAAAAAATCTTGATGAAAATGCTTTATAAAGCGAAAATTATAATTTTCGTCTGTGTGTGTGAGAGACTCGGCATATCTGTCGAGTACACAATATACTTTCCACTGCTTTCTTTATTTAACATTCGTTTCAATCAAAGAAAAAAGAATATTTCACGTAAATGACAGCCTTTGCACGCATTTAAGCCTACATGAAAAGTTCCTATGAAAAAGAAAAAGAAAAAAAAGGCTAGGATTGTGCATGGGTCGGGTTGGGTCGGGTTGAGGGGATTTTTTGACCCAACCCACCATTGTGGGTCAAAAAAATTCAACCCAACCCAACCCACATGGGTCGGGTTGAACCCATGGGTTTGACAAATTTTTATTATTATTATTATTATTAAATTGAGTAGAAAAAAATATATTAATATATTAAAAAAACCTAAAGATTAATATCAATGTAACTCCTTAAAGGTAAACAACACTAATGACTAAACAACAGTAGTAATTTATTAGGATTTGTATGAACTAATTGGTTTTTATATAGGATAGGAAGAACTGGCTATTTAAAAAAATTTATTAATTATATAATATATTATCTATATATATATATATAAAACCGAAGCTTTTGCTAGCACCACAATTTTCCATGTCAGCATTATTTTAAAAAAAAAATATTTTGATTTTATATTTCTATATATATACTAAAGAAATATTTTCCACATCACTAATATATTTTCAAATTTTATATAAAAAAAGAAAAAGAAACATCAAACTAAAATGTGAAACCCGACTCCTATTTTATAACACCAACAAACTCAAAACCCTAAAGAGTCATGCGCTTGGTTAACCCTAATTCCTGAAACATATCTTATATACTCTCTTTTCACAAACCCTCTCACACACATACAACACATCGCCGCAAGAGCACAAGCAGCAGCAGCACCAGAAGAAAGAAGAAAGAAGAAAGAAGAAAAAATGGAGGCAGCGAGAACCGTAAAAGATGTGTCACCTCACGAGTTCGTCAAGGCCTATGCCGCTCACCTCAAACGCTTTGGCCATGTATATCTCTCTCTCTTTCTCTATTCATAAACTCTTATTTTTACATGTTGATGATGCGTATATCTGTTTTGTTCTATGAATCTGAAACTTTTACCTTTTGTTTTGTTTGATTTATTTTTTAGTGAGAAGTGAAAGTGATTGTTCTTTTGGGTTATTTGTGGTTAACCATTTGATGAAATATACATTTGAATCTTATTATTGTGGATGTATAGCTATGCCCATTTTAGTGTTTTTTACTCCCCCGCTAGCACCAGCGTATTTATTGTTTCTTTTTACTGGTTTTTGAAATGAGTTTTTTATAATGCCTGCAGACTTCTCCAAATTAATAATAACACCTGTTGCTACAATATGCTGTGCTCAGGCTTTTTTCAAACTAACAAGGAACTTGTGTGACCAACAGATGCTCAGAATCCTTATCTGGAAGGTAGTACAATATTTCAATTTAATTACTTCATCAAATACTTCTAATTTTTGGTCTCACTTATGATTGTATCATATGTAATTTTTTTTACCCAAAAAAATTTATAGTAATAAATGTTACAGATATGGCTCAAGCCCAAGTCCTAATGCATTATATTGTTCTTATTTGAGTTGATATACTAATTTAGAAATATTGTGAAATTGTTTGGGGCATTTTATTGTAGATTATTATAATTTTTAATTATGAGTCTAATTGGTTACCTCAGAGGAGTTAGGCCATGTACATCTATTATATTATTATTATTATCAATTAATAAAAATTGATATATCATTTATTGTATGTAATTATTTTGATACAACTGAAAAGAAACATCCAAACTGAAACATAAAACCTTGACTCCTATTGATACAACTATTCTTAATTAAATTCAAAAAAATCATTATTTGCTTTGCCTTTATATGTTTGTATGATGTTCTCTATCATTTTTGTTTATGAAGTTTGTCTATAAAACTCACAACAAGTGAATTAATAGAGAGATTGAAAATTGAATTAATTAGTTTTTTTTTTTTCCATACAAATTTGAATAAATATATATAATTTTAATTAAACTGTACTGTGCATTGCATGAGTTAGTGACTATATTATACTATAGAAATAACAACAAAATATGAAACTCACATTAGTAGTTGTTCATAGAAGTTTGTTTTTTTGGTTGATTTATATTATTTTTGTGGGGAGTTTATGATTGAAATGCAACTTCATAAACATTTGCGTTAAAAGACAATTTGTGTTCCAATATTTATGGGACAATATAGTATTTTCCAGCTAAAATATAATGAAATGGAGATTTAAAATAATCTCTTAAACTACCCTAATAGAATATGCAATAACTCATATTTAAGGATAAAATTTAACTACAAAATTAGTTGTAACTTAAGGTTACAAATTCACTCAATAAAATAAATATTACAACATATTTTGAAAATCTAACCATTGAATTGCATATTTTTTACGCTTTTAATACACATGTTAAATTTTGTATCAATCGGATATTATTTACTATATGATCTATAAGCTTATATTTTATGCATAATTTTAAATTACAAAAACTTGCAATTAAAAAAAAAATTATTAATGCCATAGTTATTTATCATTAATTTTCTTGAAATTTTGCAAGCATGGAGGATATAAGAAGAAGATGTAATTTAATGGTAGATTTGTCAAAATTCAACTTCAATAAAAAGATATTAAGTTTGTAGCCTAAGGTTACAACTAATTTTGTAATTAAACTTTGTCTTATATTTAATAGTTTTCCCGTGCATCGCACGGGTCGGCGACTAGTATATATATATATATATATTAAATTAGTATTAGTAGGAGGAACTGAGGAAATGCTGCTCTACAGCTGGTTTTTTTTTTAAAAATTATTAAATATAATATATATTTATATATATATATATATAAAATAAGTGCCCTACAATTGATTTAAAAAATATATATTAAATATAAAATATATTTTAAATATATATTAAATATGGGTGGGTCGGGTCGGGTTTGTAATTTTATGACCCAAACCTAGCCCGACCCGCCATAAAAAAATTTTTGTAACCCAACCCAACCCAACCCAACCCACCAAGCCTTAAAAACCGACCCAACCTAGCAGGTCGGGTTGGGTTGAGTTGGATTTGGCGGGTCGGTGGGTTTTCTATACACCCCTAAAAATGGCTATGAAAAGTTGGTAGTCTTGGTTGGGTTTACGCCATAAGCCAATTTTAACCTGTGAAAGTTGCTTTGTTCCTAATTACCATTCTCTAGACGCACAGGGTTGTACATAATGCTCCCTTATCCTTTGTCATTATTTGTTCTAAATGGAACAATAAGCACCTAAAATGATTGCAACAGTAACTCATGATGTCGTATACTGTCTTCAAAATTTGAGAAAGAAAATAAATGGCGTAGGTGAGAAAGAAAGTCCATTGTTTCACATAGAAAGAAAGTCCTAGAAGGTGGTTGCTTGTTTACAATCACCGAAAAAAAGTTGGTTTTATTAAAAAAAAATCATAAATGATTTTTTTTTCATAATAATCACTACTTATTTTATTTGAGTTTTATATATAAAAAACATTAAATTCATTATTTCATAAAAAGTAATATATATATATATATATATTAACGGTAATTCCAAAACATACATTGAAATAGATCAGTATCAAAACAATTTATTTTAATGAACAAGTTGAAATGGGTTTGAAACAGTATTTATAACATTGCATCAAATCACTGATAAATTCATATTGTATAAACGTTTTTGTGTTATAACTCCTTTAAAGTTCTCACTCTCAGGCAGTTCAGCCTTCTTTGCTTCCGTGATCAAAAAGTCACGCTATAGCTGATTTTTTTTTTCCCTGGATATTACGTGTGCATTTGGGATGAGCTGAATTTTTCAGCTTATTTTTATTTTCAGCTTATTTTTGCTACTATTTATTGGTCACACTGTACTATTCAACTTATTTTTTAACATTTTTTTATACTTTCAATAAAATGTTTTTAATTTCAGCTAATAAATTGTTCCAAATGGACACATAATATTGAGTGGCACTAGCCTTGTGATCCACACACCCAATTCAGTGACTTTTAATTGTTGTAATAAAGAATTATTTCTTTTGATAATCATTAATTTGGATGTTAACAAAAAAACCCTATCATTTGGATTTAGTTGCACCATGAAAAATTAAATCTGCGCTTTTTGAACATCTCTTAATGCACATTTTCAAAATCATACTTCAAAGGAATCTCATGAGACTTGCTTTGAAAACTAACCACGTTGATGACTAATATGATTCTGCTCTATTGAGGTATATGGTGCTGATGCATGTTAGGCGTTCTGTTTTCATTGCAGGATGAAGTATGTAATGACAGAATTCTTGTAAGATGTCAACTTGCTTGATAATTGCCAGAAGTTAAGAGCTTTCCATGCTTGCTCTTCATTTGCTTCCACGTATGATTTTAAAAAATGAGCTGGACCTGAGCTCAGAGCCAGAACTTGTAACAGGATGAAGAGGTAAGGCAGTTCATATATGACAACTTAAGTAAGCACTTGCTTTGTACCAAATGCTTACTTAAGCATTTGCTTATCAAGCAAATCAGGGAAGGATATATCATTCTATGTGGCTATAAGTATCAGGGAAGGAATGGACAAATAAGACCATCCTCACCGATCATATTCACCCAAAGCAAACCCGAATAGCACCACACCATCTTCACCATTCATCCAAATCAAAACCTCTAGATAACAAAACAAAGAGAAGTGCTACAATCTACAACACTTTTATAACAAATCATAAATAGTAAGTTATTAGTTCTTATTTGAATCCACAATTTGAATTACTTTTTTACCTATCCGTAACAACCAATAACAATTTATTACTTAAGATTTGTTGTGAAAGTGTTGTGAAAATGTTATAAACATAACCTCTCTAAAACAAAAGACCAAACAAGCTTTTGTACAGTTCGCGAGCAGATACAAGTTGATGTTATGATCATTCTACATATTTGTTTATTATTTTGGATATGAGCGTGACTGCGTTTGAGTTCAATTCTCACAAGATAAACAACATGATACAATTAAGCCATGTGTGGGAAGTAGTATTGAGAGATAGTATAGATTATAAAGAGGGCGGAAAACTTTGCTTGTAATTTTATAGACTAAGGGCTTGTTTGGTTGCAAAACTCAATTGTATGTTTTCAATTTTGAAAAAAAAAATGTTATAGAAACATAGTATTAAACACATTTATTTTTGCATTATGAGTAGTCAAAACACACTTTCTGCTGCACTTTTTATATCACAGTTTTCATGTTTTAAAAAGCAAAACCCCAATGATGCTACCAAAAGGGCCTCAATAACTCAAATCAAAGAGATCTTTATTGTCTAGGAAATAGCCATTCTCACATTTGACCAATTACTATGGTTTAGTTGTAATAGGTCTGTCTATGTGAAAAATGAATCATATCCTCCATGTAACTAGCAATAAGCACTTTGTCTCGCTCCATAAGGATTTTCATCAAATTTGATAGAAAATTCAAATTCCTATTAGACATTTTTCGAGCCATTTTGGGAAGGAAGATCAATAAAAGTGGCCAACAAAGGAATTTTTAGACACGCAATCTCACCGTCGCAGTGCTGCAGACTCCAGAGCATGCAAAGATTAGAAGAGGCAGTTCCACCAGGGGGGTCGATTTCCTAATGTAATTATTTTACTTAGATGTTTCCTATATCGGATAAATATCTTATTCATCCAAAAAGAAAGGTCTACAAAAAGAAGAACTATGCAGCATTCCATTTGGAAATCTCGGAGCTACTAGAGAGGGAGCAAATTATGTGTACTAAAAAAACTTGATCAGGCTGATTAGTTGATGAGAGAGAGAGAGAGAGAGAGATTTTCTTAAGGCTCAAGTAGATGATCAAGGAATAGTGGATCATTTTAGTGGAATCTATATCAATTCTCTGTGGAACAAATTTTGAGTCCAATTCAAGCAATAGACATGTAGTGCCTAGATACTAATCAATAGCAGAAATGCCTAGAATTAATGCACAAGTGAGTTTAACTCTTACACCAGCTGACTACTACAAAGGAAAGGAATTACAAGCATTATTACCCCATCAAGGAACAACAAGGTGTGCAAACATCAGTTAGAAGGGTCCATTCCCAGATCTTGAGAGACACAATCAATCTGATTAAAGTGATACAATGACTGTATATGCGTGTTTTTTTGGTCTAAGATTTGGCAAATATTATGTCAATTTGTAGTATTTCCGTATGGCTTTTGTCTGGTTTTATTTCCCTTACAAATGAATATTTGGCGTTTGTCACCAAAAAAAGAAAAAAAAAAAAAAAAAAAAAAAGAGGTAATCTCACTTTCCATAAAACTTTTCAACCTTACAAATCTAGTTATTGAAAAATTGCAAAATTGCATTCTAAATTTTCTTATCTAACCATTTGGATGTGAGATCTTTTGTAAAGTATTAAAAAAAAATGTTGGATATGGTATATTAACCTTACTTAGACAAAAGTGTAAATAAATTCAAACTTCCACAAACAGAAAATTGCAGAAGTGAAAATTCTGCTTACTTTACATCTAATTAACAATAACAAGCCACTTAAACATAATTTCTTCCATCTGAATACCATTGTCTTCCTGTTCACTTGAAGAAAATGCTTGAGAAGCTGCTTATTGGAATTTTTGAAGGAGCCAGTCACATAGCTGATAAACTAATTGATAAATCTTTTTAAACAAGCTAAATCCTGCACTGAGTACTAAATTAGCTGTGTTGTAGAGACACTGGTAAATTTGCTGGTACGAATGATGGAGTACCCCTACAATCAAGATTGGACATAAATTAACCATGAATAGCCAAAAGGGAGAAATTATTATTGCAACAAGTTTCTCAATAGCAATAATTCCAGAAATCAAACAAATCAATCTAACTATGGGAAGATCAGCATCTTGAGGTTGTAGTTTAACTCCACATACGCAATGCAATAGATGACTATAGCCATGATGAAAAGCAAGATCATAGCAAAATGTGTTTCAACTGGCGAGACGCTCAAGATTTGGAAGTGTAAACCAATTAACGCAGCAAGAAATGAGACGATGTACACAAGAAGCGCATGAAATGCTTCAAAGAAATCGAGTACTTCATCACTGGTGCATACACAAACAAGAAATCTTTCAGCTTTAATATTACTTTTCCTCTAAACAATAAGATAATCAAAATCCCACAAAATCCACTTAACTTCTTAAAAAAAAGGGAGATCCCTTCAGCTTTATTAGGTTCTCTCCCATACCTACCACAATGAGGGCAATTCAACACGAATAGATGAACAAGCCACTAACAATATAATTTCATTAACCCTTACTACAAGAAATAATCTTTGACAATTTGTCTTTTGAAACAAGTCTAAATGAAGTAGATCTCTGCCGCAAGCAGCTGGTTGAGATCAGAAGATATAGTCCTAATGGATAAGATATTTACTTAATAAATAACAATTAGATTATTTAAAAACATTAGGGTTGGCTAGGAAAGAAGGTTAATTGTCAATTAAACTCTACCAACTCATGCCCAATATATAGAGGGCTATACTTCAAAAATGAAAAAAGAGAGATATGGCTTAAACTTTGCTGAAATTTCTTCAAAGAGAGAATTCCAAGAGAAAAATACACACCAAAAAAAAAAAAAGTACTAAAATTACTTTAAAGAAAATTGCTGTCAGAAAGGGCTTTCTGAAGAAAGCTTGGGAAGAAAGTTTCTGCTGATTGTTCTTTAAGTATTCTTGGTTCCGAGAATCTTGAAAGCAAAAGTAAGATCTGAAGTAGAGAGAAAAGCCCAGGCAGACAGAAAAGCCCAATAATGAGGGCTACAAAGAATTGACAAAATGGATAGCAAGAAACCCATTAGGCCCAAGCGGCAGGAATAATGGATCACAAGCCCAACAAATAAAAAAATAGGTCTTGAAGAGACAAGCGGGCTCAAAGAAGCCAGGAAAGAAAGAAATAGCATCCCATGGGCAGTGTATGAGGTAGAAAAGTAAGAAAGGGTCACTGCAAGCCCAAGGCAATGCAAACTAAGAGAGTAAGGGGTTTATGGCAGGCCCACGAGCCCCAAAGATAAAAATAAGGTTATTGGGCCAAGGAAGCCCAATGAAGTTAGTAAAAAGCCCATGGGAGTGTGGAATTAGCAAACGGGCCGAGGAAGCCCAAAGAAAGTAATCGGGCCATGGATGCCCAAAGGGACATAGGAGCCCATGAGTAAAAGCGAAACAGTGCCCATGACAG
Organism: Quercus robur; assembly: GCF_932294415.1. Classification (NCBI taxonomy): domain Eukaryota; kingdom Viridiplantae; phylum Streptophyta; class Magnoliopsida; order Fagales; family Fagaceae; genus Quercus; species Quercus robur. The sequence continues at coordinate 44,495,120 of NC_065543.1, forward strand.
GCCACTGAGAAAAGGGATAAACGGCTGGCCCAAAAAGAGGTCCAGCATGATTAAGTTATTACGGCAGGAATAACGGTTCAACGTGGCAGGCAATAGAGAAAATCAAAAGTGGGCCAAAGAAATGTAAGGCCCATCATCATACGAAGCCCAGCTCCTAAATGGAGCGAGAAACCAAAGAGAAGCCCACATGAAGGGTCAGAAAATGCAGACGGAGTGTCTCCAGGTCACGGTAGATGCATGAGCAGCAGACAGACTCTTGGACAAATCTGAAAGGGAAGCATGTGCAAGGCCCAGGCACCACCAGCCTGTATCCAGCCAATATAGGACATGGTGGGGCCATAGGCTAGAGGTAAGAGGTAAAGGGGGTATGGTTTGGTAGTGGGGAGAGGGGAAAAGGTCTATTTTGCGGTTCCTGCCCAAGCCCTTTTGGGAGGTACATCCTGCTAGGATGATAGACCACCCAAAAGAGGCAAGTTTGAGGGGGAACCGTTGGGTACATGCTTTGAGAGGAAAGAGAGAAAGCATTAATATCGTGGCAAGAAGAAATGTTACGGTATACAGAGGAACAAAACAAACCTACCTCTGTCTGGCAAAGGTGGATGTCGCACAGTCCTGGTGGTCGGCAAGTACGCCCAGACCAGACAAAGGCAGTTAAGGGGCAAAACGGTAAAACACTAGCCACGGCAGACGCTATAAAAGGGCCCTTGCCGTGCCCTGAGAAAGGGATCGAAAAACAGAGCATTTTACGGAGTGCAAAGAAAAAAAACAGAGCAAGAAGAAAAGAAAAAAGATAAGAAAGAAAACAAAGAAGAAAAGAAAGGAAACTAAGGAAAAAGGAGAGTTAATTCAATAGGCATGCACCAATAGATCGGTTTCCCTCTCTCCCCCTTCAAATCTTACTTTCTTCCAATACGTAAATAAGGACTCTTTCTTTTTGGGCAATAACCATTCAGGTCCGACTCCCTCAAAGCCATTAATCCCCACGGCAGGATCTTTTTCTTGGGAGATTCTTTGCATTGAGAAGATGCATTCTCTCCTCTTTGGCTTTACTGTGGCAGACTAAGTTTAAAACTTGATTTATGCCCGTTTGATTAGTTAGTATTATTTTCTTCATTTTCTCTATGATTGACATCAATATGACTGTAATCATGCTTTATTAGTAAGGAGTACATAGCCATTTATTTAAATAGTCAGAATACTCTGTTTTAGTTATTATTATATCTGTCTGTCGTAACTCGTCTGCAACAGTTCTGCTTGCTGTAAGTTTGCTCCTGGCAGACAAGGCATAAGTTTGTGCACAAAATGGCCCAAGTTGAGTTATAATTGGACCGGCCCCAGCTCCCTTACACAGAAACACTAGGGCCCATCACTGTAGGAGGCAGCCTAGCCCATTACTGTAGGAGACAGCCTAATACACCATATACAAAAATGGTCCCTACAATGTGAAAGATACTAAAGAAAATAAATGGAGGCAAATTTGAACTCTATTCTCCTCATAAAGGAGACCAGTTAGTGCTATTGAGCTACAAATCTCTTGGCATTCAAAGTAAATTGTATTAGAAATTATGACTTATAAACCTCCAAGTTAACAAACATGCACAAATCTAGTGATTGGGCTTTCTAGGCTAAGTTTAGTGAAGGTTGACATCACGGATATATTATAAAATAATAGCACAACTAGGCCTTGCTAACATAAGATTCTTAAGGAGCCCAACACTTAGGTTGCATTTGGGAACATGGATTTGGATTTCAAATCAATCAAGGGATTTGGAATGCATTACTTTGCAATTCATGGATTTTTAATCCCTTGTTTGCATCATTTATATGGTTAGAAGTATTTGAATTTATTTCCATTGGTGGGGGAAAAAATAGAAGTGAAAGTTACATATAATTGGACTGTGTAAGATACAATTTTTTTTTTTTTTTTTTTTTGTGAGAAACAGTGTAAGATACAAATAAATGTTAAATCTTGAGAAAAGAAAATTTGTCACAAACACCATTCAATCAAATAAAATACATCAACTTGGCCAATTTTCAACAAATTCAGCAACTGATACCCAAATTAAAGTGAATCCTACCCCTCCCCCCCCCCCCCCCCTCCTAATTAAAACCAAAGCCAAAAGTTCAACATCAGAAGCATAAATTCTAGTCAAAATCTCAAGCATTGACAATGTTAAACCAACAAGCATAACAAGAAACCCGACCAAAGAAATAAGGCCCATCTCTTCTTCCTCATTTTTTTCCATCACATTCCTACAATGTTTTCATTTGATGCTCAAATCTCTTCTATCATTGGCCATAAAGATTAGAGAAGCTTGAAAACTTAAAAGCCAACATACAACCACGCTAGTTATAAAGAAAATACCTTCCCCTTTTCCTCCCTGCTAATTTTTATACTAATCAGAATATGCCCCAACAATGATAATGGCCAATTCTTTTCTTAAATCTTCAAAGAGTTCAAAACAGCCAAGCAAAACAATACATAGCCCCTTCCCCCTTGAATTTGAAATTTGAAAATTTTGGCTTTTTGTAATAGTTCATTTTGTTTGTTTTCTAAGTAACAATAAAATAGGAAAATCCAACAACCTAATGTAGGATAAATTGGGTGCATGTGGTGGGTTAATGATTAGGAGGATTTGTGAATCTAGGATTCAAAATTGTAGAAAAAAGCGTTACTGATCAAAATTAGCTTGGGTTTGAGGAGAGTTTTTATGAATATTTGATAGAGAAAGTATGTGGAGTTTTATGGTATTCATAAGTAAGAGTAAGAGTGATGGCGGAATCATAACATGGTTAAAGAAAGGATATTCTCTTTGGAAGCCTAAGGCTAAATAAGTGTCCGTGGTAGTTAATTAATTTTTTATATATTTTATTTGGTTATCCTTGAGTCAAGGGAATTTTAGTAATTTTACAATTGTTGGGTATGGACCACAGTTATAGGCCATGGGTTTTATTAATGAGTCTTATTTAATTATGGGTATTTATGTATGTGCTAGTTAATCCCCAATGAGTGCTCCCACCCTCTCCCCTCCGCCCCACCTCTCCTCTAGACCACAACAACTTCCTCCACCTCCACCCCTAATACATGCACAAGCTAATCCACATTTTGTTAACTTCCCCAACCTTCCTTATTTCTTCCCTCCTCCTCAAATCCCTTTCCAACAGCCTTGTTATTGGCCTAGTCAGTTTGATTAATACATACTCCACCACACGCCGACCCAACCATCCTTACCCCCTCTGAAACCTAATCCTCCTAAGCCGCCACCTTCTTCACAATCCAAGCCTTCACCTTCACATGGGGAACGGGGGAAATCTGCTTTTTTTTTTGCATTGACACAAAGGCCTTCTTCTTGGCTTTTGACGGAGGACGTATGGATTCTTATTCCATTACAGAAAGACGGGGAAGGTACCATGGTTCTATCCAGGTTGGTAGATTTGGCTTGGACTGGATCATTGCATGCTTGGTTGAGTTACGCAGTTGGGATATTAGCAAGCTACATTTTTTTCAAACGGTTTCATGAGAATTATAAAATTTTGGAGTGCTCTAGTAGGTTGAATAAGGGTGGTTGTTTTGTAGAAATATCTGAGTATCATAATGGGGCTCGACGTGGTTGTTTGCGTGTTCCAAAAGGTTTTCATAAGGGTGGCTAGGCTTTTCTTGAAAGGAAGTTATATGATTTTTTCTTTGGAAAACATGTTTCTAGGCTGGGGAAGGAGGTGGATGCCGGCGGTGGTAGGTTTGCAAAACCCACCAGTAATCCAAGGAACCAAGTTTGGAAAGACATTAATGGTCACGTGAAATTAGGAAGTGATTTAGATTTGAAGAAGCAATTTCCTAAACTAGCTGGCACGTTAAACTAGAAGGAGGGATTTGGGAGATTGATTTTATTCCAAAAACAAATATCTCAACTCACCTTGTCTCTAGAAGGCCAATGCGTGTGTCTACTTTGAAGTGAACTAAAGCCCTTTTTTCTTTAAACATTTCAGTTGATCTTGAGGGAAGGGGCCAACGTGTGGTGAAATGGGCCAATTTTGTTCAGCCCAAGTCTATTAAAGATGATATAACACCTACTGAACTCGGGCTTGTTAAGCAAGCAGATGGTGGGCCTATTAAACAGGCCGAAAAGGATCATACTGGTGATTTAACCCACCTGAAATTACAAGGCTTGTCACGATCTTATGAGCGTGGTGAGGGATCGGGCTTACAAGTCAGTGTCGAGAAGTCAAAGATGGGTACCGACGAGATGGGAGGGGAGCTTCCAACTTCTGATGGAAGTTCTGACACGGCGGTGTAGATGGGTTTTGTTCAGATGGGTGGTACCGGCGAGATGGGAGGGGCTTGTTTAACTTCCGGTGAAGAACCCGATAGGGCAATGCAGGAGGATTTTGCTCCGATGGGTTGTACAGGTAGCAGCGCTGTGGTGGGGGCTCCTTCCATTGTCTTAGTTGCCAGCGATCCAGCGATGGGGTGTCCAATAAATGGGGCTGTGGAGGTTTCGCATGGGTCGAGCTCCGGTTATCATTCTAGATTCACTAATGTTGTGGCGGAGTGTTCGACGACACCAGTAAAGAGGGCTGAGGTGTCTTGCCATTAGCCTTTACTAGAACAAAACAAGTTTTCTCCTATTTCTGAGATGGTTTCGAATTCTTTCGAAGAAGAGACGCTGTTGTTGAATTGGGTCAATCCCACGAAGTCGGATAGGATGAGGAGGAGCAGCAGTTGATGGAATATGTACCTTTGGCTCAATGGGATTCTAATGGGGGTTTGGTGTTAATGACTGAGGAAGTTAACCCAGTTGACATCTCTGTGGAGGATGATTTGGAACCTTCGGCTTGGTTAAGTAAGAAGGTTAAGGGCTTCGGTAAGTGGGTGGGCTTCCCCATAGATTCTTGTGAGAGGCAGTGTGTTGAATTTTTTCAACGATTTGAGAAAGTGTGGGAGAAACAAGCTGCGGCAGGCAACCTTCGTCGCATTGCTTCTTCCTCTACAAAAGGTATGAGGGAATTACGGAATTTAATTTCTGCAGTTAATTATGATGGTCAAGCTGGTAAACGAACTAGGGAGATTATGAAATTCAGTGAGTTGGGCTCTAATGGTTGCCCATGAATTTGAGACTTCTATCTTGGAATGTGAGAGGATTTAACAATCCTCATAAGAGGGATACTGTGAAGAACTTACTTAAGGAATGGAAGTGTGAGGTTGTGTGTTTTCAGGAAACCAAATTGAACTGTACCAATTCTGCTGCTGTGAAAAGTCTTTGGAATAGCTCTTTTGTGGATTGGGTGGTTTTAGATGCCATTCACACAGCGGGAGGTATTCTTGTGGTTTAGGACACAAGAGTGTATGAGAAAATTGATTGTGTGGTGGGTAGTTTTTCTATTTCGGTCTTGTTGAAAGGGGTGGCAAATGGATTTGTTTGAGGGATGCTTTATGGGCAGAGCTTGATAGTGTGAGAGTGAGATGGAGTTCAGCTTGGTGTGTTTTGGGTGATTTTAACAATATTAGATACCCGGCAAAGCGTCTTGGTTGTAATTTGTTTAGTCCAGCCATGTTCAATTTTTCGGACTTTATCAAAAGGAATTTTTTGGTTGATCTTCCTTTGGTCGGGGGTGAGTATACGTGGTTTAGAGATTTAGTGAACCCTGCTATGTCTCGCATAGATAGAGTTTTGGTTTCAGCTAATTGGGAAGAACACTTCTTGGATGTAATTCAAAAGCCTCTCCCTCAGGTGGTGTCTGATCATTGTCCTATTCTAGTGGAGGCAGGAGGCATGGCGAGGGGGAAAATTCCCTTTAAATTTGAGAACATGTGGCTAAAAGTGGAGGGTTTTGTGGATCAAGTTAGGGGCTAGTGGAACAGTTATCATTTTGTGGGATCCCCTAGTTATGTTCTCGCATGTAAATTCAAGGCTCTTAAAAAAGACTTGAAGCATTGGAATAAACATGTTTTTGGGGATGAGCATTTTAGAAAAAAATGTTTGTTATCTGAGCTGTTGGATCTAGATATGAGAGAAGGTCTGCAAGTGCCGACTATGGCAGATAAAGCAAGAAAAATTGAGATTAAGGCAGAGATCGAATCTTTAGCTTCCTTGGAGGAGATTTCTTGGAGGCAGAAATCAAGGGCTTTGTTCTTAAAGGAGGGAGACAATAACACTAGGTTTTTCCACAGGCTTGCTAATTCACATAGACGAGCTAATACCATGAGGGGTGTGGAGGTTGATGGCATTATGTATGAAGCTGAATCAGATATTTAGGATTAGGTGGTGGGGTTTTATAAGAGTCTTTATCAGGAAACTGAGGATTGAAGGCCCACTGTTGATGGGTTAGATTTTGCTAGTTTGGATGAGTCTGATAGGCTTTCTCTTGAAAGGGAGTTTGATAGGGAGGAGATCATTGCTGCTCTTCGGGAGGTTAAGGGTGATAAGGCTCTTGGTCCTGATGGCTTTACCATAGCTTTCTTCCAAAAGTGTTGGGGTGTGATAGAAGAGGATGTTATGGCCTTTTTTGCAGACTTTCATAGCCAATGCATCTTTGAGAAATCTTTGAATGCTACTTTTCTATGTTTGATACCTAAGAAGATTAAAGCTGTCAATATTAAAGATTTTTGGCCCATTAGCCTTGTGGGAAGTTTGTACAAAATTCTGTCAAAAGTGTTGGCTTCTAGGCTTCGAAGTGTTTTGGACAAACTTATATCCAACTCTCAGAATGCCTTTGTAGGTGGAAGACAGATTCTTGACTCTGTTCTTATAGCAAATGAATGTTTGAATAGTAGATTGAAGAGTGGTGTTTCAGGTGTGATCATTAAGTTGGATATATAGAAGGCTTATGATCATGTAAATTGGAATGCTTTGTTTTACTTAATGGAGAGGATGGGTTTTAGGGAGAAGTGGGGGAGTTGGATGAAGGCTTGTATCATTACAGTTCGTTTCTCGGTGCTTATTAATGGGTCCCCGACTGGCTTTTTTGGTAGCTCATGTGGTCTTCGTTAAGGAGATCCTTTATCTCCTCTTTTGTTCTTGTTGGTGATGGAGGTGTTGAGTAGTTTATTGAGGAGGACAAAAGAGGGTGACTTTCTTAGGGGGTTCCAGGCAAGCCCCAATGCAAGAGGAGGTTTGCATATTTCTCATCTTCTGTTTGCTGATGATACTATTCTTTTCTGTGATGCATCTAGAGAACAATTATTATATATAAGGATGGTGTTGATCTTTTTTGAAGCTATTACAGGCTTAAAAGTAAATGTTGGCAAGAGTGAAATTGTGCCAGTTGGTGAGGTTGGGAATTTGGGTGCTTTGGCTCGCATTCTATGTTGTAAGGTTGGGCGTTTGCCTATGTCTTATTTGGGAATGCCTCTTGGGGCTCATTTTAAGGATGTTTCAATCTGGAATCATATTTTAGAGAGGGTGGAGAAGAAGCTCGCTGTTTGGAAGTTGTTGTATTTGTCAAAAGGAGGTAGACTTACTTTATTGAAGAGTACTTTGTCGAGTCTCCCAACTTATTATCTATCGCTGTTTACAATTCCGCAACACATAGCAGACAGACTAGAGAGGATTCAGAGGAATTTCCTGTGGGGGAGTTCTAATGATGTTTTCAGATATCTGCTTGTTGCTTGGGATAAGGTTGTTTGGTCGATGGAGATGGGGGGTTTGGGGATTCGGAAGATTGGGCTTTTTAACCAAGCTCTACTTGGGAAGTGGCTTTGGTGGTTTGGGAAGGAAGCTACTCATTTATGGCGTCAGGTAATAGCCACCAACTATGGAGAGGATAGTGGAGGTTGGTGCACTAGAGATGTGAGAGGGACTCATGGTTGTGGGTTATGGAAGAAAATTAGGAAAGGTGCAGACAATTTTTTCAGTCATGTGGTGTATGCAACAGGAGAGGGCAATCGTATTCGGTTTTGGCACGATCCTTGGAGTGGTCCTACTCCTTTGAAGGAATTATACCTGGAATTGTTTGCCTGTGTTGTGGTTCAGAAAGCTTTGATTTTTGACATGATTATTTTTGCACCAGACGGGGGAGGTAGGAGTTGGAACTCCCATTTCCAACGCAATTTTAATGAATGGGAGTTGAGGAGATTCTAGTACCACCAACCAATATTGAGTGGTTATGATCTCTCCTAACATCATCTTACAACTTTTAAAAAATCTACCATTAGCTTTTCAAATAAGGATGAAATTTATCTACTATCAATTAAATTAAATGTGGGAATCCCTCTTCTTAAACCAAGTGTTCATTAATGTCAAATCCTATGTTGTAAAGTCCATAATAACATCTCATAATTCATTTTTTACTCCATAACCTTGGCCCCCATTAACTCTTTCAAAACTCCCACTATATTTTTAACCATTCAAGCCTCATTCAATAAAAATCATTTCCCTGTTTGGTACCCCTAAATCAATTCATTCATGATTCATGTCCTCTCAAAATTTGTCTAATTGATTCTCGTAACTTTAGTTTGAGGAGTGTTCAAGACCATGTCAATTGTCTCTTCTCCTAAAACAAGTGTCATTAACAACATTCCATCACTATCCTCCCAACCTCAACCACTTTTTCTTTAAGACATTTATCTATAATTAACTATACCCATTTCTATTTCTATATTTTTCTGTATACCATAATTTATATATTGAATTTTCAATTTATCTAAAATTTTCGCTTATTCACATAATTTCCTAAAGACACCCACTAAGTTTTTTGTCACACCACAAACCCAATAAGGGGCCCAAAGAGTGTGAGGCCACTATGTGCTCAACTTAGACGTGTCTATCTGTCTATATAATTTATCAAATTATCTAACCAATATATATTAATCTACTTAATTTGAGACCAGTCATAATAAAGTAAAATGAAATTTAACCATCAATCTAAAAAAAATTATAATACCCAAAATCAAAATAATAAAGTGTTTAATTGCAACTGGCTTTAGTCCAATCCACAATTTGCATCAACATCTGAAAGAAGAAGATAAAGGGGCTGGTGAGAGAACTCAATAAGTAGAACCTATCAAAAATAACTCAATAAGTAAGACTTTTTTTTTTTCTTTTTTTTTTTAATATACAATAAGTAGGATGGGGCATGAGTATGAGCCATTTTAGTAAAATGTTACATTTTATACAGATCCAGTACTTCTATTAGGACGTCCTTGCAACCTCCGACTGGCAAACTCCCTATTTTGAGCTACCAAAGGTGCATTGGGACTCGCTACAATATCATACTTCTATTCATGACATTCCTCTGGGTATTAAAACCATTTCTCAAAGTGCTCACAGTACGTAGGTTTCAAAACTAATCAATTTCATATATTTTGTGAATCTTTCCAAAGCACATGCTTTCCATCTCATGTAAACTGCTGTGTACTGGTAAAATAAGAGTAGGAATTAGTTGTATTCGAGGTGACAACCCTCCAAGAACGTATTAAGAAGAGAGAAATTTCTGGAATTTTAATCTGATGCCCCTTATTATTCACTTTATCCTTAAATACATAATCTGTGAAATTCCAAATTACAAGAACAACCTACCAATCGACTATTCCTATCCCAAGATAACAGGGAAGTTGTATCATCACGTGGTTACTTATTGATAACAACAATCCTAATACAATTCAAATAACAGCAATCCTAATTGAGGCATTTTGTTCTCAGCAACCATCTTCTTCTAGTCATTATCTGCAGCTGCAACACTTAATCCAATGTGTCCCTGGAACATAGCATAAACATGAGCATGTATCAACATAAGAAGAGTGAGTAACAAAATCTTAAGGCTCAAAATGGTAGATAACTAAGACAAGCAATGCATCAATTTGATACAAGACATGGAACAAGCCTTATTGGATCATCCTAATGGAATCTTTTTTTGTAGCGTATCAATTCTCTGTAGAACATATTATGAGTCAACTTAAAACAATAGACATGCAGTTTCTTAGACAGTGATAAATAGCAGAAGTACACAATGACCTCTCATATGGGTGTTTTAAAGGCCAATAATCTAGATAGATGGTTAGCAGAGAAAGGATCCAGAATTGGTAAGTGCTGTAGTGGCAAGTCATTTTGACACTAGATAGAGCAGGATCCAAAAGAACCAAATCGAGGGCTACTGCTCATGTGCAAACACAGATAAAGCAATAGCCACTCTTGGGAATGCAACACAAAAAGGATAATGCAATCAGTTTTAACTCTTAGACCAGCTATGACTACTACACAGGAAAGGAATCACAAGCATTGTGATCCTATTTAGTAACCATAAAAGTTTGTAAACATCAGTTATAAGGGTCCATTCCCAGATATTGACAGACATAATCAATTGGACTAAAGTAGCACCATGACTATATATGCATGTTTTTTGTTCTAAGCTAGGGCAACTGTGTTGCCTATTTGTAGTATTCTATTATGGCTGCTGTGGTTGGGTCAGATGCGTTGTCCTAATGTTCTGGCTTCCATCTGGTTTAAAAAGAATGGAAATCTAGCTTTCCCTATACCTTTTAACCTTTCATCTAGTTGCTGAAAATTTTAAAAATTGCATTGCAAATTTTATTATCTAAGCAGTTGGATGTGAGATCATTAGATAAGTATAAAAACATATGTTGAAATTAATATAACTAACCTTACTTTGAACAAAGTGAAAATAATTCAAACTTCCACAGGGAAAATTGCGTAAGTGAAAATTTTGCTTACATCCAATAAAGTAATCCATAAATCTTGTTATACAAGATATGTACTGCCTTGAGTACCATATCAGCTGTGTCATAGAGACCCTCATAAATTCCTTGGTACCAATGACACAGTACCCCAATGATCAGGATTGGACATAAGTTAACCATGAATAACCAAACAGGAAAAATGATTAATGTGACAAATAGCTCAACAGAAAGAATTCCAGAAACCAGACAAATGAGCCTGAATATGAAAAGGTAGGCAGCATCTTGCCATTGTAATTTTATCTCCAAATATGCAATGATATAGACCATTGTAGCCATTATGAAAAGCAAGATGATACCCAGATGTTTTTCAAGTGGCGAGACGTTCAAGGCTTGAAAGTGTATACCAATTATGGCACCCAGAATTGTATTGAGGAAGATAAGAAGCGCATGAAATGCGCCAAAGAAAACGAGTGCTTCATCTCTGGCACATACACAAACAAAAAATCCATTAGCTTCAAAATCCACTTAACTTCCCCCCCCCCAAAAAAAAAAAAAAGGGAAATTATTTTAGCTTCAAATATTTCTAAGATGATCTTGTTATGATTTAAGGAAGGATTGGGGTGAAGAGTATTAAACAGATATAATAAATAGAAAATTAATATTGAATTGACTTAAAATAATATGTAAAAGAAGGATTTGTGTAACAAATTCCAATTAGGTTAAAATAACAGGGGAGATGAGTTTGTGAGATGCTATTAACACAGATAAGCATACTGCCTACTCTAAAGATTCTAATGGAGTAAAATTGAAAGGCCTCAACAATTTATGTAACACATATTATGAGGCCAATCGAAATCAAACTTCCTTGGTTTCTCTTATGAGGTTTGCAATCAAATTTGAAAAATAGAAAAACGAAGGAATAGAGAGATAAAAGCCCAGAAGCCTAACCTGTCCAATGTGCATTCAAGAGTTGCCCAAATTGAAATCCTCAAACGGATCGCTAAAAGCAGAGCAGCAAATATGCTGAATCTTGTAGAAACAAAAGGCAAAAGATCAATTAATAAACAAAAATTGATCCAACCATCGAAGTAACAATCAAATTGAAAAGCAAAAGAATAGAGATATTAAATTAAAGCTTTCAATCTGATCGTTAACAATCCACTACTAAATAATAATAGATCCAAGTAACAATCAAATTTAAGCAAAGAAAGAGAGGACTTGAAAATGGCATAGGAATAGTCATGGTTAGGGACTTAGGGTTAAGTTTTTTTTTATAGGAGAGGCGTTGTTGAAGCAGTAATTTCTGAAATTCCTAACCTCAGCGGCTCGACGCATGCCGTTGTTTGAAATCAATGAATTTTGGGGTTCTGATGCCCAAATAGAGGGGGTTTGGGTTTGGATCCCAACCTCTGAAATCCAGGTTTCTTAACACAGACCGGCAACGACAAACTTCCATTGCCGCTGCCATCGAAGCTCACAACGCTTTCTGTCCCCGTCCGAAGCTATTATTTTTAGAAAGGGCAAATGTGATGATAAGTACAATGATAGAGCTCGCATGGTAAGATGGACGGCTGAGATTGAGAGTTGGAAAAAACCTTATCCATTAAATAAAAAAATTTAAATTAAATTATAAATATGATAAAAAGTTAAAAACATGCGTATTTAAGAATTAGATCACCGTGCTCCTAGCGTTACCATGTGATATATAAGCACTTTTATAGCGTGAGAGGGAGGGTTGAAGTTTAATTTTTTAGGGGGAATTTCACACATATATATATATATATATATTGAAATTAAGTTGAAGTAAAATTTTTATTTTGTATATAAAAAAATTATTTTAATTCACAAAAAATTAAAGTTGATTTATTATAAAAAAAAAAAAAAAAAACTTAAGTTTTTGTTTAGGGACAGTTTATTTAATTGAAATTAAAAACTTTTTGTTAAAAGTATTATAGATAAATGTAAAAGTTAGTTATGTAGTATAGTGAGACCTATGAATAGCACTAAAAAATATAATAAGATTTATAAATAATAGTAAAAATAAAATGAAAGTGTAAATAAGCTGAAAAATTCAGCTCATTTTAAATGTGCATTAAAGCTAAATTATTTATAAAAAAATTAAATAAATAGTAAAATGAAAAAAAATATTTATCTTTTGCTAAAAGCACACGAAATATCTTTTCATATAGGCCACTGTTCTAACTTCTAGGTATACTTCAGTAGACTAATGTCACTAACCTTTCTGTGCTACCATCCATTCTTATGGTGCGCGGCTTCAACTCTGTGTTCCCATCATTGGTGTTCTTTGGGGGAACCTTTCTAGGGAATCAATGAGAAATTATTTACATTCTCACAATACAATTCTCAGATTAGAGCATTCACAATGGAAAATATTATTCTATTCTATTTTACCATTTCAAAAATCTACTTTATCAATTATACCATACTATTTTACAATATATCCAACATCCCATTTTTTATTTATTTCATCTATTCATTAAAATATTAATTTCATCACCTATTTCTCTCTTTTCCTCTCCTCTCTCATTTTTCTCTCTGTCTCTCCTCCTCTTCATAAAAAATAATTGAGAAAAATTAAGCCACCACATGAAAACTCAGCTACCACCATCACCAAGCAAACCTTACCCAGCTACCACCCTCACCAAGCAAACCCAGCCACAGCATCAAGTGAAAAAACCCAACCACCACCATAATCACAGTACCCACCACCATTCCAACCACCAAAACCCAATAAGAAAACTGCCAAACCCACTAGCAACAACCACAAAAGTTTCTTAAAAAAAAAAACCAAAACAAAACAACCACAAAAAAGCAACCACCGAAAGAATCAGCAAGAGAAACCCATGCTGACAACCTTAGATGAAACCCACACTGACAACCACCAAGAGAAACCCACCGCAAGAACCACAAAAAACCACCACCAATCTTGCCAACAACCATGCCACCATGCTGATCTAAAAACCCATCACTCCGACCTCACTGACAACCACGCCACCACACTGATCAATAAACCCATTACCCATGGCAGCAAACCCATCATGCCAATCTCAACAACAACCACGCCACCACACCGACAAGCAAACCCATGCCACCACACCGATAAATCTTGGACTTTATAGCCGGCAAGATTTACCACTCCACGCCAACAAACATGGCCAAAATGGGCATTTACCCCTTTCATCAAAATTTTCCATCAAAATGTCCCATGTCTGAAACTATTTAGGGAAATGCCCATGTTTTGAAACTCGATTTTCTATAAATCAAGTTTCAATTTAATGTTAATCATTGATACAAACCTATGGTGATAGAAACTCACTTGTGACTTATACACTTGTTCTCACCCTAGTTGCCACTCCATCATAAATATCCTTAATCAACTAAATATATTTTAGAGGAACTTTCTTCTCTAAAACTCACTACATAATCTCTCTAGGGATCCCATCATATGCTTTCTCAAGATCAATGAAAACCATATGATTAGATCTTCACATGTCTCTATATTTTTCCATTAGTCATCTAAGTAAGAAGCTTCTATGGTGGATCTTCCTGGCATAATTGATTCTTCGATATTGATGTTTCCCATCTTAACCTATATTCAATTACTCTTTCCTAAAGTTTCATAATGTGACTTATAAGTTTAATTCCATGGTAATTTGTTTAGTTTTGATTATCCCCTTGTTCTTGTAAATATGTATTAAAGTACTTTTTTCTACTCACTAGGCATTTTGTTAACACTTAAGACCTCACTGAAAAGGTTTTTCAACTAGTATAAACCTAGATCACCTACGCACTTCCAAATTTCAATGGAGATTCCATCCGGTCCCACGACCTTTCCCATTTTCATCTTCTTTAATGCATTCTTTATTTTAATCGTCCTAATTCTTTGGACAAATCTACGATTTCTATCCTCCATTGGACTACCCAAATCACTCCATCTTTCATACTGTTTCTGTATGGCACCGAGGTCCCAAGACCCAGATGGGCCTGGGCTCAGGCCCAATGGCACGGCCCCATCGCCCTAAGCTCTGTTGGAATTGCCTTCAAAAAATACGAGTCTTGGGGCCTCGGCTCCTGAACTATGCTTGGCATAATACTTCCCGAACAATCAGTGAAACCTTGTCCGGGCGTACCATAGGATGCTCGGGGAACATCACTACCGAGCAAATTCACCTGAGTTGGAACCAAGTTCCAAGGCCATAATCGTTACTTTCCACTCTCACCTAAACATCCACTTATAACAGATAATATTGGACTTTCAATTGCACTAACAATGGCAGTAATCATGATATCCCCACTAACTTAAAGCTATAAATAGAAGAAGTTGGGAAAGAAGAAGGGGTTCAGAAAAAAGAGAGAAAAAACAGTCATTTAGGAAGAGAGGAGGAATATTACTTTGAGTCTCTGTGCCGAGAACGACCCAAAGTAGGAAATCCTAAAGCCCACTTTATAAATAAATTGTGAGCCCAAGTGAGGTTGAGCCCAACAGTCTCATTTCAGGCGCGCGCAGTTTCCATTAAAAAGGTTATCAAAATAATTTTTCCATCTCTCTTTTATTTGCTCTACATTGACTAACATTCTTTGTTCTTCATCTTTAATGCACCGAATACCATTCAAATCCCTTGTTTTTATTTGCTTTTCTACATAAAATTATCAAATTGGGCTGCAAATTGTGGATGTTGCACATCAAGCTCATAGTGTACAATTAAAACCTCAAATAAATTTTCTTTGCTGCTTAAAAAAAATTGAGAATAAAAGTTTTCAATCAAATTGCATATATTATCAAATTTTGACTGATTTGTAAGCATCAAATTTGGAACCTTAGCTGTGGGTTCCAGTTATATATTAAATTTTCTAGTAAATCCCCTAGAACCCCTTCCAACTCATTTTGACATAGGAAGGCACTAGTTTTAGGGAATGTGCTAATTGGCACTTCTAGAACGCCAATCAGAACTTTCCCTTTCCCTTAGTAGTGCCAATCAAAACTTCTTGTTCAAATTAATTTGGTTTTTGTGTGTTGGCTCTCTCACCCACGTCCTTGCATGTGATTTAACTCTTAGATGACAATCAAGAGGTCAGAGGGATGATTTGTAATCTTATTGCATGTAAAATTTTATAATGAAATTGCACATATTATTATCAAATTTTGACTGATTTGTAAGCTTCAAATTTAGAACCTTAGTGATGGCCAACAAGGGTCCTATGGCCGCACTTTTCAAACGCGGCCCAAGACCAAGACCTATGGCCACGGTTAAAACGTGGCCTAAGGTGAAAGCTATAGCCACGTTTTAAACGGGGCTATAGGCCTGGTCTTGGGCCGCGTTTGAAAAAGTGCGGCCATAGGCTCATCAGTCCTATAGTCACAGGTTTTAGGCCACATGGAAAAACGCGGCCTAAAAAAACGCAGCTATAGGCTATAGCCACGTTTTTTTGACATATAGCCGCATTTTAAAAACGTGGCCATAGAACCTTTTTTTTGTAGTGTGGGTTCCAGTTATATATTAAATTTTCTAGTAAATCCCCCAAAACCCTTCCAACTTATTAGTAGAAATAATAAAAATAAAATGTCAACTAAAGAAGTAACATCTAGTATGATTTTAGATATAATAGAATTAAGGAAAATAATATATGTGACTGACACTAACTAATTAGTTGTTATTTTTAATGAAATAATATGTTGTTATTGTTATTATTAGAGCTTATAAATTGTTTCATGGTTTTTGAGCTAATACTAATATGCATTGGTGCTAATATTATATGCAAGGCCAACTCTACCACTAGGCCAATTAGGCAGTCGCCTAATTAAGGCCCCTAAGTGGAACAATGCTTCCGAACTTTAACTAATAAGGATTTTTTTTATAACTATAAGAATATTAATTAGACCTAAAGAATTAGCCAATACATAAAAAAAAAAAAAAAAAAAAAAAAAAAAAAAAAAAAAATTGTTATGTCCATAATATTCTCACAACATTCTAAGTGATAAGTTGTTATTAGTTATTAGTAGAGGGAAAAAAATAATTTTAGTTGTTGATTCAAATTTGAACCAAAACAACTTACTATCTAGGATTTGTTATGAAAATGTTGTAGACGTTAGCACTTCTCAAGTAATTTATTGAGTAATGCAATGGGCACAACAAAATTTTACAATAATTTCACAACATTTGTATATTAACACACCAACTCACACATGGGTCCACCACAATATTTAATTTAATTTGTTTGCAATGCTAATTAGGAATGTTGTGAAAATATTGTGATATTTTGTCATATCCTAGTATTACTCAAAATAATTGTTTATCAAAGACAAAATAAATAAATAAATAAAAATTAGCAAAGTGTAAATGGACCACTATCTAGTCATTTCTTTCTTTTTATTTTTTAAATAAAATTTTATCTTTCTAATTTTATATATAAACTAGTTGTTAACAAAAAGAAAAAATAAATAAATAAGTTTTGTGAAAAGTTAATTGAGCCTCAAAAGGGTTCTCTAGATAGTTTGTTACTAGAAATGAACACAACTATAATTAAAAAAATTATGTGAAATTCTCTCAATAAATAAGAAAATTTTCCCAAAAAATTTAGATGAATAACTCACTAATAAAAAAAATCATTCAAAAAATTTGCATCTAAACAAATTAGAAGAATAGATTTTAATTAATATATGTGTATATATATATATATATATATATGTATATATAATGTCCCAATTTAAATGTGCCCCAAAATTACTTGGCCAACCTCAGCCCTGATTACATGGTGATGCAAAAGTAATGAATTCAATAATTGAAATGGTTGAAAACAAAATTAAGCCAAAACCTCAATTCATTAATGAAAAAATATCCAAATTTTTGAGCTAAAAAAAAAAAACAGAGTTAAGTAAAGATAGACTTACATAGAAATTTGAACGGATGAATTCTCTTGTATCCAATTTCATGTTTGACAGCAAATTTTGCTTTTAATTAAAGAATATAGATTACATGGAATAAAACACCAAACAAAAGCCATAACAAATTAAATCCGTTATAAAATATTGATATCAACAACAAATAATCATGTAATAAGAAATTAAAAAATATAAATATATTGCTTGCTATATTGACTTCTAAAAAAAAATCATATTATAAGAATTTCAGCCTATCTATAAAACTTGTTTGATAAAAATCATATTATATATAATAAAAAGGCAATAAATACACAAAATCTATTCAATTTGATGAAAGAAAAAAAATTACCTAATAAAATGAAAATAAAATCTAAACAATGGCTCACACCTTTCTCTAAAGTAAGTGGTAAATCTGATGATCGTAATACCCGATCACATCTTGCAATAATAAAAACAAACAAACCAAAAATAAGTGGTGATTTAACTTTAAAATGAGATGAGACCCAAAAAAAAAAAAAAAAGGAAGTGAAAGTATTTTAAGGATTGGCAATTTTTACATGGACTTCCAAATGGACTCTGGTGGTTTCATGACGACCTCCATTGCAGGCTCTGTGACAGGCTCTGTGCCGGATTCCATTGCTATCAGTAGAGACTCTAAACAATTTTTTTTTTTTTTTTATAGGTAAAAATAAATTTATTGAAATGAGACTACTTCGAGAAAATAGTCACAAAGTAGCCTAAAGAATTACAAATGGAAACTATCTACAAATGGATCAAATCTATGAAAGAATGAATAAAGAGTTATGAACTCTAAAAATTAAAACTCCAAACAAATAGACTATTTTAATTTTTTATGATGTTTGAAAAGATTCATTAATAGTATACAGACAAAGGGAATATCATTCTTATTCAAATTATAAACAATAGTAGTTTCAAACAAAGTGCAAATAAGAAGACACCTTAAGAATTTTACAAGAAGTTGCAGCAATTATGATAATAGAAATAAGTATGACACAAAATACCATTCAAAAACATCAACTTTTTTTTTTTCTTGGAGTTAGGTTATGTTGCTTCAATTTCTAGGCCCCATTGATTGGATCAAATAAAGTGTATAATTGTTGCAACATAATTAATCCGATCAAGGGTTCTATAAATGGATGAAATGTTAACCAACGAGGCATTAGACAAATTACAATAGGATTATATCCTCAAACTATAGAAGAAATATATATATATATATGTATGAAACCTTTTACTTTCCTTTCCTTTCCCTAATTTAGATTAGGAATTGCACAAAATTAAACAATTCAACAATCCATTCAAGGTCTAGCAATTGAGACCATTATTAATAAAGCATTGTATGAAGGACCAAAAGGACAAGTAATCCTAGAGTCCCACATTACCTGGGAAAACACATGGAGATGTGCTTATAAGGAATAATTTTTTTTTAATGTGTAGATGCCTTTTTCTCCACTGTTGTGGGAGGAAGGACAAAATCGTGAGGGGTATAAGTCTCAAAGTGGACAATAACTCTACACCTTTGATAAAACAAGAGAACAACATCTTGAGGGACACAGTCTTAATCAGAGAATTTAAAACATTTATCAATCCTTAGAGAAAAGTGGTTAGCCAAAATTCAAAACATTTATCAGTCCTTGAAGAGAAGTGGTTAGCAAAAATTCATTTAATAAATTTTATGTGGTGTTTTTTTTTTTTTTAAATCCTGTTCTTGAACAGTGTGTTGGGGTGGCTCTAAGATGTTTCGAACTTAAGATCTCATAGATATCATGAGGCCTTAGGAACCTTTAAGTCAACCCTTGGTGTGAATGTATTAAAGAAAAGTTTACCAATGAATTATTATCATGTGGTATTTAAACTATTTATTAACAATTTGACCATGGAAAATGCTAAAGTTTTTTTTTTTATTTATTTATTTTTATTACAAATTTGATGAGCTGATGTGATGAATGATATCATTAGTAAGTAAAAAAATGATATTAGTTCAAAAAAAAAAAAGTGTCATGTTAGTAGTGGGCTAGATAAACCATAATTTTTTTTTTTTTTTTTTTTATAAATCTCAAAAACAGTTGAGTAATAAATATTGTATTGAGATTGAAGCTGTAAGGTTGCAATTTGAATCCTAGGCCCAAAAGTTAAAAAAATCTAGGTTCAAAGAGCCCAATACAATGAATTTGTAGAAAGTGAATTGGAAAACTAGGCTATAATAAGTTGGGTAGCAATTATAGTGGATCCAAATGACAATAAGGTAGAGATAAACTAGTTTTTACTAAAGAAAATAGTCCTCGGTTCAGTTCGAGGAGATCAGTTCTTGTATATATTTCTTGAATCTGATTACAAGTGCAGTTCTTAATGTTATAGTACTCTTCTCTCAAATTTTCAATCCCCTTCTCTCAGGGCCTCCCTTCTATTTTATACTATCTTTTATCTTTGCCTTTCACGTGTAGATTAGATTGCTGGTGTTGATTCCTGTCACATTAGCACCTTCCTGAAGTCTTTGGGGAGTAGCTGTAAGGCTGATAACTACTGTTCAAGTATCACTTCCTCATTAATGCGGCCAGAGAGTTAGCTACAAAGCATTCAATGCGGTAATAGTAGCTTTCTCTTAGATATTTCCCAGCTCCCATTTGTCCTATACGTCCATAACGCATATCTTTATCAATAGAATTCTCTAGAATGTCACAATGAATGACAAAACACACTTTTTGACCTCTACCTTGTTTAGCCGAAGAGATACTCCTCCTCGGCTTACCCTCTCTTGCCTTCTCATTTGTAACTTGCTCATGGAGTCCTGAGTCTTATATCTTTATTACTGTTTATTTATTTTCAGACCACGAAGTGTCTTCGGACAAGACCCAAGGCCCAACATATATTCTTGGGCCTCTTATCTCTACAATATATAATATAGATATTTATAGATATTGTTTTTTTTTTTTTTTTTTTTTTTTTTTTTTGTCATTGATTTCATTATTTAGCTATAAACATTTAAATTAAAGTAGATGAATATTAGGATGAACATGGTAGAATTTTGAATGAATTGCAAGTAAGATTAGGATGAACAAAGAAACTTATGGGTTTGTGGTGGGCCTTTTTAGCAATTGCAGATTGGGCTGCCTCCTGCCACACTTTGGCCCAAAGGTTCTAGGTAGGAGACTCAGGACCGGTTTGACTGCAACACACCCCAAACCGGCTTGTGCACAAACTAAAGCCCCTTTGCTAGAACTTTGGTGAAATGCCCATGGCAGATGGAACTGTTACACAAGAGTTATGGCATGTAGGTATAATATAACAACAATAAAAGGAAATATGCTTACTGTCAGCCAAAAAAGCAGGGAATACTAAATGAAATAAAGGAAAGAGCAGTACATCAATATAAATGTAGTATAAACAAGATGATAATGATAAAAGGGAAATAACACCAATGCTTAATCAATAAAATGAAAGAAAGAATGGTCAGTCTGCCACGCTTGGTTGTCTCATGGAGTTAAGTCCAAGAAGAGAACCACTTCATCAATGTGGGTAACCTCATAGGGAGATCTTGCCACAGAAATTAGCCACTTTGAGAGAATGGGCCTAAATGGCTTATGCTTAAATTCCTTAATCCTTACTAGAGGGTAGGCTTTTAGAAGGAGAGACGGGATTAGCCTATCGATGCATGCTTGCTATCACACTCTTGCCTACTCTCTATTTCTCTTTCTAACTCCTTCTTTTTTCTTTCTAAGTTTTCTACTCTATTTTCTCTCTTTTTGTTGTTCTCTTGTGGGGTTCTTATGTTCTCTCCTGCCTTCCTGTTATTCTTGTTCTGTTGCTCTTTATGTGCACGATGGAGGACCCTTTTATACAGCTTGTCGTGATGGGTTTTACTATTTTACCCCTTAACCGCTTTTGTCTAGGTGTGGGTTTCCTTCCAAACCACCCATTGATTTGTGAGCTGCCTAGCCACCACCACTTACATGTGTTGACTGTGCCACGTCCCACTACTAGACAAAGAGTCTTATTTTATTTGCTTGCCCACCGTGGCATTCCGATCTGGATAAGGGTGGACATTCTCTCTCACTATCCCTCATGGTATGCACCTAGTGATTCCAACTTATCTTTCCCTCTTTTGGATGGTATGTCATCCTAGCAAGACATTTTCCCTAAAAGAGTTTGAGCGGGAACCCTAGAATAGGCTCTCCCCTTCTCCCTATCGCCAGACCATACCTTCTCTTACCTTTGACCTATGGCCCACCACTCCTGTATTGGCTGGGTACGGGTTGGTGGTGTCTGAGCTTTGTGCGTGCTCCACTTCCATGTGTGTCCATGGCTTGTCTGTTGCTCATGCGTTTGCTATGATTTGAAGGCTTGTCTATACATTCTACTGCTTATTTTTGACCTCTTGTGGCGTGAATGGTTCCCTGAACCTTCGTTCTTTATGTCTTACTTCCTTCTTGGGCTAGGCCTTGCTTGATTGTGGGCTATTCCTTCTCTAATCCATTCTTTGCCCCTTTCGCGGATCTGCTAGCACTTCTGTCATGCCATTCTGTCATTCTTGCAGTGCTATTGTTTGACCCGTGCTTGCTAGTCCTCTTTTGGGCCTACTATATGTTTTCTCTTTGCTTAATTCCAATGGCCCAGTATTATCATTAGGCTAGTATTCATGCTATTTTGGGCTTCCTTAGCCCATTCTATTGCTTCCAGGCTTCCTTGGCCCATCTCATCCTTTTGGGCATCCTCAGCCCATTTCCTTTATTTGGGCATCCACGACCCATTCCAATTCTTTACTCCCTATGGGCCTTTGCTAAGTCTTTTGGGGTTCCTCAGCCCAAATTACCATATCCTTTACTTTTGGGATTTATGAGCTTTCCATCAACCCCTTACTCACTTAATTCATTACTTCGGGCCTCTTTGGCCCATTCTTGCTTGCTTTTTATTTCTCATAATGCCCATGAGTTTACTATTTTTTTCTTTAGACTCCTTTAGGTCTGCTTGCTTTTTTTGAGGTCTATTTGCTATTTTCTAGGCCTATGATCCATTATTCCTACCATTCAGGCTTAATGGTTTTCTTCTCAATTTACTAACTATTTTCCTCCCAAATTGTTGGGTTTCTTCCTGCTATTGGGCCTCTTTGCCAAAGTGGGCATCAACAGGGTTCATATTTGGTAATGGCATAAACCCATCCAAGCTCAACTTGTTCACATAGTGTTCTAAATTCCTACAAAAATTGTCATTTGTGTGAAACATATTTTTTTCTTCATTAAGACGTATGTTAGATAAAGAAAACAGTGACAACCCAAAAAATATCAATTGAGCTCTTTTTTTTCTTTTCTTCTTTTTTTTTTTTTTTTTTTTTTGTGTTAATAAGATCTATTGAGCTCTTAGCCAATCAAATCCTCATTTTGACTTTGGAGTTTGGAATATCCCAGGTGAGTGAGGAAGATGCAAGCGGGGTTTCAGGCTTCCAACCCTTCCGTGACAATTAGGGGTGTGTAGCCAACCCATCAACCCGCCGGGTTGGGCCGGTTTGTAGGGTTTGGTGGGTTAGGTTGGGTTACAATTTTTTTTTTGATAGCAGGTCGGGTTGGGTTTGGGTCATAAAATTCCAAACCCGCCAAACCCAACCTGACCCACCCATATATATATATTTAAAATATATTATATAATTAATAAATTTTTTAAAATAACTAGCTCTTCCTATCCAATATAAAAGCCAATAAGTTCACACAAACCCTAGTAAATTACTATTGTTGTTTAGTCATTAGTGTTGTTTGTCTTTGAAGAGTCATACTGATACTAATCTTTGGGTTTTTTTAATATATTTATATTTATATTTTTTTCTACTCAATTTAATAATAATAATAATAATAAAAAATTTGTCCAACCCATGGGTTCAACCCGACCCAACCCAATGGGTTGGGTTGGGTTGAATTTTTTTTGACCCACCATGGTGGGTTGGGTAAAAAAATCCCCTTAACCCAACCCACCTGACCCATGCACACCCCTAGTGACAATGGGCCATGGTTTCTAATTTTTCCCAAAAATGTCCCCTCCCTTCTATTGTAGTACAAAAAATTACTTCCTCCGTCTTAGTTTGTTTGTTCTCTATTCCATTATGAGATGTCCTAAAATATTATCCTGTTTCTAAAAATAAAAGTAATTAATTTACTAATGTTCTTATTATACCCCTATTTTATTTTCAAAACTATTTGAAAAGAAAACTAAAAAATATATTTTTTTAAAAATCAATCTAATTGGGGCACCTTTTAGTTGCCTCATTAAGAATAACTCTTTTTAAAAAAAAAAAAAAACTGATAAATTTATTTAAGGGTAGTTTTGTAAACTTATACATTTTTATAAGGCAGACAAAACAATAAATGATATTCCCTTAAAAAGTTTGACTTTTCAAATAGGACAAACAAATTAGGACAAAGGGAGTGTGAGTTTTGTTAATAGACTCTTCATATTAAAAATAAATAAATACAAATACTTATTTAAAGTATTAATTTATTTTTTCTAATATTCACTTTTTTGGGTCATTTATAATTAATTAATTTTAAGAATATTTAATTTATATGATCATATAATATAAGTATATCTCCTTGCAATTATTATTCTTTTTTTCAAAAAACTAAAACTTCTTTTAATTTTATTTTGGTGAATTGGGGATATAGCTAGGAATAATAGCAAAAATTTTAATTACTAGAAAATATGTCATGATTTTTTTTATTAAAAGTCATTAAAATGGTTTTTATTTTTTTCATCTAAAAATATAGTTTCTTGTTCAGTTTTTGTCATCACTATTTATTGTTTATCTTACGTTGTATATGTTAAGGTATGTGAAAAAAATGTTTTTAAAGAATTTTAACTCTAAATATGGAGCATTTATATATATAATATATAATTTTTATGAGTTAAATTTTGCTTTATTTTTGAAAAAAAATAATTCAATTACTATTTACAATACCAACAAAATTGTGAAATATTCTAGATTCCTACCTATACAACAATTATTTTATCGATCCGCATATAATAACAACACAATACTCCATCTCTTTAAAAACTTGATTTTCTTTTCGTTTGAAATCTAATATATGATGAACGAACGGTAAAAATTAACTCGTTGGCTTTTAGGGTTAGGGTCATTTGCACATTACTATGAACAGTAAAAATTCTTTTTTTTTTTTTTTTTTTTGGGGGGGAGAATCAGAAGCCTTTGCTTGCCTATAATTATAAATATGTGAAATATCTTTGCAGTCTCTACATCTCAAAGAAATAAATACTTACATGTAACTTTGTAAGTGGGTTATAAATAAAGAAAAAGATATATAGTATTTAAAGTGTTCGCTGAAGCAAAGCACGACAAGTCGACAACCCAAGGATGGCCGGAAGACGCACGGAATCGGACTCGAGGACAATAACGATTACCATTTTTGAATGTGCTGATCGTCTTAGCAATCATGGCAGGACCAGGCAGGCTTTTTTTTTTTTTTTTTGGAGGAAATGACCTGGCAGGTTAGTCTACTAACTTATGCTAATGTCTTCATTTCCTTCTTACGCTAGCTGTCTCAGTAATTAGATGTCATGCATGCACGCACTTTAAGGTTTTCTTGTTATGTGGTACAAAGTTTGGGAGATGTAAATTTTGTACGTAGCTCACTGGAAACACATCTCCTCGAGTACAAGTCTGGGAGATGAGATTCGAGTACGTAGCTTGGCCTCTTGCGTCATCTATCTAACGGCGTCGTGGAGGTGTGAGAGACTTGAGGAAACCGCGGTTGCTGAAGGACTTCCATGGTTAATTTGGTGGGTTCAAGCTTGGCGCTGGAGTCGGACGTTTGGGCTCGGAGGTTTTCTCTTTTTGGAAAGTCGAGGGTTTTTATTTTTATCTTTTGGTTTTTAAACACATGAAAATGTGAGGATATATACTGGTTTCTAAAAAAAAAAAAATGTGAGGATAATTTTTTTTTTTTTTTTTTTTTCCTACGCTACACAACTTATAATAATATAATAATAATAATTTTTTTGGTGGAAAAAAAAAAGACTTCATTGAAAAGAGAAACAAAATACAATCAAAGGCTTATAATAATATAATAACGATGATTATTAATGACGATGATGATAATCTATATATATATAAAACCGAAGCCTTTGCAGGCACCACAATTTTCCACATCAGCACAATATTTAAAAAATAAAAAATAAAAACAAAAACATTATAACTCCTCAAAACCCTAGCAACCTTACCCCTCTCTCAAGTTAAGAAATATAAAACCACGGTTTCTACAAACTCTCAAAATAAAAACATTATAACTCCTCAAAATCCTAGCAACTTTACCCCTCTCAAGTTAAGAAATATAAAGCCACGTTTTCTGCAAATTCTCTCTCTCCAGACGTAGGAAGCCCTAAACGCACAGTATAGCATTCAAGATCTACAATGTACGGTATAGATTTTAGCTTATAAAGTTCAACTTTTGTAAGGTTAGTTTTGTTTATATATTAATTAATACATTGTACTTTGTTCACCATTGAATACTCATATAATCAATTTCCAATTCAGTGTTCAAGAATTAAACCAAAATTCTAACTGCACTATCATAAAATATTATTATTAGTATGAATTTTATGGAGTTGCGGTGTTCAGGAATTAAACCAAAATTCTTTTAAATTATCTATATTATTTTGTCCTCCGAAAATTTTCTCTCTTTGATTTTAGTATATTATGTTTCTTAAGCTATAGAGAGATTTTCTTTGGTTTTTGCAAACTTTCTCTCTCCAGATGTAGGAAGCCCTAAATGCACGGTATAGCATTCAAGATCTATAACTCACGGTATAGATTTTAGCTTATAAAGTTCAACTTTTGTAAGGTTAGTTTGTTTATATATTTTGATAGAGAAACATGTTCAATGTGGTACGGCTTAATAATCGCATTAATAGCCAATAGTTAATACCATTTGCAAATTCAATTCATGGAGTTGCAATTTTCATTAAATCTTTCTATGGCTTGAAGCACTTGCATTTTAACAAATTGGACATGTCTTTAAAGTCCTTTTATTTCTTTGGGGAAAAAAAAAAGAAAACAAAAAAGGAGAGGATATGTTAAAACTTGGCATCATCAACTTATAAGAGAGGATATGTTCTTAGATGGTAGGAATAGGACAAAATGGTTACACGTTTGTTACGCCTGACTGCCAAAAATTGCTCATAAAGATGTATGCACATGATCTACTTCCCTTTGCTTTTAGTGAAAGATTAAATGCACGCCAATGTTGAGATCAACCACTCTAAAAAAATAGTCTGTGCAATCATAAAATATTATTATTAGTATGAATTTTATGGAGTTGCGGTGTTCAGGAATTAAATTTAAGGCTCAGTTGCACAATATGTGTAAATTCTTCAGAAGACTACTTTAAATAGTAAGTCAATGTGTCTCTTACATTTGGGTATTAGTTAGAATTATTTTCAAATGATTGTACTAATAAAGGTAAATGTGTATAAATTTTGTTTAACTATCCCGTGCATCGCACGGGTTAGCGACTAGTATGAATATAATACTTAACACAATTAGCGAAAAAAAAACAGTATTTATTTATTATACGGATACAAGTATCTAATTAATAACACTAAAATAGATTCTAAAAAAAAAAAAAACACTGAAATGATGGGTTTAATATACAATTTCAAAATTGAAAACTTTAAACTCACTATTTCAACATTATTTAAAGGGCCGGTTAATGGTGTTGTTAATTGAACATTTTAGAAAAGTTTTAATATTACTTTGGCTAAATCGTAAATTACATCCTTAAAATTTGTAAGTATTTGAATTTTACACCTTAAAATTTCAGAATTTGAATTTTACTTCTTAAAATTCTATTTCGTTTGTCACACATCTTTAGTTAATCTAATAAAATGATGTTACATTATTTTTTTTATGTCATGTTATATTTAATTATTTAAATTTTTATTGGCTAAAAAATGATGTGTCATAATTTTATTGGACAAATTAACTATGTGTGACAATTTTATATGGAATTTAACAAAAAATATGGATAGAGAATTTGCTAATGCAAACAGAAAATAACTTCAAGAAATAAATTCAAATTTCAAGGTATAAAATCCAAACATCTCCCAAACTTTAGGGGTGTAGTTTACACTTCACCCTACTACTTTTATGAAAAATATAAAAAATTGTAAAAAATTATTTTTTAAAAAATATTTTCTAAAAATAGTAGATTTACAAATTTCTTAATACATCCATTAACATTTAGCATAGAAACAAGTGTGTAATATTCAACAAAAAAAAAGTTGATGCTTTTATTTTGGGTCATGTTAAGGGGGTAACTTAAGGCAATGTTTAATCATTTCAAGAAAATTTTGATATCATTTTTATTGAAAATATAAAAAGTTGTCAAAATAATTAATTGTTTTTTTTTTTTTATAAATCACATATTTAGTCTCTATTCTTTACATCATATTTCAATTTGGTCACTAATACTTTAGTGTCGTATCAATTTAGTATATGTTGTTATCTTTTTTATGAAAAAATGCTGACATGACAAATAGTCAAAATAAAAAATTAATTTATTGTCACATCAAGGAAAATTTTTATTTTGATCATTTGTCATGTTGGTAATTTTATCTAAGAGATAACAACAGTGACTAAATTGACTTGATACTGAAAAATTAAGAACCAAATTAACATAATTGAAAGGTTAGAAACGAAATTAAAATACGGTACAAAAAAGTATAAACCAAATACATCATTTTCCTTCCCTTTTTTTTTTTTTTTTTTTTTTCGCGGACAAAGTTTATAACTCTTTAAACCAATAACATCCGTTAACATTTCCAAGCACTTTCCGTGTGCGAAAACTTGTGCGCTTTGTTGTGTACCTACTATCCGGGATCGGTTTGACGGTTTGAAGCCCAAAACCCAGTGATTTCAAATGTCTCTTTTCTTCTATGCCTTCTCTCTCTCTCTCTCTCTCCAAATTTAAAAAAAAAAAAAAAAAAAAAAAAAAAAAAAACCTTAACCCTAACCAAAACTATTCCTATCATAGCATCTTTCTTACAAATTTGATTGTTAATTATTTTTACTTTTGTTTAATAATTGGATTTTCTTTTTGTATCAGTTTCAACTCAAATGTGGCTGTGAGCTTAAGGATCAGATCGAAAGCTTTAATTTTGAAAGCTTCTTATGGCCTATTGAATAGGTTTGGGTTCTAGGATTAATATTGCTTTCCTTGATTTTTTTTTTTTTTTTTTTTTTTTGATAATTCAAATGTGACTGTTACTTGAATGATTGGATTAATTTTTATTTGATAATTAAATTTTTTTGCCTTTTGTTTTCTACGAATTTCAGCGTAATTGCGGCTGTGAATTTAGTGATCAGATTGAAGGATTCAGTTCTGGAATCTCTTTATCACCTACTGAATAGGTTCATCTCTCTATTCCTTCATTTTTCTAATTTTCTAATTTGAATGTTACCTGGATCAATTTTTTTTAATAATTGATTTTTTTTTCCTTACAAGTTTCAGTTTAAATGCAGCTCTTTATCTCCTATTGAACAGATTTGTGTTCTAAAATAAATATGAATTGGGTTGCTCTTTTTATTTATTATTATTTAACAAAGTTATGGTCAATTTTGTATTCAAAGGCAAAAGTGTAATGAAATTATGAAACTATGCTTGAACTGAGTCCTTCATTGGCTACATCAAACTCCCAAGATGTGGGTTGGTTCTTTATCAAAGGAAGAATACACTCAGTTCCTAGCTCATCAAAAGCGAGTTGCTTCTTCATTTGCTTCCACTAGTGAATTAGGTAGTGCATCCCATTGTCTTCTATGTTCCATTTTTGATCCATGGGTCATTGGAGTCTAAGAAAGTAAAACATAAGATATATAAGATCTCCTTAATTTGTAGGGATTGTAGAAATTACAATTTTGCTTCTGAATTCAAAATTGACCGTAACTTAATAAATAAAAGCCCTAATAAAAAACTATTTTAACCCAAAGTACATAACTAGACCTTCAAAATCACATGACTTTTACTTCAATTTGACTTCAGGCATGGCCCCATAAAATAAATCTTAAATAGGAAATTTGAAAAGCAATGACATTTTAATCTTCCAAGACTGCATCAGATATGTTGGTTTGGAACTGCTGTGTTGCTTTTCTTATTGCTGGGTTGTTGTGAGGAGTGTGGGTGGTTGTCCTTGAGGGAATACTGATTGTTTGTGGACCGAGTGTTAGTCTTTCTTTTGGTTGCTATTTACTTTTAGTGTTGATCACAAAAGCCACACCTTATTCACTTGTTTACTTTCTTTGTCTTAATTGGGTGCTTATGGAAGAAATACAGCTCAATTTCTTATTCCCCTCTTACATGCCCTCTATTACTTTGATTTGTCTTAATGGGAGTTATTAAGCACAATGGCCCAAGCTTTTGAGGTTTGTGCTTTGGTAGGTAGAATTTTACTTATCTAAATGATGATCTGCCTCATACTATGGATCCTAAGTAGGCTGATTGGAGGGTTGAGGATGCACAAATTAGGAGTTTTTTGTGGAATAGCATGGAATCCAAAATAAGTTGTAGCCAAGTATTTTTGCCCACTACTAAACTTGTGCGGGAATGAGCCAAAGAGAAAAATTCTAGTGTCAATTCTAAACACTATAAATTTCCCATTTTTCTTCTTCTACACAACCCCAAGTTAATCCCCTAACTCTTACCTATATGAACACCCTTCTTTGTCAAGAACTTTTTTTTTTTTTTTTTTGGGTGTATATTGTATATTGCAGTAACTTGAAGCCATTTACTCACCAACGGATATGGTAATTACTCTGAATGGGCTATCAAGTAGGAGAATCCAAGAGGCTGATTCATTTCCATTTTTGTTACCCCCACACTCTTCACCTCATCCTTGCGCACGTATCTAGCCCAATATCTGAGACAATTCATGTTAGCCCATTAATCACCACAATTAAAAAGAATAAAATAATCTCTCTCCTTTTCAATGTGGGATTAAACAATTTTCACTAACTCCTCATCTTTCATATTTACTCCCACATCTTTACATTTATATTGTAACATTTATTCATTTTAATTATTTAATATTAAAATGCTCCAACAGTATAAAAATTAGCAGGAAGGAAAAAAAGGGGGGGGGGGGGGACTGAGGAAGAAGAGATTGGGTTTTATTTCTTTGGTCGGGTTTCTTGTTATGCTTGTTGGTTTAATGTTGTTGATGCTTAAGATTTTGACTAGAATTTTTTGCCCCTGATGATGAACTCCTGGTTTTTGTTTTGAATTGGGAAGGGGGGGGGGGGGTAGGGAGGGGTAGGATTCAATTTAATTTGGGTTTCAGTTGATGAATTTGTTGAAAATTGGCCAAGTTAGTGTATTTTATTTGATTGAATGGTGTTTGTGACAATTTTTTCTCAAGATTTAACATTTATTTGTATCTTACACAGTCCAATTATAAGTAACTTGTGCTTCTAATTTCCCCACCAAAGGAAATAAATTCAAATACTTCTAACCATATAAATAATGCAAAGAAGGGATTAAAAATCCATGAATTGCAAAGTAATGAATTCCAAATCCCTCGATTGATTTGAAATCCAAATCCATATTCCAAAATGCAACCTAAGGGTTGAGCTCCTCGAGACTTTAATGTTAGCAAGGCCTGGTTAAGTTATTATTTTATAATATATCCATCATGTCAGCCTTCACTAAACTTAGCCTAGAAAGCCCAAGCACTAGATTTGTATGTGTCTGTAAACTAGGAGGTTCATAACTTCTAATACAATTTACTTTGAATGACAAGAGTCTTGTATCTCAATGGCATTAACTGGTCTCCTTTATGAGGAGAATGGAGTTCAAATTTACCTCAATACATTTTCTGCAGTTTTCCATGGAAATCTCTACTTCAGATCTTACTTTTGCTTTCAAGATTCTTGGAACCAAGAATACTTATAGAAAAACCAGCAGAAACTTTCTTCAGAAAGCCTTTTATGACAGCGACGTTCTATAAAGTAATTATAGGACAATTTTTTTTTTTTTTTTTTTTTTTTTTTTTTTTTTTTCGGGTGAGTATTTTTCTCTTGAAATTCTCTCTTCAAAGAAATTTCAGCGAAATTTAAGCTAAGTCTCTCTTTTTCATCTTTGAAGTATAACCCTCTGTTTATAATAAGGCATGAGTTGTTAGAGGTTAATTGAAAATAAACCTTCTTTCCTAGCCAATTCTACTGTTTTTAAATAATCTTATTGTTTTTAATTAAGTAATTCTCTTATTCATTAGGACTATAGCTTCTGATCAACCAGCTGCTTGCAGTAGAGATCTACTTCATTTAGACTTGTTTCAAAAGACAAATTGTCAAAGATTATTTCTTGTAGTAAGGGTGAATAACGTAGTGGGCTTGAAGCAAAATTTTCCTCGGTAATTCACTTTTGTTGGACAAGAAAAGGTGATAATCAAGAAACCTTACTTTAGAATTGTTAAATTAGAGCTTTTGTTTATCATTTGAAGCCACTTTTTTCTTTGAACTTCCAATACTTGATCTGGTTTATTATAAAAAGATGAGTCTAGAGAAGTCTAGATGTTCATGGCATTCAGTATCTGTTTGTATATAAGATTTGACAATCTGATTGGTTCTCAAATTTCATATAAGAGTTTCTCAAAGAGGTATGTCTTGGTTTTATGCTCCAATTTTAGTGATTTCTCAGTTTTGCAATAAATATTAGCGCTAAAATTGACTTCATCATATACCGTTAATTGTATTTCTTTTTCTGGATGAATACCTCAATTGAGATTCTTCCTTCTTAACTCCTTTTCTTTTGTCCTATACCCCTGCTTGGTTGTTTGTAACCATTGGGACATGAACCCAAAAAAGGAAAAAAAAGTCTTGAATAAAGATTGAAAGTTGGTCTTTTTTGGGTACCTCATGTAACTGCTAATTTTGTATCTCCAAAGAACATTATAGATTTTTTTTTTTTTTGTTAGTTAAAGGAGAAGGAAATTTGAATCCTGGATATCTCCATTAGAAATATGAAGAGGTGTTAACCAATTGAATTACAAAGTTCTTAGCAAGAGCATTATGGTTGTATATTGGTCCTAGGCCTAAACTAATTATGGGGTCCTATAATATGTAGTTATATACTGAACAATTATACTACAATCTTTTATATTATAAAATATTAGTAGAATATTTAATTTTTGCGGTCTCTTTGATTTTGATAGATGTGAGACTTTACGAGGAAACTCTTGCTTCTAGAAATCCAACTAACTAAAATGCCTAGATACACATTTGTTTTCTAACATAAACATTTTCAAGTTTTTTTATTTTTTATTTTTTAGCTACTTTATTATTTGTGAGAAATGAATTGTAAAGGATGCAGCACATGTTAATTCTATTGCTATCTAAAGCATTTGTGATTCACCATTGGATCTTAAAGAGACCGGAGAGAACTTTGCTTGCAACTTTGCAGAGACTCCACCTTTTTTTTTTATGGGTGCCAAGACTCAATTATTCAAATCAAAGAGATCTCTGTGTTCAAGGAAACAACCATCCTCACATCTGACCAATTATTAGGATTTTTTACACTTAACTATGGTTTAGTTGTACTGTAACTTCATAAATGAATAACGTCACCACACTATTGGTAAAAAGCGCTTTGCCACGTCCTTTAAATTCTCCAAATACATCATTAATCACTCTTTTAATACAACTAGTCAATTCATTCAACATCTAATCATCATCTTCGTCTAGGCATCACTTGTCTTCTTTAATCAATTTATCTTTATATATATATATATATATATATACAAAATAGAAATTCTAATCTAACCTAATTTAAGTATATATGTATGTAATGCTTCTTTCTGGAGATTTAAACCCCGGCCCTTTCCCTCCACACCCTACAAATACTTATACTTATGAAGTAACAATTGCACTAAGGATGTGAGGTGGTTAATCAATTTATCTTTGAACATAACTTGTTTCTCCCCCTTCAAACCCCATCACTCTCTAGTACCACCAACCTATATTGAGTGGTTATGTTCTCTCCTAACATCATCTTACAACCTTTAAAACATCTACTATTAACTTTTCAAATAAGGATGAAATTTAGGAAAATTATTAAATACTTCAGGAGTACAATAAATGTGTACTCCCCCCTCTCACCTGAATTGTGAGTCTTATGATGAATTTAACTAGTAGGACTCACAATTATGTGAGAGGAGAAGTATACATTTATGGTACTTCGGGAGTATCCAATAATTACCTTGAAATTTATCTACTATCAATTAAATTAAATGTGGGAATCTCTCTTCTTAAACCAAGTGTTCATTAATGTCAAATCCTATGTCGTTGTAAAGTCTATAATAACATCTCTTAATTCATTTTTTACTCCTTAACCTTGGCCCCCATTAACTCTTTCAAAACTCCCACTATATTTATAACCATTCAGACCTTATTCAATAAAAATCATTTCCCTGTTTGGGACTGCTAAATCAATTCATTCATGATTCATGTCCTCTCAAAATTTGTGTAATTGATTCGCGTAACTTTAGTTTGAGGAGTGTTCGAGACCATGTCAATTGTCTCCTCTCCTAAAACAAGTGTCATTAACAACATTCCATCCCTATCCTCCCAACCTCAACCACTTTTTCTTTAAGACATTTATCTATAATTATCGGTATCCATTTCTATTTCTATATTTTTCTGTATACCATAATTTCCATATTGAATTTTCAATTTATCTAAAATTTTCACATATTCACATAATCTCCCGAAGGCATACATTAAAGGTATGTTTGGTAACTGTTTTTCCTCCTTATTTTCTATTTTCAAAAATAATTTTCTATTTTTGAAACTAAAAAACTTGTTTGGCAACTCAAAATGAATAGAAAACAAAAACTGTTCTCAAAACTCAATTTGTGAAAGAAACTAAAAACATGCAAAATGCTATTTTCAACTTCTAGTTTTTAAAAGATAAAGAAAACACACATTTGATTTAATGAATCTATCTCATTTAATGAGTTAGCATTAGAGTTCAAATCCTAATAACAACAAATTTTAGTATTTTTTTATTTTTTTTTTCAAAATTTTTTTTTTTTTTTTTAATTTCAACTAAGCAAACATGATTTTGATTTCAAAAATACAAGAAAATTGTTTTTTCTTTATATTCCCCAAAACAAGTTTTTTTAAAATGGAAAACAAAAACTGTTACCAAACATAACCCAAGTTTTTTGTCACACAATAAACCCAATAAGGGGTCTAGAGAATGTGAGGCTACTATGTGCTCAACTTAGACGTGTCTATCTTTCTATATAATTTATCAAATTATCTAACCGGTATATATATTAATCTACTTAATTTAAGACCAGCCATAATAAAATAAAATGAAATTTAACCATCAATCTAAAAAAATTATAATACCCAAAATCAAAATAATAAAGTGTTTAGTTGCAACTGCCTTTAGTCCAATCCACAATTTGCTTCAACATCTGAAAGTAGAAGATAAAGGAGCCGGTGTGAGAACTCAATAAGTAGAACCTATCAAAAATAACTCAATAAGTAGGACTTTTTTTTTTTAATATACAATAAGTAGGATGGGGCATGGGGATGAGCCATTCTAGTAAAATGTTACATTTTATACAAATCCAGTACTTCTTTCTATTAGGACGTCCTCTTTGCAACCTCCGACTGGCAAACTCCCTATTTGGAGCTACCAAAGGTGCATTGGGACTAGCTACAATATCATACTTCTATTCATGACATGCCTCTGGATATTAAAATCATTTCTCAAAGTGCTCACAGTACGTAGGTTTCAAAACTAATCAATTTCATATATTTTGTAAATCTTTCCAAAACATATGCTTTCCATCTCTTGATACTTTCGTATCATTGGAAGTAAACTACGGTGTACTGTGAAATTCAAATTACAAGAATAACTCCAATGACCTATTAATCGACTAATCCTATCCCAAGATAACAGGGAAGTCGTATCATCAAGTGGTTACTTATTGATTACAACAATCCTAATATAATTCAAATAACAGCAATCCTAATTGAGGCATTTTGTTCTCAGCAATTATCTTCTTCTAGTCATTATCTGCAGCTGCAACACTTAATCGAATGTGTCCATGGAACATAGCATAAACATGAGCATGTATCAACATAAGAAGAGCGAATAACAGAATCTTAAGGCTCAAAATGGTAGACAACTATGACAAGCAATGCATCAATTTGGTACATGACATGGAACAAGCCTTATTGGATCATTTTAGTGGAATCTTTTTTTGTAGCATATCAATTCTCTCTGTAGAACATATTACGAGTCAACTTCAAGCAATAGACATGCAGTTTCTTAGACAGTGATAAATAGCAGAAATACAGATCAAATTGGTGTTTTAAAGGACAATAATCTAGATAGATTTCAGACGTTATTTTATCAGCAATACTGGAGCACCACCATAAATGTGATGAGGATATACAGTCACAATGCAATGCTGGTGTTAGCAGAGAAAGGATCGAGAATTGGTAAGTGCTATAGTGGCAAGTGATCATTTTGACACTACATAGAGCAGTATCCAAAAGAACCATATCGAGGGCTACTGCTCGCATGCAAACACAGATATATAAAGCAATAGCCACTCTTGGGAATGCAACACAAAAAGGATATTGCAATCAGTTTTAACTCTTAGACCAGCTATGACTACTACACAGGAAAGGAATCACAAGCATTGTGATCCTATTTAGTAGCCACAAAGTTTGTAAACATCAGTTATAAGGGTCCATAAAGTAGCACCATGACTATATATGCATGTTTTTTGTTCTAAGCTAGGGCAACTGTGTTTCCTATTTGTAGTATTCTATTATGGCTGCCGTGGTTGGGTCAGATGCGCTGTCCTAATGTTCTGGCTTCTATCTGGTTTAAAAAGAATGGAAATCTAGCTTTCCCAATACCTTTTAACCTTTAATCTAGTTGCTGAAAATTTTAAAAATTGCATTGCAAATTTTATTATCTAAGCAGTTGGATGTGAGATCATTAGTAAAGTATAAAAACATATGTTGAAATTAATATAATTAACCTTACTTTGAACAAAGTGAAAATAATTCAAACTTCCTCAGGGAAAATTGCGTAAGTGAAAATTTTGCTTACTTTGTAGGCAGTTGACAATATCAGGCCACTTAACCCACAATTAATGCCGCCAGCTGCATCTCAATGTCTCCTTCCCTTGAAGAAATTGCATTAGAAGCTCCTGATTGGGATATCTGTAGGAGCCGCCCATACATCCAATAAAGTAATCCATAAATCTTGTTATACAAGATATGTACTGCCTTAAGTACCATATCAGCTGTGTCATAGAGACCCTGATAAATTCCTTGGTACCAATGACGCAGTACTCCAATGATCAGAATTGGACATAAATTAACCATTAATAACCAAACGGGAGAAACGATTAATGTGACAAGTAGCTCAACAGAAAGAATTCCAGAAACCAGACAAACGATCCTGAATATGAAAAGGTAGGCAGCATCTTGAGTGTGTAATTTTATCTCCAAATACGCAATGATATAGACAATTGTAGCCATTATGAAAAGCAAGATGATACCAAGATGTGTTTCAAGTGGAGAGATGTTCAAGGCTTGAAAGTGTATACCAATTATGGCACCCAGAATCGAATTGAGGAAGATAAGAAACACATGAAATGCCTCAAAGAAAACGACTGCTTCATCACTGGCATGTACACAAACAAAAAATCCATTAGCTTCAAAATCCAGTCAAACTTCTTTGGTTTCTCTTCTGAGGTTTACAATCAAATTTGAAAAGAGAAAAACGAAGGAATAGAGAGATAAAGCCAAACCTGTTCAACGTGTGACCAAGAGTTGCCCAAATTGAAACCCTCAAACGGATTGCTAAAAGCACAGCAGCAAAAATGCTGAAACTTGTAGAAAACAAAATGCAAAAAATCATTAATAAACAAAAAATGATCCAACCATCAAAGTAACAATCAAAATTGAAAAGTGTTAAATATTAGTAACGCGATGTGTTATATCATGTTGTGTATGCTAGAGTAGATGCGGAAGAGGAAGCATAGAGGAGAAACACTGAGAACACAAGGTTACGTGGTTCAGCCTTACAGCCTACATCCACGGAGGAATCCCTTAAGGGCTACATCTTTATTGTATGAGAGTGTAGTACAATAACTTCCTTTGTTACAATGAACCCTAACATGAGTATATATAGGCGACTAAACCCTAGACTACTAGTACAAGCAGGAATGGGCTTGGGCCTATTACATTGGGCTAATATGTCTAATATATATCTCTAACACCCTCCCTCAAACTCAAGGCGGAAGCTCGATGAAGGCTTGAGGTTGGATAAGCATGAGAAGATCACTTGGAGATGCCATAAATAATGCCTTTGAAGAAACCATAATGAAGAATATGCCAATTGTCCAATTTCGGAGATCAAATGAAGAAACGGAAGCCAAAATTGGAATCTACGCGAAAAACTGAGCAAGATAGGCCCTTTTGGAAATTTTGACTTTTGGTCAAAGTCAACTGGTCCAGGTCAAAGTCAACAGTCAAAGTGCTCATGGGTCAGATCCGGGTGGTCCGGGTCGGGTCGGTCCGGGTCAACGGTCAGCTAGGTGTCGTGGTTCTGACGAGACGACACTACTGACGTGGCTGATGACGTGTCGCTGACGTGGACTAGGGTTGACGTGTCTGATGACGTGTTATGCTGACATGGAGTGATGACGTCATCAGGTGACAGCAGCATCAGTTTCGGCGCGTGGCTGTTCATCGGCGCGTGTAAGCTCGGTTGATGCCCAGAATTTCAGGTTCTCTAGATCGATGGACGAGGAGGCCGTCATGGCGGCGCGTGTACCAAGAGCACGATCCGGAAGTCAGAATCTGTGGCGGCGCGTGGATATTTTCCGAAGACAACTGAGGCGCGTGGAGGCGCATGGCAGGGCTTCGGGTGACCGGATTTCTAGGTTTTCCTCACAGGAGGCCGAGAAGCACGCCTGTGGTGTCGGTTTCGACTGGCGAAGTCTTGATGTGCACAGATCTGAAAAGTTAAGTCACGGCTTTGCTTGAGTTTGTGGATCTTGGACACAGCAGTGAGCCATGGCGGCTGCGAGATGCCGTGGAGTCTAGATCCAGCCGACAAGCATATGACTTTTGATGGTGGTGTGCACGTGAGAATCTTCTTTACTTGCTAGAGATGTTTGTTTGATGCCAAGAACGGAGTTTGGCTCTGATACCATGTTAAATATTAGCAACGCGATGTGTTATATCATGTTGTGTATGCTAGAGTAGATGCGGAAGAGGAAGCATAGAGGAGAAACACTGAGAACACAAGGTTACGTGGTTCAGCCTTACGGCCTACATCCACGGAGGAATCTCTTAAGGGCTACATCTTTATTGTATGAGAGTGTAGTACAATAACTTCCTTTGTTACAATGAACCCTAACATGAGTATATATAGGCGACTAAACCCTAGACTACTAGTACAAGCAGGAATGGGCTTGGGCCTATTACATTGGGCTAATATGTCTAATATATATCTCTAACAAAAAGCAAAAGAATAGAGATATTAAATGATCGTTAACAATCCACTGCTAAATACAAATAGATCCAAGTAACAATCAATATTTAAACAAAGAAAGAGAGGCCTTGAAACTGGCGGATAAAAGGGCATAGGAATAGTCGTGGTTAGGGACCTCGGGTTAAGTTTTTTTTTATAGGAGAGAGAGAGAGAGAGAGCGCGCGAAGGCGAAGAAGAGGCGTCGTTCGAGCACTAATTTCTGAAATTCTTAACCTCTACGGCTGGACGCATGCCGTTGTTTGGATTTTGGGTTCTGAAATTCAAACCAGCAACGACAAACTTCCATTGCCGCTGCCATCGAAGCTTACAACGTTTTCTGTCCAAAGCTATTATTTTTACAAAATAGCAAATATGACGGTTGACAAGTACAATGACAGAGCTCTCCTAGTAGTAAGAATTGGTGTAATAGCTCCTTCAGCTCTAGGCGGCTGAAATTGATTGATGAAAAATAAAATAAAAAATTTCAATGTTCCTAATAAAAAAAATTAAAATAAATGTGATAAAAATATTATTTAATTGAAAAGACCGGTTAAATTCCTACCTAATTAAGGAAATATTAAGGATCTGTTTAATACGTGTATTTAAATAATAGTTTTTTAATTTTTTTGAAAATATATGTGAGTAAAAAAATATGTAAAAATGCATATAATATTATTTAAAAACTGAAAACATGTGTTTGAACTCGTGTACTAAACAAGACCTAAATTCCTACCTAATTAAGGAAACTTTAAGAATTAGAAATATATATATGTAAAACATTAAGTTTTAAAATTAAATTAATACGAAAAATAAAACTAGTATATTTTTCATGATAATTTGCTATAGGTGGGTTTGAGCTAAATTGAAACTCACTAATTTTTTAATATTCTTCAAATAACTTTTATATAGGAAGTATCAAAATAAAACTCAACATTATTTTGTATTATTAAATTTAACAAAAAATTTATTTTAATGCACAAAAAAGTAAAAGTTGATTTATTATCTTTTCATATATTAATAAAAAAAATTCAAAAGGCGAGGCAACCAAACCACTATTCTAAACATATTCAGAGACTGTTTGGATTTATTATTTTCCATCACCCATCACTCTATTTTCATTACTCATAACTCAAAACTAGTTTCACAACTGAAGGTGTGTTTGGATTTTTAGTTTTTATTTCCATCACTCAATTTTCTGATTTTTGAGTGATGAGTTAGCAAAACTGAAAACACATTTTTGGTGTTTTCAAATTATAGAAACTGAGTTTTCATGACATTTTGGTAAATAAGCACACACTACTGGGACCCACGGTTAGACCTTTTGCTCTCTCCAACAAACTGTCTTTTTTATTTTATTTTTTCTTTCACGCTGGATCTGGGACAAACACCTTTCTCTATTCTCTTCTTCTTTTTCATCATCTTCTTTTTTTTCTTTTTTTCTTTTTCTTCTTTTCTTTCCTTTTGACATTGGGTTTTTGGGTTTGGTTTTTTTTTCTTTCACGTTGGGTCTAGGACGAACACCTTTCTCTATTCTCTTCTTCTTCTCTTTTTTTTTTTTTTTTTTTTTTTTTTTCCTTTCATGTTGGGTCTGGGCTTGGTTTCTCTATTTTCTTCTTCTTCTTCTTCTTCTTCTTTTCTTTCCTTTTCACATTAGGTTTTTGGGTTTGGTTTCTTTTTTCTTTTCTTTTTTTTTCCCATTCCTTTTCATTGGGTTTCTGGGCTTGGGTTTTTTTTTTTTTTTTTTTCTTCTTCTTCTTCTTTTTCTTTCTTTCTTTCTTTCTTCACTTCTCACAATCTTTTCTCTTCTCTTTTTTCCCTCTTTTAGTTCTTTCTAAGCTTTATAGTGTAATTTGTTGTGTTGTTGAAGGTGTTGGTGGTGTGAATGGTCAAATCTGCTATGGTGGATTGGTTTGATGTTTTGTGGTTTGCACGACGATGGTTTTTTTCAGTTGGGTGCTGGGTTCAGTGAATGGATGAAGAGGGAAGCGATAAATGGTGCTTGAGAGCAATTTGGGTTTGGTGAGTTTGGGTATTGGGGGTTGAAGGAAAATAAAATAAAGAAGCTCTAGGTTCGATGGATTTGGGTATTGGGGGTTAAAGGAAATAATAATAATAATAATAATAATAATAATAATAATAATAAAAATAAGAAGTAAAAGTTGCACCAAGTTAGTCCATGAGTCCCACAAAAAGTAAAATTTTTTGAGTTATCAAAATTGGAAACAAATGTCAAATATGCCACCTTAGGAAGTTGTGGTATTTTCAGTAATAAGTGATGAGTTATAGAGTGATGATATTTGAGTGATAAGTAGGCATTTTTTGAAATCCAAAGAGCCCCTCAACATCCAATAATTAACATATAATAATTAAGATAATATATATATATATATATATATATAGTGAAAACAGTGTATATATATGATGAAGAAGAAAATGAAATCAGTTGACTAACCTTTCACGATCAACCTCAGGATCGACAATGGTCTGCGACTCCAACTCTGTGCTCCCAGCCATTCTTTGGATTGTGATCATGATTGATAGGCGGGTAAAGTTTTTGCTAATGCTACAGACTGAGTAATATTTTCTTATGGTAGAGACTCAGGCTCAAGTTTTTCTTTTACAATGGGGCAGCTCTAATATTTACTAGCTTCGGTGTTATTTTGATGATGGTGCAGCTCTAATATTTTAATTGGTGTTTACTGTATGTTGATTGTATGGTCTATAATATTTTACTGTTATATTTGCTCTCACTCAAATGTCATATATTCTAATATTTGAGTACCAGGTTGACTAAGATATGATAATCATGGTTTTAAAAATTGGATTGGGTTTGCCTTCAGTTCCTAGTTTTAGGCATTTTTTTGGGACTGGATTGGTGGCTGGCTCCACGTTCAACCGATCGAACTGGCCAATTTGGTCCAGTTTTTAAAATCTTGATGATAATCGATTTTACCATTTTCCTTTTCCTTTTTTTTCTCCCATGTCTCTGCACATAGATCACTCTTTATAAGCACATTTCCATGTGCTTCCCTAGATGATTTGGGACTCCAAAATTACTTCTCCCTATGGTCCTTCACACAATGTGCTAGGAACCTAGTGGTTTCTAATGAAGGCGAATAGGAATTGTAAGAGAATTGATTTAATTTGAGGTAGTCACCCTCCATAGAGAAAAAAAGAGATTAAGAGAGAGACACACACTAATGCACTAAGCAATTGGTTTATTCTTATCTAATGTTAAATTACAATTATATATTTATAGGAGACTAACTCTAATCTCATTGGCCTACATGGCTTAACATAATTGGCTAGTTAATTCAACATGTGCTCTATGAATTAAGCTATGTGTTAAATGAGTTATATGTGCTCAAGTCCTAACTAACTCATCCTAATTTCAACTAACTAACTAACTAAAGGGATTACAACAACTATAAGGAGATTACAAGACATATGACATATTTGGGATTCTTATCATTTCCCACCCCTTCAAAACACCTTGCCCACAAGGTGTTGTTGTGGTTGTCACCTTCATCAAAGGAAATCTTCCAATGGACCAATACTTTAGTGATATTTTGATCACCATATACTTGCACTTTTCTTTGACTAGCGGTCCTATGTATATGAAGGTTCCTTCTTCATAGATCTTCAACCTTTGCTCAAACTCTTTAGCCTTTAATGGTTCTTCAATCTTCAAGGTTTCATTGATTCTTTGGACCTTAGAATATTCTTGGATGCTCAAGACTTCATTTGGTTCTAGAACCATTAGAATTGTTAGTGCTTGCATCTTTGATTCTTGGATCACTAACACTTGGATTGTTGATTCTTGAATCGTGGACTCTTGAGTGGGAGCCTCCATTGGTGTCTTAATAATTGGTTCTTGGTCTTTCGACATGAAATTCGCAGGCTCTTGCATCTTACATTCTTGGGTGGTAGTCTCCATTGATGCATCAAGGATTGGTGCTCGAAACCGATCTTGTAGGGCACATATGAAATGCACCCTATTTGTGCACAAACCTAATGCCTCCAAATCTTGGAACCATTCTCATCTTTCTCCTTCCATGTAACAAGAGGCAATGGAGACCATGCGATGTAATGGTGTGTTATCTACAACAAAGAATTCATAGAGCTCAACAAGCCACCAAAAAAGATCTCCACCTTTGAAATAAAACTTCATGAAAGCTTGATGAATTGCAATGGATTTAGTCATCTCAAGATCAACGATTCTAATACCACTTGTTAGGAACCCAGTGGTTTCTAATGGGGATGAATAAGAATTGTAAGGGAATTAACTTAATTCGAAGTAGTCACCATCCATAGAGAAAAAGAGAGATTAAGAGATAGAGATGCACTTATGCACTAAGCAATTGATTTGTTCTTCAATGATATCTAATGTTGAATTACAATTATGTATTTATAGAAAACTAGCTCTAGCCACATTGGCTCACTTGGCTCAAGATAATTGGTTAGTTAATTCAACATTTGTTCTATGAACTAAGTCATGTACTGAATGAGCTACATGTGCTCAAGTCTTAACTAACTCATCATAATCTCAACTAACTAACTAACTAACTAACTAAAGGGATTACAACAACTATGAGAAGATTACAAGGCATATGACATAATTTGGGGTTCCTATCACAATACTTTATTAA
This sequence comes from Quercus robur, assembly GCF_932294415.1. NCBI lineage: Eukaryota > Viridiplantae > Streptophyta > Magnoliopsida > Fagales > Fagaceae > Quercus > Quercus robur. The sequence goes on from NC_065543.1 coordinate 44,538,887, forward strand.
TAATGTTAACAATTGCTTGATGTTAAATGGATTGTTTGATTTTGTTTTAATTTTGCACAATTCCTAATCTAGATTTGGGAAAGGAAAGGGAATAAAATGTTTTATATATATATATATATATATATATTATATATCTTCAAAAGTGTGAGGATATGATACTATTGTCATTTTTCTAAAGGCTTTGGTCATTTCTCAATAAATGATAAAGATAGTTTTGAAGACTTTTGAAATAAGCTCATAAATGAGCTTTGACAAATGTGCGTGCATTGTGCTGGAATCCAAGGGGTGTCACTGTCACATGCAGTCAACATATGGAATATAGAATAAAAAGTTTACAACAGTCTTCTCTGAAATCAATAGTCTTTTGCAAAAGATCAAGAACATCATTCTTGGTCCCACCTGTTGTGAGGGAGATGGCATATATGCCGAATACAAGATATAATTTTTTAACAAAGCGGGTCCTATTATAGGCACATAGGCATTGATTTTCACTAAATCTCATTATCTGCCAGACTACCACCTTTGCAATGATTAAGCAGTTTGTTAATTAGTAATTGTCAATGATGTGGGACGCATTTGGAATTCCTTAGATACACAATCTGTGGCTAAAATGTCACAATTGCATTGTTTACCAAAATATAAATCAATTTACTACTGTTTCGGAAGTATGTAAAGATTTACCACTTTTTGGGTACTCGATTTCATAGAACATGAGTTTTATGGAAAAAATTTGAAAATTTTTTATGGTACTTGAGTTCCATGAACTTGAGTTCTATCAAAAAAATTTTAGCAATTTTGAAGGTAATTTTTTCAAAGAACTCAAGTTTATGAAACTCGAGTTACAAGGCAAACTCAAGTTTCACAAACTCGAGTTTTAAAAAGGTAGTAGATCCCTACATATTTCCATAACAGTAGTAGATTAATATATATTATGATAAACAGTAGTTTTTAACTATTTTAACCCACAATCTGTTTTTGAAGAAGATGGTTAAATAACTCTCCTGATAAAGACTTTACTTTACCCACTGCTTTCTTCATTTGACATTCATTTCAATCAAGAAAAAAAAGAATATTTCACGCATTTATAAGACTACGTGAAAAGTTATTCTTGGTGGGCTTATACCATTGGCAAATATGACCTGTAAAAGTTGCTTTGTTCCTAATTACCATTCTCGTACACATAGGGTTGTACATAATGTTCCCTTGTCCTTTGTCGGTAATTGCTTTAAATATAACTATACGCACTTAACAGATTGCAACAATAACCAATGTCATATATGGTGTTTGGTTAAATGTCATCTTTAAATCACTGGTAAATTCATATCGTATAAACATTTTTGTATTATAACTCCTTTAAAGTTCTCACTCAAGCAATCCTTCCTTCTTTGCTTCAGTGACCAAAAAGTCACGCCATAGCTGAAATTTTTTCCCCTGGATATTACATATTAGTATTGAGTTTTGATCCACACACCCAATTCAGTGACTTTTAATTGTTGTAATAAAGAATTATTTCTTTTGATAATCGTTATTTTGTCCCTTAACAGAAAACCCTATCATTTGGATTTAGTTGCAACATGAAAAATTAAATCTGCGCTTTTTGAACATCTATTTATGCTCATTTATTCAGAATCAAACTTCTACCCACAACATACTTCATAGGAAGCTCATGAGACTTGCTTCGAAAACTAATTAACCACGTTGATGACTAATATGATTCTGCTCTACTAAGGTATATGGTGCTGATACATGTTAGGCATTCTGATTTCATTGCAGGATGAAGTATGTAATGACAGAATTCTTGTAAGATGTCAACTTGTTTGATAATTGCCAGATGTTAGAGCTTTCCATGCTTGCTCTTCATTTGCTTCCATGTATGAATTTAAAAAATGAGTTGTATCTGAGATCAGAGCCAGAACTTGTAAAAAGATGAAGAGGTGTGGCAGTTCACATATGACAAATTATTAGGGTTTATTTTCACTTCCCTTTAGTAAGGTCTGCTATTTCAAAACTGAATAATAATGTCCTTTCTTAACTAGTAATAAGCACTTTGTCAAAATCCATTAGGATTTTCTTCAAATTTAATAGAAAATTCAAATTCCTATTAGACATGTTTCTCAAGAAATTTTGGGAAGGAAGGAGTAACAGTAACAGTGGTCAATAAAGGAGTTTTTTGGGACACAATCACTCTGTTGCAGTGATACAGAGCATGCAAAGATTAGAAGAGGCTGTATCTTTAACTTTGGGGGTCAGTGTATTGATGTAATTCTTTTACTTTGGATTTTCCTGTATTGGATAAATATCTTATTCATCCAAAAAGAAAGATCTGCAAAAGGAAGAATTCTGCAGCATTCCATTTGGAAATCTCTGAGCTATTAGAAAGGATGCAAATTAAAATTATACGCACTCAAAAGGGTTGATCAGATTGGTGGCTGATGAGAGAGAAATACCAAGTATTTTCATATGTTGGTGAATAAAGGAAGACTGAATATTTAAATCTTAAGGCTCAAACTGCAGATGACCAATGGATATACTCAGTACAAGAAAGAACAAGGAATAGTGGATCATTTTAGTGGAATCTTATATCAATTCTCTATGGACCATATTTTGAGTCCACTTCAAGCAATAGACATGTAGTGCCTAGATACTAATCAATAGCAGAAGTACCATATGCCCTCTCAAATGACTGTTTTAAAGGCCTTTGGTCCAACTGGATTTCAAACATTCTTTTATCAGAAATATTGGAGAATTGAGATAAATGTGGTGAGGATATGCAGTCACAATGCAGTGCTGGTGTTAGCAGAAAATAAAGATACTGCAAGATAGTTTGACTCTTACACCAGCTTACTCTACCAGTAAGGAGAGGAATCACAAGCAATCATTATCCTATCAAGGAACCACAAGGTGTGCAGACATCAGTTAGAAGCCATTCCTAGATCTTGAGAGACACAATCAGTCTGGCTAAAGTGGCACCATGAATGTATATGCATGTTTTTTGGTCTAAACTTCCATAACCGATTTGTCAATTTGTAGTATTTTCATGTGGCTGCATGGTTAGGTCGGATGTGGTGTCCTAATTTTCTGGCTTCTGTCTGGTTTTGCTTCCCTCACTAATGAATTTTGGCATTGTCACAAATAAAATAAAATGGAAATCTCACTTTCCATAAAACCTTTCAACCTTAAAGTCGAGTTGTTGAAAATTTGCAAAATTGCATTGCAAATTTTGTTATCTAAGCAGTTGGATGTGAGATCTTCCGTAAAGTATAAAGACATATGCTGAATATAGTATAATTAACCTCACTTTGACTGAAATGTAAATAAATTCAAACTTCCACAAACAGAAAATTGCAAAGTGAAAATTGTGCGTACAATACGTCTAATTAACAATAACAGGTCACTAAAACAATTTCTTCCATTTGCACACCATTGTCTTCCTGTTCCCTTGAAGACAATGCTTGAGAAGCTGCTTTACTGGAATTTCTTTTGGATCCAGTCATATATCTGATCAACTAATTGACAAATCTTTTTAAACAAGCTACATACTACATTGAGTACTAAATTAGCTGTGTAGCACAGACAATGATAAACTTGTTGGTACGAATGACATGGTGCCCCTAGGATCAGGATTGGACATAAATTAACCATGAATAGCCAAAAGGGCGAAATGATTATTGCAACAAGTAGCTCTATAGCAATAATTCCAGAAACTAGACAAATGAACCTCAATCTGGGTAGGTTCTCAATGTCTTGAGGTAGTAGCTTTATACCAATACATGCAATGCCATGGACAATTGTAGCCATGATGAAAAACAAGATGATAGCAAAATGTGTATCAAGTGGCGAGACGCCCATGACTGGAAAGTGTAAACCAATTAAGGCAGTCGAAAATGGGGTGAGGAAGAGAAGAAGCCCATGAAATGCTTCAAAGAAAACAAGTGTTTCATCACTGGCACATACACAAATAAGAGATCCTTGAGCTTTTACATTAAAAAAAAAATAAATAAATAAAAAAAAAAAAAAAAATTTACTTCAATAATAAAAAAAGGAAATCCCTTCAGCTTTATTAAGTTTCTCTCCCAAACCTACCACAATGAGTGTAATTCAATGCAAAGAGATGAACAAGCCACTATCAATATACCCTTACTATAAGAAATAATCTCTGAAAATTTGTCTTATCAAGAGATGAATCAGCCACTATCAAGATTATTTCATTCACCCTTACTATAAGAAATAATCTCTGACAATTTGTCTTATCAAGAATTCTAAAAATTCAGTCTATCATATGTGTGTATGCTTGGGCAGTGGTGAGTTTGTAATAACTGAAGTCCTTCAATAAGCAACAGGTCTGATATAAGATTTCTTGTTCCTCATACATGCATTAATCTTGACGTTAAAATATAAACAACAACCAAGCCTTAGTCCCAAAACTTTAAAGTCTACTAGGGATCCTCAACAGAATAATCAGAGTTGGCCACATATATTATTTTCTGTCATTCTAATCATACTCTGTCTCCTTTATTGATATGTCATTTTTTACTACTTCTATTAATGTTATTTTAAAATTTTCTATAACTTTTTTCATTCACTCAACACGAACCAACTCATATCCTCATTGATGGATTAATCAATCTCCTTTGCACATGATCAATATTTATTAATTTAGTTCTAAAAATAATCTATTCAATATTGACGGTTTGTATTTATTTTTAGAACTAATTTAATAAAATCCATGTCACAAGAAAAACCAAATGGATTAATCATGTTTTCAATATAAAAGGAGATGTTAGCAAAATTTGAATACAAAAACTTCATTATTAATTTCGCATTTTTTTTTAATTTTGATAAATAACGTAAGAATATTATTAATAATAAAAAGATTGCCAAACCGAGTACATTGGGGATGTACTATGGGGGCACAAATCAGGAAAATTTAACATCTTAAAAACTGAAAATATAGACTATAAATAAAAAAATCTTAATATAGAAAGTTATATGCGTGTGTGTGTGTGTGTGTGTTGTTTAGCTATTTGATATAAGAAAAATTTTATTTCAAATTATCATGCCTTAGGCCTCAAATTGTAGCGAGCCTGCACTCATTTTATGAATATTGCTTTTTAATAGCCTTAAATTCGATACCATAGAGTTTAATTGGTGTTATAGCAATCTTATAACATTTTCCCTTTAACTTAATAGGTATCCAACGATCATACAATACTTTTGTGTACTTTTCCACTTCATTCTCCTTGCTCCTATCCTTTTTTGGCTTGAACTAACTGCTGCCTGAAGTTGCTCATTCCACCTCCAAATCTCTTTAGTTCATTGCACAAATCCTTTAGATTCTCTAAATACCTCTTAATCACTCTTTTAATAATATAACTACTCATTTCATTCCACATCTTATGAACAGCTTCGTATAGACCTCACTTGCCTTCTTTAATCATTTTATCTTTAAACACCTGTTTGTCTCCTTTCAAACACCCTTCCTAATTCTTGGGTTTCACTCTCTAATATATCATCTTTTTTTTTTTTTCTTTATCTTTTTTCTTTTTTCCTTTTTCACTTTCTTATACAAAAATCTAATGCCACGAACCTATACTGAGTGGTTACGCTCTCCCCTGATATCACCTTACAATCTTTACAACATCTACTATCAACATTTCAAGGATGAAATTTATATTGCTAATATTTGTCTCTCTTCTTGAACCAAGTGTTCGTTAATATTAAATCATATATTGAACAAATTTTTTGTTAATATTGAATCATAGATTGTTGCAAAGTCTAAAATAGCATCTCCTGATTCAATTCTTACTCCATAACCTTGACCTCCGTGAAGGCATGAACTCTTTCAGAACTTCCACTATCTTTTCCAGCATGACCATTCAGATCTCGTTCAATAAAAATCTTTTACCCATTTGGTACACCTTCAATCAATTCATACATGTCCTCCCATAATTTCTGCCTAACGCATTCTCCCACCCCTATTTGAGGAGTGTATGCACTATGTCAATAGTCTCTTCTCCTAAAACAAATTTTGTTTGCAAAATTTAATCCCCTATCCTTCCAACCTCAAGAAATTTTTTTAAGACATTTATCTAGGATTATCCATATCCATTCATATTTTCATCTTTTATTGTATACCATAATTTATATCATGTACTTTTAATCTCTCTACATTTCTCACCTACTCACTTAATCTCTTGAAGGTACCCTATGTTTATGTTCATACTAATTGTAGCTACTATTTACATTAGCTTCCCTGTTAAAGACCCAATGAAGTGTTTATACGAATTCTATTGTCTTGGACTAACTTCTTCACTCTAACAGGCTAAGTAGTTTATGCTCATGACTAACATATTTATACAAGAACCCAAATCTGTTCAATTGGTGATAAAAAGCTTTCAAAATTGAAATCTTAAATATATTAACAGCCGAAATTTATGTTGAAACTTGTAGAATACAAAAAAGGCAAATAACATTCAAATTTGAAAAAGAACCAAAAAACAAAAAACAAAAAAGAAAGGAGAACCCAAACTTGTTCAGTAGATAAACAAGTGCTTCAAAAATTAGTTCCGCCACTTTAATCGCAGCCGCTTTCAAGCTGAAACTCGTAGAAAACAAAAGGTTAAAAATCAATTATTAAACAAAAAATGATCCAATCATCTTGAAAAAAAAAATTGAAAAAGAAAGGAATAGAGAGAAAAAACCAAGAACCCAAACCTGTTCAATAGGCCATAAAAAGCTTTCACTCTGTTAGTTCAGCTCACAGCTTCATCTGAGTTGACTCTGATTATGAATGAAAAAAGAATATCAATTATTAAACAACAACAAAAAAGATGCAAGTAACAATCAAATCTGTAAATTGGAAAACAAAAATAAAGAAAATCAGTATAAATGCGAACTATTTATGCCCAAACGGGGGGTTTGGGTTTGGATCCAAGTCCAACCTCTGAAATCCAGGTTTCTTGACAGGCCATTACGGCAACCTAGACCTGCAACGAAAAACTTCCATCGAAGCTCACAACGCTTCTGTCCGCCGACGACGGATGCGGATGCCATACCCATCACTATTATTATTTGGCTGGTTTATGGGCTGGGGTTTCTGGGAAAAACGAAGGAGGAGGATGAGAGAGAGAGAGAGGCGTTGAAGGCAAAATGATACTTGTTGCCGTGTAAAGGCAAAATGAAACTCGGAGAGTTGGTTTTTCATTTTTTCTTTTTTTACCAACTGTAGCTTAAGCTTCGTTTGGATTGCGTTTTTGGTTCATGCGTCTGTGTCTACTGTCTTTTTTTTTTTTTTTTTTTTTTCTTTCTTTACAGCGTCTATTGCACTATTCATGTTTCATGAAAAGTGCATTAAACTTATCTACAATATCTTTCTCAAAAAAAAAAAAAAAAACTTATCTACAATATTTCTTGTATGAACAGTAACTCAAAAGTTTTTTTTTTTATTATTTTCAATTTTCAACAAAATATACGGTGTCCAAATGCACACTTAATATATTTCTTATATAAAAAAAACAAACACCGGAGCTTAGGATGTAAAAATATAATATTATATTATTAGCAAATATGTTATGAATTTTAGAGAGAGGAGAGATTTATAATATTTTATTATAGTGTAGTTATCTCTTCTCTATATATTAAGAAAATTAAAAAAGTTTAATTTTCTTAATATATAGAGAAGAAAATTAAAAAAGTTTTTTTTTTACAAGATAGAATTTTTATTTTAGCCTAATCTAAGTGTATATGTGTGTAAAACTCTCTTTTAGAGACTTGAACCCCGACTCTTGCCTTCACACCTCACAAGCACCGCTCAAAGGGTGCGTAATGGTAAAGTTAGTTATTACATTCTCAAAAAAAGAAAGTTAGTTATTGTCTTTTTTATTTCAAAAATGCCTCTAATTTAATTAAATTATCTCTTTATACGAAGAGAATTCAGAATCTCTATATATTAAAAAAATTGAGAAAGTTAGTTATTGTCTTTTTTAAGTTCAAAAATACCCCTAATTTAATTAACTTATCCTTATTCCTAAAACATAAAAATAAGGTTAAAATTGTAAATTATTAATAAATAAATAAAAACTACCCATGTTCTATTAAGCTTCCCACTATCCCATGTAAACAACCAAAACTACCCCATGTTTCTATAAAAAAAAAATAAAAAAATAAAAAAACTACCCCAAGTTCTTATAAAAAAAAACACCTAAAAAAAAAGAGTCTCATTGCATGCATAAAGCGCGTGTGATAAGGTTAGTATTATTCTATTGCATTGATTTATATTATTTTATTATGAAGTTTGTTGGGTGAACTGTAAACTATAGACTAACCAAAAGTTAATATGCTTGTTTTACAAGTACATGGGTCTACAATTGGTTTGGGCCACATGAGCCGTAATATATCTAACAAAGATCAACCTAATTGTTGAAAATGGGAACCATTCTTGCATCACTCTTCTTTGTACCACTGTTAAACTGAAGTTGAACTTGAATAAAGAAAGGCAGAATATGCTAGCAGGTCACACCACCAACAATACATGTACGATAGAAGTCTTCAATGTGCAGAAATCTGCAAAATATTTGAGGTTTCTGAGCTACTTCAAAAAACTTAACTCTTGAGTATGTGAACACACTAGGAGGTTTAGATTGATTGATGCAGAGTACCATCCTTTATTTAGAAACTCAGATTGTGGTAATGTATTTACCAATTGGGTTGTGTTGGGCTAGGAACAATATGTGTTGTTAGAAATGTCAAATAAGTTGCATGTATTAGGCCATGAATCCTGTTATAGAATTCATTAAGAATTAAGAATAACATATGATTTGAGATCCTAAGTGTAAACCTAAAAAAAAACCTAGACTCTTTAATTATTTTTTCTGAAACATGTTTGTATTTTCCTCATCCCATCAACAATGAACACATCTCATGGCTTAAAGTGAATGATGGATTTGAATTCGAACAGTCATTAAAACATTGCTCAAATTTTCAATGATTTCAACAACACCATTTCACTGACGTTTCAATCATGTTACTATGTCTCATTTCAATCCCATTTCTGTCACACTCAACTTTTCATTCACATAAAATAAACGTAAAATTAAAAGATAAACAAAGGAAGCACAAAGGAACACAGACCTAATAGTTTTCTGTCACAAAGATTAGGCTTTGGTTTCCATCTCAAAGTTGCATAGCTTCCAACATTTGCAAGGTCCACAAGTGACGATTAGCCCTTGCCCAAGTCAAAATGCCAAAAAAATTACATGCTCTGTTAATTGTTTAAAGAATCAATTTGTCATCAAATTTACATAAGCTAGAAAAAAAGGAACTACCTGAGGCCAATCATTGCCTCAACTGTATTTGTCTTGCAGTTCTAAAAACCAAAAAATGATCAAAATACTCTCGAAACACAAAAATTAACTAAAATACCCCTTGAAACCTAAAAAATGACCAAAGTACCCCTGGAACCTAAATATGACCAAAATAACCCCTAAATCTTAAAATGACTAAAATATCCTCGAAACCTAAAAGATGACCAAAATACCCCGAAACCTATAAAATGACAAAAATGCCTCTTAAACCTATAAGTCGATAAAAATACACCCTAAACCTAAAAAATTACCCAAATCCCTCCTAAAACTAAAAAATGACCAAAATACTCCCTAAACATAAAAAATGACCAAAATACCCCCTAAACCTAAAAATGACTAAGATAACTCGGAAACCTAAAGAATGATTGAAATATCCCCAAAACCTAAAAAGTTATTAAACAACCTCCAAAACCTAGAAAATTACAAAAAATGGCCCCAAAATCTAAAAGTTAACGAAACACCCCTAAAACCTAAATAATTAGTGACATTCCCTCAAAACCTACAAAATAACTAAAATACTCTTAAAACCTTTAATTTAAGGAAAATACCCTTGAAACATCCAAAATACCCCAAACCCCTATTTTGGTAATTTTAGAGGCTTCGGGTGTATTTTGTTCATTTTATAGGATTAGTGGTATGTTGGTCGTTTTAGATATTTTGAGGGGTATTTTGGTCGTTTTATAGGTTTAGAGGTATTTTGATCGTTTTAGGGGATTCAAGGCATTTTTGGTAATTTTAGAGGTTTCAGGTTGTTTGTGGTCATTTTAGAGGTTTTGGGTTTATTTGGGTCATTTCAAAGGTTTAGGGGTATTTTTGTCACTTTATAGGTTTGAGGGTATTTTGGTCATTTTTTAGGTTTCATGGGTATTCTGGTAATTTTTTAGGTTTTGGGGGTATTTTGGTCATTTTATAGTTTTTGGGGGGTATTTTGGTCATTTTTAGGTTTCTAGATTATTTTGATCAATTTTTAGGCTTCGGGGTTATTTTGGCCATTTTTTAGATTTTGAGGGTATTTTTGTCATTTTTTAGGTTTCGGGGGTATTTTGATCATTTTTTAGGCTTTGGGATTATTTTGGCCATTTTTTAGGTTTTAGAGGGATTTTGTTAATTTTTAGGTTTCGGAGGTATTTTGGTCATTTTTTGGATTTTAGGGGTATTTTGGTAATTTTTAGGTTTCAAGGGGTATTTTGGTCATTTTTTGGGTTTCGGGGGTATTTTGGTCATTTTTTGGGTTTAGGGGTATTTTTGGTAATTTTTAGGTTTTATGGGGTATTTTGGTAATTTTTAGGTTTTGGGGGGGGGGGGTATTTTGGTCATTTTTTGGGTTTCGGGGGTATTTTGGTCATTTTGTAGGTTTTGGGATTATTTTGGTAATTTTCAGGTTTCAGGGGGTATTTTGGTCATTTTTAGTTTTCGAGGGTATTTTGGTCTTTTTTAGGGTTCGGGGGGTATTTTGGTCAGTTTTTGGGTTTTGAGGGATATTTTGGTCATTTTTTGGGTTTCGGGAGTATTTTGGTCATTTTGTAGATTTTGGGGTTATTTTGGTAATTTTTAGGTTTTAGGGGTATTTTGGTCATTTTTTAGGTTGAAGGGGGTATTTTGGTCACCTTTTAGGTTTGAGGGGGTATTTTGGCAATTTTAGTGGTGTTGGGGCATTTTAGAGTTAGGTGATTTGTAGAAATGATAGTTGGATCATAATTAGGTCTAATTAGGTACCCAATTAAAACTCAATAAACATTAATGTTAATTGGATTTAATTGGGTTAATACCCATTTAACCCAATTAATAATTTGGTGAGTTTGGGTCTCATTTAAGTGGGTGGGTTTGAGTGGGCAAATGGGTTTGGGTTGATTTTGACACCCCTAACAATTACCAATGAACCGGTACTACTCTTCCCTCGAGACATTGGACATAAACTATAGTTGTAATTCTCTCCTATCATTTCGTTTTTGATATCTTCCTAAAGCTAAACCATCTCAAAATCAAAGGGTGTAGCAATATTGAGTCCCTTTTAGTTTCGCTTTCAATTTTAGAGGGATATCACCCAATTGCAATTGATTTGCTATTGTTGGAAATCGAGAATTGACCTAATTTTGTAGATCTTTCCGGTGGAGGAATGTTGGCCCCTAATCTCTTGAAGTTAGGGGTGGCAAAGTAAGTCCAAACCCATTTGTCCGCCCACCCACTCTAATTGAACTCAAACCCACCCAATTATTAATTGGGTTATATGGGCATCAACCCAATTAGACCTAGTTATTATTGGGTTTTAACTAAAAACTCATTGAACCCCATTTAACCCAAAAACAATATACCCAAATTCAATCCAGCCCTTCCCATAAAAAAAATTTAAAAAAAAAAGAAAAAGAAAAAAAAGAAACCCAGCCCTTAAACGTTTCAGGGTTTCATTAGCATTTTCCCTCATTTTCTCGGCCTCCAACCATATTTTAGTCCTCATTTTCTCGGCCTCCAATCACGTTTTAGACGGAAAACGTTTAAAACCCTCAATTGAGTCAAACTTAGAGATTGTCCCAAGCTCTTCTATATTCTCAGCTCTTAACTTACCCACCACCGAGTCCACTCGCCAGTAGTCCTCATTGACTCGAAAGAAAATGGAATTCGACTTGTCCACGCTCTAATGGCTTGCGCCAAAGTGAGGTTGAGGCAGTAGCAGTTAATTCGGTGTTCGAGTTGCACAAACTTTTAGCTCGACCCAGAGCGATCGAGAAAGTGTTGTCAGTGGTGAAGCAGATGAAGCCAGAAATCGTGACTGTAGTTGAGCAAGAAGCGAACCATAACGGGCCGGTTTTCTTGGATCGGTTCACTGAGTCGTTGCATTACTACTCAACCATGTTTGACTCACTGGAAGGATTGTTGAACAGTGAGGATAAGGTGATGTCCAAGGTGTACTTAGGGAAACAGATATGCAACGTGGTGGCTTGTGAAGGCACGGACCGAGTTGAGAGGCACAAAACGTTGACTCAGTGGAGAATCGGATGGGAGCGGCCGGTTTTGCACCGGTTCACCTTGAGTCGAACGTGTTCAAGTAAGTGAGTATGTTGTTGGCTTTGTTTGCAGGTGGAGAAGAGTACAGAGTAGAAGAAAATAATGGGTCTCTAATGCTGGATTGGCATACTCGACCTCTCATAGCTACATCAGCATGGCAACTCGCCCACAACAACAGAGCTGGGTTTGTTGTGACACAATGAGTCAACTCAGAGAACGCTGGTCAACTCGTTTACAACTTGTAGGCCCCACCAATACACATTTTAGAGTATTTTGGTCATTTTCACTTTAGTGGTATTTTGGTAATTTTGATAATTAGGTTTTAGTGGTATTTTGGTAATTTTGATAATTGGGTAATTGGATGGATTGAGGTTTGCTCGTAATAATTGGGTTGGGTTGGATTTGGGTTAGAAGCAATTAATTAAATGAGTTTTTAGTGGGTAAATGGATTTTATATACTCAACCCAATTACCCATTTGACACCCCTACTTTTATGGGTCTACAAGAAATTTCTTGAAAATTCCACCATAAAACCATGTAGCTCTATGGTTTGGCCATAGCAAAGTAAATGATAAGTGATAACTTTGTAGAATACATAATAGAGCATATTAACTTTGCAGTTTGCATACATAGATTTGGAGCATTTGTTGATCAGATTTTTTACAAAATAGTGATGAATCTCTGTTTGTTGTTTAGGTTATGGGAAGAATTTACGCAATCTTCTCATTATGTGTTTTACTTTCTTTCTGAATTTCTGTCAAGTCTAACTTCACTATCTTCTATTTATCATCACATGTGCATGTCATCTATGAAATATGTACCAATTTGTGGTTCAGTGGTCCAACCTGTGGATGTTAAAAGAAAAATGGGGGAAAGAAAACCCCACCAATAGAATTGTGTCTATTCCATGATTGGAATTAATTGGTACAAGTTCAAGATTGTAAAACCTTTGAATCTAATGTGTTCAAGACAATCACTAATTGTTCGGATATTAAACTCTGAAGGAGGCCTAACTGCAACAAAAGGATGCAGAACTGTGAATTACCAATGATCACCAACATGATTCTATCATATTCATTCTGTCAATGCTTGCATAGGAAATTTACTGAGGACCTCTTATAGGCACATGGAGAATGATTCTTACTAAGCCAATTTCCTTATCCGTCACCTTTGCTGTGATTAAACAATTTTTTCAATAGTTAATATCAATGGTGGTAGACACATTTGGAATTCTTTAGATATATAATTAGTTTGAAGAAGCTGGCTAAAGAGCTTTGATAAGATTTAATATTAGGTTGCCACTTTTTTTATTATTTGAGATTCATTTTAAACGAGGAAAATGAACCAATTGACATCTTTTGCAGGCATTTAGAAGACTATATGAACAAGTTGGTCTTGGATGGGTTTATGCCATTACCAAATATGAACCTGTAAGTTTCATTGATCTTTCTGATTTTAGTTTTACCCGTAGTTCAATCGAAATGCTACCATCTTGCAAACACACAGGGTTTTGGCTAATGCTCAATTGTCATTATGTGTACTAACTATAACAATATGCATTTAACAGATTGTGACAATAACTGATGCCATATATGGTGTTTGGGCTAAATATCGTCTTCAAATCACAGGTAAATTCATATTGCATAGACAATTTTGTGTTATTAACTCCTTCAAAGTTCTCATGCAGTCATGCCTTTTTTGCTTCAATGACTAAAACGTGATGCAATAACTGAGTTTTTTTTTTTTTCCCCTCGATTTACATAATCATAGAGTAGCACCAGCCTTATGATCTACACACCCAAATTAGTGACTTTAAATTGTTGTGATAAGTAATTAATTCTTTTGATAGCCTTTCAATTGTCAAAAAAACCTATCATTTGGGTTTAGTTGCACCATGAAAAATTCTTTTTGCATTTTTTTAATCTCTTTTTTTGTGCACAGTTTTTAAGTCAAACTTCTAGCATGCAACATAGTTCATAGGAAACTTGTGAGGCTTGCTTTGAAAACTAGCCACCTTAATGACTAATATGATTATGCTCAGCTCAATCAAACTATTAACTTATTAATATTTCATTCAAACTTATCTGTTTTTGTCTAGATTGACCACCTTTAGAAGAGATTTTGGGATCACGAAAGAAGAACAAGGTTTGTATGCTAATACTACTCTTCAGGTATTACCATATTTGAGGTATATGGTGCTGATTCATTTTAGACGTTCTGTTTTCATTGCAAGATGAAGTATGTAATGACAGAAATTCATGTAAGATGTGAACTTGCTCAATAGTTGCTAGAAGTCAGAGTTTTCCAGGCTTGCTCTTCATTTGCTTCCATATTTGATCTTCAAAAATGAGTTTTATCTGAGCTCATAGCTAGAACTTGTGAACAAGATAAAGAGGTGTGGTAGTTTTGTTTAAATAATCTGTCTCTCTGCCTCAAGAAAGAATATACATCTGTAGACCTTTTTTCAATCTCCCTGCTATATTGCTCGTACTGTCTTACAGCAACACAAGTGTATATTTTAACTTCACATACAATTTTCAATCAATTTTAGTCATCAAATAATCTAATGAGTCAATGTTCTTATAATGCATAATGATGAGATAATTCACTTTTGTTGGACAAGAAAAGGTGATAATCAAGAAACCTTACTTTAGAATATATAGATTAGAGTTTTTGTTTATCATTTGAAGCCACTTTCCACTTTGAACTTCAAATACTTGATCTGGTTTATTATGAAAAGATTAGTTTAGAAAGGTCTATATGTTCATGGCAATTCTGAATGTATATAAGGTTTGACAATCTGATTGGCTCTCAAACTTCATAATTTGACTTCATATACTGTAAGTTGTATTTCTTTTTCTGGATGAATACCTCAATCGATTTTTTTTTTCATCTTATACCCTTTCTTGGTTGCATGCAACCATTGGGACATGAACCCAAAAAAGGAAAAAATAAAATCTTGAATAAAGATTGAAAGTTCAAGGTTTTTTTTTGGGTGCCTCATGTAACTGCTAATTTTGTATTTCCAAAGAACATTATAGATTTTTTTTTTTTGGTACCTCATTCAATAAAAATCATTTTCCTGTTTGGTACCCCCTAAATCAATTCATTCATGATTCATGTCCTACCAAAATTTGTCTAATTGATTCTTCTAACTTTAGTTTGAAGAGTGTTCGAAACCATGTCAATTGTCTCTTCTCCTAAAACAAGTGTCATTAACAACATTACATCCCTATCCTCTCAACCTCAAACATTTATCTATAATTTTGGGTACCCATTTCTATTTCTATATTTTTTTTTTTGTATACCATAATTTATATATTGAATTTTCAGTTTATCTAAAAATTTCACCTATTCACTTAATCTCCTGAAGACACGCCAAGCTTATTGTCATACCACAAACCCAGTAAGGGTTTTAGAGAGTGTCAGGCCACTACGTGCTCAACTTATACGTGTCTATCTGCCTATATAATTTATCAAATGATCTAACCAATATATATTATATATTAATCTACTTAAAAATAATAAAGGTAAAATGAAACTTAACCATCAATCTAAAAAATTTGTTAGAACTATCATAGCTCTAATCCCATTAATGAAATAAAATCTTTCCAACCGGCAACCACAGCAATAATAATTCTCCCAACCCAAAAGATGTTCCAACAAAGTGAATCTATTTCCATTGAGTTGCCTATCAAAAGAATATTCATTTCCATTAGAGTCCGAAATTCTCAACAACTTTAATTACAATAATTATCTAAAATATCCATGTTGACGGATGAAAAAATTATAATATCCAAAATCAAAATAGTAAAGTCTTTAATTGCAACTGGCTTTAGTCCAATCCACAATTTGCTTGAACATCTGAAAGGAGAAGATAAAGGGGCCGGTGAGAAAACTCAATAAGCAGGACTTTTTTTTTTTAATATACAATAAGTAGGATGGGGCATGGGGATGAGCCATTTTAGTAAAATGCTACATTTTATACAAATCCAGCACTTCTATTAGGACTCCCTCTTTGGAACCTCCCTATTTGGAGCTACCAAAGGTGCATTGGGACTAGCTACAATATCGTACTTCCATTCATGACATGCCTCTAGGTATTAAAACCATTTCACAAAGTGCTCACAGCACGTTGGTTTCAAAACTAATCAATTCCATATATTTTGTAAATCTTTCCGAAACACATGCTTTCCATCTCTTGATACTTTCGTATCATTGGAAGTAAACTGCCGTGTACTGGTAAAATAAGAGTAGGAATTAGTTGTATTCAAGGCGACAACCCTCCAAGAACGTATGAAGAAGAGAGAAATTTCTGGAATTTTAATCTGATGCCTCTTATTATTCACTTCCTCCTTAAATACATAATCTTTGAAATTCAAATTATAAGCACAACTCCAACAACCTACTAATCGACTAATCCTATCCCAAGATAACAAGGGAAGTCCTATCATCAAGTGATTACTTATTGAAAACAACAATCCTAATAGCAACAATCCTAATATAATTCAAATAACAGCAATCCTAATTGAGGTATTATCTTCTTAGCAACCATCTTCTTCTAGTCATTATCTGCAGCTGCAACACTTAATCCAACAGCTCCCTAGAACATAGCATAAACATGAGCATGTATCAACATAAGAAGAGCGAATAACAGAATCTTAAGGCTCAAAATGGTAGACAACTAAGACAAGCACCAATTTCGTACAAGACATGAAAAAGCCTTATTGGATCATTTTAGTGGAATCTTTTTTTGTAGCATATCAATTCTCTGTAGAACGTATTATGAGTCAACTTCAAGCAATAGACATGCAGTTTCTTAGACAGTGATAAATAGCAGTACACAATGCCCTCTCAAATGAGTGTTTTAAAGGCCAATAATCTAGATAGATTTCAGATGTTATTTTATCAGAAATGCTGGAGCACCATGATAAATGTGATGAGGATATACAGTCACAATGCAATGCTGGTGTTAGCAGAGAAAGAATCCAGAATTGGTAAGTGCTGTAGTGGCAAGTAATTTTGACACTAGATAGAGCAGGATCCAAAAGAACCAAATCAAGAGCTACTGCTCATGTGTGCAAACACAGATAAAGCAATAGCCACTCTTGGGAATGCAACGCAAAAAGGATACTGCAATCAGTTTTAACTCTTAGACCAGCTATGACTACTACACAGGAAAGGAATCACAAGAATCGTGATCCTATTTAGTAACCACAACATTTGTAAACATTAGTTAGAAGGGTCCATTCCCAGATCGGAGTAAAGTAGCACCATCACTATATATGCATGGTTTTTGTTCCAAGCTATGGCAACTATGTTGTCTATTTGTAGTATTCTATTCTGGCTTCTGTCTGGTTGAAAGAGAATGGAAATATAGCTTTCCCTATACCTTTTAACCTTTAAATCTAGTTGCTAAAAATTTTAAAAATTGCATTGCAAATTTTATTATCTAAGCAGTTGGATGTGAGATCATTAGTAAAGTATAAAAACATATGTTGAAATTATTATAATTAACTTACTTTGAACAAACTGAAAATAAGTTCAAACTTCCACAGGGAAAATTGCGTACGTGAAAATTTTGCTTACTTTGTAGGTAGTTAACAATATCAGGCCACTTAACCCTCAATTACTGCCAACTGCATCCCAATGTCTCCTTCCCTTGAAGAAATTGCATCAGAAGCTCCTGACTGCAATATCTGTAGGAGCCGCCCATACATCCAACAAAGTAATCCATAAATATTGTTATACAAGATATGTACTGTCTTGAGTACCATATCAGCTGTTTTGTAAAGACCCTCATAAATTCCTTGGTACCAATGACGCAGTATACCAATGATCAGGATTGGACATAAATTAACCACTAATAACCAAACGGGAGAAACGATTAACGTGACAAGTAGCTCAACAAAAAGAATTCCAGAAGCCACACAAACGAGCCTGAATATGAAAAGGCGGGCAGCATCTTGAGTTTGTAATTTTATCTCCAAATACGCAATGATATAGACAATTGTAGCCATTATGAAAAGCAAGATGATACCAAGATGTGTTTCAAGTGGCGAGATGTTCAAGGCTTGAAAGTGTATACCAATTATGGCACCCAGAATCGAATTGAGGAAGATAAGAAACACATGAAATGCTTCAAAGAAAACGACTGCTTCATCACTGGCACTTAAACAAAAAATCCATTAGCTTCAAAATCCAGTCAAACCTCTTTGGTTTCTCTTCTGAGGTTTACAATCAAATTTGAAAAGGGAAAAACGAAGGAATAGAGAGATAAAGCCAAACCTGTTCAACGTGTGACCAAGAGTTGCCCAAATTGAAACCCTCAAACGGATTGCTAAAAGCACAGCAGCAAAAATGCTGAAACTTGTAGAAAACAAAATGCAAAAAATCATTGATAAACCAAAAATGATCCAACCATCAAAGTAACAATCAAAATTGAAAAGCAAAAGAATGAGATATTAAATGATCGCTAACGATCCACTACTAAATACAAATAGATCCAAGTAACAATCAATATTTAATCAAAGAAAGGGAGGCCTTGAAACTGGCGGATAAAAGGGCATAGGAATAGTCGTGGTTAGGGACCTCGGGTTAAGTTTTTTTTATAGAGGAGAGAGAGCGCGAAGGCGAAGAAGCGGCGTCGTTCAAGCACTAATTTCTGAAATTCCTAACCTCTGCGGCTGGACGCATGCCGTTGTTTGGATTTTGGGTTCTGAAATCCACGTTTCTTAACACAGACCGGCAACGACAAACTTCCATTGCCGTTGCCATCGAAGCTCACAACGCTTTCTGTCCGAAGCTATTATTTTTACAAAATAGCAAATATGACGGTTTACAAGTACAATGACAGAGCTCTCCTAGTAGTAGGAATTGATGTAATAGCTCCATCAGCTCTAGACTGCTGAAATTGAGAGATGAAAAAAAATAAAAACTTTCAATCTCAATGGCTAGTAAAAAAAATTAAAAAAAATGTGATAAAAATATTTTTTTTATTGAAAAGACCGGTTAAATTCCTATCTAATTAAGGAAACATTAAATTCCTACCTAAATAAGGAAAAATAACCTAATAACATATTTTAAGAATTAGAAATATATATATATATATATATATTTAAAACATTAAAATTTAAAATTAAATTTGTGGGGCCCAATAGTTTGTGGCCCTGACCCATTTATTCATTGGGGCCCAAGGCCCGAGCCGAGAAGGGTTATAACACAGGATCGGTAATACAAGTACAAAATAGCCTTGGGACATAGCCGATGACGATTCAGTCCTCGGCATGTCCGAGGTCTCACAGGAAGAAATGACAAAAACGGTATAGAAACAGCTTGGGAAAAAAATCTAAAATATTTATGTCAATAGAAAAGGGTACGCTGGAAAGTATAACGACCAGGGAAAGCTGTCCTTACTGCCATTCAATACTCTGCACCTGACAGAGCCATACTCTTCAGCTTTTACAACCACCCCCAACCATTCTAGGTATGGGCTGATGGGACAAGTATCAGTCTTGGAACGCCGATCCTACACGTGGACGAAGGATAAGGAATACAGGCTAGTATAAAAGGAAAAGTAAGCAATCCAGAGCAAGGGCTGGGAAAAATGGCCAAAAACCAGAGCCTCCCAGCCCGTCTCCAGGAGAAAGACTCCCAGGACGAATACGATTTAAACCATGTATGAATACCACGAAAAACCCGCCGTCTGGTGACTAAGGCCTAGCCTTTCAAACCCATGCTCTATAAATGATATTGTTTGGGCCTTTTTACGTGCGAACTCAACACTGTTACGGTTCGTTACAAATCGTGTCCATACAAAATTAATACAAAAAATAAAACTAGTATATTTTTCATGATAATTTGCTATAGTTGGGTTTGAGTTAAACTGAAACTCACTTATTTTTTTAACAGTCTTGAAACATTAAATTCCTACCTAATTAAAGAAACATAAGCTAGTAACGTATTTTAAGAATTAGAAATATATATATATTTAAAACATTAAAAATTAAAATTAAAATAATACAAAGAATAAAACTAGTATATTTTTCATGATAATTTGCTATAGGTGTCCTACCTAATTAAAGAAACATAACCTAGTAACGTATTTTAAGAATTAGAAATATATATTTAAAACATTAAAAATTAAAATTAAAATAATTCAAAAAATAAAACTAGTATATTTTTCATGATAATTTGCTATAGATGGGTTTGAGTTAAACTGAAACCCGCTTATTTTTTAATATTCGTGAAATAACTTTTATATAGGAAGTATCAAAATAAAACTCAACATTATTTTGTGCTATTAAATTTAACAAAAAATTTATTTTAATGCACAAAAAATTAAAAGTTGATTTATTATCTTTTCATATATTAATAAAAAAAAATTCAAAAGGCGAGGCAACCAGAGCACTGTTCTAAGCATATTCAGCATCCAACAGTTAACAGATAGTAATTAAGATAATAAAAATATATATATAGTGAAAACAGTGTGTATATATATATATATATATATATATATATATGATGAAGAAGAAAATGAAATCAGTTGACTAACCTTTCACGATGAACCGCAGAATCGGCAATGGTCTGCGACTCCAACTCTGTGCTCCCAGCCATTTTTTGGATTGAGATCATGATTGATAGGCGGGTAAAGTTTTTGCTGATGCTGCAGACTGAGTAATATTTTCTTATGGTAGAGACTCAGACTCAAATTTTGCTTTTACGATGGTGCAGCTCTAATATTTTAATTGGTGTTAACTGCGTTGGTCTAACATTTGCATTTCAGCTCTGAGCTAATATTATATTTCATTGAAGACCAACGGATGCTGCGGATGGATAAAATGTTGAAGCTGCTTCATCTCCTAATGACATACACAGACACAGTAAAACAAACGGAGAGAGAGAGAGAGAGAGAGAAGTGCACATTAGATATTTGATTGATTTAAGTCAAGTGTGGGAGCATTTGTTTTGTTTTGCTCTCTCGTGTTTTTGTAAATGGCAACAGATGCAAACATAAATGGTGAGCTGATGATGTTAGCATTTTGGGCTGGGTCGGCATTTGGGCTTATTGTTGAACCTTCTAATCTGGATAACCCATAAGACACGATGGTGGGCTTGGTTTTGCTGATGTTTATTTTTGGGTTTTGGGAATACTATGTGCATGTGTTGTTTTGTGGGCTTGTTACTAAATGGTTCACACCAGATTGTGGGCTTGTTATTTTGGGCTTTCATGAATTAAATAAATTGCTGTGTCAAAACCATTTTTTATTTATTTAATTCTGGTTGTAGGCTAGCATTTTGTTATTATACATTAAATTTTTACTATATATTATCTTCCTCCCTAAAACATCATTCACATCTTCTCTTCCTATTATCCCCTAAATTATATTAATATTTATTTAATTCTAGTTGTCATATAAAAGTATATTGTTGCTTCTTTTTTTCTTTTTTTTTTGCAATGTAAAAAATGGAAGGCAATGTTAGAGAGTTAAAAATATTTAAATATATATATAAGTTTTTTTAATAATTTTTTTTAAAAAAAAATTGTATTTTCAAGTAAGAATATGGTTATATTTGAACAAAGTGTAGGTTTTTTAGCAAAATATTATTTTGGAAAAAAGTTATCAAGTAATATAATTTTGTAAGTGGTGGGTAGATCTGGGTTTTCTAGGTCTGGATTGGCTAGGTCCATTGGTGGGTTTGAAGAGAGGCTGAGATGTTTTGGTTTGTGTTGGTATGGTTGAGCTGGGTTTGTTAATGATTGTATTGATTTAGTTTTCGGATTTAAATCTTTTTTTTTTTTTGGATAATTTGGTTTGTGTATATATATGGATTGCTTTTTTTTTTTTTTTTTTTTTTACAATATTCTTTTATGATTTTTTTTGTGTTTGATTTCTGGGTTTGTATGATTTTTTTTGGGTTTGTGCTCTTGTGTGTTCTTGATGGGTTTGTATGATTTTCTGGATTTGATGTGGCATTTATTTTGAGAGCAAATAGTTTATGTTTGTTATTGTGTTCTTTGTGTTTTTAAATTTGAGTTTGTGTTTGGTTCTAGGTTTGTGTTCTTATGTTCTTATGTTGATGTTTAAATCTGTGATCATGTTCTTGTTCAAAATGAATTAGATCTAAATTTATGTATTTTATTGTTTTTAATTCTGTTTTTTCTATTTATATTTTGTTAAAATTGATTAATAAATTTCTAAAGGGGCAGGAAACCCATGTGGCATGGGTGATGAGTGCTGCATTAGATTTTTTAAAATATTTTAATTCCTCCATCAGCCACCTCAGATATTTCCGTTTGTTGACTGACCAAAAGGACGAAAATAACACGCATTAATTGGTTTAGAGATTAAAAGTGGTAAAATTAAAATGTAGGAACCAAAATGGAAAAAAGCCAAAATATAAGGACTAAAAGTGCATTTACGCCTTTTATATTACGTGTAAAAAAATAAATTAAAAGTGTTTTGTGGCTTGTTGTTTGCAAATTTCAAGTTGTAGATCACCTGGCCTTCCTTGTAAACTAAATTGTTGAGTTAAAAAATGATTTTATGTTGAATTGCAACAGCCAACAAAATACTTGAAGATGTCATTTTTGCTCTCAACAATATATATATATATATATATATATATTATTGCAATAGGAAAAAAGTACTAGTGGTAGCACTGGCAGTGGTAGGGGACGGAAGGAGAAACTTACACGGTACAAGCTTCCACGAACAACAAATTTATATTTGCTTACATATGAAAGCTAAATTTTTTTAATTTTTTTTTATATCTAGAAAATATTATTGAATTTTTCTTTTTCAAATTTTTTGCTACAAAGAATAGCAGAAGTCTGATCACTATGCCTTTGCTTCACCCGCGCACTTTGACATCAGTCGCAGTTGATAGGATAGCTTCATTTCCATGCTAGCATAGGATGAGAGTGTTCACTAATTATTAATTCTAGCCACATATTCCAAGAGATTTCAGTCATGACAGTAGATCAACTTTTCGCCACAGCATTGTGTATGGAAAAAGCATAAAAACTAACCTTTTCTATTTTACATACTTGTTTTTCAAAACATTTCATATTAAATTATTTTATTTTACACTAAATTTTATTAAAATATCAAATAAAAATTAATCATTTCTCTTTCTTTAGTCATAACAACCAACATCCACTTTCTTCCTTCATAATACGTAAAAAAAAGAGTAAAAACTAAATGCAAAATTAATAATGTCAATTTAAATTTACACGATTAGTATAACAACCATGTATATTTACACAACTTTACCTGATTTGATATGGATGAATTTTGGGCTTAGTTGGCTAAAATGTGACTATTTTTTTATCATACAAACATTAATGTGAGTGCTCTTAAGTATTTAAAATCTTTTCTACAGCACAACTGGGGAAGAAGAGAAAAAGAATAAGCTGCAGGCACATTAGCAGGAAAATCTAAACAAAATCTAAACAAAAGAACTTTTAGAAACCTACTTGAGTCTTGAAAAGTCATGTTTTCACAATAACTAGTTTTGAGGCACGTGCAGTGCACATGAGAAATATCATAGAAAAAAAGTTCATAATAAACAACGTTACAATTCTATCACGATTGACTTTAATTAAAAGTTAATAGAAGATAATAGAGTTATTTGAGGACATTGAAAAAGGAAAGTGAATATATTAAGCATTGGAATATAACTGAAGTGGTGTGGCAAATGATATCCAAGATGCATGTGCAGCATATTTACTTACTTCAAGTGAACTATATACGTTGGATTTCCAAATCAATCTTCTTCCTCTCACTCCCTGGAACAGATTAGGAAAACATATAATAATACTAATAATAATAAAAATATTGACCAAAACTTGTAACTAAAACGAATCCACTTACCAAAAACTAACCAAAAGATGTGTATGTCAAAAGCTGTTTATGTTAAATGAAAGTATAAAATTAATTATTGTGAATTCGCTCATCCATGGAAATTGATATCCAGTAATTATACTTTATGCAAACTTGGTTGTTTTTGTTTCGGTTTGTACACACACAAAAAAAATAAATCTCATTGAAAACCAAATTTTGGGTTTCATTTCTTTCATGGTATTTTAATTTTTTTTTCAAGAGAATATGATTTTGGATATGCATGGTAGAATAGTGAAAATTTGTTATTCTTATATGTTTTTAGAATTTAGTTATTCTTTTTTTTCTTAGGATTTATTGTTAGATATCACATAACAACAATTCTAAGAGAAGTGAACTACAAACAAGTTTTGTTTAAAGATGATGAATTAAATGCTAACATTTTTTCGTTATATAATGTTTTAATTGTGGTGGAGAGAATAATCTTCTTGTATTTTGAATTGTGTCAAGTTTTATTTCATATGATATTTTGAATAAGAAAATTTTAGATATAATTGTGATAGACTTTATTTCAGATTTTCAATCTTATAATCTTCTTTTTTATATACTAAATTGTGGCAGGTTTTATTTCAAATTGATGTATTTCAAAATAGAAATTTTCAAAATGAATTATGACAATTTATATTTTCATTTATTTCCAATCCTATGTGATAGGATTTATTTCAGTTTAAAAAATTGAATTAATACCTTTTATGTCATTGTAATTGTGATACTGTATCTCCAAAGAACATTATGGTTGGACATCAGTCCTAGGCCTCTTTAGTGGTTATGGGGTCCGTCCTACATTATGTAGTTACTGCATGGTTGTACTTCGGTCTTCATATGATAAGATATTAGTAGAACATTTGAATTTTTACACATTGAAGACATTGATAGATGTGTGACTAGATGAAGAAACTCTTTTTGTTCTAGAAATCCAACTAATTAAAATGCCTAGAGAAACCTTTGCTTTCAATAATATTAACATTTTTTTTGGGGGGCTACTTTATTGTTTTGTGAGAAAGGAATTGAAAAGGATGCTGAACATATAAAGCCAATTGCTATATGGAGCATATGAGATTCACCATGGAATCTGGGTCTCCAGGAAGAGACTCTAGGGGCAAATGAGTATTGCAAGAGCTAGCTAAAAAGCAACGATTCCACAGATAAAGCATATGAGCCTGCGTATTGAGCGGTGCTTGGTGTCTTGAGGTTGTAATTTGTTCTCCAGTTATGCAATGCCATAGGCAATTATAGCCAGGATGAGAAGAAAGATGATGGCAAAATGTGAGTCAGAGCGGTGATTTGCCCAAAGCTTGAAAGTGTAAATCAATTAAGGCAGCTAGAAATGGAAGAATAAAGGTAAGAAGCCCATGAAATGCTTCCAAGAAACCGCGAGCTTCATCACTCGCACCACCCAAAAAAAAAATTTGGGCTTTAATATTACTTTTTCCTCCAAACATACTAAAATTAAAATCCCACAAAGTCCACTTAGTTTCTTCACCAAAAAGAAAAAGGAAAAAAGAAAAAATGAAAAAGAAAAAGAAAGGAAGACCGAGTCCACCAATACAAGTGCAATGCACTGCCAAGAGATAAACAAGACACCAACAACAATAAGCGAATGTGTGAGAGAATAAAAAGAACTTATTCTAGAAGAAAATATTCTCTTCAACGCTTATTTTACATCTATTGTTTTACGCAACATCTTAACTTTTATTTATTTATTTAGAATTTACACAATATCCATAATAAACAAAAACTAGAAAATGTATGGAAGCAGATTTGAACTCTGGTTTCCCTCATAAAGGAGATTAGTCAATTCCACTAATTTACAAGAATCTTGACATTCAAAGTAAATTGCATTCGTGGCTTGGGCATGGAACACTCTTGGTAATTCTAAAATGAAGCTAGAAGACTAACACAAAGCATAGGATGATCTAGTTTATCAAAATAATCCCAGTAACCTTGGAGACATCAAAATGCTGAAGGGGGAGATAAATGAGTGACTCTTCTAGGATGAGCTTTTTTCACGGCAACGTTCTCGTTCCATTTGGCTGCCAGTTGGGGATAAGAATACATGGTTTTCCACCAAAGAGCAAGCCAACGACAATGGAAAAATCACGTATCAGGTATCTTTGATGAAAGTGGGGTGTGGGATACATCAGAAAAAGGTATTGCTTCTACCACCAAAGGCTACTTCCAGAGGCTTTTTTCAACCATAGACCTGGCCAACAGGGGGCCTGTCCTAGACTTAGTTGAGAGGTTTGTCACCCCAGCAATGAACAATACTCTTCTTTAGGACTACACAACGGATAAGGTCAGATGTGCCCTGTTCCAGATGCACCCATTCAAATCACCAAAACCCGATGGTATGTCCCCCTTTTTTCTTTCAAAAATACTAGCATATTGTTGGGCATGATGTCACGAATGCTGTACTATCAGTCCTCCATTTGGACATCTTTTTACGAAAAATGAACTATACTCATATTCTCATGATCCCAAAAGTGAATGAACCAAAACATGTGTCTAATTTTCACCCTATTAGCTTGGGTAATGTGGTATCAAGGATCTACTCAAAGGTCTTGGCCAAGAGGGTTAAACTTATTTTGCCAAATGTAATATCGGATGCCTAGACTGCCTTTGTTCCTAACACTACTATAGCTTTTGAGGTCCTTCACAGGATGCGTAACAAACGGAAGAGAAAGTTGGGTCAGATGGCTGTTAAGCTCAATATCAGCAAGGCTTATAATCAATTAAATTGGTGTTTTCTACGAAGCATCATGATCAAGTTGGGATTTGATGAAAAATGGATTCAGTTGGCTATGGAAACGGTCTGTATACTCTGTGCTCATAAATGATGAACCTCATGGTTTTAGCTCTCCATGCTGAGGTATAAAGCAAGGGGATCCAAGGTAAATATATTCCGAGACCTTCAAGAGAGAATTACCAAGCGGGTTATAGGGTGGAAGGAAAAATATACCTCCAAGGTAGGAAGGAAAGTTTTAATCAAAACAATGGCCCAGGCTATCCCCACATACTCTATGAGTCTTTTCAAACTCTCTCTATGACTCTGTGATACTATTAACTCAACCTTGGCTAAGTATTGGTGAGGGCAAACGAAGGAGGAGAAGAAAATACACTAGATCAACTGGAAGAAACTATGTTCACCAAAAGCTAAGGGGGCCGGGAATGGAATTTCATGACATCCATGCTTTCAATCTAGCAATGCTTGCTAAACGGGCTTGGAGACCAATACACAATACACATTCTTTGTTTTATAGAGTTTATAAAGCACGGTATTTTCTTGATTGTTCTTTCTTGGAAGCTGATATAGGGTCTAACCCCTCCCATGTATGGCAAAGTCTCTTGGCGGTTCGTGAGATTATTAGGAAGGGGTACTTGGAGATCTTTCTAGACTCTACTTTAAATAGTCATTTTTTTCCTGATAGGCTTCTAATTTTTTTGAACAATATTCTATTAAAATAAAGTTAAGATATGTAAAAAAATTCTATTTATTTAGCAGATGGCATAGGGTGAAAGAACTGAAACAAAGCTTTTTAGAAAATACAAGAACCAATTTGACATTAGAAATATTCAAAAGATGAACTTCAAATTAATTGTTTTTTAGGGGTAAAATCTGTATTTTTTGCCTAATTAGTCTTCTTGAAATTTTGAATGATTGCCACCTATTAAAATATAATTAAGATATGTTAAAAAAATTCTATTTATTTAACAGATGGCATAGGGTGAAAGAACCAAACCAAGTTTTTTAGAAAATACAAGAAACAATTTGACATTGAAAATATTCAAAAGATGATCTTCAATTTAATTTCTTTTAGGGGTAAAATTTGTAAAATTATCCTAAAAGAGAATTTATTGTCTTCTGCTTAATAAGTTGGAATAGTTGGTGGCCAACTTTTCCAACCAGATTAGTATAACTAGAATTATCATTAATATAAACTAAAGTTAGTATTTCTTTCTCGCTTTGAAAATTTTCTTCTATTCCTAATGTCTTGCATAATTGGCTTGCAAGAGAGTGTTCCATCCCCCCAATTATTCTACTTATGCTGTCACTTTCTTATACATTCATGTGAGAGGGACATGTAGTACTCTCTTTGAAAAGTACTTGATAAAGATATGTTCAAAGAGCAATTTTTTCCCCTAGGCAAATGTTATTCCATACATGTAAATAAAATGGATCCTCAGTCTGATTTCACTCAATTTGAAGACAGTTGATCATTTAAATATGACTAGGTATCGACAAGATATTGTTTCACACATAAATGTATTATGGGAAGGGACCTCTTCCATTTAACTTCTCCAATTCTATACAATTTTAATCAATCTAATGATCTTAAAACTTCACGTAAATAACACAAAATCAAATAATTACACGTGTCTTCATCCCTTCACAGTAGCCAAAATATCAGCACATATATTTGCTTCACAGTAAATGTGTCTCGGTATGACCTTTCATCCACGCCCTTACTTACTATTAGTCGTTAACTCATGTGATGCACGGGAAAGCTATTGAGTATGAGTTATTATTTAATCTTTGTTTATTTGCTACAATAAATAAATGGAAAACAAATTACTAAATCACTATCATTAGAAATCTTATAGTAGCCTCAATTGGTGGCTATTAAATAAATCTCCATCATTAGAAATACTTCCTTTTCAGGGTCTTTTTTTTGGGGGGGGGGGGGGGGGGGGGGGGGGTTAGTGAGGGTGGTAGGGGGTTCATTTTGAAAACATATATGGTCCAACAACTAAACTTCTTAAGCAGAGTGATTCATCAAAATTCAACAGCCAAAACAAAAAGAAAGGAAAAAAAGAAGAAGCAAAACTCCAGAGGTAAAGAGGCAAATAGCCATTCCACATCCACAAGAAGCATAAGAAGAATAGTCATTATAGTTTTAAAACTACTAATCATAAACAAATATCCACACCAAAACTTTAGCTCTGATAATTGATTTTGTTTTGGAATCATTAACATAAATCTCCTCAAAATCAAGCAAGAACGTTTG
This sequence comes from Quercus robur, assembly GCF_932294415.1. Classification (NCBI taxonomy): domain Eukaryota; kingdom Viridiplantae; phylum Streptophyta; class Magnoliopsida; order Fagales; family Fagaceae; genus Quercus; species Quercus robur. Next base: position 44,568,161 of record NC_065543.1, read on the forward strand.
CATTGCACGTGTATGGTTTTAAAATAAATCATGTGAGACTTGTTAAAATAATACAAGTGAATACTTTTTTCATTTGTCATTCACTTGTATTATTTTAGCAAGTCTCACATGACTCATTTTAAAACCATACACATGGCTAGTTATATCAAAATCTATGTAGCGGGTGGAAATAATTTTCCTGGAAAGTCACTCTACACTATTTGCTGCCAATGTTTTTGAATAATGTTTGGAAAAATGAGAAATGAAGTCCTTTGTAGGGAAGGAGGGATAGCAAGTGAGGTCTAATGGGCCAATACAAGTTTAATTGTGACCCAGCAGTCGGGGTTATATAGATCGAGTCCTAAAGGATTGGGCTAAGCAGATCCCATTATCTACACCTAGATAGCAGCCAAGACACATCCCATTCGATTGCTTGGAGCTGGCCAGGGTTGAGATTCGAACGAAAGTCTGCATTGATGCTCTGCAAGAGGGGATCACAAACCAGCTTTGGAATATCACGACACTGTTGGGCGATTTATAGGTCTAGTCCATATGTGTACTTTTTTTTTTCTTTTTTTGGCTGAATATCCATATATATACTCTTGATAACTGTGTATTTAGCTGGCTTAGAAGATGAGGAAATACACTCTCCTTTGAACAAAAAGTAAAAGAAAGATACATTCAGTCATTCATGACAAGGGAGAGGATACATTATCCCTTTGAACAAAAAGTAAAAGAAGCGATATTCATAACTATTTAGGGTGAATTATTTAATCATTTAATCACTTATTTAATCAAATTTTTTAATCACTTATTTTGATACTATGATATATTATCACTTAATCTAAATATTTATTAATAAATGAGCTAGTAATGCTAATCACAAACTTTTTCACAACAGTTTTACAAATTGTTAAAATGAAAATTTTTAATTGGTTCTCATCTAGATTTACTACTTATATTACTCTTTTACTTACTAATAATTATTCACCGCATCATCAATTTGTAAAAAAATTTATTACTCTTACTCTAAAAAAGACATAAGATAGGTTAACAACATTTCTAATTTAAACGGAGAAACAGAAATTCAGGGGTGGGGTTTAAAGCCTATAGCCTTGCATGGCTAAGGCAATTACTGACTACAGTACACTAGTCTAGTCCTAAACACTAGGTTCTCTTGCACATACAAATTAAAACACCGGTACTTGACAGTCCATATATATAATTAAATTATAAAATTAAGAATATTATTCCAATAATTCTTGGTCATTTCATGTACCTCACCATTGCCGGTACTAGTAGTACTTGTAATTGTGCTGAAGGTAGATAAACTATGCATATCAAGATTATTGAAAAGTAGATTATTTGCTATCCCCTCAATGAAATCCCCATCTTCATTATCAGAAGCCTGAATGGTAATAGGCACTTCTCCAACATCAAGAGCCATGTTGTGTTGCTGCGTGGTGTATACTTCATTCATATGATCAGCACCTAAAACTCCATTAAAATCTGATGATGATACCACAGTTGACACTGCTGCTTGTGCACTCTTTGAGAAGCTCAATGTGGATGTCGGAGACTCAAGATCACCACCATTGTCACCCAAACCAAGACCAAAAGAACCATTGTGAAGACTACCTTGTATGGAATTTAACATTAGGCTCTGCCATGTTTTTACTACGTCAAGGCAAAGTGGTGGTGCAAGTGCGTTAGTCGTATCACCTGGCTCATGTTGGCGTAGCTTTGACTCTTTAGCCAGTCTAGCTTCGGCCTGAAGACGAGCACTCTCCCACTGAGCCATGTGGCTAAGATTTAATGCGTTCTTAGGGTCACCATTTGCCGAGCCAAGGATGGTGCTTGTTGGCTTGTGAGTCACTGGGTCAATACCCATCATGGCTAACCTTTTCTTTAGATGTGTGTTCCAGTAATTCTTGACCTCGTTGTCTGTTCTCTTTGGCAAGTGCGCAGTTATGGCAGACCACCTGGAGAAAAATATTAGGAGTATACGTGAAACGCATGCATGTACTATGTATTTATCTTCTTAGGGACTTTTCTTTTTCTTTTTAGAGAGAACAAAAAAAAAAAAAAAGAAAAAAAAAAGGAGGGGATGGGTAGCAAGATAGGTATCAACGTGCTTATTAGTGGGAATCAAGAGGACTAGAATCGAAGACCAAAGTCTTGTTGGCCAAGGTCTAGGCATTAGACCACCCTGCTGTGTTGGTATCTTATTAGAGACATATTATTTCGATATGGGTTGTCAGTGCTTATTTGTTGAAAATATTAAAAAAAAAAAAAAAGAGAATTTTTATTATGTGGTGTCCAAAAAAAAAAAAAAAAAAAAACGAAATTTTGCCATTACAAACAACACTTTTCAATTTATTTTGGAGTAAAATATTTTTAACTTGAAAATGTAGTCCATCGAAAGCGTTTTCAAACATTTTTAAGAAAAAATTGTCTTCAAAATGTTTTGAAAACAATTTTTTTAGTATTTGATTTGTATGAAAATTCACACAATTTCTCTTTTATATATATATATATATATATATATTATGAGATAAAAAAATTATTTACCGTTTTAATATATTAATACAGAACAACAAAATCAACCTAAAAATTAATCTCCTATAAAAAATAAAAAACCCTAAAATTAAGCACAATCAAAACAAAACTATTGAAAATTACACTAATAAGAACAATAAAAAAAAAGTGTATAGAAACCACACAAAAAAAAAAAAAAAAACTATTAATTTCTAAACTTACACATTCACATGCGCATAATTACAAACATTTGAAACCTCCAAAATAAAACTTGAAATTAACTTTTGTGTGACTTTCGAGTCATACCGTGATCATCTAGAAGGTTTCAGGGAGCATTTGCAACCTTTTGATGGTTTCTAGGGGTAGTTTAGTTATTTTAGTAGTTTATAGGAAATTTTAATTATATTAGATGTTTTGAAAGTATATAGGTCATTTTAGAGCTTTTAGGCTTATTTTAATCATTTTATAGTATATATATTTCAGTTACTTAGAAGTTTTGAGAAGTTTTTATTTTTTATTTTTATTTCTCGAATTCAAAATGAGTAAAAGAGGAAAGCTCATGGTAGGTCCAGTACTAGAAAACCATTAGTCATTTATAGTCATTTCCTAGGTTTTAAGGGGCATTTTGAATATTTTTGGGAGATTCTTGTCATTTTTGTAGGTTTCTGTTCCCTTGAGGATGAAAATGTTTTAGGCCTTCAAGTGTAAAACATTTTCAATCTCAAATATAGGGTTATTTGGGATACGCTTATTTTGTTAAAATTGAAAACTTTTTACTGAAAATATTGTAGATAAAGGTAAAAGTTAGTTGAAATAGTACAGTGAGACTCATGAATAGTACAAAAAAGTACAGTGAAACCTATGAATAGTACAAAAAATAAGTTAAATAGTAAAATAAATTGATAAAAATAATCTTGCCAAACATACACATTAGTGCAAATAAATAAATAAAAGACAAAGAAAAAGTCTCACTCTTTGGTCGTACGGGTTTTAGACAAATAAATTATTTATATATTTAAAAGTTTAGATACAAAATTTTATATTCCCCCTCCCCCCCCAAAAAAAGGAAATTAGTCACTTCAGTAAACTAATCCAAAGAATTTAAAATATTAAATAATCGCTTGACTTATATGTTCAGTAGTAAAATTTGATTGTTTGATGTTTAATTATTGGGACCCAAAGTTATAAGTTTGAAATTTAAATGATGCCATGCTACATTTCCACCTTAGTACTTGTTTTTTTTTTTTTTTTTTGTCTGTGTATTTGCTAGTCTTAATTTTCAACATAATAACACTAATTATTATTTTTAATAAGAATATTATAATGATAATAAATATGACTTTCAACTTTTGTGGTTAATACTATTATCTTTATAAAATAGTTGTATTTCTATTTACTTTTTCAGTTTTTATTGCAATTATGAACCAAGCATTTCCTGCCATGAATGTTATCAAAGTTAGGCTTCGCAACAAAATAAAATATGTGCTAGTTCTAATTTTTATACATTAATTTAGTTTTGAATTTTACTATATTTCTTATTTTTTATGGTTATAATTTTTTTGTCTTTTATTTTAAAAGTTAAACCTTAATTTGACTTGAAAAAAGTCAATAAAATCAGGCTACAATGATTTCTTAAGAAAAAGTGCCTAGGATATATAAATACACCTTGTCTCTGTCAGTTCACATCATATATTTACAATTATTCATTAAAAAAAGAACACAAAATACTAAAAAACAAGGTTAAAAAAAAGAAAAAAAAAAGAAAAGAAAAAAAGACATGTTACGTAAGTAACTTTGAAATGATAATGGCCTTCCATCCAAAGCAATAAATTCTAAGTTTTATATGAGAATTATTTTCTAAAAAAATTAGAGGTAAGTCTACAAACCATCACCTCTCCTAAACCCCCCACAAAAATAAAAGTTCTTTTTTTCATTGAGTGTAATTCAAAAAAAAAAAAAAAAAAAAAACGTAGCAAAGATATTAACATTTCGTATATTCAAAGAAGAAGAAGAAGAAGAAAGGATTAACGTTTCTTTACTTGTTGCCTAGAAGAGCATGAAGTTGAATGATGGTTTTGTCTTCCTGTAAACTGAATCTTCCCCTCTTAATACCAGGTTTAAGGTAATTGTTCCATCTCAGTCTGCAGCTCTTCCCACATCTTTGAAGACCTATAGGACAAGGAAAAAAAAAAAACCATTAATCACATGCACAATAGTTCATACATCTAAAACGATTGTAGAAAATTCCAAATACTAGCTTTGACATTTCAGAGAAGGAACAAAAATAATAATAATGTAAAGGAGTTTAGCTATAAATGGTAAAAAATATAAATATAAATAACCAGCTTTTTTTGGTAAAGAACGCCAGCATCTATGGCCATGTTGTTGAATGTAGGTTAAGAGTTTCTGGTCTTCTTCAGGAGTCCACAGGCCTTTCTTCAAGCCATCTGCATCACAGTATGGAGTTCTTCCCATTCTGATATTAATGTAGCCAAACAGTGGCAACTGGCAAGAAAAGAAAACGGTACCGCTGAGAGACTTGGATGGGGGGAGATGTTATAAAGTAATGCTGGTAATGAATACTTGTAAGGAGTAAGGACCTAGGAAAGTCCTCAGTGGTCACAATCAGTCAGTACTCAGTACCATATATATAGAAAAATAATAAAGAAAGCTGCCCGACACAAATTCTCACAATATTTTCACAAATTTTTTTTAAGATAAATTATGTGGACGTTTGGATTCAACTGAATTCTGCGTTCACGTTTTCCAGTTTTATGTTTTTCAATTTTTTTTTCCCCTGCACGTGAACAGTAACCTCACATAGGTTCACTGTACAGAGGATAAAAATCACTGTTTTGTCACTGTTTATCACTGTAACAGCACTGTTCACACACTAAAAAATATTAAAAATGAGTCCCACGGTATTATTCACACATTTAAAAATTATTTTACTACAGTGTTTTCAGTTTTCAGTTTCAGCAACAATAAGTTCAATCCAAACGGACCCATAATAATTTATTTATATATGGTTCGCTAAAATTTAAGTTATTTATCTGTGATTTGAAATTTAACACTTTATCTACTTGAGGTTGGTTCAGTTAGAATTCCTTAACCCACTTTTATTAAAAACATAACTAAATATATAATTTTGCTTAACTTTTATATCTTTTTTTTTCAAAAATACAAAAATATAAAAATATAAGATTAAATAAGATAAAAAAATAATTCAACAAAATACTTGTATCATGAAATTTCAAAATCATAAATAAACTATTTAAATTTGGGTCAAATCTCAAATAAGTAATGCTTTAAATTTTAAACCAATTTAAATTTTAACTACACCACGAACAAATAAGTTGTATTAAAGCACGAAGATCCCTTTTTTTGGGGGGAGGAGCCTGACACGACCAACGGGTAATTGCTAACACGGAGGGGCCCAAAAAGTACGGAATAGGCTTTAAGGTTTTTATTTTTTGTTTTTTAGGGTCCGAAGCCTCTGCTTTCGGCTGAGAAATTAAGGGCTGTTGGAGAGCTTAGTTTGAACATATTTTTAAGTATTTTAAATAAGAGAGATATTATGTTTATAATGTTTTTATAATAAATTATAGGTGGTTAGTTATTATTAGTTTAAATATGAAATTAATACTAAGATTGTTTTTTTGCCTTAAAAATAACAACCAGTAACAACCTGTCATTTAAGATTTGTTGTAAAAATATTATAGATATATCATTTCTCTTTAAACAATATTACACACTTTTTTACACATTTTTTCATCCACACGTATATCAAAAACACCCAAAAAAACATTACTCAAGTTTCCCTACTAAACACTCCTTAAGGATTGAGAATTGAGATAAGGGAGATTGGACGATGATATAATAGTTATCCAGAGTGAAATTAAAGGTTGAAAAAAACTATTTTTAATCTCAACTCTTAAATAAATAAAAAATAAAAAAAAGGTTAAAAAGTTAAAAAAAATAAAAATAAAAATGATAAAAATGTTTGTATATAAAGTGGAGTGAAATGCAAAATGCGATCCAAATCCAGAAATTAATGGCCCATTTGGTACATGTGTTTAAACAACAGTTTTCAGTTTTTTTGAAAATACGTATGGATGAAAAAGTGTGTGAAAATACGGTAATGTTGTTTAAAAATTAAAAACATGTGTTTTAACACATGTTCCAAACGGACCCTAATTATGCTATTTCAATTGGTGCCAAGTGGTGGATTTGGATAAATGATTTTAACAAGAAATTTGACAATTTTTTTGATATAGGTTGAATTGAAATTTTTTTACTAGTTCTTACTTGGAATTACTACTTATATCACTTTTTTATCTCCTACTATAATAATATGTCACATTAATAAGTTTTAAATTTGTTGAGTTTATGGACTTTCTCTAATTAGATCTGATGCTATTGCATTGCACCATGCAATATTATCACCCATGAAAATGTAAAAGTAGATTAAAAAAAAATTTTGGGGGGCAAAAATAGCATTTTGATCCCAATATTTTGAAGTTAGTGTTAATTTGTTCCATACATTTTGTAACAATCAATTTAATCCATGTTATTTTTAGTTTGCAATCAATTTAGTCCCTATATTTTGGTAGTAGCCAAATTAATCCTTGTTATTTACTTATTTTAAACTTACAATTCATTTAATCCTTGTTATTTTCATTTTGCATTTATTATGGGTCTAAACCTGGATTTTTTTTGGTTGTTGAGTTGATATGTCTGTATCTCATTATGTCATGGGCCAGATTGGCTACCTACAACCCACCTCAGAGAGAGAGAGAGAGAGAGAGAGAGAGAGAGAGAGAGAGAGAGAGAGAGAGAGAGAGAGAGAGAGAGAGAGAGAGAGAGAGAGAATAATTTTTAAATATGTGAATAATGTCGTAGGACCCGTGAACAGTACGCGAATAGTGCATGAACAATGCGTGAATAGTGTTTTTTTTCCTGCACAGTAAAATCACATGATTTTACTATTCACGCGCAAAAAAAAAAAAAAAAAAAAAAGGACTGAAAACGTAAATTCCAAATTCAGTGCAATCCAAATAGGTACTTAGTTGGTTAAAAGGTAGATATATAGTTAACTTTGTAGTAGTACATCCAATATTAATTACTTGCCCTTCTAAGGTGTGGTTTGTGTTGAATATTAGCAACGCAATGTGTTATATCATGTTGTGTATGCTAGAATGGATGCGGAAGAGGAAGCATAGAGGAGGAACACTGAGAACACGAGGGTTACGTGGTTTAGCCTTACGGCCTACATCCACGGAGGAATCCCTTAAGGGCTACATCTTTATTGTATGAGAGTGTAGTACAATAACCTCCCTGTGTTACAACGAACCCTAACATGAGTATATATAGGCGACTAAACCCTAAACTACTAGTACAAGCAGGACTGGGCTTGGGCCTATTACATTGGGCTAATATATGTTTAATATATATCTCTAACACCCTCCCTCAAACTCAAGGCGGAAGCTCGATGAAGGCTTGAGGTTGGATAAGCATGAGAAGATCACTTGGAGATGCCATAAATAATACCTTTGAAGAAACCATAATGAAGAATGTGCCAATTGACCAATTTTGGAGGTTCAAATGAAGAAACGGAGGCCAAAATCGGAATCTACGCGAAAAACTGAGCAAGATAGGCCCTTTTGGAAATTTTGACTTTTGGTCAAAGGTCAACGCAAAAAGTCAAAGTCAACTGGTCCAGGTCAAAGTCAACAGTCAAAGTGCTCATGGGTCAGATCCGGGTCGGTCTGGGTCAACGGTCAGCTAGGTGACGTGGTGCTGACGGGACGACACTGCTGACGTGGCTGATGACGTGTCGCTGACGTGGACTTGCTTGCGTGGCTGCTGACTTGGATTAGGGCTGACGTGTCTGATGACGTCATCAGGTGACAGCAGCTTCAGTTTCGGCGCGTGGCTGTTTATCGGCGCGTCTTCTATTCCACCGGCGCGTGTCTGGAACTTCAGACAGCGCGTGGAGGCGCGTGCAAGGTAGATTGATGCTCGGACTTTGGTGGTTTGGCGGATCGGCGAGCTACGAGGCCGTCATGGCGACGCGTGTAACCATCGGAGAATCTGACTTGCACGCGCCTCCACCGAAGTTCGAGCATCAATCTACCTTGCACGCGCCTCCACGCGCCGTCTGAAGTTCCAAACACGCGCCGGTGGAATAGAACACGCGCCGATAAACAGCCACGCGCCGAAACTGAAGCTGCTGTCACCTGATGACGTCATCAGACACGTCAGCCCTAATCCCAGTCAGCAGCCATGCAAAAAGTCAAAGTCAACTGGTCCAGGTCAAAGTCAACAGTCAAAGTGCTCATGGGTCAGATCCGGGTCGGGTCGGTCCGGGTCAACGGTCAGCTAGGTGACGTGGTGCTGACGGGACGACACTGCTGACGTGGCTGATGACGTGTCGCTGACGTGGACTTGCTTGCGTGCTGCTGACTTGGATTAGGGCTGACGTGTCTGATGACGTCATCAGGTGACAGCAGCTTCAGTTTCGGCGCGTGGCTGTTTATCGGCGCGTGTTCTATTCCACCGGCGCGTGTCTGGAACTTCAGACGGCGCGTGGAGGCGCGTGCAAGGTAGATTGATGCTCGGACTTCGGTGGTTTGGCAGATCGGCGAGCTACGAGGCCGTCATGGCGGCGCGTGTAACCATCGGAGAATCTGACCCTGTGAAATCGGCGGCGGCGCGTGGAGAAGTTGCTAGAAACTGCGCTAGCGCGTGGTGGCGCGTGCAGCATCGTATGACCACCAGATTCTCAGGCCAAGTAGATCGGTGGACGAGAAGGCCGTCTTGGCGGCGCGTGTGACTCAGATCTAGCCTGGGAGTCGAGAATCTGCGGCGGCGCGTGGAGGCGCGTGGCAAGGATTTGGTTGACCGGATTTCTGGGTTTTGGTCGCGAGAGATCTTGGAACACGTCTGTGGTGTTGGTTTCGTCAGGCGAGGCTTGGATGTGCACAGATTTGATATTGATGCCACGGGTTTGCTTGAGTTTGTGGATCTTGGACACAGCACTGCGCCACGGTGGCTGCGAGATGCCGTGGAGTCTAGATCCAGCAGAGAAGCATGCGTGACTTCTGATGGTAGTGTGCATGTGATATTCTTCTTTGTTGTGTAGAGATATTTGTTTGATGCCAAGAATGAAGTTTGGCTCTGATATCATGTTGAATATATTAGCATAGAGATGTGTTATATCATGTTGTGTATGCTAGAATGGATGCGGAAGAGGAAGCATAGAGGAGGAACACTGAGAACACGAGGGTTACGTGGTTCAGCCTTACGGCCTACATCCACGGAGGAATCCCTTAAGGGCTACATCTTTATTGTATGAGAGTGTAGTACAATAACCTCCCTGTGTTACAACGAACCCTAACATGAGTATATATAGGCGACTAAACCCTAAACTACTAGTACAAGCAGGACTGGGCTTGGGCCTGTTACATTGGGCTAATATATGTTTAATATATATCTCTAACAGTTTGGATAGGAATGATTGCGTTTGCGTTTTGTGTTCTGCATTTTTCTCTTTTTTTCTTTTTTTTTTCCTCACGCGTTTCAGGTTTTTTAGGAGACAAGAATCATTGTTCACGTATTGTTTATCACTGTTCACGCACTAAAAAATATTAAAAATGGGTCCCACGGTATTATTCACACATTTAAAAATTATTTTACTACAGTGTTTTCAATTTTTAGTTTTCACTTTTTACTTTTCAATTTCAACAAAAATAAGTTGTATTCAAATGGACCTTAAGTATCCATTTGGATACTGCGTTTGCGCCTAAGCACTTACATTTCATCTTTTTTTTTTTGAGAAGCGCATTTTTTGCTTTTCCAGTGAGTCTCGTGCACTGTTCATGGGATTCACAAACCTTTTTTTTCAACAAAATTTTTATTAAAAATGAGTCTCACAGCACTATTCACATATTTAAAAATTATTTTGTTACAGTGTTTTCAGTTTTCAGCAAAATAAGTGGTATCCAAACACACCCTAAAACCTTGAGCACCAGCTTATTTTCTTTTTAATTTACCTAAAAAACTATGGAGCTTCAAAAAGTAGTGCACATAAGTTTTTGATCTGATAAACGGGTGCTCTTAGAGTATTTGTTAATGGATCATTTTAGAAAAATTTTAATATTAATTTCATAGGAAATATAAAAAACTATAAAAAAAAATCAATTGATTTTTTTGTTCTTTTTTCATCAAAAAATTTCATAAACCAATACTAGTACCCTCAGGGCATCTATTAACTTTTTGCAATGATTTTTCATGCCCTACCTCCAACAAATCTAGTTTGCTGAACTAATTAAAATTTTCATCAATGTCTGAGTCTGAGAGTTGCCTTCTACTATGATGTTTCACACTCCAACTTCTCTAGCAAACTAAATGCCTGTTTTTATTGCTAGTTTGCTACCGTGTGCTCTGTATCTTTTGCTTCTTGAGCACCAGTTCGCTTGCTCATTGATTTCTATGTAAGCAACGCTAGGTGAATTGGCAATTATGTCGAATTGACAGTTCAGAAACATTTTACATTTTTTGTCCAATGTAGAACACTTCAAATTACATATATTGTAGCAAAAATGACGTTGAATTAATGTGCTGTTCGTAGCAGAAATACCTGAAAATGGTCAATGTATGTACTTCTAACTAAACCTCATGTTATACAAAAAGGAAAAATGTTACTTTTACAATATTTTGATTTTCACAACAAATTATAACTAGCAAGTTGTTACTTTGTGCTATTAGTGGGCTAAAACTTAATTTTACAATGAACCCCTATTTAAAACCGATGATAATTTGTCGTATAGAATTTGTTATAACTTATAACAGTACTTTATACGAAATGAGTACATTATACGAAATGGGTATATGATACTATGATATGAATTCAAACAGCAACATGACCGGACAGAGGTACGTACGTAGTTGATAGTTCATAAATTTGCTTTAATTGGAGTAGTTGCCCCGCTTTATTTATGGTACTATGGCAGAGAACTAGGTGCTTATTGGCTTGTGATCGTTTTCGAAAGTTCGTCACTTCAAAGAGCATGGATTCTATTTTAATTTTAAGAAAAATACAAAAAGAAAGAAAAAAACAAAATGTTATGTCTACTACGTGTTCCCAACAAATTTTTAATGTCATATTGTTACCAGTAAATAAAAAAATAATTTTAGTAGTAAGTTCAAATTAGAACTAATAACAATTTAGTATTAAAGGTTTATTGTAAAAATATTATGGACGTAAAAAGTCTTTTTTTTTTTTTTTTGGTTGAGAATATTAAGTATTTTTTAAGTTGTTCCTTTGGATTAATGAGATGTATAGGATATTGTCATTATGCCATATAATGCATCATAAAGTAGTTGTTATGAGATTAAAGTAGTTCTTAGAGCATTCTTAGCAAAGGTGTCAAATGCTATAAATACTATAATTTAACATCAAATTTTAAAAAAGCACCCTCTATCAAAGGTGCTAGATGTTATTCATTTTGACATCTAGTTACAGTGGGCCGCTATCTCTAGCAGCCCACACTGTAGCAAGATGTATAAAAAAAAAAAAAAAAAAAGTTTGTTTAATGAAACACGGTAGGAACAATGGATGTAATTATTGATTTAAATGAATAAAGAATAAAGAAAGAAAAAATATATATTTAAATGAAGTGATAAAATAATAGAACATTTGATGTTGGGTGTATTATAAAGTAAGTTGTTAAAATGAATAAAGTAACTTTTTGAGATACTAAATGCTATATTTTACAGCATTCTTGATGAGAATGCTCTTAGAGGCATGAATTTAGCTTTGATGTACAAGTTGTATTATTTTACCGCATTATTTGTACTATACATCCAGATTCATACTACAATATAGGGTTAGTACATAATTAGCCTAAGGCTGATCACTCTCTCTACATATATCATTAGTGGGATAATTTTAATATAACAATTCCATATAGTATAGATGTAGCTGCTCTTGGACTGTTGAGTCGAACCACATTTAATCCTTTCTTCTTTTATCTCTAACTTAGGTGTGGAAGCTAACAAGATGATGATGATGTCATTGATGAAGTCATCAAGATAGACTGGCGTGTGAACAACTTTGACAAAGTGTGGGGTGCGTGTGACGCGCGGTTTGACAGGCTGGAACTCCAATGTGTGCATGGTGGCTTGGTTGCTGGATTTCTAGGTTTTTCATATCGGAGGCCAAAGAGCACGTTTGTGTGGTATGTTTCGTGATTCAAGGTTTGAAATTGCACAAATCTAAAAGGAAGAGGCACATCTTGCTTGAGAGAACTAGGGACGTGGCGGTGCTGGGAAAGTGATGAGGCAGTGACGAAGGCCACGCATGTGAGGTCCTAATTTGGAGTCTTCAATCAAAGATTGAGATTGCAAGGCAAACGGTGCTTGTGAGAGAGTATCTGTGAATTTGAAGGCCGTCGACAAATTTGGGAGCAAGCTTGATAGAGATTAGAGACATATTTTGCTAGAAGCCAAGAATGGTGTTTGGCTCTAATACCATGTTAAATATTAGCATTGATATACCATGTTGAATATGGTAGAATAGATGAGGACACAGAAGTATAAATGTAGAATACAAGAACATGAGGGTTACATAGTGTAAACTAATAACCTACGTCTATGTAGGAATAGGAAACATTTAAAGACTACATCTTTATTATATGAGAGTGTAGTATAAATCCTGTATTACAATGAACCATAACATGAGTATATATAGTAGATTAAATTCTAGACTAATTATATACTAAATATGATTAAAAGACTTGTAGTATAAGTAGGAGACTTGTCTTGCATACAAAATAAGATTAGGCTTGGATTTATTATATTGGGCTAATATATCTCTAAAATATCTTAAAATATTTTTGTTAGATTACAGATTATTGGCTAAATTCATATTTGTTAGTATTATCAAAATTTTGTTAAGGTTGAGTTTGGATTAAAAGCTGTTTAAAGACGATAAGGTTCTGATATTCTTAGAGACCACGAGTTTGTGTTCTTTTGCACTTATATTTATGACATAACAAATAATTGAGTAAAATTTAAAGTTCATCAGAAAAGTGAACATCTAAGGCATTAAAACGGACACAAATTTGACCCAAGTTAAATTTGAAATGAGTGAAATAGGACTACTAAAAATTGGCATAACTATGCTATCCTTGAAAGTTGGATAGAAACTCACTAAGCAAAATTGTAGTAACATAGTCCTAAACACACTTATGGATCTCAAGTCTTAACTAGTAGTCTAGTACAAGACTCCCAATTAATCGACCTTTTAAAGAGTCTTTCTCTCACTATTATTATTATTTTTTTTTGGTAATCTTTAAATATGTTTTTCCTTAACTAATTAACTCCAACTTAAATGATATTTCCTTCACTCAAATGGGTAGGTTAGTTTCAAAATTTAATGCTATTTCCTTCTCTCAAAATGGGTAGGTTAATTTCAAATTTTATTGATTGTGTGAGTAACTTAAACAAATAAAACAACAACCACAGTAATAACAACAACAACAGCAACAACAGGAATTTTCAATTTAAACTCCAAATAGTTTCTTCATGAATGGAATTTAAGTATAGGACCCCAAGAGTAAAGGAACGTTAATGGCAGGGACCTCCGATATCTATTCGAAAAAGACAACTGGCTCACCTCCTCGTATTTTGCTTTCTCAATTACTTTGTTATGTACGAACCTTAACAGTTAACATGCTCTAGTACTCTACTGTTTAGGTTTTAATTTTGTAGCCCATCATCCTCACTCTTCGATACAAGGAAGAATCTATTAATTTTATCAGAGTACGGCAATTTTTTTTTTTTTTTTTTAATGTAATCCTTATATTAATATGTCAAACTTTAAACACAAAACAAATTAATAAACCAATTAAGGCACCCAGAAATGAGACGAGAAAGGTAAGAAGCTCATGAAATGCTTCGAAAAAACCGAGTGCTTCATCACTGGCACATACAACAACAACAACAAAATCCTTAACCTCTGATATTACTTTTTCTTCCAAACATAGAAAAATAAAAAATTACTTAACCTTTGATATTACCTTTTCTTCCAAATATAGGAAAATAAAAAATACTTAAGCTTTGATATTACTTTTTCTTCCAAACATAAGAAAATAAAAATCCTAAGAAATCCACTTAATTTCTAGGAAAAAAAAATGGAGAAGAAGAAGAAGAAGAAGAAGAGAAATCCGTTCACCTATATAAAAGAAGTGTATGTCATCTCCAGTTCATTAATTAAATGAGTATTCCTTCCACCTTTGGGAGGAATAATTAGAAGAAAAATAGAATGAAATGAGCATTTACTCCTGGTCAAACCATTCAATTTCATCACCTACTCAAACCACCCAAAAAAACCATCCAATTCAGTCCAAATCTTCTGTCTCATCAATTATGCTCCACTTCATACTCCACCAATAAAATTTGGACAACTAACCTCTCTCATTAAATGAAATAACACTGACTTTAACACTCACGTTACTAAAACGTTAACGTTAAAATTCCTTTCTTTTCTTTTTTTTTTTTCTTTTTTTTCTTCCGCAGCTTTATTTCTTCTCTGTTCCGGTTTTTGGTTTCTTTTTTTTTTTTTTTTTCTCTCTTCTCCATGTGGTTTGTCTCTTGCCACAGCTTTTGGGATTGATTTGGACTCTTCCCCTATTTTGTCTCATTGTAATCCTTTCTCCCAAAATCAAAATCAGGATTTTGCTTTTGTTTTTATATGCCACAGAGGTCCTATTCTCCTATAGGTGCAGATTTGTTTCAACTTTTGAGAGGCTCCTACTGCAACAAGCAACCTACAAGGCTTGTACGTATTGTTCAGTCACAAGGTAAGTCCTCTTCTTTTGGTTTAATGTAAATAAATTTCTTTTTTTAATTTATTTTAGGATTTATAACAACTTTCTTATACTTGTGTGAGTTTGTGTCTAACGTGTGTGTGTGTATATATATATATATATATATATGTTGTTTATTAAAAAAAATAACTATGTTGTTTTTGTTTTGTGGAAACCAATAGAAGCAGATGAACACTTGAAGATGAAGTGAGGATGTGTCTGTAACCGGGGCGAAGTGAGGATGAAGATGAACACTGAGACGTCAACCACATAGAGAAGAGAAAAAAAAGAAACCTTGAAAGCCTTGAAGGTTGCTTGTTTCAGCAGAAGTCTCTTAAAAGTTGAAACAAATCTGCACTGGACAAAAGGAACCTCTGTGGCATACAAAAACAAAAGCAAAAGCCGGAAACACTTTGGGAGAAAGGAATATAATGAGACAATAGAGGGAAGAGTCCAAATCAAAAACAAAAGCTACGGCAAGACACAAAACTCAAAAGAGTTCTTGTTGACTCAAACCACATGGAGAAGAGAAAAAAAGAAACCAAAAGCCGGAACAGAGAAGAAATTAAAGCTGTGGAAGAAAAAAAAGGGGAAGAGTCCAAATCAATCCCAAAAGCTGCGGCAAGAGACAAACCACATGGAGAAAGAGAAAAAAAAGAAACCAAAAGCCGGAACAGGGAAGAAATAAAGTTGCGGAAGAAAAAAAAGAAAAAAAAAAAAGGGATTTTAACGTTAACATTTCAGTAACATGAGTGTTAAAGTGAGAGTTATCTTATTTAATAAGAGAGGTTAGTTGTTCAAATTTTATTGATGGAGCATGAAATGGAGCATAATTGATGAGACAGAAGATTTAGACTCTACAAAGAACTTAGAAAGTGGCCAAGGAAGGAATAGTTTAAGGAAACGTTGAACTTTAAAAGCACTAACAGGACAAAAATATGTCAGATATGAGCCTGTTCCAAGGTCACAGCTGGCTATTTTCCAGGAACCAAACAGGTCCACAAATACCATATTTGGGAGAAACACGTGGGATGTACTAATATTTGTGAAATAATTGAAGATTTATTAATTTTTTGGAATTTGAGTTTGTTGTGTAACTCGAGTTTCAAGAACTTAAATTTCATGAAAAATAGCTATAATTTTTTTATGTAATTTGAGTTTCATAAAAAATAGCACAACATATTTGAAAGCTATTTTTTCAAAGAACTCGAGGTCCTAGAACTTGAATTATGCTGAAACTCAAATTTTACAAACTCGAGTTTTAAAAGAATGGTAAATCTCTATATATTTCTAAAATAATGGTAAATCGCTTAATATTTTAGTCAACAGTGCTATTTGGCCATTTTGGTCATCTATTTTGGGTCACACAAAGTTCCAAAAAGTTTTACCTGTAACTAGTCTGAATACAAGTCTAAAGAAGAAGATCTCTGTTGCAAGCCTGCAAGCATTTATAAACTACATGTGGATGATTCTAACTGCCAAGTAGCAGGTTGAAAGAAAATTTCTCTAAATCGATTTTAAGGTAAACTTTTTTCCATACCTGCATGAAACCCTTAAAAATAAAAAAGAGAAATACTATAACTAAAACATATCATGAAAATGGACAGCCAAAAAAATAATTCAATTAATCACAGCCGCTAAACAGAGAGTTAGCGACAAACTAGACTTTCAACTTCAACCAATAATACAAGCACATATACACATAAACATATTTATACAAGAACCCAAATCTGTTCAATAGGTTATAAAGAGCTTCCAAAATTGAAATTTTCAATCTGACCGCTAAATTCAAAGCCGACTTTAAGTTAAAACTTGTAGAAAACAAAAGGCAAAAAATCAATTTATATTAAATAAAAATCGGTCCAATTAACAATAAAATTCGAAAAATTGAAAAAACAAAGGAATAGAGAGATTGAGCCACCTGTTCAATAGGTGATAAAGAGCTTCTAAAATTGAAATCTTCAATCTGGTCAAAAGCAAAAGAAAAAGGTCAATTATTAAACAAAAATTTATTTAAGTAACAATCAAATTTGAATAGATGAAAAACAAAAGGAATGAGTAAAATAGAGAGATTAAACCTAGAACCCAAACCTGTTGAATAGGCCATATAAAGCTTTCAATTTGATCGTTAAGTTCACAGCCGCAGTTACGTTGAGACTGAATTAATAAAAACAAAAACAAAAATCAATTATTAAGTAAAAATGGATCCAAGTGATAATCAAATATTGAACCTGGATGGGAAGAGGGCTATGACTATGATAGGAACTAGTTTTGGTTAGGGTTAAGATTTTTTTTTTTTTTTTTTTTATGTGAGAATTTTTTTTTTTTTATGGGACTTCACAGTTTTATAAACAGATGTCGCAATTTAAGTGATGCGTAAATGTCCATGTACCGTTTCATTATTTCTTTCTTCACATGCGCTACGTACACAGGAGCTTCTCTAGTTTTCGTTTTTGTTGTGTATGAATTTCATGAGTTTATTTTATATTTTATGCGTCCTACACAGCTAATGAGTAATGATTGAAGAACGTTTATTTTTCTCAGAAAAAGAAAAACACTAGAATGAATAATCCTTAGATGCAGGTGGAAATTCCTCATACATATCTCCCACAAACAGAGTTTTGTCATTTGATCCGGATATTAAAACAAAAACCTGTCAGTACGTACTATGTGATTTTTTCAAAACAACATAAGCCACGACACTCAAATAAAAAATATGCAGACACACGTGTTTGTCAAAAAAAAATACAGACACACGTACATCAGATACTCAATTAATTACTCACCGAGCTGGGCGCCGCAACGTCATCGAAATCCTTCAGTCAGTGACTCACTCACTCACGAGTACAAACCTCCACGACACCGTTAGAGGCTAGTTACCAGAGCTTGTTCTTTCGGCTATTGGCCCATTTTTTCCAATAGCAAATTTCACCGCTAGTTTGGTTTAGATAGATGGCTTCCGGCATGGTGCTGGGGCTGGAGTACGTAGCACCCAAGCCAACTGAGTTTAAATAGTACCTACTTCCCATAGGTGTATTTGAATTGAGGGGAGTGAGAATAAAAGTAAAATTGATCCAAAATTAGTTTATTTTTTTGCCAACTCAACTTAATTTCCTTCCACTCTCCCTCTCAATCCAAACCGGATTATAAGGATTTCAGTGCGAGAATTATCTTTTTTAATTTATTTTATTTTTATATGTATATATATAATCAAAAAATTGGTTTGACGTTGGGGAAATGTGTGGCAGTGATGATCCGACCCGCTCAGTGAGCTACTCAAATTTCTTCCTGAGACAGCCAGCGTATCACCTCGGATCCATTCCAGTTGCAATTTACTTATTGCAAGCTACCACATCTCTTACCTCCATCAACTTAAGTCACATGCAGTTTTATTTATGTACATATTATTTAGTGGTTAACTGTTATGATAAGAAGTTGGCTTTATATGAAAGAATTTATGATAGGGATTGATGACGTCGAAAATTGTCACCAATGGGTCACACCGTACTCGCGACTCGAATCGAACCTGCACGACAGAAGCAATCGAAAGAATTCTTCAGAGAGCACCGGTGTGGTGCCGGCCAAAGGCTCTCCGACGGTCAAGTTAGAATTCTTTTGTTCTACTTAGAGCGTTAGAGAGGGTCAATTAAAGCGTACCTCGATTTCTGAGGGTGGCAGGCCTTTTATAGTGGCAAAGGGTTGACTTTTCTTCTTGGTTTCCAAATCTTTTCCATGTGGGACTCTAATACAAATTCCTTGAGCGTGGTGAGCAAGGATTTCCATTTTTGGCTCTTAAGGCTTTTCTAGGCGATATGGACCTCGGATCATGGGCCCTTACTACGTCTGTCAGCAATGGGTCTTCAAAGTGCAGGGGATCATCTTTATACAGGCCCACCAGTTCCGATCCGTCTGGCCCATTAAGGTAGGCCCATCAACTCTATGTTTTACCATCTTCAGGGATGGTTATGAACTTATGATGTACTTACGCGGGGATGTGACTCACGGCGGTTGTGACTATATATTTTAGCGGAAGGTAGTGGGGTTTTGGCTGATCCTTCCAGAATATCGGGCGGTGAGTGCAGCAGGTATAAGATAATATTGAAGATAGTATATATAGCAAAGAAGATAATGAAGACATTAGTAGACTAACCTTTCATGATTGCTAATATCAGCATCGCATTCCGAACTGATAATTGTCTCCGACTCCGTGCGTCTTCCAGCCATCTTTGGGTTGAAGTGATTTTTTTTTTTTGGTGTGGAAAGAAGAGTCGAAGTGATTGGGTTAAGCACTCTGCGCACGTATTCATATAGAGTCCTTGGTATTTGTAATGTCTACCGTATTTCATCCGTCAGTTTAATTTCCTCATTCAATTTAAAAACCAGTGACATCATTACTTTAGTTTGGCCGGAAAACAGAATATTTGTTAATAAATTATTTTTCAGAATTTTGACATTATTTGGTATCCATTTATTTAGTTGAAATTGAATTTTTTTACTAAAAATACAATAAATAAAAGTAAAAATTATCTAAAATAGTACAATAAGATCTCTGAATAGTACAAAAAATGTAATAGGACCTATGAATAGTAACAAAAATAAGCTGAATAATAAAATAAGTTGACAAAAATAATCCAGGTAAAATGAACCCTTCCTTTATGAAAAATATAAAAAAAAAATTGTAAAAAGAATAAAAAAAAAATCTTCTTACTCTGCAAAACCACACCGTGGCAATTTGTCTCCCTCCATCCAGTCTCCAAATTTGATGTCGTCTCTTTTTGCAACTTTTTTTCATTTCCCTGACTGTACTTTTGATCAGATTAGGCAGGATGACTGTATTGTAGGCACTGCAATAGCAGCACCAAAACCTTCTAGTTTTCTTTAATCTACTCCAGATTACCAAAAAAAAAAAAACCTTGTCAAAATGAAGTTTCGTAATAAGATTAAAAATGAAATTTTAAGTCATTATTGATGATAGTTATTATTTAGTTTAGTTTAGACAATTATTGATGAGGAAAACTTGTCTCTTATTTAACCATAAATTTTTTTACCAATTGTTTTAACTAAAAACCAGAGACGAAACTAGGGGCAGAAAGGTCGTCCCTTAGCTTTTTCAGAATCTTATTATTTACATTACTGCGAAAATCATAAATTATTTGTTAATATACTTGCCTGGCCAATCCTAGGATTTTGTAAAGAAAAAGAAACCCTACTTTAGCTACGTACTTTAGATACTTTTGCGTGGCTCCTCTTCTGAGATCCATGTGGATCTTCTCAACTTTTAGAATTTATTTAAACCCAAAGAAAGAAAAAGAAATGAACCAATGATACATGGACAATGAACCCAATGATACATGCCCATTCATTAGCCTATAGCTGGACTCTACTTAGCTTTCCAACCTCCACTTGCCGATCCGCACCGTTCTCTTCGGATCAGTCATCCGAGCTCTCCTGTATCTCTCTTTGTGCGTGTGTGTGTGTGTTTTTTTTTTTTTTTTTTAAGCTGAATATCTCTCTGTGTTTATGCTTGAGATAGTGTGTTAATAGTTTATATGTTTTTGACTCTTTGAGTCCATGAGATTTTGTATATATTTTGTTGTGTGGTCTACAGCTTGCCGTTTATGTTATAATAATATTATATTTGGTGTTGAGATTACTGATTACTGCCATTTGCATTGGCAAGAGAAAGATTTTGTTGCATACATTTTTTAGTAACAAACCCACACAAAGTTTTGTTGAATACTATACAATAATTGTTACGTGGAAGTAAAAAGAAAGTGATCAGTGTCTAAAGGTCTATCAAGATTCAAGACACGTATTACTTTCTTTTTGTTGCTATATAACTCATTATGCATGCAGTAATTACAGCATACATACATGCACAGCCAGCTCTAACATATAAGCAAGAGAGTCAATCGCCTAAGGCTATGGAAAAAAAAGGCTCCCTAATTTTAACTAATAGAGCTATTTCTTTCATTTTAATATTATTAATTAAGCCCAAATATTAGCCAATAAATAAAATAATATTTTTTTACAAAAAAGAAATTCTACATTCACAATACTTTTCACAATACTTTTACAATAAATTTTAAGTAGCAGAATGCTACTGGCTGTTATTGGTGATTAAAAAAATAATTTCAATGGTGGGTTCAAATTAAAACTAGTAACAACTTAATACCTAGAATTTGTTGTGAAAATATTATGAATTTAGCACTTTTAAAAAAAAAGAGCAATACACAAAAAAAATTCACAAGATTTTTCACAATAATTTAGTTGGTAAATTTTTACTAATTTTCATCTAGGTCCACCACTAACGTCA
Organism: Quercus robur; assembly: GCF_932294415.1. Lineage (NCBI taxonomy): Eukaryota > Viridiplantae > Streptophyta > Magnoliopsida > Fagales > Fagaceae > Quercus > Quercus robur. The sequence goes on from NC_065543.1 coordinate 44,589,866, forward strand.
CTTTTTTACTTACTATTATTAATCTGCCACATCAATATGTGTGAAAAGTTTTGTCAAATTTTTTGCGTCTATGGATATTCTCAAAAAAAAAAAAAAAAAAAATTCTAGGTGGTTCATATTAATTAGTAATTTTGCATCTAACAAGAGAATAGAATTTAAGAAATATTTAGATATTGTTTTTAAATGCTATTTTTAAATATATAAAAGGCCTCAATTTATTTTTCGTCTTAGGTCCCTCAATACATCACGCTACCTCTGCATATATGCAACAAAATCTCTCCCCTTTGGCAATAGAGAATTTTGACAATCGTTTGTATATGCTGTGGACATGTGGTTTACAACTTATTAATTTATTATTTAGTATTTACTCAAAAAAGATGTTTTATTATTGATATAAATTCAAATTCATTTTAATTGTTTGGTTTTATTATAAATAATTTTAGTATTATAAAAAAATTAGGGTACAAATTTAATTGAGTTAAAATTAGTTTATGAAATAATTTTTTTTTTCTTATAAATCTATGGGTTTGTTCTATTATCCCAACATCATGCTAAAACAACAATTGGTTTTTGGTATAGGTGGATATCTAACTCCAAATCTCTTGTTCAATGACAGAAGACTTTTCTAGTTATGTTAACTGGAACCCACTAAAACATTTAACAATCATGAATTTTATTTTTTGTGGCTATATTTAGCTTGGCCCCCCTAGAAAAAATTCATTGCTCTGCCACTAACTAAAACCCACATTTTTCTAATTTTTGATTGCATTAAGTGATCGGCATGCTCAATCTTATTTCCATAAGTGAAAAAAAAAGGTAAACATTTATCCTATTAGTGAAATATTTCCTTTTACCCGTAAAGAAAAAAATAAATCAATAAGAAAACTTGTTCCAAATTCAACCACATAGATCACAACTACTCATAAAGCTCTAACCATATTGTTGAGGAGATTCTCAGAATCATCAAAGAAAAAAAGAATTCTGCATCATTCCATTTGGAAATCTCTGAGCTATTAGAAAGGGAGCAAAATATGTGAACTCAAAAGGGTTGATCAGACTGGTGGTTGATGAGAGAGATATACGAAGTATTTTCATATGTTGGTGAACAAAGGAAGACTGAATATTTAAATCTTAAGGCTCAAATGGTAGATGATCAATGGATCGACTCAGTACAGGAAAGAACAAGGAATAGTGGATCATTTTAGTGGAATCTTATATCAATTCTCTATGGAACATATTTTGAGTCCACTTCAAGCAATAGACATGTAGTGCCTAGATACTAATCAATAGCAGAAGTACCATATGCCCTCTCAAATGACTGTTTTAAAGGCCTTTGGTCCAAATGGATTTTAAACATTCTTTTATCAGAAATATTGGAGAATTGCGATAAATGTGGTGAGGATATGCAGTCACAATGCAGTGCTGGTGTTAGCAAAAAATAAAGATACTGCAAGACAGTTTGACTCTTACACCTGCTTACTCTACTACTAAGGAGAGGAATCACAAACATCCTTTAAAAAAAAAAAAAAAAAAAAAGGAATCACAAGCAATCATTATCCTATCAAGGAACCACAAGGTGTGCAGACATCAGTTAGAAGCCATTCCTAGATCTTGAGAGACACAATCAGTCTGGCTAAAGTAGCACCATGAATGTATATGCATGTTTTTTGGTCTAAACTTCCATAACCGATTTGTCAATTTGTTGTATTTTCATGTGGCTGCATGGTTAGGTCAGATGTGGTGTCCTAATTTTCTGGCTTCTGTCTGGTTTTGCTTCCCTCGCTAATGAATTTTGGCATTGTCTCAAATAAAATAAAATGGAAATCTCACTTTCCATAAAACCTTTCAACCTTAAAGTCGAGTTGTTGAAAATTTGCAAAATTGCATTGCAAATTTTATTATCTAAGCAGTTGGATGTGAGATCTTCCGTAAAGTATAAAGACATATGCTAAATATAGTATAATTAACCTCACTTTGAATGAAATGTAAATAAATTCAAACTTCCACAAACAGAAAATTGCAAAGTGAAAATTGTGCTTACAATATGTCTAATTAACAATAACAGGTCACTAAAACAATTTCTTCCATTTGCACACCATTGTCTTCTTGTTCCCTTGAAGACAATGCTTGAGAAGCTACTTTACTGGAATTTCATTTGGATCCAGTCATGTATCTGATCAACTAATTGACAAATCTTTTTAAACAAGCTACAAACTACATTGAGTACTAAATTAGTTGTGTAGCATAGACAATGATAAACTTGTTGGTATGAATGACATGGTGCCCCTAGGATCAGGATTGGACATAAATTAACCATGAATAGCCAAAAGGGCGAAATGATTATTGCAACAAGTAGCTCTATAGCAATAATTCCAAAAACTAGACAAATGAACCTCAATCTAGGTAGGTTCTCAGTGTCTTGAGGTAGTAGTTTTATCCCTATATATGCAATGCCATGGATGATTGTAGCCATGATGAAAAACAAGATGATAGCAAAATGTGTATCAAGTGGCGAAACGCCCATAACTGGAAAGTGGAAACCAATTAAGGTAGTCAGAAATGAGGTGAGGAATAGAAGAAGCCCATGAAATGCTTCAAAGAAAACAAGTGCTTCATCACTGGCACATATCCTTGAGCTTTTACATCAATAAAAAAACCCACAAAATCAACTTTACTTCAAGAATAAAAAAAGGAAATCCCTTCAGCTTTATTAAGTTTCTCTCCCAAACCTACCACAATGAGTGCAATTCAATGCAAAGAGATGAACAAGCCACTATCAATATACCCTTACTATAAGAAATAATCTGAAAATTTGTCTTATCAAGAGATGAATAAGCCACTATCAAGATTATTTCATTCACCTTTACTATAAGAAATAATCTCTGACAATTTGTCTTATCAAGAATTCTAAAAATTCCGTCTATCATATGTGTGTATGCTTGGGCAGTGGTGAGTTTGTAATAACTGAAGTCATTCAATAAGCAATAGGTTTGATATAAGACTTCTTGTTCCTCATACATGCATTAATCTTGATGTTAAAATATAAACAACAACCAAGCCTTAGTCCCAAAACTTTGAAATCTACTAGGGATCCTCAACAGACTAATCAGAGTTGGCCACATATATTATTTTTTGTCATTCTAATCATACTCTGTCTCCTTTATTGATGTGTCATTTTTTACTACTTCTATTAATGTTATTTTAGAAATTTCTATAACTTTTTTCATTCACTCAACATGAACCAACTCAAACCAACTCATATCCTCATTGATGGATTAATCGATCTCCTTTGCACATGATCAATATTTATTAATTTAGTTCTAAAAATAATCCATTCAATATTGCCGGTTTGTATTTATTTTCAGAACTAATTTAATAAAATCCATGTCATAAGAAAAATCAAATGGATTATAAATAAAAAACTGAAAATATAGACTATAAATAAAAAAAATCTTAATATAGAAAGTTATATATGTGTGTTGTTTAGTTATTTGATATAAGAAAAATTTTATTTCAAATTATCATGCCTTAGTCCTCAAATTGTAGCACGCCTGCACTCATTTTATGAATATTGCTTTTTAATAGCCTTACATTTGATACTATAGAGTTTAATTGGTGTTATAACAATCTTATAACATTTTCCCTTTAACTTAATAGGTATCCAACGATCATACAATACTTCTGTATACTTTTCCACTTCTTTCTCCTTGCTCTAAGTGAGTGAAAAACTGTACCTGTCCTATATACAGCAACTGCCGCAGTATTGCGGGCAGGAAATTCTTGTCCAAAAGACATTATGAACAGAAAAAGGTTTTGAGGGAATGGAGTTTTGAGACAAAGATAACGGACGTATCATTAATGCACAGATTGCAAGCTATACCTTCTGCGCACCCGCACATTTCTTCAAAACTAGATCAACATTCAGTGGAAGTTGGCTTGTGTTGGCTTACGGTTGCAGAGTAATATGTAGTTACTAAAAAATTATACTAAAGTCTTTTATATTATAAAATATTAGTAGAACATTTTATTTTTGCAGCTTCTTTAAAAATATTGATAGATGCGTGACTTTATGGGGAAATTCTTGCTTCTAGAAAACCAACAAATTAAAATGCCTAGATACACATTTGTTTTCTAAAAAAAGAAAATGTTTATTTATTTATTTTTATTTTATTTTTACAATTTGACCAATTATTAGGATTAATAACACTTTTCCTCCTTAACAATGGTTTAGTTGTACTGTCCATCTACTCTTCAGAACTGAATAATGTTACCCATTAACTATTAGTAACAGGCGCTTTGGCCCCATCCTTTAAATTCTCCAAATACGTCATTAACTACTCTTTTAATACAACTAATTATTTCATTCCACATCTAATCATCATCTTCACCTATACTTGTCTTCTTAAGTCAATTTATCTTTGAACACAACTTGTTTCTCTCCCTTCAAACCCCATCACTGTCTAATCTCTCTCTCTCTCTCTTCCTTTGATTTCATTTAATTTTTATTTTTATTTAACTTTCTAATGCACATATCTAGTACCACCAACCTATATTGAGTGGTTATGTTCTCCCCTAATATCATCTTTCAACCTTTAAAACATCTACCATTAACTTTTCAAGTAAGGATTAAATTTATCTACTATAAATTAAACTAAATGTGGGAATCCCTCTTCTTAAACCAGGTGTTCATTAATGTTAAATCCTATGTTGCTCTAAAGTCTATAATAACATCTCTTAATGCATTTCTTACTCCATAACCTTGGCCCCCATTAGCTCTTTCAAAACTCCCACTATTTTTTCCGATATAACCATTCAGGCCTCATTCAATAATAATTATTTCTCAATTTGGTACCCCCTAAATCAATTCATTCATGGTTAATATCCTTCCAAAATTTGTCCAATTGATTCTTCTAACTTTTGTTTGAGAAGTCTTTGAGACTATGTCAATTGTCTCTTCTCCTAAAGCAAGTGTCATTAACAACATTCCATCCCTATCCTCCCAACCTCAACCACTTTTTTGTCAGGACATTTATCCATTTCTAATTCTATATTTTTCTGTATACCATAATCTATGTATTAAATTTTCAATTTATCTAAAATTTTCACCTATTCCCTTAATCTCCCAAAGACACACTAAGTTTATGACGTACCACAAACCCAATAAGGGGCCGAGAGAAAGTGAGGCCACTACATGCTCAACCTATATGTCTATCTGTCTATATAATTTATCAAATTATCTAACAAATATATATTGATCTACTTAATTTGAGACTTACCATAATAAAATAAAATGAAATTTAACCGTTATTCTAAAAAATTTGTCAGAACTATCATAGTCATAGGTCTAACCCCTTTAGGGTGTGTTTGGTTGGGGTGAAAATAGGGAGATGGAAAATAGGAAGAGGAAAATAGGGTGAAAAATGTTGTTTTCCACTGTTTGGTTGAGGAAAGAAAATAAGAGAAACAAAAAATAGGGAAGAAAATTTTTCCTCATAGGCCCTCTTTTTTATCCTCCCAAATTGGGAGGAAAATGAAGAGAGAAAAGTTATGAGAAATGCATTTTATACAAATACTTGGGAGGAAAATGAAGAGAGAAAAGTTATGAGAAATGCATTTTATACAAATACCTCTACTTTATTACACTCACCTACCCCTCTCACTTTTCCACTATTATATAACAAGATCATAATAGTCAATTTATAAAAACTACATTTTTCATTCTTCCCTTTTTCTCTCTAACCAAATAAAAAGGTTTTTCACCCTCCCACTTTTCCACCCCTCCAACCAAACACACACGAGAGAAAACCAAATCTTTTCTATCCTCCTACTTTTCCATCCTTTCACTAATTTTCTATTCTCCCATTTTTCCACTCCTCCAACCAAACAGACCATTAATGAAATAAAATATTTCCAACCGGCAAGTGGCAACCTCAACAATTATAAATCTCCCTACCCAAAAGAGGTTCCAACAAAGATAATCCATTCCTATTGAGTTACCCCTAAAAAAAAAAGCCATTTCCATTGAGTCCAAATTTCTCGACGATTTTAATGATATCAATATTCTATCAAATATCCGTGTTGCAACTGGCTTTAGTCCAATCCAGGATTTGCTTCAAACACCTAAAAGGAGAAGATAAAGGGGTGAGATAATAAGTAGAACCTATCAAAAACAACTCAATAGGTAGGACTTGTTAACATGGGGCATGGGGACTAGCCATTTTAGTAAAATCAAAATGTGACAATCTTCTACAATATTTTGCAAAAACAAGTCAGAGAACAAAGTGAAAATAAATTCAAACTTCCACAGGGAAAATTGCGTAAGTGAAAATTTTGCTTACTTTGTAGGTAGTTTACAATATCAGGCCACTAAATCCTGAATTACTGCCAGCTGCATCTCAAAATCTCCTTCCCTTGAACAAATTGCATCAGAAGCTCCTGATTGGAATATCTGTAAGAGCCGCCCATACATCCAACAAAGTAATCCAGAAATCTTGTTATACAAGATATGTACTGCCTTGAGTACCATATCAGTTGTTTTGTAAAGACCCTCATAAATTCCTCGGTACCAATGATGCAGTACCCCAAAGGTCAGGATTAGACATAAATCAAACATGAATAACCTAAGGGGAGAAATGATTAATGCAAGAAGTAGCTCAGCAGAAAAAATTCCAGAAACCAGATAAACAAGCCCGACGATGAAACGGTAGGCAGCATCTGCATCTTGCGGTTGTACTTTTATCAACAAATTTGCAATGATATAGACAATTGTAGCCACTATTAAAAGTGAGATGATACCAAGATGTGTTTCAAGTGGCGAGACACCCAAGAAATGAAAGAGTACACCAATTATGACAACCAGAATCGCATCGAAGAAGACAAGATCCACATCAAATGCTTCAAAGAAAACGCGTTCTTTATCACTAGCACATACACAAACAAAAAATCCATTAGCTTCAAAATCCACTTAACTTCTCCCCAAAAAAATAAGAGGGAAAAGGGAAATTCTTTTAGCTTCAAAGATTTCTAAGATGATCTTGTTATATGCATTAATTTGAAAATATTATGATTTAAGTTGAAGGTGTAAAACAGGTCAAGGAAATAAACGATTTGGAGGTGAAGAGTATTAAACAGATATAATATATAGAAAATTAATATTGAATTGACTTAATATGTAGAAAATAATATTAAACAGATTTTAAAATAAAAAATCTTACCATATAATATTAATAAATCTGGTTATTATTATTTTTTATTAATTTTCAAATATTAATAAAAAATCTTACCATATAATATATAATATTAAACAGATATAATATAGAAAATCTTACTAACCAGATAGGTTATATGGTAAGATTTTTTTAAAAAATAAAAAATAATAATAATAACCACATGTGGTAATTGAAATTTCAATATTAAAAAAAAAAAAGACATTAATGTTTACCCTAATAAATATCAAAGACCTAATCTGCTTAGCTAACCCTACTAAATAATCCCCAAACTATGCATATCCAGAAGCTAAAGCGTAACTTCAATGAGGCATACAAGCACATATATGTACATACATAAACATATTTATACAAAGAGTAATTCTACGGTACCCCCAAAAAAAAAGGGGGTTACGGTACCCACTAGTAGGTAACCTGTTACATCAGGTTACTTTTTTCTCACATTTGACGGTTTCATGCTCACATTGTGCAGTTCCAACATCACATGTGACAGTTCTTTTCTCACATTTGGTGGTTCCCTTACTTTTTTTTCTCACATTTGACGGTTTCATTCTCACATTGTGCGGTTCCAACATCACATATGACAATTCTTTTGTCACATTGGATGGTTCCCTTACTTTTTTCTCACACTTAACAGTTCTATCCTCACATTGTGCAGTTCCAATATCACATGTGACAGTTCTTTTCTAACATTTGGTGGTTCCCTTACTTTTTTCTCATATTTGACGGTTCCATCCTAACATTGTGTAGTTCCAACATCACATGTGATAGTTATTTTCTCACATTTAGTGGTTCCCTTACTTTTTTTTTCTCACATTTGACGGTTCCATTCTCATATTATGCAGTTCCAACATCACATGTGACAATTTTTTCTCACATTTGGTAGTTCCCTTATTTTCTTTTTCTCACATTTAACAGTTTCATCCTCACATTGTGCAGTTCCAACATCACATATGATAGTTCTTTTGTCACATTCGGTGGTTCTTTACTTTTCTCTCACACTTGACGGTTCCATCCTCATATTGTGCAATTCCAACATCACATGTGACAGTTCTTTTCTCACATTTGGTGGTTCCCTTACTTTTTTCTCACATTTGATGGTTCCATTCTCACATTGTGCAGTTCCAACGTCACATGTGATAGTTTTTCTCAGATTTAGTGGTTTCCTTACTTTTTTTTTCTCACATTTGACGGTTTCATCATCACATTGTGTGGTTTCAACATCACATATGACAGTTCTTTTGTCACATTGGGTGGTTCCCTTACTTTTTTCTCACACTTGACGGTTCCATCCTCACATTATGCAGTTCCAACATTACATATGACAGTTCTTTTCTCACATTTGGTGGTTCCCTTACTTTCTTTTTCTCACATTTGATGGTTCCATCCTCACATTGTGCAGTTCCAACATCACATATGACAGTTCTTTTGTCACATTTGGTGATTCCCTTACTTTTTTCTCACATTTGATGGTTCCATTCTCACATTGTGCAGTTCCAACATCATATGTGACAATTTTTTCTCACATTTGGTGGTTCCCTTACTTTCTTTTTCTCACATTTGATGGTTCCATCCTCACATTGTGCAGTTCCAACATCACATATGACAGTTCTTTTGTCACATTGGGTGGTTCCTTACTTTTTTCTCACACTTGATGGTTCCATCCTCACATTGTGTAGTTCCAACATTACATTTGACAATTTTTTTCTCACATTTGGTGGTTCTCTTACTTTTTTCTTACATTTAACAGTTCCATTCTCACATTGTGCAGTTTCAACATCACATGTGGCATTTTTTTTCTCATATTTGGTGGTTTTCTTACTTTTTTCTCACATTTGACGGTTCCATCCTCATAGTTGAGGTCATTTTCTTGATGTTTATATTTTTATTATTTATATATGATGGTGAACCAAAAATTAGACTATCTTCAATTCGTCCGTAGTGTCGTTCAAGACCAGAAAGGTCATCCAAGTGTAAGAAGGTTGTCCAGCATGGAGTCACCTGGACAACCGCCAAAAACTTAGAAACTTTCGGAGTAAATCTATATCCAAAAGCTTATGATTCAGACCGCGTTCTACTATTCTGAAGTAGGAGCAAAATTCTTATCCATCGCTCTAACTTCCCACTAAGTTCTGAACTTCTGATGGCAGTTGTAGAAATTAAGTCTGAACGTTCTAACTTCCATCCACATTGAGGAAGTTACTAAACAAGTAACCACTCTAAAGCTCACTATAAAAGGACTCAGCCATATGAAATCAAAGTAAGTTTTTCACCACTTATAGAGTTGGAATTCCTAATTTCAAGAGAGAAAACTAACTTAAGCATCGGAGGGTTCTTGGCCAGTTCACCACAGTCACCTTTGATCTTGTGCTTCTTTCTTTTCAAGCCTTCCAAGCAATCTCAAGCCCATTGAAACCCGAAGCATTCAGCCTACTGATTTTCTATGCATCATCAATATATACTATAAAACCGAAGATGTATAACCTTATGTTCTCTCTAATTGTTCTTATGCAACATCTGCAACTTAATCACAGTTGTGTGTTTATTGTGGTGTCTAAGGTTGGAAATAGGGTGACTATACAATTAGCAAGATATGCAAAAAAATCCAATACAAAGTTTGTTGACAATTTTAAATTTTCAGTAAACACTTGAATTGAAACTGCAGATCCAGTATGAATAGTCATCAATCGAGGCTACTACACTAGGTTTTATATTTTTTAGGCATTTTCATTAGATCCACGTGTGTGGAAGTGTCAAATGACTGTGTCCGACACGAGTATAACCACCCCAATTAAAGTGTTTATGCAATTTTGTTTCATAAAATTATTATTATATTTCGACCCATCTAAAACAAAATAAACATCCCAAAAAATTTCCACAATAACAAAAATTACCAATAGAAAAGCTAAAAACAATTAAGCATAATTGACCGATTTTATCAAAAACGAACAACCCAATCCTTTTAAAAAAAATTATGAAAATAATTTTGTCATTGAGAGTTTAGCATATCGACCACAATGATAAGTGTGAGCCTTATTTGAGTCAGCAGAGCCTCCACTAGCTAAGTCTGAGAGAGCCCTAATAGCAATGAAATGTTTTCGTTGTTGAAGACTTATCGGTGCCACAAAGCACTTCTCTCTCTCTCTCTCTCTCTCTCTCTCTCTCTCTCTCTCTCTCTCTCTCTCTCTCTCTCTCTCTCTCTCTCTCTCTCTCTCTCTCTCTCTCTCTCTCTCTCAGGGTTTATCAAAATTTATACAAACTCGCCATTCTAAAGCCATTTGGTATTTGTTCCTATAAAATATTAGAATGTGTAATTTGAACATAATTGGCTGTTAAAAGGTCAATTTTCATCTCTATACTTTGTTCGAATCAGCATGCTGGCAAGTCGATATATTTTTTGCCGAGCAACTCTAGTTCGAATCCTTCACACTTGCAATTTTTTTTTTTTAATTTTCAATTTTTGGTCCATAAGCTGAAAAGCCCACAAGAGCCTACGCCCAAGAAAAACCCTAGTTCATCCCAAATCTTCATTCCTTCAATGTCGATGATAACAGCCACTGATTTTCCTCTCTTTCTCTGCCCTGTTGTTCGAAGTCTCCACCATTTCTTGTCACTAAAATTTCAGTACGTCTCATCCTTATTCTTTAGTTTTCCATCTGAGGTTTTTGCCGTTTGGCTTTTGTATTGCTGAATTGTTATTAATCTTGTTTTGTTTTTGTTTTCCTTTTTGGTTTCGCAGGGCCAGGGATAGACACAGGTAGGGGCCCGGGCCCCTCTAGCCCAATTTTTTTTTCTTTTTTTAAGTAGGTTAATTTTCCAAAAAAAAAAAAAAGACTTGGGCCCCCTCCGAAATTGTAACCCAGCCGGCCAGCCCACATGTAAAAAAAAAAAAAAAAAAGGTTTAGTCCAAAAATGTAAACCTAACAGTCCAACCGAAGACTCCAGTCTCCGAAGTCCAAACAGAAAAACAAAAGGAAAAAAAGAAAAAAAGAAGAAAAGAAAACCTAAGGCTAAGGCAAGACAGAGAGAGTGAAGGGCTTTTCAAAAAAAAAAAAAAAAAAGACAGGTGTAACTTCTTTAATATTGGATACTTTTTCTAGTCCAAATTCACTATTGGCTTTTTGATTATTTGAACTGTTTTTGCCTTTATTTATTACAATCATCTCAAACTTGAACTATTTTTGCCCATACTTCAAGCACTACCATATTTTTCTTGATACACAATGTTAGGTCCTGTTGCTGCATGCAATGGGGTATTGCTATTTTTCCCTCTATACTAGTTTCTCTGCACCAGGTACTGTTGGATTTCTGCACTCTGCACTGGTTACTGTTGAATTTCTACACTAGATAGCTGCTGCCTGTAGTGTGTGGACTGCTGTTTTCTTAATGCAATTGCATCAATAGCACTCACTGAATAGGCTTGCTTGTGTATCTGATGGTGAAAGTGGTAATAAATACATGTGTACATAATATTATAGATTGCGTCATTTATTTCTTTTGAGCTGAATATTGGCAATTGTTGTATGTGTACAATTTTTTTGTGTGGATTATTTAATTAGTGTACTTGAAAATCTTAGGGTTTTCTTGGTTTTGGACGAGGGTTGTACTTATTGGATCATAAATGAATGTAGCCAATTGCTTTACTAGTTATATGCTTTGCCTTCAAGATCATATCTCCACTTCATGCAAGACCCGTTTGGAAAAATAGTACTTACTTTGGTATTTTGGATGTTAGAAACTTGAAAGAAAGCATTGATTTTTTCATTCACCAAGTAAAATTTGCACTGATATATTTCTCAGCTTAACAACATGTCTAGCCAATACTAAACTAACAATATCATTTCACATCACAGAAAATTATTCTCATATACACAAATATTCACTTCCACAAAAACGTATTGCAAAAAAATCTATACACATAGCTCTTAGTTCCCACTATTTTCTTTAAGTGCAGGCAAATGAAAGTTGGTGGACTCTTTTTATAAAGGATGTGGCAACCTGTGGTGAACATAGAGCCAAAACTCACAATAAATTCAAATGAAATGGCTTAAATGCCCCACTTATAACTCCAAAAAAAAAAAAAAAAAAAACCCTTAGTTTGGATAATAAAATGAAGTAAACAGTGTTTTATTATTGTGAACTCACATTACAAATATCACATGGCATATTGCAAAAGATAGTACACTAAAGTAAAAACAGAATTCACTAATTAAATACAATGCTTATTGTGCAATTTTTAAATAACTTGCAACTGTACAAAATAATTTGAATGTATTCAACATCATAAGTCCTACTGCCTATTCAATCTAACACGTCTTTCTGCCGTTTGAAATGGTTGAGCTGCAAATCACTTTATGTCTCAAGACGCTTGAAATGCATCCCTCATAAATCCTGAAGTGGCAAACTTTGCCAATTTGTCTGCCTATGCACAAGTCAGAACCAAGGCAAAATGAGAAATATTAACAAAAATAGTCAAAAGGTGGCACTAAGAAGCAGGCAAATATGTACAAATATTTATGTTCTTCGCGTACATTGGCCTTCACATAATGCTGTTAAAAGCTCCTTAAGGGAGACAGTAAATGCAGAATGCTAGTTAGAATAATCAAATACGTATTTATGTCTCCACTTACTACCTAAATGAAGTAATATACTAGCTAGCCGCAAGGTAAGAACTTCAATAAATAATCCTCGGCATTACCAGAACTTCACTTTCTTACAGCAAATTGTGGACAGGTGTTTTAATTTTAAAAAGGGTACCTAAGGTACTGTATCTAAGTTTTGCTCTTTTTATATATATGCATCTTAGCATCCTCAACAATCAAACAACATAAATTGATATCTAAAAACATGCAGGGCAACTCACATAAACAAGGGTAGTGCAACTCACAAAATTCCATCTCCCTTTCAATTAAAAATAAAATTCACTAAATTGCAGCAAGGAAGTGCCCAGCTGCTGGGGTTGCTTGTGTGGAAGGTCCAGAGAGAAGGAGCCAGGGAAGGAAAGTGTGAGCTTCTCTATAAACTTGAAACTGCTGAGAGAGAGACAGAAGAGTTGAAAAAACTGAGACGTGAAGATGCAAGAGCCACTGAGAAAGTTGTGAGAAGCAGAATAAGAGTGAATTAGAAGAAAAGCTAAAAGAAGCTGAAAATGTCATCAAAGAATTGAGACGCTTGAAGCCCAAGAGCATTCTTCTGAGCTATGGAAGCACAAATCTGCCTTCATTGAACTTGTGACAAACCAACGGCAACTTGAAGCTAGAATGGGTTGCGCACTTAGGAAAATTGAAGCTACAAAACAAGAACTTGGAGTAGTATTAGAGCAAAAGGAGGAGGCAGACTTGATGGTTCAAAAACTATCAATGGAGATGGTAAAAATGCATAAGGATTTGGAGCAAAAAGAAAAAATTCTGTCAGCAATGCTTAGGAAGAACAAGCTGGATACAAAAGAGAAACACTTGCTTTTAAAGGAGGTTAAACAATCAAAGGCTAAGAGAAAGCAAGCTGAAATAGAAACTGAAAGGTGGAGGGCAGTATCAGAGTCTAGACATGAGAGGCATTCATTAAGAAGTATGTTGACTAACCAAGTAACTTCAAAATTGGACTTTTACACAGGGGCAAGAGGGGTGCATCAGCATGCAACAGGATCATCATACAATGGAAAGACAAGATCACAGCCAACTGATCTTGTTCTTGAGTATGGGCATATTGGACTTAAAAAGGGCAGAAGGAAGCCAGAACTTTCTCCAATCTCTGACTGCTACTCACTGGAAGGAAATGAGGCATTGGGTAAGAACAAATTTCCCAATTTTTATTAGGATTTAACATATATGAACTCTTAGCTTTAACCAACATTATCAATAGCGAACTCTAATACACATGTGCGCACGCACACACATATTCTTGATTTTATTTTCCTTTATAAAATCCAGTCAAAATGCTTTAATTCCCGATTATGTATAAAATTCTAGATTCTTATTTTCTTAATACCTTCCCTTTTCTTGCTTTTTAAGCTATGACAGCTGATGTTAAGCAATTGGAAAGTTGGGTACTGTCAAAAGCTGAGAAGTATGCAACTTTAATTGAGCAAAGGCATCACTTAGAACTAGATGCTTTTGCAGGACAAATGAGAATCAAAGATGAGAAATTAGAAACATTTCGTTGGCAGTTGATGAGCATGGAACTAGAATCAAAGCGGCTGCATTCCCATATTGAGGGAATGAATGAGGATATGTCACAGCTCAGACATGATAATATGAAATTGGAAGCCTTGTTATTGGAGAGAGAAGAAGAATTAACTTCCTTAAAAGAGCAACTAGCATCACAATTGAAGGCCCTAAATTGCCAAAATACTAATTTAAATTGTTCTGTACATAGTCTAGTAATAGCCCATGAGGCCATTGGCTCTGAAGTTATCAATAAGAGAAAACAGAATGAGAAAGAGAAAGAAACAAGGACTCCAAATTCGGAGGATTTGTGTCAAGAGGAAGATGCTAAGAAAGAAGAAGGAAACTCATCCTTTAACCAGTCCAAGGATGTAGGTTTAATAGCCCATTCTCCTGAAAAAGAGTTAGAAGATGATAAGGAAATTGCCAATGAGGGTCCTGTAAAAGAGGGAAGAACAAGTCCAGTGGATATTGATGTTACTGAAAACCTGGCATCATCTAGTCAGCCCTTGAATAAGACAAACAATTCTCCTTGGAGGATGGATCTTCATGCTCTTCAAGTTTCTTATAAGATCAAAAGGCTGAAGTAGTAACTTCTAATGCTTGAGAGACTGACAGGGAAGCAAGAAAGCCTTGAAGATACAAAAAGCAATGATAATGGGCAAATTGGGATCAAGAGTTTCCTTTCATTGATGTCTTTGCTGAATAAACAAGTTGGCAGGTACTAGTCCTTTCAAGAGAAGGCAGATGACCTTTCCAAACGCATGGTAAGCTTGGATTAATTCAGTAAAGTTCAAAAAACTATGACAATAAAATTGACTTTTGGCAATTCAGTGTTCTCAACACTTAATAGTTGCAAAATTTCAACCATCTCTTTTAAATATCGGTGCTTCTGTTTGGCTTCAATTAGGGCCTAACACACTATATGACATTCTCATTGGCCTCTCTTTTGGCAGTTTAAAAATGTAGTCATTTACGTATGGTTTCTTATTTATATTTTTCAGCATGAGCATAATCTAACTGCGAGTGGTGGACATTCTAGTACAGCAAGACCAAAGGAAGAAACTAAAGCACTACAAAAATTCCTAGACGAAACATTTCAGCTGCAGAGACAGAAATGGGTGGAAATTCAATCCAAGATTGCTTCTGGATTTGTTGGGGTCACTGAAGAAATAAATAAGATTGCCAGCTTTGACATGAAACGCTTTGCTTATAGTGTCAGAACTCTCTTTCAGGAAGTTTAAAGGGGCCTTGAGGTTCGGATAGCTTGAATTATTGGAGATCTTGAGGGGACATTGACTTGTGAGAGGATGATACATTTAAGGAGGTAGTGAGGAGAGCTAAAATAAATTTAAAAAAAAAAAAATTTTAAGATGAGGCTTAATACATATTAGATAGTCTTGCAGTTTGTAAGTGTTTCTACTGATTTTTTTTGAGATTTTTTTTTTCTTTTTTTTTGAGAAACCAGTCTATGAGACAGAACGATGCTTTTATTAAAACATAAGAAAACTAATCAAATAGAGCAAGGGGGATAATGTCCCCAGGTAAGTCTTCAACCCAAACCTGACGTTCTAGTTCTAGCACAACCCAAGATTTCTTTGCCAAAGCATCGGCAACAGGCAATCAATGGTGGACTGTCAAGCCCTTCGGTGTAAAGATTAATTTGTCAAATATATAAGAACCGAAACTCAAACAAAACAATAATATCATAAACCCACAAAGTTTAGAGAAATAATATAAACCCATATCGGCGATAATCATATGTAAAGAGAGAACCTGAAGATTGTGGGTGGCACCGCCGATTTAGAATGGAAGAGAAGAAGTGCCGCCGAGTCATCCGGGAAGAGATGAAGCGCCGCCGAGTTGGATTGGATATGAGTGCGCCGCTGATTTGAATATGGATTGGAAGAATAAGCTAGAGAGTGGCGTTGACGAGTTGGATTGGATGAGAAGAAGCGCCTCCGATTTGAGGTTGTGGGTGCGTCGAGCTCCGAGGGTTTTGTGGGTGCGCCGCAGATGTGGTATCAACTGTCTGATTTGAGGGTTTTGTTTAGAGAGGCAAACAGAGCAATGAGCAAACGAAGTAGAGAGGTAGAGAAGCAAACGTGAGAAAGGAGAAAAGGCTGAAAAGCATGATGAATGTTTTAGTTTTTTGTTTATATATAAAACCTGCTTTCGGTAACCAAAAATCTTTAAAATTATATTAACGGTCGAGATTAAAATAATAATAAATTAACGGTTCAGATATAAGTGGGTACCGTACCCTCCTATTTTTTGAGGGGTATGGTAGAATGACCCTTATACAAAAACCATGTTCAATATGTGATAAAAAGCTTACAAAATTGAACCCTGATCGCTAAATTCAAAGCCGCATTTAAGTTGAAACTTTTAGAAAAAAAAAAAAAAAAATCAATTATTAAACAAGAATTAATCCATGTAACAATCAAATTTAGAAATAGATAGAAAAACGAAGGAATAGAGAGATAAAACCCAGAAGCCAAACCTTTCCCATGTTTGACGAAGATTTGCCCAAATTGATAAAACCCTGAAACTTGTAGAAAACAAAAGGCAATAAGTCAATTAATAAACAAAAATTGATCCAACCATCAAAAATAACGATCAAAATTGAAAAGAAAAAGAATAGAGATATTAAAGATTTCAATCAGATCGTTAACAATCCACTACTAAATAAAAATAGAATCAAGTAACAAACAAATTTAAACAAAGAAAGAGAGGACTTGAAAATGGCAGATAAGAGGGCATAGGAATAGTCATGGATAGGGACTTAGAGTTAAGGTTTTTTTATAGGAGACGAAGAAGAGGCGTTGTTCGAGCACTAATTTCTAAAATTCCTAACCTCTGCGGCTCGACGCATGCTGTTGTTTGATATCAATGGATTTTGGGGTTCTGATGCCCAAATAGGGGGTTTGGGTTTGGATCCCAACCTCTGAAATTCACGTTTCTTAACACAGATCGGCAACGGCAAACTTCCATTGCCACTGCCATCGGAGATCACAACGCTTTCTGTCCGCGTCCGAAGCTTTTTTTTTTTTTTTTGAGCTAAAACGGTAGAAGAAGCTGTCATTTTTAAAAAGGGCAAATTTGACGGCTGACCGAGAGTTGGAAAAAGGAAAGTAACTTTTTAACCTTAATTATTAAATAAAAAAAATTTTAAAATTAAAATTAAAAATTAAATAAGATAAAAACATGTGTAGTTAAGAATTAGGGTGGAGTTTGTGTTCAGTGGTTAGTGTCACTGCATATATTACGATGCAAATATATATCTAAAATTAGATATGTGTCCTTATCCTGACGGGTCCAGTGATCATTGGCCACTGAACACAAGCCAGATCTTAAGAATTAAATAACCGCTAACCTTAGGATGATCATATATAAATATATACAAGGTGTGGAGAAAATGATTAAAGTTCAAGTTTTCAAAAGGAAATTTCACATATATATACACTTATATTATGTTAAAGTAGAATTTATTTTAATATACAAGAAATTAAAGTTGATATTCTCAAAAAAAAAAAATTAAAGTTGATTTATTATAAAAAATAAAGCTTAAAGCTAAATTATTTATAAAAAACAATTTAGACAAATAGTAAAATGCCAAAAAAAAATTTTAATTTTGATAAAAGCACACGAAATATCTTTTCATATATTAATGATAAAAAAATTCAAAAGGCGAGGCCACGTGGGCCACTGTTCTAACTTCCAAACATACTTCCGTCGTCCCTGGCACCCAAACTAGGGTTAATTAAATGGTCACTTTCGGTAAGGATTTCGATTCGAGGAATATCTGTTGTCCTCATCAAAGGAAAAATGCATATATGATGAAGAAGAAAATGAAGTCATTAGACTAACCTTTCGTGATCAACCTCAGAATCGGAAATGGTCTGCGACTCCAACTCTCTGTGCTCCCATCCATTCTTTGGATTGAGATCACGATTGATAGCCAGGTTGGCTTGAGCTTTTCGGACAAGGTCTGATGGATGGTAAGGTCTGGTATTTGTTCTTCAACTCACAATCTCATAATAATGGTGTTCTTTGAGGGAGCCTTATTAGGGAATCAATGAGTAATGGTGTTCTTTGAGGGAACCTTTCTAGGGAATCAATGAGAAACTATTTGATAATGGTGTTCCCAGGGAACTTTGCTCTTACAATCTGATAACTTTTTGTTCTTTCAACTCACAATAATGGTGTTCCCAGGGAAATTTGTTCTTCAACTTAAAAGGTTGGTTTTGTCCATGGGGAGTATTTTGGATTTTAGCCCACGTTGGAGAATTATTATGGGGATATATGGGACAAGCAGTGGGAATAGTGTATACGGGGATATATGGGACAAGCGAGTATATAGTATTTGGATTTTAGTTCCAAGCGCGGCTTTGGTGTATGGGGACAACCGGACAAGTAGTCAAATGGTATTCCCATTTTGGTTCCACGTTCCTTTAGTCGATTTCGCTTTGGATTTTAGTTCCGGCTTTAGTGTATATGGGGACAAGTAGTCAAATAGTACTCACATTTTGGTTCCACGTTCCTTTGGTCGATTTTGCTTTCCAGGTTTACTTACTGCTGTCAATAATTGATTTTACATTGGAGAGAGATTGCTCCTTATAAACATATCTTCATGTGCTTTCTCTGGCGATATGGGATTCTAAGATTACTTCTTCTTTTGATCCTTCACACATTGTGTTAAAAATTTGGTGGTACTTAACGTGGACGAATATAAATTGTAGGGGATTTAACTTAATTCAAGATAGTCACTCTCTATAGAAAAAGAGGGATATATACTAAGCAATTGGTTTATTCTAATTACAATTATGTATTAAAGGAGACTAACTCTAATCTCATTGCCTCACATGACTCAAAATAATTGGCTTGTTAATTTAACATGTGCTTTACGAATGAAGTCATGTATTAAATGAACTACATGTACTCAAATCCTAACTAACTCATCTTAATCTCAACTAACTAACTAACTAACTAAAGGAATTACAACAACTATGAGGAGATTACAAAGTATATGACATAATTTGGGATTCCTATTACAACGCTTTATTAATAATGGTAACAATTGCTTGATCTTGAACAGATGATTGAATTGTTTGATTTTGTTTTAATTTTGCACAATTCCTCATCCTAATCTCTAGTTTGAGGTTATGATGCTATTGTCATTTTTCTAAGGCTTTGTTGATTGAAATTTCCATTTATAGAACCCTAGATCGGATTAATTATGTTGCAACAAATTATACACCTTATTTGATCCAATCCATGAGGCCTAGAAATTGGAGCAACATAACCAAACTCCTGAAAAAGTGATGTTTTTAAATAGAATTTTGGGTCATACTTATTTCTGGTATCAAGGTTGTTGCAACTTATTGTAAAATCCTTAAGCTATCTTCTTATTTGCACTTTGCATGTTTGAAACCACTCTTGTTTATAATTTGAATAAGAATGATATTTTGTGATGCCCTAATTTGATTGATTGTGTGCTATGTGTGGGTGTATGATGAGTCCCACATCGGGTATATACTGGGTTGAACTGAGCTTTATTAACAACTGTAAAGAATCTCAATTGTGGCGAGTCCTTTTGAGGTATGACACAAATGTGGTTATAATTTGAATAAGAATGATATTTTGTGATGCCCTAATTTGATTGATTGTGTGCTATGTGTGGGTGTATGATGAGTCCCACATCGGGTATATACTGGGTTGAACTGAGCTTTATTAACAACTGTAAAGAATCTCAATTGTGGCGAGTCCTTTTGAGGTATGACACAAATGTGGTTAGCGTTTTTCCTTAGGTCGTTACGTATGGTATCAGAGTCGACTCGGTATCCCTTGTAGGCTTAAAGACATTACCCCACAAAGTAGGCCCTAATAAGGATGTTAGGGATTTAAGTGAGAGAGATTGTGATGCTCCAATTTGATTGAATTAGGCTTTATTAACAACTACAGGGAGCCTCAATTGTGACTAGTCCTTTTGAGGTATAGTACAGATGTGGCTGGTGTTTTTCCTTAGGTCGTTACATATTCCTTTTTTATATGTACCATTAATTAACAATTTTGAACATCATAAAAAATTAAAATAGTCTATTGTTTGGAATTTTAATTTTAGAGTTTACAACTCTATTCATTATTTCATAGATTTGATCTATGTGTAGATAGTTTTCCATTTGTAATTCTTTAAGCTACTTTGTGACTATTTTCATAAGGTAGTTTTGTTTCAATAAAATTATTTTCACCTGTATAAAAAAAAAATTGTTTAGAGTTCATTTGGTTTTGTTTCTATTCAAACTTTCCAACATTTTCCCTCCTATAGAGGTGATGGATAAGAGTAATTTCAGGATAACAACAAATGAAGAGATTAAGAATTTGTGAGTCTTTCAACATAGTTGAGGGATCTAAGGTGTGAAACTACTTTAATAAGGGTTATTTAGCCGCCTATTATAAAACCACATTTTGAAACATCACGCACAATATAGTCAAGCATCTGTAAATATGTTCATTAGGGAGTTATCATGGGTATTTTCATTTTTTTTTTTCAATTTCTATTTTTGATTGAATGTAGCTTGATAAAAGGCTTTTGAAAATTTGAAATTAAAACATCAATTCCAATATGTTTTTACAATTTGGTTATTCTCCTTTTATACAGGATCTATTGTTAGATGTCACCTAGCAACAATTCCAAGAGGAGTGAACTACAAACAAGTTTTGTTTGGAGAAGATGGATTAAATGCTAACGTTTTTTTTAGTTATATGATGTTTTAATTGTGGTGGAGAGAATCATCTTCTTATATTTTGAATTGTGGTAAGTTTTATTTTATATGAATGTATTTTGAATTAGAAACTTTCAAAAATAATTGTGATAGACTTTATTTTAGATTTTTCAATCTTCTGATCCTCTTTTTGTATGCTAAATTGGAACAGGTTTTATTTCATTTTGATGTATTTTGAATTAGAAATTCTCAAAAAAAATTGTAACAATTTATATTTTGATGTATTTCCAATACTATGTGATAGGTTTTATTTTAGTTTAAAGAATTGAATTAAAAACTTTTCTGCCATTGTATTGAGTGTTTTAGTTATTGACCAATGTCATGATCTTCTCGATATAGAATTGTGATAAGTTTTATATTGGCATAAATGCACTTTTAGTCCTTATATTTTGGCTTTTTTCCATTTTGGTCCTACATTTCTATTTTACCACTTTTAGTCCCTAAACCAATTAACGTGTTCCATTTTGGTCCTTACAGTCTCTCACTTAACGAAAATATCCTACGTGGCAAACGGAGTGCACTTTTGACATAGTAAATGTTGATGTGTCCATTAAAATAATATTAAAAAATGCACGTGACGAATAAAATAATATTAAAAATGCCACATCAGCATCTAATTTAAAAAAAAAAATAATTATCAATTTTAACTAAAAACAAAAAACAACAACAACAACAACAGAATTAAAATTTTAAAAATACATAAATCTAGATTTGGTTCATCTTCAACAAGAACACAAACCTAGATTTGAATATAAGATGACCACAAAATGCTATCTAATTTTCATTTTCTTTCCTCTCCTTTGTGCCGAAGCTCCATGGCCACCATGGCTGGAGCTTCCTCCACCTCCAATCTCTCTACCACTCAAACTAAATCTCACACACTTCGAACACTTGAGTCCCAAAACCTGATCTGAGTCCATCTCTCTCTACACCTCGGCTTCTCTCTCTTTGATCCAAAACGAGGCATAGCATCCCTGTTTCACCACGGAACTCAGCCAACACCACCGCGAAACCTAGCACTCACAAGACTCTCGACCTAAGCCCAAAATCAACAAACACTCTCTCTAAAACCGAATCTTTTTACTCCCAAACCCAAAAGCTACTCTCCGATCTACAAGCTAAAAGCATCTTGAATGGTGCTTGATCCACAAAAATGAGATGTGTAGGTTAAAGGGCAAAACAGAGGGTAAGTGCTGGGTATATGTGTTTGTGTGCTCAGTGTTTTAAGGCTTTGTGAGCATGTAACATGTGTAATAACACGCACACCCAGATTAGGTTGGTTAGGTTTGATGGCTATGCCAGATCGGTGAAGGTGGAGAGAAAGGGTTGGGTTGGTTAGGTTTGATGGTTGTGCCAGATTGGTGGAGGTGGAGATCGTGGGGGCTGGGTCAGATCAGTGGTGTTGGTTCAGTTTTTTTGGGTTGTAAGTGGTGGGTAGATCTGGGTTTTCTAGGTCTGGATTGGCTAGGTCCATTGGTGGGTTTGAAGAGAGGCTGAGATGTTTTGCTTTGTGTTGGTATGGTTAAGTTGGGTTTGTGTTGGTATGGTTGAGGGATTGAGCTGGGTTTGTTCAATTTTGTCGGTATTTTGTTAATGATTGTATTGTTTTAATTTTCAGATTTAAATCTTTTTTTTTTTTTTGTGGATAATTTGGTTTGTGTATATATATATGGATTGATTTTTTTTTTTTTACAATATTCTTTTATGATTTTTTTGTGTTTGATTTCTAGGTTTGTATGATTTTTTTTGGGTTTGTGCTCTTGTGTGATCTTGATGGGTTTGTATGATTTTCTGAATTTGACGTGACATTTATTTTGAGAGCAAATAGTTTATGTTTGTTATTGTGTTCTTTGTGTTTTTAAATTTGAGTTTGTGTTTGGTTCTAGGTTTGTGCTCTTATATTCTTGTGTTGATGTTTAAATCTGTGATCATGTTCTTGTTCAAAATGAATTAGATTTAAATTTATGTATTTTATTGTTTTTAATTTTGTTTTTTCTATTTTTATTTTGTTAAAATTGATTAATAAATTTCTAAAGGGGCGGGAAACCCATGTGGCATGGGTGATGAGTGCTACATTAGATTTTTTTATAATATTTTAATTCCTCCGTCAGCCACCTTAGATATTTCCGTTTGTTGACTGATGGAAATGATGAAAATAACACACGTTAATTGGTTTAGGGACTAAAAGTGGTAAAATTAAAATGTAGGGACCAAAATGGAAAAAAACCAAAATGTAGGGACTAAAAGTGCATTTACACCTTTTATATTACATGTAAAATAAATAAATTAAAAGTGTTTTGTGGCTTGTTGTTCGCAAATTTCAAGTTTTAGATCACCTTCCTTGTAAACTAAATTGTTGAGTTAAAAAATGATTTTAAGTTGAATTGCAACAGCCAACAAAATACTTGAAGATGTCATTTTTGCTCTCAACAATATATATATATATATTTTTTTTGGCAATAGGAAAAAAGTACTAGTGGTGGCACTGGCAGTGGTAGGGGACGGAAGGAGAAACTTACACGTTACAAGCTTCCACGAACAACAAATTTATATTTGCTTACATATGAAAGCTAAATTTTTTTAATTTGTTTTTATATCTAGAAAATATTATTGAATTTTTCTTTTTCAAATTTTTTGCTACAAAGAATAGCAGAAGTCTGATCACTATGCCTTTGCTTCACCCGCGCACTATTGACATCACTCGCATTGAGGATAGCTTCATTTCCATGCTAGCATAGGATGAGAGTGTTCACTAATTATTAATTCTAGCCGCATATTCCAAGAGATTTCAGTCATGATAGTAGATCAACTTTTCGCCACAGCGTTGTGTACGGAAAAAGTATAAAAACTTTACTTTTTATTTTTTATTTTTATTTTTTTAAAACATTCCATATTAAATCTTTTATTTTACACTAAATTTTATTAAAATATAAAAAAAAATTTAATTATTTCTCTTTCTTTAGTCACAACAACCAACATTCACTTTCTTCCTTCATAATATGTCAAAAAAAAGAGTAAAAACTAAATGCAAAATTAATAATGTCAATGTAAATTTACACGATTAGTACAGCAACCATGTATATTTACACAACTTTACCTGATTTGATGTGGATGAATTTTGGGCTTGGTTGGCTAAAATGTGACTATTTTTTTATCATACAAACATTAATGTGAGTGCTCTTAAGTATTTAAAATCTTTTCTACATCACAACTGGGGACAGGGGTGGCTCTACAGCTAGCCCAGGGGGTTCAAATGAACCCCCTGGCTTGGCCCCCCCCAAAAAATATTATATATAAAATATATATATATATTTTTTGTTTTGACCAGTAAAATAAAATTTTGAATATACTGACTCTAAATTTTGTTTAAATCCAATTGAAATAAATTTGAAATATGATCATATTAGTATTATTTTCTCAATATTTTTACAATAAAGTTTAAATGACAAGTTGTAATTGACTTTTTATCTAAACTCATAACTGACATCACTGTTTTTACATACTTTTAACAACTTGTCATCTAGATTTTATTACGTAAATGTTTTGTCAGTAGCACTACTCTTAAAATTGCTCTATTAAAAAAAAAATAAACCTTTTCTCTAGACTCTGGCTTACTTTACTATTGATGGTAGAATGAAATTGTTTTTTCCTGCACTCTTCTTAAAATTGCTCCTTTGTTAAAAAATAAATAAACCTTCTCTCTAGACTCTGGCTTACTTTACTGTTAATGGTAGAATGAAATTGTTTTTTCCTACATTCTTCTTCTTTATCAACAAAAAATTATACCACTTGTACAACCAATTGATCTGTATTTACATCTATGATTCTTTTCTCATTCTCTCTTTCTCCCTTCTATATTTTCTTTTTATCTAATCAAGTAGTTTGATAAGTGTTTTATAATTTTTTGAGTTCAAAAAGTCTTTTAGTACTTGCTCCAATTCCAAGAGAATGACCACATGTGTGGTTAAAAATCCATACACTTCAAAAGCAAAATCTTATATAAGTTACTATTTATTTTCCTTAGTTTAACATTTACTCTTAGACCTACTATTAGGTGTATTACTATTCTTCTTTATCATATATTTTTATTTAATTGATATTACATATGATTATAATAAATTATTATTAATTTGACAAATATTATGATTAGTTATTTATTTATATACATTCTATCGTTGCTTTCTTACTAATCTTTAAACTATTAATAATTTTTTTTAACTATTTTACAATATAGTTGTATTGTATACTATTTAGAATAGTATGTTAGATTATTATATGTAACATGACAATTGTATATACAAAATAAATAAATAAATAAATAATCATTTTATTTTTTACTCCCCCACAACAAAATCTTAGCTCAAGATACTATTGACCCCCTTAAAAGAAAATCCTGGAGCTGCCACTAACTGGGGAAGAAGAGAAAAAAGAATAAGCTGCAGGCACATTAGCAGGAAAATCTAAACAAAATCTAAACAAAAGAACTTTTAGAAACCTACTTGAATCTTGAAAAGTCATGTTTTTACAATACCTAGTTTTGAGGCACGTGCAGTACACATGAGAAATATCATAGAAAAAAAGTTCATAATAAACAACCTTACAATTCTATCACGATTGACTTTAATTAAAAGTTAATAGAAGATAATAGAGTTATTTGAGGACATTGAAAAAGGAAAGTGAATATATTAAGCATTGGAATATAACTGAAGTGGTGTGGCAAATGATATCCAAGATGCATGTGCAGCATACTTACATACTTCAAGTGAACTATATACGTTGGATTTTCAAATCAATCTTCTTCCTCTCACTCCCTGGAACAGAATAGGAAAACATATAATAATACTAATAATAATAAAAATATTGACCAAAACTTGTAACTAAAATGAATTCACTTACCAAAAACTAACCAAAAGATGTGTATGTCAAAAACTGTTTATGTTAAATGAAAGTATAAAATTAATTATTGTGAATTCGCTCATCCATGGAAATTGATATCCAGTAATTATACTTTATGCAAACTTGGTTGTTTTTGTTTCGGTTTGTACACACACAAAAAAAAAGGTAAATCTCATTGAAAACCAAATTTTGGGTTTCATTTCTTTTCATGGTATTTTAATTTTTTTTTCAAGAGAATATGATTTTGGATATGATAGAATAGTGAAAATTTGTTATTCTTATATGTTTTTAGAATTTAGTTATTCTTTTTTTTTTTCCTCAGGATTTATTGTTAGATATCACGTAACAAGAATTCTAAGAGAAGTGAACTACAAACAAGTTTTTTTTTTTAAAGAGGATGAATTAAATGCTAACATTTTTTGGTTATATAATGTTTTAATTGTGGTGGAGAGAATAATCTTCTTGTATTTTGAATTGTGTCAAGTTTTATTTCATATGATATTTTGAATAAGAAAATTTTGGATATAATTGTGATAGACTTTATTTCAGATTTTCAATCTTATAATCTTCTTTTTGTATACTAAATTGTGGCAGGTTTTATTTCAAATTGATGTATTTTGAAATAGAAATTTTCAAAATGAATTATGACAATTTATATTTTGATGTATTTCCAATCCTATGTGATAGGATTTATTTCAGTTTAAAAAATTGAATTAAAACCTTTTATGTCATTGTAATTGTGATATTGTATCTCCAAAGAACATTATGGTTGGACATCAGTCCTAGGCCTCTTTAGTGGTTATGGGGTCCATCCTACATTATGTAGTTACTGCATAGTCGTACTTCGGTCTTCATATGATAAGATATTAGTAGAACATTTGAATTTTTACACATTGAAGACATTGATAGATGTGTGACTATATGAAGAAACTCTTTTGGTTCTAGAAATTCAATTAATTAAAATGCCTAGAGAAACCTTTGCTTTCAATAATATTAACATTTTTTGGGGGCTACTTTATTGTTTTGTGAGAAAGGAATGGTAAAGGATGCTGAACATGTAAAGCCAATTGCTATATGGAGCATATGAGATTCACCATGGAATCTGGGTCTCCAGGAGGAGACTCTAGGGGCAAATGAGTATTGCAAGAGCTAGCTAAAAAGCAACGATTCCACAGATAAAGCATATGAGCCTGCGTATTGAGCGGTGCTTGGTGTCTTGAGGTTGTAATTTGTTCTCCAGATATGCAATGCCATAGGCAATTATAGCCATGATGAGAAGCAAGATGATGGCAAAATGCGAGTCAGAGCAGTGATTTGCCCAAAGCTTGAAAGTGTAAATCAATTAAGGCAGCCAGAAATGGAAGAATAAAGGTAAGAAGCCCATGAAATGCTTCCAAGAAACCGCGAGCTTCATCACTGGCACCACCCAAAAAAAAAATTGGGCTTTAATATTACTTTTTCCTCCAAACATACTAAAATTAAAATCCCACAAAGTCCACTTTAGTTTCTTCACCAAAAAGAAAAAGGAAAAAAGAAAAGAAAAGAAAAAGAAAAAGAAAAAAAAGGAAGACCAGGTCCACCAATACGAGTGCAATGTATTGCCAAGAGATAAACAAGACACCAACAACAATAAGTGAATGTGTGAGAGAATAAAAAGAACTTATTCTAGAAGAAAATATTCTCTTCAACACTTATTTTACATCTATTGTTTTACGCAACATCATAATTTTAAATTTTTTTTTTAGAATTTACACAATATCCATTGTAGGGTCATAATCTAGGGTCCAAGTCCAAAAGGTATGGAGAATTGGTCCAATGATTCCAATATAATTAATTTGTAGAGAATGGGTTGGAAACTCAGGCTTTAGAAAATTAGACGAGCGACCAACATGTCCAAGTGATAAAGAAAGATAGATAATATCAGTTTATTAGGGAGAGTCATCCTCGGATCTTATCCGAGGAGGAGGTTCATTCTTAATATGTTACTCGTCCCCCTCTTCTATATTATACTATCTTCCTCCCATCTCTACCGTCCACGTGTAGATTTAGATTTATGGTACTGAGACTTGTCCCATCAGCCCCTCCCCAAAGTCGTTGGAAGTGGTTGTAAAGGTTGGAAAGCAGGGTTCAGTTGGTTGTAGAACACTTAATGCATTGGCAGTAGCTTTCTCTTAGATATTTCCATGCCTCTCTTTGTCATTTTCTTTCTTAATACTTACCCTCTTTCGTGGAGTGGTCTGATGCGTTCCCTTTCTCCTTGACCTGGCTTGTCTAAGGAGGAGTTTTTCCTTGGGCTGGGCCCCTGGCCCAACATATACATTGGTATGGGCTTCTCGGTTTATCACCCCCACATTAGCCCTTTGGAATTCTTCTTTTCTTCTTCCTGGGAGGAAAGGAGGATCTTGATGTGATAAAAACTCCTTCGCGCCGCTTTTACCCCATTTCTGACAACAAGCTTATTTCTTAGTTTACCCAGGTCACGTTCCTGATGTTTCGGTACACGAGGCGCGCCTCCATTAAGGTCCTTATGAAGTGACACAGATCCAACGGTTTAAAGACTTCTTTGGAAATTGTGCGGGATTTATTTTCACCCATAACTCTCTCTTTGGAACTTGGGCGAATTAATTTCCACTAAATTTCGCCTTCTATATAAGACACTTTTGGGGGAATCATTCTTCCTTATTCACAGATCCTTGGGTTCTGCAGGAACCTCAAGTTCTTATTCCTTTAGGTATTTCCAAGGACCCCACCCGGATGGTAATCAAAGTCTAGGGAATGAGGTGGCTAAGGATAAAGGTGAGGGCAAGGAAAACAAACCCTCCTCGGAAATCAAGGATGCCACCAAGATCCAGGATAACACAGTTAAGGCAAGGGAAGCAGAAGCCAAAGGCGTTCCTTCCTCTCAACTGAGTAAGAAGGAAATCACTCCTCCTTCAGTTAAGACCCGAAGCAGTTGTAGATCGCATCAGATTTTTGGTGCGACAAGGTTTGAGTTTCACCTGTTTCTCAGCCTTGATAGCAGAACATCCTGTAACTAGGAGAAGAGGGGTCCATCAAGCGTTCCCACCTCTTCTTCTTTCTCATCGCCGGTACCATCTACGCTTCCTCTTCTTTCTCATCGCCGGTACCATCCATACTGGCTCGATTGCTGTTAGAACAAGATTGTGGATCTAGCGTCTCCGCTACTCCTTCTTTCTCATCGTCGGTACCATCCATGCTTTCTCATCGCCGGTACCATCCATATTGGCTCGATTGCTTCTAGAACAAGCTTGTGGACCTACCATTCCTATGAGCTTTCTCTTTTTTCTATATAGTTAGCTTTTGAAACAGGCTTGCCTAAGCCATTTTGTATATGATGTACTTTCCTTTTATGTAATAAATGAGAACTGCATTTTTACTTTATGAGTCTTTCCTTTTTTGCAACAATTGTTTCATGAATGGGTGTGTTGGTATTTTTCTTTCAAATAGGGCTTAGAATTGATGTTGTTGATTGTAATGAAAAGTTGTTACCCTGACTTTATCAAAACTGATAGTGGCACCCGATTGCTAACTTTGAATAAGTTAACTATGTAAGATTAATCAGGAAAATAACCGTGTGCTCTATACTGCGAATAGCGCAACCATTAAAGAGTGTAGAATTTAAAGTAAGTGATTTGAGGGGACTATCGTGTACTAAGGTTCTGTTTAACATTTATAATAATGTTATAGTGTTAATTCCCCTAAGCATTTGGTCCGAGGACTCAGGCATGCGTTAGGTTCTGTTTAAATAAATGAGAGGATGATAATGTAGTTAGTTTCCTCTAAACCTGTGGTCCGAAGAGCCATCCAGGATTCAAGTTCTGTTTAAGCACTTCATAGTGTTAATTTCTCCCAAGCATCTGGTCCGAGGACTCAGGCATGCATTAAGTTCTGTTTAAGCACTTCATAGAGATGTCATAGTGTTAATTTCCTCCAAGCATCTGATCTGAGGACTCAAGCATGCGTTAAGTTCTGTTTAAGCACTTCATAGTGTTAATTTCCCCCAAGCATTTGGTCAGAGGACTCAAGCATGCGTTAGATTTTGTTTAAGTACTTCATAGTGTTAATTTCCCCCAAGCATCTAGTCCGAGGACTCAGGCATGCGTTAGGTTTTGTTTAAGCACTTCATAGTGTTAATTTCCCCCCAAGCGTCTAGTCCGAGGACTCAGGCATGCGTTAGGTTCTGTTTAAGCACTTCATAGTGTAAATTTTCCCCAAGCGTCTGGTTCGAGGATTTAGGCATGCGTTAGGTTCTGTTTAAGTACTTCATAGAGATGTTATAGCCAGCCCCACTTCGGATCATCTTTGATTCGTAGTGCCATCAATATGCACTATTCTGGACAAAGGATTCCACGCAACGAGACCGTACTAACCAATTTCCGTATACATCCTATGCTTCTGTCATTTCATCTAGCAAGGGTTTAGTGGTCTTGGCCGCCAGGTTCGCAAGAAACTAGCCCTTGACGGAGGTATGGGACGTATATTTAAATGTTGAAAGCCCCCAATACTGTTCCGCATGGAGCAATTCTCCGCGTAGCATGCACCACGGCCAAAATGGTCTCTTCCACCAATGGCTGATACATCGTTGCATTGCCTCGGTATGTTGAGCGTTCAACTCACTAAAACACCGGGTTTCCCACAAACGACGTCAATTGTAGGGTCATAATCTGGGGTCCTAGTCCAAAAGGTATGGAGAATTGGTTTAATGATCCCAATACAATTAATTTGTAGAGAATGGGTTGGAAACTTAGGCCTTAGTGAATCAAACGAGCGACCAACATGTCTAAGTGATAAAAAAAAGTTAGATAATATCAATACTAGAGAGAGTCATCCTCGGATCTTATCCGAGAAGGAGGTTTATTCTTAATATGTTACTCGTCCCCTTCTTCTATATTATACTATCTTCCTCCCATCTCTACCGTCCACGTGTAGATTTAGATTTATGGTGCTGAGACTTGTCCCATCAACCCCTCCCTAAAGTCATTGGGAGTGGT
This sequence comes from Quercus robur, assembly GCF_932294415.1. Classification (NCBI taxonomy): domain Eukaryota; kingdom Viridiplantae; phylum Streptophyta; class Magnoliopsida; order Fagales; family Fagaceae; genus Quercus; species Quercus robur. The sequence continues at coordinate 44,620,948 of NC_065543.1, forward strand.
TGTAAAAGCTGGATAGCAGGGCTCAGTTGGTTGCAGAACACTTAATGCATTGGCAGCAGCTTTCTCTTAGATATTTCCATGCCTTTCTTTGTTCTTTTCTTTCTTAATACTTACCCTCTTTCGTGGAGTGGTCTAATGCGTTCCCTTTATCCTTGGCCTGGCCTGTTCGAGGAGGAGTTCTTTCTTAGGCTGGGCCCCTGGCCCAACATATACATTGGTATGGGCTTCTCGGTTTATCACCCCCAAATCCATAATAAACAAAAACTAGAAAATGTATGGAGGCAGATTTGAACTCTGGTTTTCCTCATAAAGGAGATTACTCAATACCACTAAGTTACAAGACTCTTGACATTCAAAGTAAATTGCATTGGTGGCTTGGGCATGAAACACTCTTGGTAATTCTAAAATGAAGCTAGAAGACTAACACAAAGCATAGGATGAGCTAGTTTCTCAAAATAATCCCAGTAACCTTGGAGACATCAAAATGCTGAAGGCGGAGATAAATGAGTTACTTTCTAGGATGAGCTTTTTTCACGGAAACGTTCTCGTTCCATTTGGCTGCTAGTTGGGGATAAGAAGACATGGTTTTTCCACCAAAGAGCAAGCCAGCGACAATGGAAAAATCACGTATCAAGTATCTTTGATGAGAGTGGGGTGTGGGATACATTAGAAAAAGGTATTGCTTCTACCACCAAAGGCTACTTCCAAAGGCTTTTTTCCACCATAGACCTGGCCAACGTGGGGCCTATCCTAGACTCAGTTGAGAGGTTTGTCACCCTAGCAATGAACAATACTCTTCTTCAGGACCACAAAACGGATAAGGTCAAATGTGCCCTGTTCCAGATGCACCCATTCAAATCACCAAACCCCGATGGTATGTCCCCTTTTTTCTTGCAAAAATACTAGCATATTGTTGGGCATGATGTCACGAATGCTATACTCTCAGTCCTCCGTTTTGGACATCTTTTTACGAAAGATGAACTGTACTCATGTTCTCATGATCCCAAAAGTGAATAAACCAAAACATGTGTCTAATTTTCACTCCATTAGCTTGGGTAATGTGGTATCAAGGATCTACTCAAAGGTCTTGACCAACAGGGTTAAACTTATTTTGCCAAATGTAATATCAGAAGCCCAAAGTGCCTTTGTTCCTAACACTACTATAGCTTTTGAGGTCCTTCACAGGATGTGTAATAAACGGAAGAGAAAGTTGGGTCAGATGGCTGTTAAGCTCAATATCAGCAAGGCCTATGATCAAGTAAACTGGTGTTTTCTATGAAGCATTATGATTAGTTGGGATTTGATGAAAAATGGATTCAATTGACTATGGAAACGGTCTATATACTTTGTGCTCATAAATGATGAACCTCGTGGTTTTAGCTCTCCATGCCGAGGTATAAAACAAGAGGATCCATTATCACCTTACTTGTTCCTACTATGTGTTGAGGACTTATTAGCACTCCTTTGCAAAGCAGAAAAGGCTAGATCTTTACAAGGTATTCTCTCTAGTTCCCAAGGATTAAGGATTTCTCATCTCCTTTTTGTAGATAATAGCCTCCTATTTTGTCGTGCTACTATGGGAGAGTGCCAGAACCTCATGCACATCCTATAACAGAATGAGGAAGCCTCTAGCCAAGCTATCAATAGACAAAAGACATCTCTATTTTTCAATAGGAACACTAGCTCACATGTCAAGGGGATAATACAGCATATGTTGGGGGTTCGTATTATGATGGATTGTGAGCGATACCTTGGTTTACCTATGGTTGGGGGCAAATCCAAGGTAAATACATTCCAAGACCTTCAAGAGAGAATTACCAAGCGGGTTAAGGGGTGGAAGGAAAAATATACCTCCAAGGTAGGAAGGAAAGTTTTAATCAAAACAATGGCTTGGGCTATCCCCACATACTCTATGAGTCTTTTCAAACTCTCTCTATGACTCTTTGTGATACTATTAACTCAACCTTGGCTAAGTATTGGTGAGGGCAAACGAAGGAGAAGAAGACAATACACTAGATCAATTGGAAGAAACTATGTTCACCAAAAGCTAAGGGGGGAATGGAATTTCATGACATCCATGCTTTCAATCTAGCAATGCTTGCTAAACAGGCTTGGAGACCGATACACAATACACATTCTTTGTTTTATAGAGTTTATAAAGCATGGTATTTTCTTGATTGTTCTTTCTTGGAAGCTGACATAGGGTCTAACCCGTCCTATGTATGGCAAAGTCTCTTGGCGGTTCGTGAGATTATTAGGAAGGGGTCCAAATGGTGGATTGGTAATGGCCGTAGTATAGCAGTCACTGATCCTAATTGGCTCCCTCATCCACCATGTATAATCGGTGTGGTCCCTCCTATGCGTGTATGTGAGCTTATGGATGACTCCACGGGTCAATGGGCCGGGATAAAGCAAAACTCACTTTTATTTTACCCTGGTACAAGAAGGGAAATTATGGCTGTACCCCTGAACACAACTACCCAGGACGTATGGATGGAAAACACGAATAGGCAGTTCTCGGTTAGAACTGCGTATCAGGTTGCTCTCCGCCTACAGCAACAGGTCTGCGTGAAGCACTCTTCGGGTAGGACCGATGGTCCAATCTGGAAAAAAATACGGACTCTCAACAATTAACATACCTCCCAAGGTGCGCACTTTCATTTGTCGTGCATGATCCAATAATTTGTCCACGCGAGACAACTTGAATAAGAGAAAAGTGAAGATTGAACAGAGATGTAACATATGCGGCCAAGAACCTGAGATTACCAGTCACACTCTGTGGGAGTGCCCACTTGCTCGGAATGTGTGGGCTCTAGTTAAGGGTCAACTACAAGAATGCTCGAACATGAAACAAGATTTTTTCTTACTGTTCCAACACGTAGCGAAACTGGAGTTGAAGGATCTTGAACGCTGGACGATGGTAAGTTGGGCCATTTGGAATGCTAGGAACAAATGTTACTTTGAGAGGACACAGACCCAGCCGAAGATAATCCTAGATGGAGCTGCGAGCAACTTGGATGAATACCAGAAATTGATGGCAGCTCAACGGCACCAATAATGCCCTCTTAGATTTTCGGCGTAAATGTTCTTTTCGTCCCTACATTTTGGGACTATTTCTATTTTAGTCTCTACATTTCTATTTTACCACTTTTAGTCCATAATCCAATTAACGCTTGTTATTTTAGTCCTTTCTGTCACTTAACTAACAGAAAAAGCTGACGTGGCCAACGGCACATTAAAATAATAATTAAAAAAAAAATCTATTTTGACATTAAAAATGCCACATCAGCATCTAAATTAATTTTAATTAAATAAAAAAATTTAAAAAAAAAAATTATAGATCTAAGAACATAAGAACTTGTTCTTCAATGTTCTTCTTAAATCAAGAAATAAACCCAGCAATGACATCAAACCTAGAATCAAAGAGCAAATCCGGAGTCAAAGAGCATGAACATCAAACCAACAAGGAAAAAAAAAAAAAAAACAAACAAACAAAAAAACATGAACATCACCAAATCAAAGAGCATCAACAAGAGCAAACACAGGAAAACCCACACGAAACAACACCCAAACCAAACTATCCAAAGAATAGAAACCCAGCAAAGCACCCAACTCACCCACTCCCAAACCAAACCATAATCAAAGAAATTTCAAATACCACAACAAGTTAATAACTTAAAAAACGAAAAGAAATTTCAAAATGCGAAATCCCAACCAACGAACCCAGTCGAACCCAGCACCCACCAACAAGCTCTGAGATTCCTATTGAAAAAGCTACGCCGCTCTGGCCAGATTTCGGTATTGAGAAGACTGATAATGACATTGGAGACGTAATCGAAATCAGACTAGAGACCGTGCTGGTTCTTGAGTCCGAGAAACTGAGGAGACCGAGTGGTGTGAAGCTCGCGACGGCAGGCCTCGAACACGGCAAGGACTGAGGGGTTTTCGCCAATCGTATCGGCTTCGCTTTGCGTGAGAGAGCCAGAGAAGCCATCTCTTTCTCTAAACCCAGATCCAATTGAACCCAGTCAAACCCACCAACGATCACTGATCAAAGCCTAAGAGAAAGGCCAGATCCCAGCAAACCCAGTCGAACCCAACACCCACCATCTCGATCTCGATGAGATGGCTTCCGATCCTGATGAGATGGCTTCCGATCCTAATGAGATGACTGCGGTGTATAGCACGCTCACGACGGTGGAGAATCTGGTGGAGGTGAAGCCTGCGGTGGCAGATGGCGGTGGCAGAGATGGTGTGCAAGAGGACAAAGTTGTTGAAGTGGTTGCTAGGTTCTAGGTTCTGCAGTGACAAAGTTGTCCTGGTCGGGTTCTGGGTTTCAATGTGAGTTTGGTGATTGAAGAAGTGTGGGTTGTGGCTTCTGGGATTTGATGATTTTCTAGTTTTGAACTTTCTGGGCTTATGGCTTAGGGATTTGATGATTTTGCTGGAATTGAAAATGAGGATTGAATTTCCTTTTTGAGCTGAATTTTTTGGGTTTCTATGTGTGTTTGTTTCTCAAGAAAATTTCTGGGGATGAACCCAAGGAACATGAACATGTTCTTCAAAAAAAAATAATGAAAGAAATAATTTTTTTTAAATTTAATTATCTTATTTTATTTTAAAAGAATTTTAAAAAAATGAAAAAAATATTTTATTATTATTATTTTATGCTGACTTGGCATTTATTAAATAATAAATAATTTTTTATTATTATTTTATTCGCCAATCGCCACGTCAGTATTTACTGGGTCAACAGTGCACTCCATTTGCCACGTCAGCCTTTCTGTTAGTTGAGTGATGGAAAGGACTAAAATAACAAGCGTTAATTGGATTAGGGACTAAAAGTGATAAAATAGAAATATAGGGACCAAAATAGAAATGACCCCAAAATGTAGGGATGAAAAGAGCATTTACGCCTAGATTTTCTTTCTTTTGTATTTTTGGTTTAGACTGGGCACTGTCAGAGTCTTTGTTTACTCTTCTTTTGTAATACTTTTTCTTTCACTTAATGAAATCATATCTTCTATCTCAAAAAAAAAAAAAAAAAAAAAAAAAAAGTAAATTGTATTAGAAGAGATGAACCTCCTACTTAATAGACACGCACAAATCTAGTGCTTGGGCTTTCTAGGCTAAGTTTAGTGAAGGTTGGCATCATGGATATATGATAATTTAATAACACAACCAAGCCATGCTAACGTAAAAATCTTAAAGGAGCCCAACCCCTAGGCTGCATTTGAGAGCATGGATTTGGATTTCAAATCAACCAAGGGATTTGGAAATCATTATTTTGCAATTCATTGGTTTTTGATCCCTTGTTTGGGTAATTTATAAGGTTAAAAAGTATTTGAATCTATTTCCATTAGTGGGGAAAAAAACTAAAGCGAAAGTTACACATTAAGAAAAGAATCAAAAAAAAAAAAATGTTATTTCCAATTATGGTTACATAATCTAAAGTAAATTAACTTATAATTGTAACGTGTAAGATACAAATAAATGTTAAATCTTAAAAAAAAATTTGTCACAAACACCATTCAATCAAACAAATAAATCAACTTAATTAGATAATTTTCAACAATTCAGCATCTAATCCCCACCCCCCACCCACAAATTCCCAAAAGGCAATTGCCCACACACTCCTCACAACAACCCAGAAATTAGATAAGCAACACAACAGTTCCAAACCAACATATCTGATGCAGCCATGGAACATTAAAATGTTTCTACTTACAAATTTGCATATTCAAGTTTTATTTTGGTGACACATGTCACAGCCTAATTGGTTTGCTTATGTCATCCCTTACACGTGCTGGATTGCATATGTCATCGCTTACACGTGTTGGACTACTTGTGTCATCGCTTACACGCGTTGATATGTGATTTGGTTTTTGCATGACACTTGGCAAATTTCTGTTGATTTTTGAGTAGTGATAGCAAAACCTCAGCAATACGTGGTGCTTTGTAATTGGTTGTATTTTGTGGACTTGGTAATATGATGTGTCAGCTTATGATAGGTCGGGAATTTTCCCTCTCTACAAATGCCCCCTCGAGACTCGTTCACGCACACAATTTTGGAGTGTGGTGTGGGAATGAGTTTTGAAAACGGATTTTTACACTTGACTCTTCAAGTGAAGTAGTTGAAGGTGGTGGAGCTTTCAATAGGGTGAGATAATTTCCGAAGAGTAGACCCACCCATATGAAAGGCTTTGATGAGACCAAAAAGGGGTCTGCGAGTATTTGAATGTACTTACATGACTGAGTCTTCTCAGCAGAGGTTAAGTTGAAGTAATTTCAAAAGAATATTTTTGATCGTTAACGGCGATCATAGGGTGTAGAAGATGGGGAAGAGGTGAAGATGTTGGTTGGGTACAGCATGCAGAGTCATGGGACTAGCCTCGCGTTTTTAAGAACTGCTGGTGAAGTTATCTCAAAAAAGTATACTTCAGAAGCTTATGGATTCTGGGGATGCTGATGTTAGTGGTGAAGAAGACGTGGATGAAGCAAAGTGAATGGGTGAAACATACGCCACCATGGCGCTGGCCCTGTACATTGGGGACTTTTGGTGTAGATGTTTCTAGGAAGTACGCCTTGGGATCCAGGATTGACTGCATGCTGAATGAGGTTTGGCGACAAGTCGTAAAATGCGCCTGGGTGATGGGACCATGCCGACGGACGTTAAATTGAAGTAATTTCAAAAGCATATTTTCTGAAATTCTTCAAGCTGATTTTAAGTTGGAGTAATTCCAAAAAGTTTGTTTTAAGGTACTAACAACGATGACCTTTGGGTCCCACATTGGAGGGGACATGGAATAAGGCTTTGGTGACCACTTACCGGCACCAAAGGCAGATTTCTAATGAGTTAGTGCCTTGGAGGTTGTTTCAAGTGTTGGATGGGAGAAAATTTGTAGGATACCCTAACACCTTTTACCACCTTCATCTACTGCCACTTGTTGGAAAAGCATAGAAAAATGTAAGATGGAGCTAACTTGTGATCCTGGTTTTAGAAACCAGCCAAGTTGCTGTTTGTTCCAAATCGCTGCTTCTGCTGGATGACCAAGCAATTGGAGAGAGACTACGGGAGCCCTGAGCTTAGGAACAGGTGTCTCTGCTAGACTTGGATTTCCTGACCAACCAAGTTCGAGGAAGCATGGAACGACAACACCAAACTTGTTATGAGTAATTTTATGGACAAATGTGGTCGTTAAGGGGAGAAACAAAATTTGTTTGGATCTCAAAACTACAATGATGTTGTGAAGAAGGTTTCTACCGAACCATGAGGTGGTTGATCTTAAATTGATTATGAAGCAATATTAGTTGCTAGGTGTTGAGAATGATGAGGCCATAGTGAGTAATGGCTGTGAGAAGGACTTGAAAATTTGAAAGAAGCAAATCTTCATTTCATGATTCAGTGTGTTTTTCTTGATGAGTTTTTGATGAATCTGACCCTTTCTATTTATAGCAGAGTGATGAAGAACAGTAGATGGGTATTTGAGAATGGCAGTTGAGAATTTTTGGTGAGAACGGTAGATGAGAATGGTAGATGGGAATGGTAGGCACCGAACAAGAATGGTAGGTTGGAGACTAGTAGGCACCAAATGGGAATGGTAGGTTGAACTAGTGACCCGGTGTAATTTCAAGTTTAAGACACACTTGTGAGAGTTTATTTGTACTTTGGAAGGGAAGCCTTGATGAAGTCTGGAGAATAACCCTGAGGGAATCCAGACCAAGTGGATGAATCTCAAATTTTGATCTTGGGAGCTTAAGTTTTGGACACTGCTAGTACTCAGAGAAGTGTGTCACATAGGTGGTTTCCAAGTCCAAAACAAATAAGCAGATTTCACAATTAGAACCTATGTGAAAATCTGAATAGGACAAGCTTTGCTCGGACATCTTGATTCTTGGTCAAAGTTCACATTAAAGCCAATAGTTGTAGAATCACACTATTTGAGCAATTTCGGATTCTCAAATGAAGAAATAGACCTCAAAATCAGAATCTATGCAAAAAATTGGGCAAGACAGGTCCTTCTTGAAAATTTTGACTTTTGGTTAGGATTTGTGCAAAAGTCAACTTTCTGGAAATCGGACAATTTGCACAATTTTTGAGTCTCGAATGAAGAAACAGATCCCAAAATTGGAATGTACTTGAAAAACTGAGTGGGATAAATCCGTTTTGAAAATTTTGACTTTTGGTCAAGATTCATGCAAAAGTCAACTCTTTAGAAATTGAGCCGTTTGTACAATTACTAACTCTCGGATGAAGAAACGGATCCCAAAATTGGAATGCACTCGAAAAACCGAGTGGGACAGGCCCATTTTGAAAATTTTGACTTTTTGGTCCAAGTAAAGTTCAAACTTGGTCAAAGCTTTTTCTTTCTTTCTTTTTTTTTTTTTTTTTTTTTTGGCAGGCGGTTTGGTCCAGGTCAGGTGAACGGGTCAAACCGGGTCGACTGGACAAATGGGTCAGGCCGTAGTGGAGAATGACATCATAGCGCTGGAGGGGCGCATGTGAGCGCGTGAGGCATCATGGAGACGCGTGGGAGATAGTCAGCGCGTGCGAGCGCGTGAACGGTCAGCTTCGACGCATGTGAGCACGTGAAATGACACTAGTGATCACCAGACCTTCTGGTGGCCCGTGGAGGCGCATGTCTGGGCTTCTTGACTTGAAATTTTCAGTTCTTGTAGATCTAAGGCCATGGAAGACCCTCGTATTGTCGGTTTTCTAAAATTGTGAGCAAATTTGAAGGACTAGGCCGCGGGTCATCACGAGATTGTGGAGGCGTGTGGTGGCTCTGTTGTTGATGATCTTTCTCGGTTTTGTACATCGAAGTCCTTAGAAGATTTCAGTGGGTTGAGTTTTGTGAAATAAGGTCTGGATTTTCACAAATTTGGATGAGAAAACCGCAGGTCTTTGTCGGACTTATGGCCTTTTGGTCTAATTTTGTAGTGGCCGCCATGATAGGATGGTGCCAAGATTCAGACCTGTGAGGTATGTAATGAGCAATCAGCTTCTGTCTCCATGGATGAATATCCTCTTTCATTTCAAATTAGGTGCAGTCTTCTTTGACTTTGAGTACTGTGAGTTTGCAAAATCTCACTTTGAGCTCCAAGTGTTTTCACATTTCTGAAATGTGAATGAAGTTTTTTCCACTGGCCGGCCGGTTGGTGGATCCATTTAATGGTTTGCTGACTTTCTTCATTTTTCTTGTCGGCTAGTTTAGTAGAAGTTCTCTATATAAGACGTGAGATTGGCTTCGTTCATTTAGGCATTCTTAGCCTTTAGCCTTCTTCTCTAGCTTTCAAGATTATTATTATTATTATTATTATTTTTAATACGTGCTATGAGATCTTTTCCTTGACAAATTTTTTGTTGTTGCTTGTTTTTGTTTTGCAGCACAGTTTCCTTAATCTTTGGGTTTTGACATCAAAATTTACACTGACGTTCTCATAGAAGTGTTCGCCTTCATTTGGTAGCTTTGTATTTCATTGATAGCAACGTTCTTGACGTATGCCTTCATGTTGTTACATTCTTTTCTTGCAACAACAATCTTTTAGTGATATTCGTCTTTGCAACGACGTTTCCACAAGGATATTCAGCTAGGCAACAATGCTATTGCTAGTACTTGTCTTTGAAGTCGTATTGGCTCTGGTGTTGGCAATGAAGCAATACTAGTACTTGTTTTTGTATGAAGGTGCTCCACACTTGTAATTGTCATGAAGCTACGCCAACTCTTGCATTTGCATTGAAATATCACCATTACTTTGTCTATTGAAGTAATATTTGCAATTGTCTTTTTTAAAGAAGCCTTTTCAGCATGAAGCCACACCAACACTTTATTTACATTGAAGTCGCACCAACATTGACCTTTATAATGGAGCTGCATTAACACCAATTTTCAAAGGAAATAAAGTTCAAACATCGAGGGTACATAGCACTGTAACCAGCCATCAAGATTTTAGAGATGCCAACAAGACTTTTAAAGATGCAAGAAGATCCTATCAAGACTTTGAAGATGCAAGGAAATGCCAAAAAAACCTTGAAGTTCCAAGAAGCTCCCATCAAGACTTTGAGGATGCAAAGAGATGCTTACAAAACCTTGAAGATGTGAGGAGAATGCTACCAAGACTTTGACATTGCACGAACATGCCCTTAGAGGAGAGATAATGCAACACCAACTTCAGATGTTGGAGGAAGGTGACATTATCCAGATTTCAGAGACATGATATGAAACGACATCACTCAGAAAGGAGATGATGTGGTTTAGAGTTCTGAAGTGGCACAACCTAGAAGAGAGACGATGTAGCTTAGACTCGTAAGGTATAAGAAGATGCCCCCAAGAGATAAGTGATGCAAAGCATACTTTAGAGACGTGGGAGGATGTCCACAAAAGAGGGGCAATGCCATGCAGACTTCATTCCCAATTCTTTGCAGTTGTCATTTTCTACCACAGTGATTTTCGAGCATCATGTAGTGAGCAATTGACTGATCTTAAGCAACGCTCGCCAATCAAAGGGATCTCAAAATTATATTGATGACCTTTGAAAAACTCTTCAAGCTAGACTGGCAATTCTTCTTCTTTTGATGTGACTGAACTCAATAAATAATACTAAGTTGCCTACGTACCTTGTTAAGGGATCAAGTCATCACATAGTTCAAAAGATTTTTTTTTAATGATTTTTTCTAAACAAGAAAAATAAGGGCCCACATGTGTAATCCTCGCCCTACGCCCCACGGCATTTCGTGGGTTCCAATTACGCATAGTGGGTATCACCACTAATCGAACCCAAGACCTTGGCCTCAAGGGCGACAAAGGCATCCAATCACTATGCCACACTCGCAAATGGTGACATAGAGTGGGATTCCTTTTTCTTTATTTGTATGCTTTCAAAGGTAATGGGAAGACATCATGTACCCTTATAGCATTGTAGTGGGTAGTTTAAGCTCTTACCGAGGAGTAATCCTCAATGTTCAAGCATAGAAGTGTTTAAGGAACTTCCCATTGATGGGGCCAATCCTTGCATCATCTTGTTGATCAACTTGTAAGCTCCAATGGTGTTTACCCCCTGCTTGAGAGTTGGAAGTACATCACAAGCAACGGTCACATGGTTTGACCCGACAACTTCATTGAAGTCTAAATCAATCTTGTTTTCTTAGGCAAGCTTCATGATTTGTTCTTTGAAGACGAAGCATTTTTGAATTGGGTGGCCAATGATGTGATGATATTTGCAGTAGTTGAGGTCATCAACTTTCCCCATGTCTTCTAGTCGCTTGCATTCTGGCAATTCAATCAGTTTCAATTGCAATAGTTGTTCTAAGATGTTTAGCACATCTTCATCGGGGAATGGATATACTTTTTGCCCATGTTCCTTAAAAGTCAGACGACGCAATTCGTTCTTTTGCCATCCTTCAAGCCGTTTTCATTTGCATTTGCTCATCTTCTTGGAACCTTAACTTCGGCAGTGATAACAGTCATTGGGTCTTTGAGGATGACTTTTGCATTTCTATCATTCTTCCCTACTTCCTTTTTGCTTTCCTCAAGTATGGGAGGGTTTGTACTTCCATGGCTAGCAATGCTCAACTCCATGTCATGGGCACGAGTTGCTAACTCTTCAAATGTTCGAGGCTTTATCCCTTGAAGGATGTAAAGAAGTCCCTAATGCATGCCTTGGATGCACATCTCTACAATAGGAATTTAAGAAAGTCTATCCTTGCAATCCAAGCTCAAAGAATGCCATCGATTGATATAATCGACCACCAGCTCATTTTCCCATTGCTTGGTATTAGTAATCTCCATCACGCTCACCGTGCAACGCGTGCTATAGAATCGGTCAAGAAATCCTCTTTCTAGTTGTTCCCAACTGTCGATTGACTCAAGTTCTAAGTCTATATACCAATCAAAGGCATTTCCTTTGAGCGAACGGACAAATTGCTTTACAAGGAGGCCTTCTTGAGTCCCTGTGTTCTCATAAGTTTCTACAAAGTGAGCAATGTGTTGCTTAGGATTTCCTTTGCCATCAAACTGCAAGAACTTGGGGGTTGATACCCATTTGGCATTCTTATGTTGTTGATGCGCTTTGTGTAAAATTTTGAATATGTGAGAGAACTTGTAGAAGAACCTCCATATTGTGCTTGGATGGTATTTGTTATCATGTCTTGTAATTGTTGGACTAACAACGAAGCAACCGAAGTAGATTGTTCTCGTCAGGGAGTGTTTTTAATTTCCCTCCCTTCGTCATCCTTTGCAGATGTGAATTTATGACCATGGCTTGATTCACCAAGATCTTGTGTTTCGAGTTTGTTCATTAAAGTTGCAATTTGGAGGTCCTTATCTTCAAGTGCTTTAGTGAGAAGGACGACCCTGTGTTCCATTTCAGCCATCTTTTCTTCCATGGTAGAGGTGTTAGTCATCATGACTGACACAACTTCCCAAGATGATGGAGAAGAAAGTGATTTGAAGTGAGCGTGAAATCTCATCTTTTGGGTTCCCTTTGATGGGAGAGAAATCATGCGACCAACTTCTTGTGAAGGAAGAAGGGGATTTGCCCCCATACTTGAGGTGTTCCAAGGTGGAGATGTCCTTGTTGATGACCTTGTTTCTTGTGAGAGGGTCTAAGGAGATGATTGTTTGGACCTTGACTTCCTTGGTTGATTGAGCTTGAAGTTGATTGTGAGCTTTAGGTTGGCTACGATTGATTGCACCAATGCAATTGTTGATGGTAGCCGTACCAAGTCCAATTGAAGTAGCTATTATTGAAGCTTGAATGTTCTTGCTAGAGGCCATTGAAGTTGGTAGCAAGATGATGAAGATTTCTTTCTTTGAAGGAGAATGAGATGAAAGGCAGAGATGTCCCACCGTGCATGCCAGAATTTATGGACAACTAAATTTCTCAGTTCGAAATAAATCAAGTGAGTAAAATAGTGTCGCAAATGAGAATTTGTATTGATGATTTGTGGTACAATTTTCTGTGATTACAAAAGAGTGATCCTCTTATTCGATCTCCTTAAAAGACTTGTTGATTTGGAATTGTGGTAATGTGATTTTGACTCGAACACAAGATATTCTTCAATTTGGTTGAAGGATGGATTGAAGACTTTTGAAACAGAATCACAATGAATCTCTGGTTATGACCTTGTTGGAAATCCTTTGTTCTTCATGTTCTTTGTGTTCTTTGTCTTCGAAGGTTTGTGGTGGAAGTTTTCCAGGGCTTTAGAGGCTTGAATCCGCAGAGCTTGACTGATTTGTGGTTTGTTAAGGTCTCTGGAGGCTTTTGAGCTTGATTCCAGTGAACTTTGAGATCTAGAAAGATGATTTGGATGATTTCTCTTCGAATGTTCTTCGTATTCGAAGTTGAAGTTCTTGAAGTTTCTGGAGGCTTCAGGGCTTGGTTCCAGCAGAGCTTTTGGGCTTCTGAATCTTGGTCTCCTCCAGCTCTCAGATCCCCTGATCTTCCTTGGTTTGGCCTTCTTTTAATGCCTTAGGAAGACTTCTATTTATAGGAGTTTGGGGGTGGGTGAGCAACACGTGGCAGAGTTTGATTGGTGACACATGTCATAGCCTGATTGGTCTGCTTATGTCATCTCTTACACGCGCTGATGTGTGATTTGGTTTTTGCACGACACTTGGCAAATTTCTGTTGGTTTTTTAGTAGTGATAGCAAAACCTAGCAGCAATATGTGATGCTTTGTAATTGGTTGTATTTTGTGGACTTGATAACATGATGTGTCAACTTGTGATAGGTTGGGAATTTTCCCTCTCTACACCTGCTTAAAGTCTAGCTGTGTGTCTTTCGGTTAAAACAGTTTTCAATATAGGATTTTATTTAGTAAGTTATGGTCAATTTTGTATTTAGGAGCAAAATTGTAATTTTTGAAATCCTTATGAATTAAAGATATTTTGGTAGTTTCGGAACTTTAGTTGAGTTTAGGATTTTCTAGGAGGTCTTAAATATCTTATGTTTTATTTTCTTAGACTCCAATGACCCATGGATCAAAAGTGTGACATAAAATACAATAGGATGCACTACCTTATTGGGCTAAAGTGGAAGCAAAGGAAGAAGCAACTCCCTTATGTTGAGCTAGGAATTGAGCATACTCTTCCTTTGGTATGGAGACCAATTCTATCTCTAGAGTCATCTTGGGAGTTTAATGTAGCCAATGAAGGACTAAGTTCAAGCATAGTATTCATTACAGTTTTGCCTTTGAATACAAAATTGACCATAACATGTTAATTAAAACCCACATTGAAACCGTTTTAACCTAAGGACACATATTACTCTAGCTTCAAAAACAAATGAACTTTACTTTAATTGAATTTCACACACAGATCCTTATAACAAACTAATCTTCAATGACTGTATCAAACCCTTTAAAAAAAAAGAGTAACTCTATAACTAAAACATACCACGAATTGAGCAATAATTAAGAAACTCAACTCACATAAAACAAATCCCAAATGAAAATGGATGGCCCAAAAAAAATCAAAAAATCAATTAATATACAGCCATGAAACAGAGAGTTAACAATTAATTTCCCTTCCAACTTCAACCAATAATTTTAACAATTACATATTAATAAATATAATAGACCTAATATGCTTTATCTAACCCATCTAAATAATCCAAAATTATGCATACCCAAAAGCTAGACCCTAAGAACATATTTATACAAGAACCCAAATCTGTTCACTAGGTGATAAAAAAAGCTTCCAAAATCGAAAACTTCAATAAATTACAAGAGCCGAATTAAGTTGAAACCTAAGTTGCACTGACACGGACACGAGGGTACGGCAATTTTTGAAAAATAAGGGTACGACACGGCGTGGGTACGGCAATTAAATAATTAATTAAAATTTATATTTAGGCATATTTTTAAATATTTTTAGACATAAAATACGTTTATGTCTAGAATTTAAATTATGTAAGAACTACAAATAAGTAAACTAACACCCAAAGTAGTACAATAATACACATAAAATGTTTAGGTCGGAGGAGTCAGACCTGTCCACACCGAGAGAGAGAGAGAGAGAGAGAGAGAAAGGGCACGGCGACTGTCTATGGAGCTTGTCGACAAGGGACAGAGGGCAGCAGACAGAGGGAGGGTTGGGCTGTGGGTTTCACGGTAATGATTTCTCACTTCTCAGACTCAAGTTTTTTTTGTTTTAGGGTATATCACAAAATCAACGGTAATGATTTGTCCATCTGTCAAAATCTGTGAATTTTTGTTTTGTTTTGTTTGTTTTTTTTGTTTTGTTTTTTTTTTTTTTTTCACTGCTGCTGTGTCGGAGAAGCAAAAAAAAAAAAAAGACACCTCTCAGATACCGGAGTCTTACCGGTATTGGTGTCCAACACATGTCGGACACTGGTACATTGCTAAAAATGGCGTGTCGGTGCAACCTAGGTTGAAACCTGTAGACAACAAAAAGGAAAATAACAATCAAATTTGAAAAATTGAAAAATATCACCAGTTTGAAGATCCAACTTTTATACCTTGCCTGCATGCATCAAAACTTTAGCTGAATCTTGCGTACATTTGACAGCAGAATATCAAGCAAGATTAGCTTCATATCACCAGTTTCTCCAAAATAATAAAAGTTTACACTGTTTGGTTGACAATGGTGGATTTCAATATTTCATACTGTTTTGAAACAGAATCTATTTAAAAAATTAAAGGACCTGATTTTCCAAAAAGAGAAAATTGAATTTTTTTTTTTTTTTAACCTCCAGATGATGAATCTAGTAACTGAGTCTTTTCTCTTATTTTTCCCATATAAATTTACAAGTTGATCCAATTCCTCTCTCTCTCTCTCTCTCTCTCACAAAAGGCTTGCACTTTTCTAATTTGGACTTCTGCATGCCTAATTTATGAGGTCCTTATCTTACTGAACTCTTTATTTTGCATGAAACTCAATGAAACGAACCTTGATATTCTGTCTCCCTAATCCTACTATTAGAAATTAATGACAATACTAGCTCAAGCAGTTTTTCTCACACATAGATCTCCCACATAAAGCCTTAAATTTGGATATCTGGTGTTGATAAATGTTAGGTTTTCTGTTTTCACTTTTCATTGCTGCAGGGTGGTGTAATGACAGTAGTGCAAGTCAGGATTTTCAAGACTCACTCCTCATTTGCTTGCGCATATCATCTTCTAACATGTGCAGATGTGCTATATCTGAGCTCATATCCAGAATTTATAACAAGATAAAGAGGTGTGGCAGCTCTTGTCAAATATTCAGTCTCTTTGCCTCAATAATATAAATCTGTAGCCCTTTTCCATTCTCACTGCTATATCATCGGCCAGCAATACAAGTGTTAATTTTAGCTTCACATTCATTTTACAATAATCAAATAATCCAGTGATTCAATACTCTTTAGTGTACAATGATGAGATAATTCACCAAGAAAAGGGAGATAATCAAGAAACCTCATTTTAGAATCAGTAAATTAAAGCTTTTAAACGAAGCCACTTTCCACTTATAACTTCCAATACTTGATCTGGATTATAACAAAAAGATGAGCCTGGAGAAGGTCTAGATGTTCGTGGAAATTATTTTCTTTTTGTATATAAGATTTATATGCTATCAGCAAAATTACTTCTGTATGGCCAGCGGTAATATGGTAATAGCACAAGTGAGACAAAATTTCGTTTCATCTTCTATCGTTTGACTGTTTACATTACTCGGAATCTGATAATCCTTTTCAATAGGAAAATTAATTTGAGAAATAAAAGAAATGGAATTAACTGTTGATTTGAAGATACATATACAGTATAGGTGTATAACCCAACAAATGATAGAAGGTTAGTTAAACTTAAACATAGAACCTGTGTCAAAACTTGAATAGAGGATGCATTCCTGAAATGATAATAGACGGAACCATTGAGGCGTATGATTCTGTACCAAATTTGTGAAGTTGTCTGGATGCTTGAAGATTCTTACATGCTAGAGAGAACTTGTTGAAAATATATGTTAGATACCTATACCAATTGTAAGCGAATGTACTTGTAGAACAAACATATTAACCTTAAGTTATTTTATGGTTATCTTAGTATTATTCATATATTCTCTAATATATATACCTTATATTGGGTTCATTATCACACAAAAATGCTTAATATAATATGTAATCATTAAGGGTCTATGTACTTGTAGAACAATGAACCCATGTACTTATACATGGGCCTACCAATTGTAGGCCAATGTACTTGTAAAACAAGCATATTAACCTTAAGTTAGTCTATAGTTAGCCTATGGTTAGTCATATATTCTTTAGTATATAAACCCTACATTGGGTTCATTAAAAGTGCTTAATATAATATATAGTTGTCAATGGTTTTATCATTGTGGACTTAAGCCATTAGGCCGAACCATGTAAACCTTTGTGTGTTTTATTTCTTTCATGCTTCTGCTTATTATTCAATTATCACATACAATCACACAACGACTTTCACAATATATATATATTTGATGACGTAGGAGAACTTCACTTAGATTAATTGCACATTGCAGAGCATACTGTACAACAATTCTAATTTTTAAACAAACTACTACAGGCAATTGACTCCACCTACTAGAACAAGTTACTAGATGATCCCAGGACTTTTCATCCCTGATGGGCTATGCAATTTATCTTCATGCTGAGGAGGAAGAACTAGTTGAATATTTTTAAGCTCCCAATGATCTTGGAGGGACTGAGAACCCATCCAGAATTAGTCTCTTTAGTTGAGCTTTTTACATCAACTAGTCGCAGACACACAACCACGCGTGGGAATAAATAATTAGTTTGTAATTGTAATATAATGTATAATTTGTTTTCTAATTTTTTTTTAAAAGATAATTTGCTAAAAATTAAACAATTTATATTCGGTCCAATTAGGTCTACTTTGGTCCCATGCAGTCCAATATGGTCAATTTGGTCAATTTTGGTCCCCTCTGGTCTATTTTGGACTAATTAGGCCTAAAATTGATTCTCTTTGTAGGTTTCCTTTCCAAGTTTAGCTCAATAATTCGTTTTTTCTTTTTCTTAATTTTTGGGTTGAAAAGTATGAAATTTTATTATATTTGGGCTAAACTCTTTAGTTTTGAATTAAAAAAATACAAGCAAAAGAGATATTAGAAATTATAAATATAAGCCCTAAAAATGATAAATATTCAAAAGTCCTATTCAGTCCACTTCGGTCCTATTCAGTAAATTTTGTTCACTTCGGTCCACTTTGGTTCTATTTGGTCCACTTTGGTCTTATTCGGTCCATTTGGTCCACAATAGTCCTATTTTGTACATTTCAGTCCTATTCGGTCCACATTGGCCCATGCTTTCCACTTTAGTCCACTTAAGTCCTATTATAGCCATTCAGTCCATTTTGTCCACTTTGGTTTTATTCGGTTCATATTGGTCTTATTTAGTCCATTCTTTCCACTTCAATCCTATTTGATCCTATTTGTTCATATTCAATCCATTATGTCCACTTTGGTTCTAATCTGTCCATTCGTTCTTATTCATTCCACTTTGGTCTCTTTCGGTCCTATTCGGTCCACTATGTCCTACTCGGTACACTTAGGTCCTACCCGGTCCAATTCGGTACACTTTGTTCCATTTGGTCCAATTCGGTCCATTTGTGTCCACTTTGATCCATTTTGGTCCATTTTTGTGCACTTACATATAGGGAGAAGACATAATTGGGTTAAGAGCACCTATTCTAAATCTATATATATATTTATATATATATATAGATCTCAAGCTTGTAATATCTAAAATTTTAAGTATAGTATTTATTGTTGCTACACTTTTGTTGAGCCACATTAACTTAGCATTTCAGTTCACTTTAGTCTGACTAAATTTAAGTGAAAGTCTTTTAAACATGAAAGTTATGAATATACAAATCTAATCTTTAGGTCAATTACTCATTTGTTTTAAAGTCATTACTTTTAAATGAATTGCATGAGGTTGTTTATACCTTTAAGTAAAATAAATAAATGTGTGTGTGTGTGTGCGCGCGCGCGCGTGCGTGTGTGAGATTTTTATTTAAATAAATTATTCAAATTCTTCATCTATATATATATATATATATAACCGAAACCTTTGAAACTCCTACAATTTTCCACATCATCATTTTAATTTAAAAAAATTTTAATTTTTAAAACTAAATAGTGAGAGAGGTCCTAACAGGAGTCTCTTTTATATATATATATATATATATATATATATAAGAGACAAAATCTTTGAAAACCCTAAAGCAATCTCCTCTGTCCGTCTCCACTAAGAGAGAAAACCCTAAGTTTCAATTTCTTTGGTACGCTTGCTATTACTTTTTCTCTTTTTTGTGAATTAGTTTTTTTTTGCTTTTTTTTTTTGTATGGAGTAGTACTTTACAATATATAGTATAACTACAAGTATTGTAGTAAATTTTCTAACTTTTTGTGTGGTTCAAAGATGCTATATTTTATATTATTTTAGATTATATAACCTTAAGCTTTACCTTATGGAGACGTATGTACAAGTTTTCAATTCCTTTTGTGTGGATATTTTCTCACAGCTGTGGAGTAAGGTATATGCACTATATGTTATCTTATGTTTTCTCTTATGGTGTCATGCTTCTTTGTTTATTAATTAAAGATTATGTTGGAAGCCTATATTATTTGCACCTTCAAAGTGTTCGACAATGTTTGAACCAAATTTTTCATCAATTAGGAAGAATTGGATAAAAAAAACAAAGCTTTCCATCCTTACTGAAATTGTCTCGCAATAATGACTTTTTTTTTTCTTTTTTTTTTTTTTTATAATTTGTAGGTTCTGAATGTTTTGATTTTTAATTTTATTGTCTTTTGAAAGTTTGACCATCTAAATTTTTGGGTTCAATTTTTTGCAATATTTGAAACAGTTTAGCAAATTTCAACTATTATAACTATGGATTATTCTCTTGAAGGTAACCTATCTTTCTCTTATATTTCTCTATTTGGTATTCATATATATTTTGTTTTGTTTCAATAATTTCTAGGTAGTGCCAGTAAATTTTCTGATTTTTTTTCCCCTTTCGAACGTTTTAACATCAGAACTTTTTAGTTATTTTTGTTTCAATATCTAAATTTGGCTTATTCATCAAATTATAACTCAAAAAGATAGGAGCAATTCACGCAATAGTATAGTTTCATAATCAATTTAAAATTTTATAAAATTATTTTAGTCTATTATAAATAGGTAAGTTCCCGTGCGTTGCACGGGTTTCCGACTAGTTTTCTTAAAAG
Source organism: Quercus robur (assembly GCF_932294415.1). NCBI lineage: Eukaryota > Viridiplantae > Streptophyta > Magnoliopsida > Fagales > Fagaceae > Quercus > Quercus robur. Next base: position 44,641,182 of record NC_065543.1, read on the forward strand.
AGATTATTATGACAATTAAAACTCATAACAATCTTGTACTAAATATGTATAGTTTATTTTCTAAATTTTATTGTATATAATTTGTTCTCCCTAAAAATTCAAAAATTTCAAAAAGTAATTTCTATCACTCTATTTTTACAAATATATAATTTTATAATTTTTAATGTCTTTTATTAATATTATTCTTTTATGAAACGATCCAGATTCTTCTAACTATTGTTATCATGCATTATATTCTCCTAGTTTATTTTGGTAGAATTAAAATTTTCAACTTTCAAAGTTATTACTCAAATTCTCAATTTCTTAAGGAGATTATTATGATAACAAAAACTTATCATATAAGTAAGTACAATTGATATTACTTAAATAGTTGGTAGTACTCTCAATCCAAACTTGCATTTTCCCATTCTTAAGTAGGTATACCAAATTGGACTGAAGCGATTTGAAATAGACCAAATAGATCGAATGGACCAAATTGGTCAGAATAGACCTAAGTGGACAAGTGGGCCAAATTGAATTGAATAAATCAAAGTGGATTGAAGGATCCAAATTTGACGGAATGGACAAAAGTGGACCGAATGTACCAAAATAAACTGAAGTGAACCAAATGGATTGAACCAAACCAAATAGATCGAATTGGACTGAATAGACTGAAGTAGACCAGATGGACTTAATTGAACTGAAGTGGACCAATGTAGACCAAATTGGACCGAAGTGGACTAAAGTAGACTAAATTGGACCGAATAGATGAAGCAGACAAAATGGACTGAATGCCAATCTCTATTTAGCATAGCCAAGTAATCAAGTATAAACTCAAATTCTTAGTTATAACATAATCAAGTATTAACTCAAACAAAAATCAAATTGAAACTAAGAGAGAGAGAGAGAGAGAGAGAGAGAGAGAGAGAGAGAGAGAGAGTACTTATAATGGGAAACTAAAAAATACAACACCAAAGCATATGAATCTAAAATAAAAATTTAAAAATCACAATGATTCATCAATATAAAGTAGAGTTGCAAGAGAGATTAAAAAATCGAGAGAGAGAGAGAGACCACTTTTTCAAGAGAGAATGTGAGAGAGAATAATAAGAAATTCATAGAAAATAATATAAAAATAAAAAAAGTAAAAATAAAATATATAGTAATAAACACCAAATTATCCAAGTCATATTATGTTATGTAATAAAATAATATTATATTCTTATATACTATCTTTATAATGCATGAAATCAAAGAGAAGAAAAAAAATTAAAAACACAAATTAATCACATCAACTCAAAGTAGAGTTCCAAATAATACAAAAATTCATCAACCTAAAGTAGAGATGCAAGAAAAAGTTTTAAAAAATCCACCAAAAATTGAAAAACAAAATTTTGAGTGAGAGAAAGAGAGAAATAACCATTTGTGTGTGGGAAAACTATGTATAAAATGAGAGAGAGAATTGTAAATTCATAGTAAGAGAAAGAAAATTAAAAATGCTAAAAATAAAGGAAGATAAAAGAATAGAGGAAAAGTTATATTAAATTAGATAATAATGAGGAGATGAAAATGTAAAAGAAAAGTGAAAAGTGGGAGAAAGTACAGTAATAAATTGCAGCCACTGATGTGTTAAAGGGAATGAGAACCCATCAAGTATTAGTTTTCTTTAGCTGGACTTTGTGAGAAAGTATACTTTGGGTATGATTCCTCCCCACACGATTGGTAGGACCCATGGTATATTTTCTCGAACTTTGTACATCAATGATAGGAACTGCGAATACCCATCAAGACTTAAACTTTTGGTTTAAAATAATAGATAATTTATCAATGATTTCAATATTTTATTAGTAGTTTACAAAAACTTTCTCCGTGGAAAGTTACATGGAATTATTGCAATTACATGTCATAGCTAGAAATTCAGACCGCTTTATTCACTTTATTATGAAAATTTCACTGACTATTCTAGATACTGACAAAATGGAATTATGTAATCGAAGTGTTGATTCCCATTATCTCCTAAAGGCCAAGGTGATTACGTTATTTTTTTTTTCCTTAGTAAAGAAGATTTTATTGAAGAAAAGCACCACAATTGGAACAGGATCACTCCCCAACCATATTCAATTGTTCATCCACCAAAACTTTTTGAGAAATAGAGATGGAAATGGACTTCACAAAAAGAGCATATGAGGCTCACTTAGCAGTATTTGCTTTTAAGATATATGAAATTTGAACCATATTACATAAAAAATTAATTAGTGTCTTCAATTTAATAATAAAAAACAATTATCATAAAGTGGACTATATAAATTAAAATTCAATTATAACTATTAAAAAAAAAAAACAGTACTATAACTCCAAAGTCCTCACGCAGTCCTGCCTTCTTTGCTTCGGTCCCCTGGATTTACATAAGCACAGAGATTGTTGCGATGAGCAATTATCTCTTTGGACAATCTTTGAATTGTCCATTAACTGAAAGACCTATTTTTCTTTGCGTCTTTTTTAGTTTCTTCTTAAGCACATTATAAAAGTCAATAACCATTAAAATTGTCCATTAAGAAAAAGACCTATCATTTGGATTTATTTGCGTGATGAAGAGTTTCTTTCCATATTTTTTAGCTTTTCCTTGTGCATATTTTCAAAGTCAAACATCTAGACTTTTTTTTTGGGGGGGGGGGGGGGGGGGGGGGGGGGGGGGGGGTGGGGAGGAGCTAAAGGGGAACCTCTTTATTAAAGAACCAAGGAAAACATTTAGCCCGCAACATACTTCACTGGCAGCTAATAAGACTTTATTTGAAAGCTAACTACAATGTAAATGATTCTGCTCAATCAATCAAATTGAGCTGTATCTGAGCTCATTCAATTATTTTTAATCATCAAATAATCTAGTGAGTCAATTCTCATATAATTTATAATGATTTATATAATGATAAGATAACGCACTTTTGTTGGACAAGAAAAAGGAGATAATCAAGAAACCTTAAAGAATTTTGTCCACACTCCACACCCTTTTATCCTCCTGACCTGACCTCCTCTCCAAACCGGAATTTGCAGAGACTTGAGGATAGATATGGGTGGATGGAGGATTGAGACTTGAGAAGAAGAAAAGGGAAGAAAAGTCGATAAGAATCCTGTTGCAGTATTTGGTTTGATTGGTTTTTAGAGTGCTTTTGGACGCTAATTATGGTGACAATTGTTCGATATTTGGGGTTTCTACGAGTTTTATTGATTTCAGATATGTAATTAGCATTGAATTTGATTTATTTTGCTATATGAGATGTGAATGTGAAGTAGAAACCAAATTCCATTACTTAATTGGGCCGTGGTTGTATGGGAAAACTCAAAACTCCTACGCCAGGTTAAACATGGTCGGGCTATAAAATTATTATTATTAATTTTTTTTTTGTTTTTGTTTTTTGTTTTTTTGTTTTTGTTTTTTTGTTTTGAGAGAGTTTCAACTTATGGCGTCTGTTCTTAATGATAATTTGTTATCATCAGACGAGGACACTAATCAATTTTTGGTATAGGTAGTGATTGAACCTCAGATCTGTTATTCAACCATCAGTAACTTTATCGATTGAGCTAACTGGAATCTACTAAGTTGAAACTCTCTAAAAATTAAAAAAATATACAATAATAAAATTAAATGGACATCTTACTATTCATAAAATTTTTATCCTTAAAAATCTAGTTGTTGAAAATTTGCAAAATTGCAGTGCAAATTATATTGTCTTAAGCAGTTGGATGTGACATCTTTAGTAAAATATAAAAACATAGGCTAAATACAGCATAATTAACCTTACTCTGAATAAAGTGCAAATAAATTCAAACTTCCACATACATAGAATAGCAAAAGTGAAAATTTTGCTTACTTTATGTCTAATTAACAATAACAGGCCACTCAAACAATTTCTTCCTTTTGAATACCATTGTGATCCTGTTCCCTTGAAGAAGAAGCTTGAGAAGCTGCTTATTGGGATTTCTGTAGGAGCCAGTAATATATGATATATATCTGATAAAGTGATTGGTAAATCTTTGTAAATAAGCTACATACTGCATCGAGTACCAAATTAACAATGTAGTAGAGACAGTAATAAATTTGTTGGTATGAATGACGCAGCACCCCTACGATTAGGATTGGACATAAATTAACTAAGAACAGCCAAAAGGGAGAAATGATTAATGTGACAAGTAGCTCAATAGCAATAATTCCAGAAACTAGACAAATGAACCTCAATATGGGAAGGTCAGCATCTAGAGGTTGTAGATTCATCTCCGCATATGCAATGCCGTAGACAATTATAGCCATAATGAGAAGCAAGATGATAGCAAAATGTGTTTCAAGTGGAGAGACACCCAAGACTTGAAAGTGTAAACCAATTAAAGTACCCAGAAATGAGACGAGCAAGGCAAGAAGCTCATGAAATGCTTCGAAAAAACTGAATGCTTCATCACTGGCACATACAACAACAACAACAACAAATCTATAAGCTTTGATATTACTTTTTCCTCCAAACATAAGAAAATCAAAATCCATAAAATCCACTTAATTTCTAAAAAAAATAAATAAAATGAAGAGAAATCCCTTCATCTATATAAAAGAAGTGTATGTCATCTCCATCTCATTAAATAAATGTGTATTCCTCCACTTTTGGGAGAAATATTTAGAAGGAAAATGGAATGAAATGAGCATTTCCTCCATTCATTCCACCTCTTTCTAAGGAATTATTAAAAATCTCTTTCATTTTACTTCATTCCATTCTATCCCCTACTCAATCCACACCCCCCCCCCCCCCTCCCACCACCACCCCCCCCCCCCCCCCCCCCAAAAAAAAAAAATTAAGGAGCACAAATAATTAAGAAAAATTAAGGTCGAGGCTGGAATAGTTTAACAAATGAATCATTGGACTTTACAAGCACTGACAGGACAAAATATGTCAGATATGGGACTGTTCCAAGGTCACAGCTGGCGATTTTCCAGGAAGCAAACAAGTCCATTTTGGGTTCCACAAAGTTCCAGAAACTTTACCTGTAACCAGACTCCTAAAGGATTTATGGCTTTTGAATACAAGTCTAATGAAGAAGATCTATGCTGCAAGCATCTATAAACTACATGTGGATGATTCTTTCAACTGCCAAGTAGCAGGTTGAAGGAAAATTTCTCCAAACAGATTTTGAGACAAAACTTTTTTCTATGTCTGCATGAAACCCTTGAAACAAGAATGAGAAAGTCTATAACTAAAACATATCATGAAAACGGACAGCCAAAAAAAAAAAAGTTCAATTAATCACAGCCGCTAAACAGAGGGTAACGACAAACTTGACTTTCAACTTCAACCAATCATACAAGCACATATACAAGCATACATAAACATATTTATACAAGAACCCAAATCTGTTCAATAGGTTATAAAGAGCTTCCAAAATTGAAACTTTCAATCTGACCCCTAAATTCACAACCGAATTTAAGTTAAAACTTGCAAGTAACAATAAAATTGGTCCAAGTAACAATAAAATTCGAAAAAAAAAATATAAAACAGAGGAATAGAGAGATAAAGCCACCTGTTCAATAGGTGATAAAGAGCTTCTAAAATTGAAATCTTCAATCTGATCGCTAAATTCACAGCCGCAGTTAAGTTGAAACTTGTAGAATACAAAAGCAAAAAATCAGTTATTAAACAAAAATAGATTTAAGTAACAGTCAAGTTTGAATGGATAAAAAACAAGAATGAGTAAACTAGAGACATTAAACCTAGAACCCAAACCTGTTCAATAGGCCATAAAAAGCTTTCAATCTGATCATTAAGCTCACAGCCGCAGTTAAGTTGAGACTGAATAGAAAGGAAAAAAAAAAATTTAATAAACAAAAATAAATCCAAGTAACGATCAAATATTGAACCTGGAGGGGAAGAGGGCTATGACTATGATAGGAATAGTTTTGGTTAAGGTTAAGAATTTTTTTTTTTTTTTTTTTTTTTTTTTTTTTTTTTTTTTTTATGTGAGAGAGAGCGCGAAAGAGACTAATTTCTAAAATTATTAGGTCCAAAGGGGGGTTTGGGTCCATCCCCTGCTATGAAATCCTGGTTTATTAATTTCCATTAACGGAGTAGTAGCTACCACAACAGAGCTCGCAACACAGAGGAAGCAAAAGTTATCGCGTTGGGAATTGGAGAGTGCTTGGGATACTTAATTTTTTTTTTTATATTACAGATTTTTTTTTTTTTTTTTTGTGGGATTTAACAATTTTATAAACAGATGCCGCAATTTAAGGGTGCGTAAATGTCCATGAACCATATCATTATTTCTTTCTTCACACGCGCTACGTACGCAGGAGCTTTTCTATTTTTCGTTGGATTTAATTCTGTTGTGTATGAATTTTTGAGTTTATTTTATATTTTATGCGTCCAACACACCTAATGATTGAAGAACACTGGAATGAATATCTCCCACAAACAGAGTTTTGTCAGTTTTGTCATTTGATCCACAAACAGAGTTTTGTCATTTGATCCGGACGTTAACCATGTCAGTATTTAGTCAAAAACAAACAAACAAAAAAACCTGTCAGTACGTACTATGTGATGTTTTTTTTTTTTTTTTTTTTCCTGAAGGTACTATGTGATGTTTTTTTAAAAACAACATAAGCCACGATACTCAAATAAAATATGCGGACACACGTGTTTATCAAAAAAATATGATGACACCGTACATCATCAGATACTCAGTCACTCACGACTCACGAGTACCAACCTCCACGACACCGTTAGAGGCTGGTTACCAGAACTTGTTATTTTGGCTACTGGCCCATTTCCTCCAATCGCAAGTTTGGTTAGATAGATGGCTTCCAGCATGGTGCTGGGGCTGGAGTAGCACCCAAGCCAACTGAGGTAGTGAGGTTTAAATGGTACCTAGTTCCCATAAGGATTTCGGTGCGAGGATTATCTTTATACATATATGTAATCAAAGAATTGGTTTGACGTTGAGGAAATGTGTGGCAGTTATGATCTGACCCGTTCAGTGGGCTAATCAAATTTCGTCTCCCAGACTATGTGTACCACATAAAGTAGTAGAAGTCTCACCGTGTCATCTTATTCGTGAAGCAGCCAACGTATCACCTCGGATCCATTCCAGTTGCAATTTTAATTTCTTATTGCAACTTTTAAGCTACCGCATCTCTTAATTACCTCCATCAACTTAAGTCATCCGGAGTTATATATATATAATCTAGTGGTTAACTGTTATGATAAGAAGTTGGCTTTCTATGAAAGAATCTAAGATAGGGATGGTTATGAGCTTATGATGGTGCTTACGCGGGGACGTGACTCATGGCAGTTGTGACTATTTTAGTGGAAGTTGGTGGGTATTGGCTGATCCTTCCAGAATATTGAGCTGTGGGTTCAGCGGGTATAAGATAATATTGAAGATAGTACATATAGGAAAGAAGATTATAAAGACATAAGTAGCTAGACTAACCTTTCATGATTGCTAATATCAGCATCACATTCCGAAATGGTAATTCTCTCGGACTCCGTGCGTCTTACAGCCATCTTTCGGTTGAAGTAATTTTTCTTTTTATGGGTAAGAAGAGTCGAAGTGATTGGGTTAAGCAGTAAGCACTCTGCGCACTTCGTAAATAAATAGTCGTGAGCAGCTGTAATGTCTACCGTGTTTCATCCGGCTGGTTTTTCATAAATGGAATTAGAGTTTTACGTATATGACCCTGAAGTCCAGCCAGTATAACTGTCTAGCTTAAGTAATTTCCAAAAATTGTGTGCCATTTGATAATATTGTTTTAGTAATGTTGTTTAAATATTATGAAAGCTTACACAAGTTAAAAAGTATTTTTGAAACAACACAACCAAACATGCTCATCAGTGTATCGTTAAGAAAATATAGTTTAATGACCCAAAGCGCAGAATATATAGTGACCCTTCATCGTGTAAATTCTATACGGCCTTCTAAATCAAAAACAATAAAAAAAAAAAAAATCTGTCCTGTCATTGCGTAAAACAAGAGTTTACCTTCTTAGCAGAAAAAACAAACAAGAATGTACCTCGTTCAGTTAAAAAAAAAAAGTGACGTCATTGTTTTAGTTTGACTGGAAAACAAATACCTTTATAGTATTTGTTGAGTCGGTTTGGATTGAACTTATTGTTACTGAAACTGAAAATTAAAAATTAAAAACTAAAAACACTGTAACAAAATAATTTTTAAATGTGTGAATAGTACTGTGAAACTCATTTTTAATAAAAAAGTTGCTGAAAAGTGAGATTTGTGGATCCCGTGAACAGTACACGGGACCCACTGACAATGCCATAGCAGGGCAATGTGTGGCCGTTGAAAGTGCTGTGGGTCCCGTGCACAGTGCACGGGACCCACTGGCAGCTGTGTTCACGTGCTTCTGGTAAAAAAAAAAAATCAAAAACGCAAACGCAACACGGGACCCACTGGCAGCTGTGTTCACATGCTTCTGGTAAAAAAAATAAAATAAAATAAAAAACGCAAATGCAGACGCAGGAATAATCTCAATCCAAACCGCACCGTTAATAAATTATTTTTAAAAGATTTTGAAAAATTATTTTCTTTTTCCTAATTTTTTAAAATATTATATAAACCAATGTCTTCATGCATAGCATTTTTTAAGGAAGTTATTCCACTCCTGTGCGACACACCTACATAAATACAGTATTAAAAAGCAAACATTACTTTTTAACATTTTCCTTTCTTAGATAAAAGCTATTGCCTTTTTTATTCTTTATTTTGTTAGAACCTCTTGCTCTCTCCTGTATGTGTGTTTTTTTTTTTCAAAAAAAAAAAAAAAAAAATCTATTCCACTTGTGTTAGACATACAGTTACACATGCATTAAAAAGCAAACATTACTCTTTAAATTCTATCGGTTGTTCTCAAAATCAATAAAATATCCAACTAGGTTTTCCAAAAAATGTAACAGATTTTATTGTATGAATGGAAAATGTTTCTTCACAGTTTCACTTTGTACTTCAAGTTGATATAGCCAGTTTACATTAATAATATCAATTATATCTTTCTTCTATCATTGCAAAAAAGTGGACCTGTTTCAACCCTTGTTTTTTGAGGGTTTATTAAAATTTGTCCAAATAAACACTAAATATACTATTATTAGGCTTATTGAGAAACTTCAAAATAAGTCAACATATAACCTTTGAAATAAGTGCTGAAGATGGTACATATAGGAAAGAAGATTATAAAGACATAAGTAGCTAGACTAACCTTTCATGATTGCTAATATCAGCATCACATTCCGAAATGGTAATTCTCTCGGACTCCGTGCGTCTTACAGCCATCTTTCGGTTGAAGTAATTTTTCTTTTTTTTGGGTATGAAGAGTCGAAGTGATTGGGTTAAGCAGTAAGCACTCTGCACCAAGGTTGTCAAAATCGGGATCCTACGTAGGATCGTGGGAGGTAGGTAGGATCGTAGATCGTAGGATTGGATCGTAGATCGTAAGATCCTACATTATTTGAGAAAAAAACAAAAAATACACATTGGTATGTTAAATAATCACATAAATTATACATTCATTGATATAATTACTATACATTACTACATTCATTTGTAAGCATTATTTAAAGATGCCAAAAACCTCAAAATGTGATACTCTATTAGAATATTTTTTATTTGAGTCTAACTGACACTCTCTCTACATTAGAGTGGAAAAATTTAGTCTATTGGGATTTTATTTTTCATTTGAGTCCAATTGAGCCTTTTGTCAAGTTAAAGAAGATTACAAGAAACCAAAGTCGTTTGGGATCATCAGAATCGTACGATCCAACCGATCTTGAGCGACCGCAAAGATCCTTGAAAGATTTAGATCGTTTTGGGTAGGTGGGATCGTAAAATCGTAGGATCGTAAGATCTAGATCGGGATTTTGACAACCATGCTCTGCACACTTCGTAAATAAATAGTCGTGAGCAGCTGTAATGTCTACCGTGTTTCATCCGGCTGGTTTTTCATAAACGGAATTAAAGTTTTACGTATATGACCCTAAAGTCCAGCCAGTAAAACTGCCTAACTAAAGTAATTCTCAAAAAATGTAAGCAATTTGATAATATTATTTTAGTAACATTGTTAAGGTATTATGAGAACTTACCCAAGTTAAAAAGTATTATTGAAACAACATAACCAAACAAACCCTATACAGGGGCGGAGGCACGTTATGCCTTGGCTCCCCCCAAAATTTTATAAAACCTCTATAATAGTAGGAAGAAATAGGTCTCACACTTTCTCATTTAAGAGCTGGCCCCCTATGAGAAAAACTTGGCCCCTCCTCCAATACTAGCCATAAAAATGCCCCATCCCAAATTGCTACTTCTCATCTTTTTGACTTTTCCTTTCATTCTCTAAGACATGTCAGCCATATCCACATTTTTCTTCTTGAGTGAGGCTATGTCCCATAGCTATTCAAAGTCCTATGTTGTACTGGTATGGGAATTATCATTAGAGAGTAGAGAGAGGATATAGTATTAGAATATTAGTAGGAATGAAATTGATTTTAAATTTAGTTGAGATGAATGAAATTGATTTTGAATTTATTTTTGACCATAGTAATCTAATTTGGTTGAGTTTAACTGCTATTTATTTTATAGTTGCTTATAGTGCATTTATTATATTTAATTTCTATAAATATTATTTCTGGTAAATATGGTCTAATTTTGGTTAGATTTTATGTTTTTTTTCTAAAACTAATGCATGAAGATATGTATATATGTATATATGTCATACTTTGTATTTTTCTTGAATTGCAAATCAATATGATAATATTACCTCAACCCTCCAACCAAAATTTTCTGGCTACGCCCTTGCCTATATCATTAAGAAAATATAGTTTAATGACCCAAAGCGCAGAAAATATAGTTAAGGACCCTTCATCGTGTAAATTCTATACGGCCTTCTAAATCAAAAACAATAAAAAAAAAAAAAAAAAAAATTCTGTCCTGTCATTGCGTAAAACAAGAGTTTACCTTCTTAGCAGAAAAAACAAACAAGAATTTATCTCGTTCAGTTAAAAAAAAAAAAAAAAAAAAAGTGAGGTCATTATTTTAGTTTGACAGGAAAACAAATACCTTCACAGTATTTGTTAATAAATTATTTTTAAAAATTTTGAAAAATTATTTTTCTTTTTCCTAATTTTTTAAAATATTATATAAACCAATGTCTTCATGCATAGCATTTTTTAAGGAAGCTATTCCACTTTTGTGCGACACACCTACGTAAATACAGTATTAAAAAGCAAACATTACTTTTTAACATTTTCCTTTCTTAGATAAAAGCTATTGCCTTTTTTATTCTTTATTTTGTTAGAACCTCTTGCTCTCTCCCGTATGTGTGTTTGTTTTTCAAAAAAAAAAAAAAATCTATTCCACTTGTGTTAGACATACATTTACACATGCATTAAAAAGCAAACATTACTCTTTAAATTCTATCGGTTGTTCTCAAAACCAATAAAATATTTGACTAGGTTTTCCAAAAAATGTAACAGATTTTATTGTATGAATGGAGAATGTTTCTTCATAGTTTCACTTTGTACTTCAAGTTGATATAGCCAATTTACATTAATAATATCAATTATGTCTTTCTTCTATCATTGCAAAAAAGTGGACCTATTTCAACTCTTGTTTTTCGAGGGTTTATTAAAATTTGTCCAAATAAACACTAAATATACTATTATTAGGCTTACTGAGAAACTTCAAAATAAGTCAACATATAACCCTTAAAATAAGTGCTGAAAAAAATGGCGAGTGACTATTACTAGGCTTACTGAAAACCTTCAAAATAAGTCAACATATTACCCTTGAAATAAGTGCTGAAAAAAATGGCAGACACACCAGCATGAGTTTTTGCTCTAAAATTTGTAGATTTCCCAGTATCCCTAAAATAAAGACTGTAAAACATAAAGACTAATTTATTTCTAAGCAAGACTGAAAAATTTTGTATGAAAATTTCAGAGTATTTAGGTCCTCCCTGTCTTATTCTCTTTCATTTATTTTTCCTCTTTTTCCTTTGATTGCTCTTTCTCTCTCTCATGCTTGCTCTCGAAGTAGATCACATTTTCTCTATGTGTGAAGATGAATCACCGGAGTATGAGGAATCTCTAATCAAAGGAAGGAATTTTTCGACGAGGATAGCAACACCGATGAGAATTGTCATACTCTCTCCGTTACCACCTCCGGCGAATCTTCCGATGGTATTTTTATTATTATTATTTTTTTGTAAAAATTAAGTTCGTATCTTGATCATACATAACGCAATCATAGTGATTGAATATTGTGCATTGCTCTATGCCTCGATCTTTGTTTTTATTGATTGACTACAGAAATTAGGGTTCAATTTTGGTGTGTGATTTACTTATTTAGGGTTCAATTTTGGTGTGTGATTTTAAAATTTGCTTTAGTAGCTGAGTATTTTAACAATTCATCATTTCAACCAATTATAGATGGAGTACTGATGTTATTGTTACAATTCAATTCAACATTTCAATCGGGCTCTCTTGTGGTTGAGATTCATTCAATAGATATAGTGTCCAAGGAAACCACAAGAACTTGTTTCCTTTGGTTTATATTGTATTTATTCATATTACATTAGTTGACTTCTTATGATATGATTGTCCTGCTCAAATGTTTATCATAAAATACTTTAGTTGAAAGATAGTGGGTTTAATGTTTTCCCTTTACTACAAAAAAAATGGAGCTATCCTAGCATTTTCAAAAGCACTGGGATAGCCCCAAAAAGTGCTGGAATAGGCAAAAATGCCTATCTCGATGCTTTTTTTCCCAGCACTTGCAACCACTGCGCAATGACAATTGATATAGGGTTGCCAGACCTGTACCAGCGCTTTTAAAAGGCCCCGGGATAGGTCCCGGCACTTTTCAAACCCTGTTCCAGCGTTTTTACTTGTGTCAGGACAGTCTTTACAGAAATATGAATATAACCTATATTAGCGCTTTTGAAAGCGCTGGCATAGGCAGTACCTATTCCAACGTTCTCAAAAGCACTGATATAGGTCTTGAATGAATATAATTTAAAAGGCTTATACCAGCGCTTTTCAGAAATATGAATATAACCTATATTAGCGCTTTTGAAAGCGCTGGCATAGGCAGTACCTATTCCAACGTTCTCAAAAGCACTGATATAGGTCTTGAATGAATATAATTTAAAAGGCTTATACCAGCACTTTTGAAAGCGTTGGCATAGGCAGTACCTATTCCAACGTTCTCAAAAGCACTAGTATAGGTCTTCAATGATTATAATTAAAAAGGCATATGCCAGAGCTTTGAGAATCGCTGGTATAGGGCATAACAACCTTGCCTACACCCATACCCTATTCCAGTGGTTTTTAAAGCGCTGCAATCACTACAAGAAAACTGAACTATTGCGGCGGACCTATTGCGGCGGGTGCGAAAACCGCCGCTAAAGGTCGCCTATTGCGGCGCTTTTTTGGCCCGCCGCTATACATGAGATCTATTGCGGCGTTCTATACGCCCGCCGCAATAGCTCTACTATTTTGCGGCGCACTATAGCGGCGGGCCAATGACCCGCCGCAATAGACCTGTTTTAGCGGCGCTAAGCTTAGATATAGCGGCGGGTCAATGACCCGCCGCAATATGTACTCCTTTTTGCGGCGGGTAGGACCGCCGCAATAGACCTTTAAATTTCCATCCATTTTTTTCGCATTCCCACTTAAAGATTAAATAGTAAATTACACCCGATTGGCATAAAAATTGGCATGCATATTAAGAACATATAGAAAATGTGATCCAACGGTTGGATTTTAAAATTTTGAATTCAACAATAAGTTATTAGTTGGTATAACATTTTTTAGAGTTACATCAAGTGTAACTTGAACCCAACGCTATATTTCTTAATTTGATGTGAATTTTGACAAATCTACCGTTAGATTACACTATTTTCATATATTTTTCATGCATACAAAATTTTAAGGTGATCAAAGATTAATAGTCATTTCATCAATCAATTGTTTAAATTCAAGTTTTTGTAATTTAAAATAACGCATAAAAGATAAGTTTAAAGATCAAATGGTAAATTACACCCGATTGGCATGAAAATTGGCAAACCTATTAAGAACATATAGAAAATGTGATCCAACGGTTGGATTTTTAAAATTTGAATCCAACAATAAGTTATTGGTTGGTGTAACATTTTTTAGAGTTACATTAAGTGTAACTTGAACCCAACGCTATATTTTTTAATTCGATGTGAATTTTGACAAATCTACCGTTAGATTATATTATCTTCATATATTTTTTATGCATACAAAATTTCAAGGTGATAAAAGATTAATAGTCATGTCATCAATTAATTGTTTAAATTAAAGTTTTTGTAATTTAAAATAACGCATAAAATATGAGTTTAAAGATCAAATGGTAAATTACACCCGATTGGCATGGAAATTGGCATGCACGTTAAGAACAAATATAAAATGTGATCCAACGGTTGGATTTTCAAAATATGAATTCAACAATAAGTTATTGGTTGGTGTAATATCTTTTAGAGTTACATCAAGTGTAATTTGAACCCAACCCTATATTTCTTAATTCAAGGTGAATTTTGACAAATCTACCGTTAGATTACATTATCTTCATATATTTTTCATGCATACAAAATTTCAAGGTGATCAAAGATTAATAGTCATATCATCAATCAATTATTTAAATTCAAGTTTTTATAATTTAAAATAACGCATAAAAGATGAGTTCAAAGATCAAATGGTAAATTACACCCGATTGGCATGAAAATTAGCATGCATGTTAAGAACAAATAGAAAATGTAATCCAACGGTTGGATTTTCAAAATATGAATGAAACAATAAGTTATTGGTTGGTGTAACATTTTTTAGAGTTACATCAAGTGTAACTTGAACCCAACACTATTTTTCTTAATCCGATGTGAATTTTGACAAATCTACCGTTAGATTATATTATCTTCATATATTTTTCAAGCATAAAAAATTTGAAGGTGATAAAAAATTAGTAGTCATGTCATCAATCAATTGTTTAAATTCAAGTTTTTGTAATTTAAAATAACGCATAAAATATGAGTTTAAAGATCAAATGGTAAATTACACCCGATTGGCATGCAAATTGGCATGTATGTTAAGAACATATATAAAATGTGATCCAACGGTTGGATTTTCAAAATTTGAATTTAACAATAAGTTATTGGTTGATGTAACATTTTTTAGAGTTACATCAAGTGTAACCTGAACCCAACCTTATATTTCTTAATTTGATGTGAATTTTGACAAATCTACTGTTAGATTACATTATCTTCATATATTTTTCATACTTAAAAAATTTCAAGGTGATCAAAGATTAATAGTCATGTCATCAATCAATTGTTTAAATTTAAGTTTTCGTAATTTAAAATAACGCATAAAAGATGAGTTTGTAGATCAAAAGGTAAATTATATCCGATTGGCAAGAAAATTGGCATGCATGTTAAAAACATATAGAAAATGTGATCCAACAGTTGGATTTTCAAAATATGAATTCAACAATAAGTTATTGGTTGATGTGACATTTTTTAGAGTTACATCAAGTGTAACTTGAACCCAACGCTATATTTCTTAATTCGATGTGAATTTTGACAAATCTACCGTTAGATTACATTATCTTCATATATTTTTTATGCATACAAAATTTCAAGGTGATTAAAGATTAATAGTCATGTCATCAATTAATTATTTAAATTAAAGTTTTTGTAATTTAAAATAACTTATAAATATATGAGTTTAAAGATCAAATGGTAAATTACACCCGATTGACATGAAAATTGGCATGCACGTTAAGAACAAATATAAAATGTGATCCAACGGTTGGATTTTCAAAATACGAATTCAACAATAAGTTATTGGTTGGTGTAATATTTTTTAGAGTTACATCAAGTGTAACTTGAACCCAATCCTATATTTCTTAATTCAATGTGAATTTTGACAAATCTACCGTTAGATTACATTATCTTCATATATTTTTCATGCATACAAAATTTCAAGGTGATCAAAGATTAATAGTCATGTCATCAATCAATTATTTAAATTCAAGTTTTTGTAATTTAAAATAACGCATAAAAGATGAGTTCAAAGATCAAATGGTAAATTACACCCGATTGGCATGAAAATTAGCATGCATATTAAGAACAAATAGAAAATGTGATCCAATGGCTGGATTTTCAAAATATGAATGAAATAATAAGTTATTGGTTGGTGTAACATTTTTTAGAGTTACATCAAGTGTAACTTGAACCCAACAGTATTTTTCTTAATCCGATGTGAATTTTGACAAATCTACCATTAGATTATATTATCTTCATATATATTTTCAAGCATAAAAAATTTTAAGGTGATCAAAAATTAATAGTCATGTCATCAATCAATTGTTTAAATTCAAGTTTTTGTAATTTAAAATAACGCATAAAATATGAGTTTAAAGATCAAATGGTAAATTACACCTGATTGGCATGAAAATTGGCATGTATGTTAAAAACATATATAAAATGTGATCCAACGGTTGGATTTTCAAATTTTGAATTTAACAATAAGTTATTGGTTGATGTAACATTTTTTAGAGTTATATCAAGTGTAACCTGAACCCAACCTTATATTTCTTAATTTGATGTGAATTTTTACAAATCTACCGTTAGATTACATTATCTTCATATATTTTTCATACTTAAAAAATTTAAAGGTGATCAAATATTAATAGCCATGTCATCAATCAATTGTTTAAATTTAAGTTTTCGTAATTTAAAATAAAGCATAAAAGATGAGTTTTTAGATCAAAGGGTAAATTACATCCGATTGGCAAGAAAATTGGCATGCATGTTAAAAACATATAGAAAATGTGATCCAACAGTTGGATTTTCAAAATATGAATTCAACAATAAGTTATTGGTTGATGTGACATTTTTTAGAGTTACATTAAGTGTAACTTGAACCCAACCCTATATTTCTTAATTCGATGTGAATTTTGACAAATCTACCGTTAGATTACATTATCTTCATATATTTTTCATGCTTACAAAATTTCAAGGTGATCAAAGATTAATAGCCACGTCATCAATCGATTGTTTAAATTTAAGTTTTTGTAGTTTAAAATAACGCATAAAATATGAGTTTAAAGATGAAATAGTAAATTAAATCCGATTGGCATGAAAATTGGCATTCATGTTAAGAACATATAGAAAATGTAATCCAACGGTTGGATTTTCAAAATATGAATTCAATAATAAGTTATTGGTTGGTGTAACGTTTTTTAAAGTTACTTTAGGTGTAACTTGAACCCAGCCCTATATTTCTTAATTCAATGTGAATTTTGACAAATCTACTGGCAAATTACATTATCTTCATATATTTTTCATGCTTACAAATTTTCAAGGTGATTAAAGATTAATAACTATGTTATCAATCAATTGTTTAAATTTAAGTTTTTGTAGTTTAATATAACGCATAAAATATGAGTTCACAGATCAAATGGTAAATTACATCCAATTGGCATGAAAATTGGTATGCATGTTAATAACATATAGCACATGTAATCCAATGGTTGGATTTTGAAAATATGAATTCATTAATAAGTTATTGTTAGTGTAACATTCAATAATATGTTATTGACCACGCCATTTTCTAAATCCAACCGTTTGATTATGACCATAATTTACCAGAATTAAACTTTCATTACACTCTTCAAATCCAACGGCTAGATTTCAAATCTAAGAATGGCATGTGATGGATATGTGCTATGTACTTGTATGGTTATGTTTACTCAATCTGACCATCCAATTAGTCATATTATTTTTTTAAAATGTAAACGAAGTTAGTCACATATTAAAATTCTTACATAAATTTAATAATAGCTATGATATTTTTTTTAAAATTTTTAATAAGATAGAACGTGTGATAATTTTTGTTGTGTGATATATATATATATATATATAAATATTTTGAGAAAGTTGTGTGGTGACTTTTATTGAGTATATGTGATTGTTTTTTGTTTTTAAATTTTATTTTATAGCTCATTAATAAAATGACCAAGTGACTTCACCAAATTGCAGATTTTTTAAAATAAATATAATTTTTTTGTTTTTATTTTTTTCTCATATTTCTAAGTTGATAAAAATATTAATTTAACTACTATCTAAACTCTTCATCTAAACATTTTTTTTTTATTTAAATTATATTATCACGTGTAATCATATGTCGTAACATTAATATGTTTTAAGCCAACGTCAATTGCGTGTACCTTTTTTTTCTTTTTTTGTAGAGTTAAACCACTCATGTACTTTGTGATCTAAAATAGGTTACCTTGTTCTAGTAGAAGTAAAATTGACCTTACCTTGTTCGGTCATTTTTTTTTTTACGTTAATGGGGTAAGTTGGCCTTTTTTTATATTAATTATTAAATTATATTTTACTAATTTGTAGTACTAAATTATATTTTATTAATTTGAAGTATTATATTATATTTTATTAATTTTTAATATTAAATTATATTTAAATAATTGGAAGTATTAAATTATATTGGAATTATTATATATATATATATTTTTTTGTGAGGCAACTCATCACTTAACGCATTTAGACTTAGGAAAAAAAAAAAAAAAAAAACAAACAAAGGAAGAAAATGAAAAATCATGCCCAGTACCAATACAAAAGAAAAAAAATTCTTCTTTAAAAAATAAAATATCCAATTAAAACTTTTTTTTAAACTTTAATCAATAGAAAAATCTTGTTAAAACTTAAAAAAAAAAAAGAAAAAAAAAGCATGTCATGCCCGTCATGGCCAGGAAAGAAAAATGAAAAAAAATGTAAAAAGAAAACTTAACAAAAAGGGCTTATTAACAATAAAGAAAAGACAAAGGAAAAAAAAGAAAAAAAGAAAAAAAAGAAAGAAGAAGCATATCAGCAAATACAAAGAAAAAATAAAAGGAAAACAAAGAAACGATTAGACCAGAGCAAAAAAAAAAAAAAAAAAAAAAAAAAAAAAAAAAAAAACAGCAACAACAACAACAACAATAGCTTTGGTTAGGGTTTTAATTTTTTCTCTTCTTACCCATTACACCAGCCGTCACTCTCTTTCTCCCTCACCCTTACCCTCACCCTCACGTTCGCCTCTCTCTCTCTCTCTCTCTCTCCCTGCCTCCCTCACCTGGCCTTTCCGCCGCCGCCGCCACTTCCCACCCTAGCCATCGCCGTGCTCTCCCCTTATTCTCGACTCTCTCTCTCTCCCTCATCCTCGCCTCTCACTCTCTCCCTCACCCTTGCCACTCTGCCGCCAGCCACCACTGCTGCAGCCCTACTCCTCTTCCCCTTTCCTCCTCTCATGTCCACCTCCGCCGCTAGTCTCCTCCACCGCCAATTTTCTAGTACCTCCTCTACCCTTTGTAATTTTTATTTTGTATTTTTTGTTTTTGGGTTTTTTGTTCAATATTTAGAGTGTGGGTTTTCTGGAACCTCCTCTACCCATCGGTGAGTTTTTTCTTTTTTTTTTAATTGTAGAAATTTCATATAAATACATTACAAGAAAATCATTGATTTGAATTTCATATTTTTGTGATTGAATATACTATTGGGGTTTAGGTTGCAATGTGATTTTGATTTGCAATTTTTTTTCCCTATTGGGTCTTGTGGTTAGTGCTTTGATATGGATGTTTGGCTGTGGGATTGGGGTTCAAAAAAAATTGGGGTTTTTGTTTTTGGTTGATTGTGAATTCCATAAGTATTTTTTGATTTGGGATTTTCAGAGTTGGGTATGTATATTGCTTGTGCTCATTTGGCTATAGGTTTGGGTTTGTGCTTGTGTTTGAAACGTGGGTTTTATGTTGACCCAGAGGCGAAGCTCCTGTTTATCATTCGCATTCGTGGGTAAGTTTTCCTGTTTGATTTTTCCGTTACATGAATCTTTATGGTAGATCACCAGGTTCTTATTATTGGAATTTGGAACTTACAGTATCAATGCCATGCACCAAAAGACTAGAAAGATCTTGCAGCTCTTGCGTTTGAGACAGGTATTACATGAAACTCACCCCTTATGGTACTATAAAATGGCATCTGGTTATTGTAGTTTTTATTTATGTTTTTGTGTTGGTCATGACGGTAAATATATCCTTTTGAAGGCTAAGGCAGGTTCAGACTATTTGTTTATTGTACCGAATAGTTTTAGTAAAAGTACTCGTTTTTAAAGCTATTTAAGTTTAAGCTCCTTGGGTCATAGTCTAGAAATCTTTGAGGCAAAGCTCAAACATCTAGTGTCAAGGTGTTTGGGTGTAAGCACCTTTTTTATTTTGACCTTTTAGAACTTTATATAAGCATTAAGTACACACTATTTCTAGTAGGTTTACTGCTGAATAGTTTGAAACTTGAAGCCCTTTGTTGTGAGTGTTATGAAAAGCTAATCTGAAACTATGCCTGATTCTTTTATTCTGAATGCTGGGACATGCCTAATTATTTTATTCTTTTAATCTGAAACTATGATAAGCTAACTGACACTGAATGCTGAAACTTGGCCCACGTATTTAGTCATCAAAGGGAAGTTTCAATTGCATTGAATTCAGCCCAATATTTTAAAGAAAATTAAACAGAGGCATCATCCGTGGCCGCCACCTTGCCTCCATTAATGACCAGTCGCCTCTTGCTTTCTCCGCTGGAAACATCACTCTCCTCAGTAATTCTTTGGGATTGTATGATCCTTATTCCACTCCTCAAATAATCATTCAAATATATGTTTTTAGTTTATATATATATATTTTGTGTGTGTGTTTTTTAGTGAGCTTTTGATATGATATTTTTTGGTTTTTTTTAAAATTTTTTTTTTTTTATATGTGATATTTTTGATTCCTGATAAGAGAAAGAGTTGTTTTTTAGTGGCCAGTTGTATTATTGTAAGTAAAAGTTATAACTTTTTGTGGTCTCCCAACCTATCCAAAAAGACCCCAAATGAATTTTTTTTTTTTTAATTTTCCTGGGTGACCAAACTGTTTGTTTCAATTAGGTTAGGTGTACTGACTTTATTATTTTATTTGGTTAATTAATTAATTTATTTTCTATGTTTGTTGATGTTTTAGTTTGCATTATGCTAATGTTTCTTTGGGGAATCCGAGTTTATCATTCTTGGTGGTGTTAGACACAGGCAGTGATTTGTTCGGGATACCATGTGATTGTCAGAAAAATGGTTGCGTAAAGGCCTTATAGTCATCATCTGGAGCGGTATGTTTACTTTTTTACTTTGAATTTTCGGTTTCTTTGTTATCGGTTTTATTACTTCCAATTGATACGGCTATATGGGTTCCTTTTTCTTCTTTTGCTATTGCAGTCATATATGCTTAAAAACTTGTTAGAAAATTGGCTTGAATAGAGTGCATTAATTGCACATAGATTTGGCATCATATAGGAATATAACCCAACTTATTAAAAGATGAATCTGTCTTATATGGCTAGGAAAGTCTCAGTCAACTTAGATTGTAGACTTTTTTTTTTCTTTTTTCTTTTTAACTATGGAATTCTACTATGGAATTTTACTATGGAATTCTACTTGAAAAGGTACTATAGGCAAATAGAATGGAACTCATATGAATGAGTAAAGCATGGCAGGGACCGAGAATCCTAGAAAGAGATGTAGTCGTCTCATGTTAATATCACTAATGAAAATGAGAAAGAACCACTAAACCAGACAGATTTAGTGGTCTGATATACTATTGAATTTTTGGTGGGTATATAATCAATTGGTGAAAGCTGTCTTGCATATTATTATAAGATTATGATTCCTTCTCTTTGATTCCAATTTAGTTAAGTTTGAAATCTTGTGGAGTTGTTTCATATCATTTTTGTATTTGTTAATTGAGTTGTGATTGTTTTATAACTACTAACAAGATGTGGTAGCCGCAAACATCCTGTTGATGATTGTCTGGTTGGTTGCTGAGTAGTGAGTAGTAGAGGAAAAGAAAAACTAAATGTTATAAATTCTTAAACTTGATGTTGTTTTCTCAATGCTGATTTTGACTAGATCTACATTGGAATTACTTTCAGGGGTATGTTGAGTTAAACACAAATTCTTCATAGCAGGGATGGGTTCTGGACATTGGTTTAAGATGATAATTGGCTCAAAGAAAGGGAAGCGCAGCAGTTCAAAACAAGTAAAGGTATGAAGCCCTTAAATTGCAATAATACTGCTAAATGGGACTATTTGCCCAACAGGCCTCCAATGGACCAAAAACTAAATTGTTATCTTCTTACTAATTTGCAATCCCTTTAGCTGTCACATTGAATTCCTACTAATTATAGGCTTAGAATTGAAATTAATGAGCTATTGTTGCTACATTATATATTGTTACTTGAAGACTGAAGAGGGGATTGAGTTTAGGAATAGGAAACCTAAATAGAGTTAGTCAAGGTTTTGGCTTAGAATTGAAATTAAGGAGCTATTGTTGCTAAATTATATATCGTTACTTGAAGATTGAAGAGGTGATTGAGTTCAGGAATAGGAAACCTGAATAGAGTTTGTCAAGGTTTGGGATTTATAATTTATGAGCTCAGGGATGGTGTACCTCCTTTGGGAAGTCCTGATTAATTGTTTTTGAATGCTTGAAGGGCTTTTTATTATATATCTTTCTTGAAGTTAAGATGTACAAATCTTGTGCTTGATATGAAAGTAGCTTTTCATGATAACTTTTCTTTTTCGTTTGAAAGGCATGATTATGTTTTTATAATGATGCAGTGGGCTTAGATATATTGTGTAGGTAGTATCAAATTAAAATATGGTGCTAGAATGGTGCATCCATTGAAAAACATTATGTTGATATTTCTATCCTTTCTTAAATTTCCTTCACCATCTGTAATTAATGGGTCTCAAGGAAAAGTCAAAGTCCTCTAAAGTTAAAATCTTTGCTATTGGCCGCTCTATCTCAACTTTTCTGATGGTTTTTAAATGATAAATCTATAGGTCTACTTGCTTCTTTTGTAACTTGGATCGGCCAAATGCCACAGTTCGTTCTAGAGGCAGAAATCCCAAAGGTATTGACACAAAACCCAATCTTTATCTTCTTTTTACAAGAATGCTTGATTTTTTTTTTTTTTTTTTATAAAAATTTTATTTACCACTTTATTGGCTTACACTTTCACAACTTAAAAAAATTGTGTAAAGAAAAACTATGTTGGTTTTATAGTGAGAAAAAGTGATAAGAATAATTGCTGCACTTTGTTTTTTCGTGTGTTTGAATCTCATTGGTTTGTGAGTAGTGGGAAAAAAAAGTAGATCAATTTGGAAGTTACAACAATCTGTAAATAATTGCCATAAAGAATAAGATAAAAATTATGATCATAGACTAACTTAGAAATAATGTGCAAAACTCTCAATTTTTGTGAGTTCCACTTATTAAAATAAGAAATAAAAACATTTTGAATAGATAATGTGAAATGCAATTTGCATGTTATTGCAAACAAATCATTATAGATAACCAGTTAACCATACATGTAGGACCATATGTATCAAATTTATTTATTTTTTGCTGTATTAGGTTGCATTTTGTTCATTGTTGTGCTCCTAAGGTCTTAGTGGAGCTAAAATTAATTATTACAGGTTATTTGTAATAGAAATAGAAATGTGGTTTTAAAACCCAGTAGAAAAGGGGGGAAAAAAAAAAAAAAACCTATAGCGGCGGTTTCGCCCGCCGCTAAAAGGTACATAGGGTACGTTGTACAAGAAGCCCTATAGCGGCGCTTATTGACCGCCGCTATAGGTGACGACATATAGCGGCGGGCCTATCCTGCCGCTAAAAGGCCTTTTGACCCGAATGACAACCTCATATGGCGGCGGTTTTTAGCCCGCCGCAATAGACCAAAAGCGCCGCTAAATGGCAGATCTATTGCGGCGCTTTTCTCGACCGCCGCAATTGACCTATAGCGGCACTGCAACACTGGCGGGACGGCCCGCCGCAATAGCACCCGCCGCTATAGGTCAAATGTACCTTTAGCGGCGCTTTTTTGGGCTTTAGCGGCGCTTCTGGCCCGCCGCAATAGCCCGTTTTTCTTGTAGTGAATAGGGCATTTTTTTAAAAAAATAATTAATTTTATAGCACCTGTAATGAATCACAATTCATATTTTCCAATAGCAAATACAATACCACATTAAACCAACAAACTAAATATATTTAATTATAATTATTTACAATAGCAAATACAATACCACAATACCAACAAACTATTTACACTAAAATGGCACAAAAATGAGCTAAATTCACAGGTATTTCAATATACTTTCAACTAAATACATCAGATTATACTCTTATTACACCTAATTTTCACTCAAATTTCAAAGCAAAATATAAGGCAATAATTCCTTGCATCTACTGATTTAACTAAGCTCAATGTGCATGATCTACAATACTTATTATGACAAAGCATTTAATGAATAATACAAAATACATTAGGTTGACAATTACACTTTCAACCAGTACTTTACATGATACATCCAAAAAAACAACAAGGAAAAGATAAAATGGTATAACTTTCAAATATACTAATACCAATGAAAAATAAACACAAACAGACTGTTACTAGATACATCTCAACAATAATCTTAATCAGCTAATAAACAAGAAACACTCTTCATTATAAAAATAATATACTACTTCATGTATAATTTACCATAAACTCATAGCACAAAATCAAGAAGAAACAAAATCAAGAAGAAAAAGAGAAGAAAACATACCAATAGCAAAAACAAACCGTAATACTATGTTCACAACCAACTTATGCATAGCTTTTAAAGTATCACTTTTCCTAATTACACTCATACTTATACACTACTTATTTTGTAAACTAAACTCATCCAAACAAACTCAAGATAAACTTTACATAAATTATGCACTTCAACAGTGATGATTGACAACTGAATAATAGTAGAATAATTAAATGACTATATTTCATGAAAGTGTGACTCAATGGAAAGAATTGGAATAGAAAATAAAATTAAATGCTTTACTGAGGGCAATACTCCATTTGAATATATAAAAAGGTTGATTCAATCTTGTTCTCCTACCCAACAGCATCAATTGAGTTTGTGCCTAAGTAGCTAAAATGTGATAAAAATAAAAAGAACACATAACCAGCATTTTCACTAATTTCCACAAAAACTATTGTATTACAAAAAAAAATTAGAAAGTAGAACAATTAAGTCCTTAGTCAAAGTTGTACATATGGGAATGCTAGCAATTATGTGGAATCCAAGAAAACAATAGGGGAAAAAAAAACATGATTATTCCAACTCTAAGTCTCCACATATTCATGAACATTTCCAACTCCTAAATTTTCTTTTTTAGCACTATATCTAATTCAGACACAAACCCCACTTTGGAAAAGAAAATGCAAGCAACCCATGAGTTCATAATAGGATTTTAGTGGGCCAAAAATTAATGGTTATATAGCATACATGTATTTGACTATGAAAAAAGACACTTTCCACAGGGCCTGTGATCAATCTACTAAAGTCTGGGTCCACATTCCATCCTTAACAAATTTGACTCCTAGACACAAAATTACCCCAACAATCACACCCAAAGCACCTTAATTACTGGAACCCCAAGCTATGTCAAGTTTTAAATGACATATGCATAAGGAAGCCAACATTCTTTTAAAAATGGATAATAATGCAAATAAAATAAAAAACTCTTCACAGTTAATTTCCATTAAAAAGAGAGGGTGGAAAACAAAACTAAAAGGACAATGTTGAGTCATGAAAGGTAACTTTTATGTTCCCCTCTTTCAACTGCACTTTTATGTGGCTCGAAAATACCTTCATCAATGAAAGGTAACTTCATTTAGAAATAGGGTTATAAATGTCAAATAACAAATTTCATTTTGAAATCAAATAGAAGAACTATTTTATATATTTAATAAATTTTATGTTTTTAATCAAATTACAACCACATAAAACGTGATTTTTTTTTTTAAAAAAAAAGGGTGGAAAAAAGAATGACCAAAATATACCCCCCTAAACGGAAAAAAATCACCAACACGGTTTCAAAACTTCTTAAAACACTATATATATATATATATATATAGACTTACAAGTTCACAATTTCCTTTATTAAACCACATCAATTCTTGATCTCCTTGATTGGCTTAGATTTAAATCCACACTTAAATACACCAGTGGTTAATTGCACCTTAAGTACTCAATTAAAATACCAACAACTATATATCTAATAACTTAACCACCTAATAGCTACATATATTGCTTTGTACTTACTTAGTATATAATCATAATACAATTAGCCATTCACTTACTTATACATATATGTAGTCAATTGTGCATATCAATTAAAGCCTAGTTTTTAGGTATAATCTAATCTATGATCACTAGTTCTCTTGCTTTTATATATATATATAAGTAACAATCTTAGTGTAATGATTCATGCGAGTTAAGATTTAACCCTCCATTACTAACCATTACGGTCTCTTAGTTTAATTTAATGTCCTAATTGGTGCAGGGCACCATGGTAGGAAGCGCCAAGCTAGTGAAATCGGATTTACAAAAAAAGAACAAGAATTTTGATGAATAAACAGAATCAAACCATACATATACTTATCGATGATGAATCTGAAGTTAATCATGGGTAATAATCAAGAATGCCTTGAATTTGACTCCATAGCTGATGCTGAAAAAGCTTAAAAATTGTAGACCACTCCAATCACCTAGGAACCTAGTGTTCACGAAACTAAAAAATATAAGTTTAAGTCAAGTTAGATCCATACTTGGTCTGCCTAGGGCTAATCACTGAATACACCAATGCATGAGTATTACTCAAGCAGCAATAGATAAAAAGTAAACTTAGATGATCACATAAAAGATGGAATTATTAAGGAAATTCTAATGATAATGACTAAGTTCATCACTAATAATTATAGCACAATATATAAGAGTGGCAAAATTAGACACGACCCGCGAACCCGACATGACACAACGCGAAATTAGTAGGTTATGGGTTGAGGCTTAATGAATTTGTGTCATATTCGGGTTGACATGGCTAACCCGTTTAATAAACGGGTTGGGTTAGTGTTGAACACATAGAACCCGTTTGACCCGTCTTACCCGTTTAATTAAATGACATTTTACCAATATACCCTTCAAACTCTAGGTATATAAACTTATTAGTTGTTGTGGTTTATTTTCTTTAACATATTGTGATTGATTATTTGTGATATTGGGATACACTTTAGTTTTGAATGATTATTTGTGATGTAGTTACTTGTTAGTTTTGAATTTTATATTAAAAATATTTATTTGTTTGTTTTTTCATATTTTTTTTTTCATTTTGATAAAATCTAATAAACAGATTGACACGACTGACCCGTTTAATAAATGGATCGTGTTAGGGTTGACGAATTTTGACCCGTTTAATTAACATATCGGGTTAGTGTTGAACTATATAGTCAAATACTCATAAGTTGACATGACACAAACCCGACACACGAACACGAATTGCCACCCCTAACAATAGGAACAACACAATTAACATTCACAATATAAAATACACCGCCTTATATCTCCATGCAAGCCACCTGCTTGCTCCAAATCAACAACCCACCACAGCAAAATATTTGAATTTACTAAGAGGAGATAAAATAAATTCACACATAGTTGAACAATAATATCACAACATTCACAAGACAATCAACACTCCCAATAATGAAAAGTAGACCATCTTATATCACTATGCAAAAGCCATCTGCTTGCTCCAAACCAACAATCCACCACAGTAGAAATTTTAACATATAATTATAGACTAATAGGGTATTATGAAGTAGATTTTACTCCCTTTAGCAATTCACTTGTTTGCTCATGGAAAGAGGAACTCAAACTTAGAGCAAGCTGCTAATCCTGCAAAATCAAAGTCTAAATTATAGACTACTAAGATAACTTAAAAGATGTAAATTAGGTGACTTCACATCCAAAATCATGTAAAGGAGAAGACAGTACTAAACTAAGTACACCGAGAGAACAAACTATAAACTAAAAGAGGGAGAGGTGTGCAAAGATATACAAACCAAAAGATAAGCTCCAATATTTGCTAGTTTGCATTTGTT
Source organism: Quercus robur (assembly GCF_932294415.1). Classification (NCBI taxonomy): domain Eukaryota; kingdom Viridiplantae; phylum Streptophyta; class Magnoliopsida; order Fagales; family Fagaceae; genus Quercus; species Quercus robur. The sequence continues at coordinate 44,669,287 of NC_065543.1, forward strand.
CCACAAGTAAACATGAGCTATTTAATAATTTAATCATACGTAGTCAGAGAATGAGAGGTTGACTTACTAGTTGCTACCTTGCTTTGCTCCAAGGGAGATGCCAAAGATGAAAAGAAGAACTCCAAGACCCTTCAATAATATTGTAATAGCCACTAAATGTTTAAAGGTTGTAGCTCTAACATTACTCTAAATAAAATGGGCTATTTTTTTATATTGGATACTTTCTATAATTAATTTTTAGGAATAGTCAAAATAAATTAGACATTTATAGTAATAGTTAAATTTTCATTAAATAAAATGAATAGGTTCTTTTTTATGAATAGGCTCTTTTTCATTAAATTTTCACAGTTTTAAACACTTGCTCATTGATTGGTTTCATACCCAACATGTATACACTTTGTTAAATATTTGAATTTTTGAGTTCTGTACATTTTAGTAAATGCCATTTTTCTTGATGTGTGAACCGTTGAAAATTTGAATTTTTTTTGAAAGATAGAGTGGACAATAAATGTGCAAATGAAAATAAAATCTCTTTTATAAAATATGTGTGTAGAGAGAAAAAGTGAATTTTGATTATGTTTGTGTTCATGAGGTTTTCTCTACTCTTGAAGTTGATTTGAGTTTACAAGACACCTTGACACATGAAAATACATTGCATACTGAATTTTTGTATTATTAAGATCTATATTATATAGTCTAAATGGATTGAGCCTGAAAATGTTTGCATGCGATTATGAGTCACATATATAGTGTCATGTTTTCATATATTAAAAAATAGAATATTTGTATTCATGTGTATCCTTACTTTTTTTTTTCTTTTTTTTTTTTTAAAGTTTGGTTTGTATTTCTTTATATTTTTTTTTCTCCACCTAAATATTCCCCAAAACTGTTTTTCCCAAAAATTTTTTTGTTTTCTCCTATATTTTTTAGGGGGAGAAATAAAACACATGCTCTTCATAGGGTTTTATTTATAATCAGAATTTTTAAACCAACCCAAACAAATAAAAAGGGCAATAAAAACAATCATGGAGAACGAAGCCCACTTGGTCTTCAGCCAAATACAACATGTTAATCCCAATTTTGAAGATCAATACCAGATCCAAGAGTTTGAAGGAGATGGCCAGATTTTAGATTTTGGGGGAAGGAGATGATAGCATTTGAGAGATATGAGAAGAGAGATAATCTGAGTTTTGGGTTTTGGGAGAAGGAGATGGTAGCAGGTAGCGATCAATGGCGGATCCAGAAAATTTTTCCAAGAAGGGCCAAACTAAATATAACAAAATTCTTAAGTAAAAAAAAAAAAAAAAAAATCTAAATACTTTATTTCATAAATGAACTTTAACTCAATAAAATTATATCTTACCTTCTTTCATTATATTACAATTAAAATCATTTATGTTTGATTCTGAACTAACTTTTCTAATAATTTTTTAAGCAATCACTTAAACATTTATTTGATAATCTTCTTAAATTCTTGATTTCTAGGCTTTTATTTTGCATACCTCCAAAATTTATAATTAATATATTTGGAAAGGAAAAAAAAAAAAAAAAACTAAGTTCCATACCAGATATGACAATACAACAATTCTTAAAAAGTTAAGATACAATGTGACAAAGAGATATACATTAATTAATTATTAAATATATTTTCATTAAAATTTCTATATATTGCTCTTATTAAAAAAAAAAACAAAAAAAATTTCGTATATTGCTAAGAATTTTTAATCCTCTTAAAATTTATTTAGACCCCCTCAAATATCAGAACTAATTCAGAAAACCCAAAAAAAAAAACAAAACTTAATACAGAAACGAAAATGACCCAAAACTCCTCCAAATTCAAATAACAAACCATCTTTAACAAATATGCAAATCAGCGACATCCCAATATATATATATATATATTTTTTTTTAAATCAGCAATATCCACAGAAGAAATTTTTTTAAAAATAAAATAAAATGGCCTTGCTAGTGAAGAAATTTCTTACTCCAATTCTTTTTTGTCTCTTAGGGTTTTTTTTTTTTCCCTACTTTGCCAATTTGCCTTGCTCAGTGAAGAGTCTCAACTCTTATTTTCAACCAACTCTACTCTACTCTACTCCATTTTCCTTCCCCCTTAATCCTTCTGTCCACGTCTATCTGATAGCTCTCGCTTCTCTAGTGTTTTTTCTTCTTCTTTTTGCGGACTTTGTAATTGTGATAAAGGAGAGGACAAAGCTATGAACTGATAAGTCTTAAGACTCGTGTGAACGCATGAATTCTAACCAAAAAGGACTAAACTAGTGGGTAGTGGGGAATCTGGGGTCTAGTGGAAAAGAACAAAATTGAAATTGGTGGTCTTGACTTTTTTTTTTTTTTGAGAATCCAACTTCAAATTTATAAAACTAAAGTCAGCCACAATCAGCTAAAAATTGACTTGAGTGGTCGAGTTAGTCGAAAAATTGTAAATTAGTGGCAATTATATTTGTGTGGCTTTGTTGTGTCAATATTAGCATTAAAACTCAGAATTGTGAATTAATAGAATTAATATTATTGTGACTCTGTTGTGTTAATAAATTATTAACATTAACAAAATTGTGGTGCATGTTTATTTGGCTTTTTGTTTGGGACTAATCTTCGGTACGACTGATTTATAAGATGGGAAATAATGAAGCATCTTAAAATAAATAAATAAATAATGGAATAAAGAATTAAACATTAATTTTTATATAGGATAAAGTCTCATGATTATATAAGTCAAAAAATTATTTGAATTGTCAGGTAGATGACAACTAGATGTAAGATAAACCCTTATAAATCCACAGGTAAAGGTGCCACCTAATGGTGAAATGATAAAGTCTCAAGATCATATAAGTCAAAAAATTATTTGAATTGTCAGGTAGATGTAAGATGAATTCTTATAAATCAACCCGCAAAGCTTCCACCAAATGATGAATGGTGAAAGGCTCAAGATAAGCGTCTTGGTGAGGTTCCACCTTATATTAAAAATCCTTATCAATCCATATATTTAATATGACTCTTATTTTGACTTGTAGATAGTGAAAAGAAGATTTTGTTGAAAGAAACTAGGAAGCCGCACAATTGGAACATGATCACTCCCCAATCCCCATCTCCTTCCGCCAAAACTTCGTGAGAAATGGAAATTGAAATGGATATGGATCTCACAAAAAGAGTACAAGAGACCCATTTAGTAGTATTTACTTTTCTTGACATCGAATAAAAGATTTGATGTTCGAATCCCATGAGCAATCATCATAAAATGAATGTCATAAATTAAAATTTTATTATATATATATTAAAAAAAAATAGTATTATAATTCGATAATTAGAGGAGGATGGATTTGAAACCAGATGCCTCAGATGCAAATACCAGGAGGTGCCAAATTGTAAATTGAGCTACATGCGGCAACATATGTTTGTTTTCTATGATGTAAACATTTTCATTCTTTTTCTTTTTTTTGTTGAGTAAGGAATTGTAGAGGATGCTGCACGCCTGCACATGTAAAAAGCAATTGCTATCCAGATCATTTGTGATATTTGTGATTCACGATAGATTCTGGGCCCGCAGGAGGAGATTCTAGAGGGAGATTTTGTTATAGCTTATAAAAAGGCTACGATTTCCAATTCCTAGAAATATCTAAAATGTTCATTATTATATCCCGCCACTACTGAGAATGAAGCATAAAAGGAAACTGCAATCGGTTGAAAGGAATCGCAAGCATCCTTTTTTTTAATTGTTATTATTTTTTAATTGAGTTGGTAGGTGGTGGATATTTCTCATCCTCATCTTCGACAAAACACAATTACATTGCTTTTGTAAGGTTTCTTCAGTTCAAAATTATTTTTGTACTTTAATATTCTCTTTAAAAAAAAAAAATTGTAACTTTTTTTTTTTATATGAGAATCTTGAAAATCTGTTTTTTTAATTAACGTACTTTTACAATATATATACCCTTACATCTCCCTTATAATTCTATTTAAGCATTTTCTGAACCAAATATTCACCATTCATAGTTCACAAAAAAAGGAAACGAAGCAAATCCAAACTGCACAACCCATTTTCACCCAAATGGCACAATACCAGTTTAACCTTTCACCCCAATTAAACCCAAACAGTTTTGTCAATGATTTGACGTGCATATGTAATAATTTAGAACCGGGAGGTGTTTGAAGAAGCTGGCTAAAGAGTAATGAGCTATTTTTTAATTTGAGAGATAAAAGAAATTGAATAAGTTGTTGATTTGAACATACATATACAGTATATCCCAGCATGTCAACAAGATAGTAGATGGAACAATTGAGGTATACGATTCTGTTCCAAAATTTTGAAAATGTCTAGATGCTTGTGGATTCTTATACAACAGAAAGCTGGTTGAAGATTTTTAAGCCCCCCATGTGATCATTGTGATGTTAAAGGGACTGAGAACCCATCAAGAATTTAGTTTTCTTTAGCTGAGCTTTGGACATCAATATGTTGGTAAAATGTAATACAGATGCTTTGGAGTCATTATTTTGGACACAAATTGTCCATGTAGGCAAGATTTTTATTAGGACATTTCATGGTTATGGCCTTTTAAATTATTTAGAAACTTGTTACAGAGACAAGAACTGCCACTAAAGTTTAAATTACAGCCTCAGAGAACTCTTTTGGTAACTGCATACTTAAATTCGTCAATTCGTCATAAAATGTTCCAAGTCAAGTCAGTATTGTTCATCTTAACAAGCTGAAGTTGTCTCTATATCAGCTGAGGAAACAAATATGTTGAACCTGTTAAGGCGACAAAGTATATATCAAGTCAAATCATGAGGCATGGACAAATTGCAATTCACCTCTATATCTACTGAGAAAACAAAGACTTTAAAATAATGTGGCGCCTTATTAAGTCGAAACATGCTGACAATACAATTCAATTGTCGCCGCAGAATGAGCCTTTGGTAACGAAACTGATAAATCTTAATTTCAGAATATCGCCTTGTTAAGATGAAATCACCTCAATATCCTCAAACAAACCAAATCCTTCAAATTAAGGTGAAGGAGTCACGTCCACATACTCTCTTTTTTTGGCAACGAACCTCAGAAGATTGTTATAAAATTATTTGTTACGATGATTATGTTAACTCTAAATCTTCTGAGAAAGCCGACCTAGACTTTCTTTGATTTTCAATGAGACCAAACTAGAACTTAAATTAGTTGTTTTGCATGGCTAAAGTGATGTGCCAGAAAACATGAATAGAACCTGCTCAGATGAAAATATTGCAATGCATAGCCATGTTCTTATCGAATACTTAGCAACTATTCTTATCAGACACTGAAAGATCAAAATACATCCTGAAAATTGTACGTGTTGTGTTGTGCTCACTCTAACCTTTTAGGATTTTAAGTTTCTTTTCTGTTATTGAATCACACATATTACCATCCAAAGGAGTTAATTTTGTTTATCAAGTAACCATCCAAAATCAAGCCCTCTTCCCCTCTACCCAACTCAAGCACTGGTCACTACTAAAGCTCCCAGAGACTGGCTCCATAAGCTGTCTGCCTGTCTCCATTGACCTGCTGGTCTAGGTAGGCTGATGGTACCATTGGACCACCCATAACCAATGGTTATAAAGCTCTTGGCATTACTATGAATTAAGACATAAAAATAACCTTTATTAAACAAACGATCTCATACAGAACTATAACCCAATATGAAAGCTACAGAAATATTAAGCACACTGGCATTACTGCTTCCATATTTGAGCAAAAACCAATAACAGAAAAAGATAGAAACTTGCCTTGATACTGTCTAAAAAATACGTCTACATATTTACAACTTGATATAGCTGGAAGGCAGTTCTATGATGTTTCACCAGAAGATGAAGTTACTAACTGTATCTACGTCTACTAAGACCTTCAACTTGTCTCACTAAAACTGCACGCAAAATTTTAGCGGCAGCACCACTAACACTATATTTTCAAATGTAATCTAACCATTTGTTTCTCTTTTTTTTTTTTTTTCATAACCCATTACTGTATCTTGGAATTTCTTGAACCCATTTTTTCAAAGCCACACGAATTGAGAACCATTCTAGCGCACTGAATAGTTCTGTCCATCTCATCTGAGCTATCCCAATGGCAGCACGTGCTGACTAGAAATTGTCAGCAGCACTCTAAAAATCTAATTGCGATTCTGAATTGACATCCTGAGTTAGAAGATCAGTATAAAAAAGGTTCAGATCATTGTCATTGAAAGAATTTTTCATGGACTCTAGGAAACTTGAAGCCCGTTCATATTTGAGACCCATACTGTCAATACTGGGCAAGTAATAATCATCCAAACCACTACTGCCCCCAACAGAGTAAATGGATGACATGATATCTGGAGAATTTGGAGGGCTGTACAAGAGCATCCTCTTCTCAAGTACACATGTCTGAGCACGCTCCACAGTGACTTCCCACGTCTTAGCTGGCTTATCTGTGCCAAGTACCTGCACATGTCCAAAACAATTACTGTAATTACACCATTCAGAGAGGGCTTTTATGTATATATATTGGTTAGAAATGCTTGTACTACTACCTGAACCCCCTCCCCCCATTCAACCCCCAAGCACTAAGGCTTGGGGATTGGCAAGGTAACACCTGAACTAAAGAGTTCAGAGAGAGCTAAATGAAACTAGTAGAACTCTTCATTGTGTTTACAGAAGACCACATAGGACTTCAATGTACGAGAATATATAGGGCATAAATTTTAGTAGTATATGTAAACTATGCCTTTTTCTTTTGCATATATATTTTTGAATTAACCCATTATTGTATCTCGGAAGTTCTCGAACCTGTTTTCTTAACGCCACACGTATTGAGAACCATATCAACGTGCTGAATAGCTTTGTCCATCTCATCCGAGCTCTCCCAATGGCAGCACGTGCTGCCAAGAAATTGTCAACAGCATCCTGAAGATCTGATTGCAATTTTAAATTGACATTCTGAGTTGGAAGATCAGTATCAAAAAAGTTCAGATGATCGTCATCGAAAGAATGGTTCAATGACTCTTGGAAATTCAAAGCCTGTTCATATCTGAGACTCTTACTGTCAATACTGTGCAAGCAATAATCGTCCAAACCCCCACCAATCTTGTGAGAAGCCAAAAACTTGCTCACGTTAGAACTCTCTGTCCTGGGAAAGCTTGCAGTGTAAACGTTGGTTAACACTGGAAAGCTGCCCACAAGGGACGCTTCATCATCAAAAGAAACAACTTCCTCCCAGTGTTTGAATGCAGAAACAACCAAGTTGTGGGCATCAGCCTAATGGAAAAGGTTGATCATAATAAGTCAGGAAAAAAATAAAAATAAAAATAAACCCAGATTTGAGGTAATAAGAGGAGTGCCTTCTCAGTTTCAGACAGCTCATCAATTGGAACATACTGGCATTCCAAAAGTAGTCCCATCACTTGTCCCACGACATTAAAGACCACACCACATTTTTGTTGAGAACTTGGAGGGCTGTACAAGAACATCCTCTTCTCAAGTACACATGTCTGAGCATGCTCCACAGTGACTTCCCACATCTTAGCTGACATACCTGTGCCAAGTATCTGCACATCGAAAAAAAATTCCTGTAATTACTCCATTCAAAGAGAGCTAAAGGGACATAACTTGAGTTTGCTGAAGATCACATAGGAGTTCAATGTATGAGTATATATGGGACATAAATTTTAGTAGTATATGTCTATAAGTATATTGTGCTCAGAACACTGACTAGGACCCTTTATTATAAGAAACAAAACATAACTCTAGCCCCCGAGAATAATACTAAGGAAGTAGACAAACAGATAACAGTGTCTGACATGGCCAAGAGGTATCCATGTCTCAATGGAACTTGAATTGGGATGTTTCTATATCCAGCCATGTCAATGCATGTTCAACAGAGATACAGGTTGTGCCTGACTTAAGAACACAAGCTAACATCAAAATGTCTGTATCCCAATGGTGCACCAACAACATTTTCCCACATGAATGCTTCCATCCAAAGAGAAAAAGAGAAAAACACCCCCAATAATGAGCAGACATCCTGATTTATCTAAACATAAGGGCTGTTAAATCAGTAAACTCTTTCTCATTTTCAGATTTTTAACAAATGCAGACAAGTATATGGATACAACAATGCATCACTCTTTACAGAATATTACCTTAAATTCAGAAATCTAAACAAAACTTAGTAAGGAATACTAAAAAGTAAAAGTAATTGAGGTAAGTGCAGTTTATTTACATTTTGAAGCCTTGCAGGGTCTATGAAGAGTAGGGTCAAAAAATCCTTCACAGTATTGATGCTTTCACAACTCAAACGCTTATGTAAAGCTCCATCTTTGCCAATATTTTCTAGTCTCCATACTTCATCGAACAAAGAAGGAGGGTGATGATTCTGGTACACTGCAACAAACTATTTTTTATTAGGCAAGTTTTAGGTAATTTTCATTTGAACCTCATAGTTTTAGATAAATTTCATTTAAACCTTATAGTTTCAAATAGTTTCATTTAAAGTTTATAAGCCTTTGAGTTTTGGGTCCTTTTCATTTAAATCTTAAATGGGGTATGTTTCATCTAAACCTTAAATGAAATATAATAAGAATGAGACTCACTAGTTGGACAAAGATTTACAGGTATGAGTTCCATGATGGCACTGGAGTGAGCATGTTTCTACAAGTGGAAGCAATACGACACAAACGTCATTTCTAATAAGAAAGGAAGAAAGTAAAACAAATGATAGACTGAGATTGTGCCTCTTGAATTTCCAAGCTTAAAGAAGTCCCCTCCGAAACAAATGAAGAATGACCAGTCGGGAGTGGCTCAGGACATGAAGTTGAACTATGATTTGCAAGCATGAGTTCTGAATTGGCACTAGAGGGAGCATGTTCCTGCACATAGAAGCAACGTCAATACAAACATCATTTTTTAAAAATAAATGCAGATAGTAAAACAAATGATACACTGAGATTGTGCCTCTTGAGGTTCCAAGCTTAAAGAAGTCCCCACCGAAACAAATGAAGTATGACCAGTTGCAAGTGGCCAAGGACACGAAGTTGAACTATGATTTGCAAGCATGAGTTCTGAGTTGGCACTAAAGGGAGCAAGTTTCTGCAAGCGGAAGCAAGGTCAAATTAAACATCATTTCTTATTAGAAATGTAGATAGTAAAACAAATGATAGACTGAGATCGTGCCTCTTGAGATTCCAAGCTTAAAGAAGCCCCCACCGAAACAAGTGAAGTATAATCAATTGGAAGTGCCTCAGAACATGAAATTGAACTAAGATTTGCCAGCATGAGTTCCATGTTGGCACTGGAGGGTGCATGTTTCTGCAAGTGGAATCAATGTCAACAAAAAGTCATTTCTTATAAATAATTTAGATAGTAAAACAAATGATAGAATGAGATTGTGCCTCGTGAAGTTCCAAGCTTGAAAAAGTCCCTGCTGAAACAAATGAAGAATGACCAGTTGGACCTGGCCCAGGACACGAAGTTGAACTAAGATTTGCAACCATGAGTTCCGTGTTGGCACTAGAGGGAGCATGTTTCTACAAGTGGAAGCAATGTCAACAAAAACTTCATTTCTTAAAATAAGTGTAGATAGTAAAACAAATGATAGACTGAGATTGTGCCTGTTGAGGTTCAAAGCTTAAAGAAGCCCACGGAAAAACAAATGAATTCTGAGTAATTTCAGGAGAGTGTTCATTGTCCCTGTTAGGTGTGCTGAAGATAAATAGAATGAACAAGAGAGTTAAGGCATGCATAGAAGGCATATACAAAAGGGTCTTAAATTCTTAATGAATGAAATCTGTACTTACACCCTATGATTTGTAAGCATGAGTTCCATGTTGGCACTAGAGGGAGCATGTTTCTGCAAGTAGAAGCGATGTCAACACAAACATGATTTCTTAAAAGAAATGTAGATAGTAAAACAAATGATAGAATGAGATTATGCCTCTTGAGTTTCCAAGCTTAAAGAAGCCCCTGCCGAAACAAATGAGGTATGAGTAAGTTCAGGAGAGAGTTCATTGTCCCTGTTAGATGTGCTGAAGTTATATAGAATGAAAAAAGAAGTTATGGAGTGCATAGAAGGCATATATAAAAGGATCTTAAATTCTTAATGAAAGAAATCATACTTACATCCTCATAGGATTTTCCAACAATTCCTTCCCACAAACGAAGACCTCTACAATGTCAGGATCACAACCATTCAAGATTGGATTGATTGTCATAGTTTCAATACTGAAAGCAGAATTTGAAGTAGAAGTTGACTTTGGAATTGCCATCCTCCAAAGAGTAGGAGATTTTATAGCGGAACATCTTGACAAGTGATTTTTTAAGTGTGTGGTCCCATTTTTGCTTGGCCCTGTAAAGTGCTTGTGACAATGTGTACACAAGGTCCGGCACTCCCCATCAACTTCAACTCTTTTGAAGTCATTCCAAACCTTAGATACTAACCTTCTTCGTTTAGATGATTCTCCACTTTGTATAGCGGAACACCTTGACAAGTGATTTTTTAAATGTGTGGTCCCACTTTTGCTTGACCCTGAAAAGTGCTTGAGACAATGATTACAGATGGCCCGGTGCTCCCCATCAACTTCAACTCTTTTGAAGTCATTCCAAACCTCAGATACTAATCTTCTTCGTTTAGAAGAAGTTGGGAGTGCTGAATTTACCGCATTTTGTATCTTAGAAGGTGAAGGTGCAGAGGTCTCTGGACATTGCATTTTGTTTGCTTCCTATCAACACCTACAAAATAATAAAACAGATGGTGAGACAAATTTAAACTATTTTAAGCTTAAAAGATGGAAATTTGAAAATGTCCAAAACATTTTCATGCCACAATAATGAAGGACAAGCAAAAGAGCGAGAGACAGATGGGTAAACAAAGCACAGTTACATTTCATAATTGTAACATGGATTTAATTACTTCAAGTTTGTAGGTAACTTAACTTGCAACACACGCTCTATTTCAAAAAATAACCTTGCCACTTTTTTACCAATAGTAATCTAAAGTCATTTAGAATTTAAGTCAATACAAAAGTTTAGTAGGGTAAGTATTTTGGTTCCAAAGTACTAGGCAATAATATTATCTCACCAATTAAATTTAGCATGAACTAGAATTTACCGATCCATATCAAAATTCAACGTCAAAAGTAGTTTCAAAGTTTTATAAACTATACATTACTTGACCTTCTATTTTTTGGTTGGAGATGAGGAGATTTGAATCTGAATATTTCCGTTGGAAACATTAAGTGCCACTTGAGTAGTTTCCTTTTCCTAATTCATTAAAAATTGCATTCCAAGAATTATATACATATTATTAATATATGTTCATGCAATATACAGATTAATTAAAAATATTATATATAAAATTAAAAAATACTTATTGATATCATCCAAAGTGAATAATAGAAGTTTCATGTTAACCGGTGCCCTTCGGGCAATTGTTAATAAACCATTTTCAGAAAGTTTTTACACCACTTTCATGGAAAATAAAAAAAAAAAAGTCATCAAAGCAACTAATTTATTTTTTCTTTTCCCATAAAAAGTTTATAAAAATATTTCCTAAACCAATTTCCCATAATAAAATGAATTATAAAACATAATAAATTATTATGTTACACATTTATATCATTAAAATAATCTAAAATAAACTATGATTTTTTTTTTAATTTCTTACTTAGGTAATAAATTTTTAATTGGAGTATTATTTCAAATTTCTTAACGTTTTAGTAATAAAGCATTGGTTTATAAAAACATGATTTGCGACCACAAAACAATATTATACTGTACAACACGTAACACTTACATTGAGTCACTTGACACAACTGCATCATGTAAGAAGTAACTTTTTGTATTGTTGGTGCATGCGGCTTTATTTACATCAGTGCTTTAATATTGTATATTCTTTTTTGAAAAGATTTAATTTTGAACCTGAATAATCACTTTTTCAAACAAAAAAAAAAAGAATAATCAAGAATTTAATAAAAATGCATGTAACTTAATAATTATCACAATAAAGTTTTATTTTTTATTTTTATACAATAAAGTCTTCAAACTATGAAAGGTACAAATCTATTCACTATTCACCAACTGAAAAAAGAAGTAAAAGGCATGTTAATTCACATAAAACTGAAGGTACCATAAAATCCATTATAAAAAACTAGTAAGTTACCCGTGCGATGCACGGATAATGTTATAATGTTTTATGTAAAATGATTTTGGAGAATGTTGTACATGTATTATAGCATAATTGTTATAGAACTTTATTAGTAATGAGTTCATTATAAAAGCAACAATTATAAATTGCATACATATATCCATTAATTATAACTATTGAACTGAAATAATGAGAAACAAAAAATAAATTTAAAATATAAAAAACACTCCTATTTTAACATCAATGTTTAATCAAATCCTATTAAACCTCAAAATTAAAACTAAAAATTCTAGTGAGTGCAGTTAGTGCCAAATTTGCCAAGTTTAGACTAAAAGAATTCTATGTATTATCATTCTCCTTAACATATAAAATACTTGGAATAGTTTAGACTTTAGAGTTATACTAATCAACAAAGAATTGTAACAGATAACTAGGGGTGTCCAACAAAACCGCAGACCCGACCCACCCGGCCAAACCGACCGGATCCGAACCGACCGCCGTCCGACCCGACGACCTGGCGGTCGACGACGGGTCCCTGCCATCTCAAACCGATTCCGGCGGGTCGAGTGGCAGGTCTTCCGTTCCAAAACCCGATCCACCCGCCCCGACCGTGATATATAACCCAGCAGTTAACAAATCTCAGTAACTTCACCGCTCAGTTCTGAGTTCACTCGGTCTCTCTCACTCTTTCACTCTCTCGATCTCTCAACGGCCAACTCGCTCCACCGATCTTTAGAACTTTAGATCTTCGAACCATCGAACTTTAGATCTTCGAACCTCCACCGATCTGCGATTCTCCTCAATCTGTGATTCTCCTCCATCGCACCATCGCACCATCGCCGATCTGAAATAATCTCTCCCGGGTTTGATTTTCAGTCATTTTGTCTCTTTATTTCTTTGTTTCAGTCTCTTGCATGTTGAGATTTGCTATCAGTTCTCTTATCTCTGTTTGTGTTCTTCGGATGGGCTACTAGTATTTGGGTTTGTAGATTTGTTCTTTCAGATTTGTGGAATTTGTTTCAAGTTTGTTCTTTGATTTTTGTCTTTCGGTCGGAGTCGGATCTAATTGCTGTCCACCCGAGCCCGATCCTCGACCCGTGATTTTTCACGGTCGGCGGCGGGTCCGCCGTCCAACCACCCGACAAGATCGGGTCGGTTCCGGGTTGAACCCAAACCCGACCCGACCCGACCCGTGGACACCCCTACAGATAACAGTTTTTTTATATCACAAAAATAATACTGTCATTAACCTTCTTTTTTTTTGGATGAATATATTGTCATTAACTAATTCCAAAAGAACTCTCCAAATTTATACCTCACCTAAAAAATAAAAATAAAAAATCAATAAAAAATCAATAACTAATTCCGAAAGAACTCTCAAAATTATACCTTGGTCTTAATTAGGAAACAATAACCTATTCCAATGAACTTAGCCATAAAATTGACAAAACTATAAAACATTGAATCAAACATAGCGTTTTCAAAGACAAGGAAACCGGAAGATATGGCATGAGTAAACACCAAGTCCTCTGTTTCAGCGAAGAAGAAGAAGACAGACATTTGTTTGATTACACGTTAACAAAAACACTAATTCCTTTTCCAAAAAAAAAACAAAGAAAACACTAATTCAAATATTCAGTTACCTAATTAAAATATATATATATAAGTAAAAATTGTTACACACTTACCACATCACATTCAAAAAAATTTTAAAATAAATTATAATTTTTTCTAACTTTCAAAAATAAAAATTTAAAAAAAAGAGCAATAAAGTTGTCAAAAAAGAAAAGAAAACATAAATTTGTTTACGCAATGCAAGAACTTGATTGAGCTCCCTCCACCAAATATCACGGCGGCACTCCGCCGCCACAGTCACCTCCCAATTTGCGACCAACACCACAGCTCTTCAGAAGACAAGAAGTTCTGAGTTTTTGTTCTGCTACTGTGTTCTACTACTTCTCCAAGGAGTTCGCACTTTGCACACATACAAGCAAACATAAGACAAAGTACTAGAAATCTAGAATTAGCTTAAGCTGTTAGGAAATAGTGAATTTAATCACTTAACCATGAGTCTAACACTCTCCCTCATTTATGGGTATAAACTTCCCCTTAATAAGTGAGGGCCCAACAAGGAGGAATTTAACATTTTAAATGGGAGATAGAGTAAAGCTAGGGATCGAACTTAAGATCTCCTGCTCTGATACCATGTTAAATTATCGATTATCCCAAAAGTTTAAGCTATTAGAAAATAGTGAATTTAATCACTTAACTATGAGTCTAACACGATACACTTGTAGAAGAGAAAAGTGAGTGCCAACCAGTGGAAGGAATAACAAGTGAAAAGACAAATTAAATTGAGATTTTTTTATTGGAATAAAAATTGGAAGAACTGAAAAGTCTTATATATAGGATCAGGATCAGGATCAGGATGCATGTTCATGTCTTCTCAAATGTAGGATCCGACAGAGTCCGATTACTTTAAAAATACATATATCCAACTCTGTCCGATTCTTTTTTTTTTTTTTTTTAAATTCTGACTCGTTCAAATTACTTAAAAATTTTAAATCCGACTCAGTCCGCTTACCCTTTTTTTTTTTTAATCTTTAAAAAAGATGACTCATCGTTCCAAATTTATTTTTGGTGCCCAATGTCAAAAAGAAACAGTGGTGGGTGTCCACCCTCCAGAAGCAGGACACTTTTTTTCCTTCTTTCTCACGAACGAGCTACACTGGAGCCACCATTTGTGGCACAACTCCGCCATGTGGTGTGTTATGATTGCTGGGAGACAATGGTGGGACCCCTCTTCATCAATCACAATTCGTTATATAGATAAGTTGTGATACAAGTCGTGGAACTAAGATTAGATCTTATGAAAACTTTACGCAGTAGAACTTTAAATGAAGTAAGCAGTTGATAAATAACTTAAGCTTGCCATGATAAAAAATTTGTTCATATTTATTTGTTTATGAACAAGTCAAAGTTAAGCTTTTATTTTAGGCTTGTTTAATAAAGGAACTGAGTCTAAATAAAAAATATTGTTCATAAACAAGCTCATACAAAACAAGTTGACCATATGCTTATTTTATGAGTTTGGTAATAAAATTGATATGAGCTTGACAAATAAACTCATATCTTTCTAAAATTTTAATTAATTAGAAGTTGAAACTACTCATCCAAATCAAATAGGTTAGATAATAAACTTGATATAGGCTTAATAATATACTTGTGTTTGATCTCAAACTCAAACGCATGATATTGAACTCGAGCTTAGCTTTATTAATGAATCAAGCTAAGCTCAAGTTTTTGTACTTTATTGCGAGTTTAAGCTTGAATATTATTTGTAAGCTCGATTCAAGCTCAAGCGAAGCTTAAATATTCTATTGTTGTTATTGAGCTAAGTTTAAACATTCACTACTCAACAAAATTCAGCTCATTTGCAACACTAGTTAATGGTTATATTCATAGTTGTCATTATTGTAGTCGATATGTATGGTAAGAGTGTTAAGAAATGCGCATATACTACACATATGCAATGGGGTTTGGCTTACCTCCAATATTTTTTTCACTGGATATGTCATTTTATTTTAAATACACAATAGCAAGTGATAGTGGGTTTCAATCCCCACCTTTTATTTAGTTAGTGGGTGATGTGGCAGTCTCTCATTAAAACAAAAGGAAATTCCTTTTAAAATAGTACTGGAGGTAAGCCAAACCCTATGCAATGATATATAAACATATGGTCTTTACTAAAAATTTGGACCATAACCTGAACCAAAATGCTTTTCTACTTGTTTTTTAAATAAAATTATTGGGCTACTAATACTTTAATAGTTTAGCCCAAAACAAAAACCTAACATAAGTTTTTTTTTTTTTTTTCATTAAATTTTAGATCACATATTTGTCCACTTTTGTATTTTTCTTTTTATTAGCTCTCCAATACTCTCTCTCTCTCTCTCTCTCTCTCTCTCTCTCTCTCTCTCTCTCTCTCTCTCTCTCTCTCTCTCTCTCTCTCTCTCTCTCTCTCTCTCTCTCTCTCTCTCTCTCTCTCTCTGTGAATGGTCTCTCATTCCTTCTCAAGTATATCAATTTTTTTTCTTTACTTACTTACTACCTTCAATCCACAGGACTACAAATGATAAATATAATTAAAAGTCTATTTTAATATAATCAAGAATGATTAAAAGTCTATTTTGACTTTATAGTACGGTACATATTAACATTTTTACATTTGATAAATTAGAATATGAATATTATAAATACACTTTTAGTTGATTTGTTTGGTTAGTTTTGTCAAATATTATAGTTTAAGTGATAATTAAAATAGTCATTAGTTGCATATATTCGAAGTTTATAATAAATATATCATTTATATTCGTATATTTATAATTTTTTCATTAATTTTATACACTGTCTGTATATTTTACGATACACGATATATAAAAATGAAAAAAATAAATTACAATACAATTCATGATTCACATTTTGACAACTATGGTTATACTGTTCAGCCCAAAATAAAAAAAAAATTAAAAAAAAAAAAAAAACTATGGTTATATTGTTCTCCTCTATCTAAGTTTCAACAATAACTTTGCTACCACAAAAACTATTTCACCCTTGTGGAAGGTTTTTTTTTTTTAAATATTTTATTTTATAAAATTCTTTCATAGTTGATAAGTTATTAATAGTAGATGATAAAGTTTATGGCCCTATCAATTCAATTATCATGAACATTATTGCGTTGGTAGTATTATTCAAATTCAATTTTTGTTTAATAATTCAATAGTTACAATAGGGTGGGGGAATATATTTTTTTTTTTTTGTGGAAAAAAAATGGTTAGAGGACAACCAGTATAGCTTCCCCATTTAAGTGTGACTATAGTTGGGCTCCATTTATCTCATAACTAGACTAAGGTTACCATTAATTACATTTTTCCACTATAAAAATATAACTTCACTTTAGGTTTTAATATTATTTATTTATACAATGTATCTCTTGACTACTTAGTATTGCATTTAATCCCCTTCATGAAATCTTCTATAGTGAAATAAAGTCAAAGTTTATTGTGAAATCATTCACATTTGAGTTCACATTCTTATTGAAATTGAGAATTGATGCGTTTAAAAGTTATGACATCGTCTATTCAAGTGACAGTAGTATATAGAAGATAGACACATCAATCCAGTTCAGTATATTTCAAATACACCAACATCTCAATCAAAAGGCTTCACTTCCATGACAAAACAAATCATCATGATTAATATGTTATAATCTTATCAGATGAAATGCTCAATTTCATCATCAACTACGGACTAAGATTTATGAGTTTACAAATAATTGTAATTTAGATATTCTGTATGTGAATCTCATTCTCATACTAAAATCATATACAATACATATCATGAAATACAAGTAATGTCTAATGATCATATATTCTCTGATAATAAAACACTTTTATTAATTAAAGAATGTACAAATTGGATTTTAGGGCACAAATTAATCCCAATAGTGACTTGTATAAACACTTAGGTATTATGTGTGTGAGTGAGTCTTTTTGTTTATTTTTCCATTTTTAGGAGTCATCACCAACCATTAATTTATAAGATAATTGTTCACATATGTCTAATTTATTTTATTTCCTAATTAACTAAGGATTCCTAAGTTAAAAAGGAAGGAAATGTCTCAAAGCAAAGACATGAACTCAAAAGCTCAATAATGTGTGGGGCAGGTGTTTGGTCGATCGATCAAGACACGGGAAAAAATAATTTTAATTCCGTTTGTTTGATCATGTGGCAACCTTGGAATTTGTGCACAAGGACTCGAAGACTACTTAACAGCTACTTTAAAGAGTCGTCATCAAGAAAGATCAATGAGAACCAAGCGACCTTGTGCATCTTAGGTTTTGCACCAAACTAAGTTTTTAGAACTGAAAAGTCCATAATTTTACAATCAAGATTACTATACCCTTTGCCTTCAAACAATCAAAGAGTGATTGTGTGAAGTTAGTCTAGATTGAGTATTTGTGCACCGAGAAGATTCATGTGAAGAGTAATCCAACCAGGTTAGAGTTTTACTTTGATAGTTCAGTAAGTTATACTAGCTTAGGATTGATTTATATTCCTTGTACTTGTAACTTCAATTTCATAATAAATTGTTCAAGATGGTGGTTGAAATTTACTTTCCCCTACATGAAATTTAGTTTTGGGATGTGATTGTGCCTTTCACATAATTGAATTAACTAATCAACTTTAGATAGATTTTAGATAGATTAATTATTGAACAAGGTAAATTTCAACCGAACACTAAGCCTAGAACTGTTTTAAAATTATATTAAATTTATAGAAAAAAAATATTTGATTTTTAAATCCTTTAACTTTAAATTCTCGGATCTAACTTCGGTTTCAACTTTTTAAAAAAATTAAAAAAAATAATAATAATAATAGTCGGATCTAAATACAACGTAGTACGGTAGTAGATGGAAGATCCGACTTTCAACCCGATGGTCTCTCTCTAAACAACCCAATGGCCCTTCAGACATGCTTTAATAAGAATCATATACAGTTCTCTTTCCTTTCTTCTCTATAAATATGTCATGCTTTTGCATTAGTTGTAAATCACTAAATCTAAATACATATCAACATGGACATTTCCCTTCGTTTCAGAGAATTTCTTCTTTCTATCTTAGCATCTATGTCCCAACTCATACCTCCATCGTCACATACACCACCAACAGAGCCACAACCTTCACAAACCACAGACCCGGAAGCACCACCAGTAACTACAGTTGTTGCTAAGCAAAACATAGAACCGCGAAACCCCCAATGGCAAGACATAATCATGGGGTTTTGTTTCACATCAGCCCTTCAAATCGCACTCCAGTACACGAAAACTACGTCCCAACTTCCTTTATCTTTCCATTTGCTTTCTCTCACTGTGGTACTCACCTTCTCTGCTCTGTTTGTGGCCAAACTTATTAGCTCCAAGTACCCCGTCTCAGCTCAAGTAGTAGATGAAGTTGCGGTCTTCTTTGTCACTACTGCGTTCTTCCTTGCAATAACGATTCCCATGCCGCTTTGCCTCAAGTTTCTCACTTGGGCTATTTATGTTGTCTTGCTCACCGTTTTTGTATTCAGCTTTTTCCTAGTGCAGGTCTGATACGGTTCTGTTTGGTGGGAATTCTGTGCTTTTGGTATTTGTATAACATTGTTATGTAATATGCTTGTGTGTAAGTGTGTTTGTGTGTTTGTGTTTGACATGACAGGAAATCGTTTATGTCATTTATATTTGTATAGTTTGCTGCAAGGGAGTTTTATAAGTAAAACATTTTGTGCCAAAACACAATGAGCGAGATTTTTTTTTTTTTTTTTTGAGAAGGGAATTTATAAATTATAATAAAAAGACAGTTAACATGAGAATCTAGGGAAACTATAAATCTATAACACCCCATGCATCCGTTAATAATTAAATTACAAATTCTGAAATTCAGCAAAAAAAGATTAAAAAAATGACTTGCAAATTACAATACAAGTAGAAGGGTCTATAGTCATATTGTCATATTGATCCTCCAATTCAACTACTTCAACCATTTTCAAATATTTCATAGGCTCATAGCATTTTCAAGGTGTTCAAGAATGCAGGAACCGACGACTATGAAGGTCACTAAGCCAATGCAGCCAATGATTGGTCTGAATACAACTCAAAAAATTCCCTATTACTATTCTCTGCCTTTGGCTGAAAAAGCTACAACAATAATCTGCAATAAGAGATTAAAGTACTACAAGGGTAAGACAAATCAATGGAATTAGTAACTGAATTCAGGATATTCAACGCTGATTTGGCATCTATTTATATGTTCTTTTTTTGAGAAACAAACACACACAAGGGAGAGGGAGAGTGGATCTATTTATATGTTGATATCATCTTATGTTAATACTAGATGATAGGCAAAGAATATAATGAGATACCTATTCATGTAAAATCAAATATCCAAATTTGAGCTACAAATTTATGGTTGTTTTCATTTTGATCCTTTAAGTTTATATTATATTATTATTATATTAGTCCCTCATATATACATTTGAGTCTATTTTCAAAAAGGTACCCCCTTTCTATCTTTGTGAATGGTCTCGTTGTTAAGTGCAAAGGAAGCAAGCATGTTACACACGCCTAGTCATATGACTCATCACTCAAATTTTCTTTGTGTCATAATAATCCACATCACCTACATAACTAAGAATCTGTTTGGTTGGAGGGGTGGAAAAATAGGAGGATAGAAAATGGAGAAATGATAGAAAATATTTATTTTCCTCTCATATGTGTTTGGTTGGGAGGATGGAAAATTTGAGAGATGGAAAATAATCGAAAATATAAATTGTACAAATTTACTCAAATGTACCTAGTATATGATTTTTTAAAACAAAATATTTTATTAGGAAAAAAAAAAAAAAAAAAAACCAAACATATATAAGTTAAAATCGCAAAAGAAAAAAGAATAAAAAAAGAGAGAAATCAATGTTACATTGTTGTGGGGGAGGATTGGAGGTAGATGGGTAATTCCATTAACCTCTCTCTCTCTCTCTCTCTCTCTCTCTCTCTCTCTCTCTCTCCATTTTAGGGGGATTGAATTTTTGTGGGCCCGAAAAGAAAACTGAGCCCACTATTTTCTCCCCCCTCTTTCCTCCAAATCAAACACACCCATTTTTAATTTTCTCTCTTATTTTCCATCCCCCACTTTTCACCCCAACCAAACGGATCCTAAATACTACCTCCCGCATGTAGTGTTGAGAGAAATAGAGAGCCTTGATTTGAGCTTAGGGGGCAGAGTATTTATTTAGTAATATTTTTTAACCAATTCAAAAAATAGTATAATTTAGTAAAGCATTAAAATATTTTTTCTCCAAATGAAATTTTATTATCAAAGTTTCAATATAGTTAAAATACTACTCTAAAAAAAATTTCGTTTTGCTTCAAGCACACAAATAGGGTCAAAGCAGAAATGAAGTCTAAGAGCACTCACGTCAGTCAATATATAATAGCATAAGGGGTAAAATTTGCATATTCAACTATAAAAATCACCTACATTAATCCAGGTAAAATTTTGTAAATTTAGATTGTTACTACAGTAATCATGTAAATATACACGATTACTATTTCATGTGCAAATATATTTTTTAATACTTTTTTACTTATATACACTTAGATAATTTGGGAGAGTAATTAAAAAAAATGATAAATAAATAATATTTTAATGAAATGTAGTGTAAAATAGATAATTTGATGTGAGTGTTTTTGAAAAGTGATTGTGTTATAAAATAGAAAAAGTAGGTTCTTATACTAAAATAGAAATTTTGGACGAGCTGATGTGAATCCTCGTTGAGAAAATTGAGCGTTTTTTTTTTCTCCCTCATTTTTTAGTCTTTAAAATTATGATTTTTTTCTTTTTGCATGAAAATTTTTATAAATTCAAATGATGATGTGGCTTTTTTAATATCAATTAATTTTTTATTATTATTTTATAAGCCACATTGTCTTTTAAGTGTGTGAGTTGTGCAAACCATAAACCATATAAGCAATACTATTATTGAAATGATGGCAAAGACCAAAATGAAAATTTGTTGAAAAACCTGGGGCCAAATTAAAAGTTTTCAAAATAGAAAGGACAAATGAAAATAAGCCAAAATAGAGGGATCATAAAGATATTTTGCCTAATTTATATAAGTATTTTTATAGATACGGCTAAGATCCAATGCATTAGTACATTGAACCTGATATGATATAGATACGTGTTCTATTGTGGTTGAAACTTAACCTAATTTTTATTAATTTTTATTACCTGTACGTACTAGGGGTTATATTTCTTGTAATTTATTATTATAATTTAGAATTTCTTTTTTCTAAGTTAATAATATTTATTACTTTATAATTTGACATTACTAATAAAGTTTTTTGTGGTCAAATAAGAGATCTAGATTCAAACTCGCCTGCATAAAAAATCAATTGGTATATCATAGAGTAAACACCAAGGATTGAAATTCTATAGTATCTATAAATAAATAAAAAAGAATCTTCTCAAAAAAGAAAAAAAAAGCACAAGAAGAAGTTTAATTTGTATTAAATTTGTTGTGTGCTTTTATGTTAGGAGTAATTATTTGGCATTTGTAGAGCATGTTGACATCATGCCCCCTCCTCTCACATAACAGTAAATCCTATTAATTAATTCCTCATTATGGAATTCAACATGAATATGAAAAATGAGTATCGGAAGTCACAATGAACACCCAATATTATTTCTTGTGTTAAGACCCCATATCTTCTTTATCTATGGTTTATTTTTATTTTTTTTATAAAAAAATTCTATTAACTCAATTCTTTTGTCCTTTCTTATCAAAATTCATTGCGAATAAGACAAATGGAAAAGAAAAACAATTTCTAGTCAATTCTAATATACTCCTTCTTTCATCTCCTCAATTTAAATAGACCATAAATGAATTGTTCAAAAAAAAAAAAAAAGAGCGACATGAACTTAAACGGATCTAGCCTCAACCCCAATCTTTAATTTCATTTTACTGAGTGTCAAAGTTCAAGTTAAAACTGTCGTTTTACTTGGGGAACAAAAAAAAGTAGTTATTTAAAATAAAATAAAATAAAAGGAAGTAGTTCCTTTTCATCATTGACATTTTTAGTCTACTGCTGACCTCAAAATGGATGTAATAAGATGAGAGACTTAACGACTTTTGTGTAGAGCGAAAATTAAACGGACTCCATAGCGGATCCTACATCCTATTGGACCCAAAGGGCTTTCCCAACGCAATTTATGCCACAAGATACTTTTTTTTTTTTTTTTGATAATCTGCAATTTTATTCAAAAAGAAAGAACTAGGAAACAAGAGGACAATCTGCCATACAAGCAAGCCTTAAGGGCGGAGGCAGATTGTTTGAACTAAAACAAAAGGAAAAATCAGTAGCTAGAGCTAACTTAGCAGCAGTATGTGCTGAGATGTTACAAAGTCTTCTCACCCACAAGAAAGTGCAGCTAACAAAGGAAGGGGTCATACTCTTGATGTTATCAATGATATTCATGATGGACCAATTTGCAAAAGAGGGTGTAGACGAGAGCGCATCAAAACAAAGCTTCGCATCTCCTTCAATAAGGATGTTAGTCTAGGTCTCAGAAATGGCTAATTGAGCAGCCCAAAGGATAGCTGTGGCTTCAGCTTGAATAGGCGAGCACAAGGGGATAGATTTTGCCCAAACTTTGATGACTACTCCATCATGGTTGCGAGCCACGGCAGCTATGGAAGCTTTGAGATCAGAATGTGCAGCGTCAACATTGATCTTAATGCAGTTGAATGGTGGGGGGGGGGGGGGGGGGCTCCAACTCAATAGGGAGGGTGGAGGTGTGGTGAAGGTATTGGGGGCTGCTATCCTTGAAAACTCCACAAGTCTAAACTGAATTTGTTGTGTAGTCGCTTGTAAATCAGCTTTATCTTCATGAAAAAGAACCTGGTTATGCAGATTCCATATTCCATCTAGCGTGAGAGCCATGTTGAGGGAGACTCTCCATGATTCATTGTTTGGGCAAATGGATGCTAGAGGTTCAAGAACTAGCTTGATGATGTCTTCAGAAGATTGGATATGGGCTTCATTTGCTCTAAAGCCCCAGCAAGCTGAATGCCATAAAGCTCTTGCTACCGTACAAGTGAAGAAGACATGAATGGCTGATTCAGGATCTGCACCACAATGAACACATGAGGAATCTGCTACATCAAATCTCTTCAGCAGATTTTCTCTAGTAGGGAGGACATTTACCCCAATTCTCCAAAGGAACATTTTCAAACGTTCAGGAGCATTAAGATTCCAAATCTTTTTCCATGGGGTGGATGGGGGGTTGGGGAGGTATTGGTTGGTGATAGAATGATAGGCAGATTTCACAGTGAACACTCCCTTGGAATTTGGGACCCAAATGAATTTATCTTCTCTATGCCTCATAGGGAGGGGAATGGAAAGAATGGCTGGGACATCAGCTGGGTCAAAGAGCTCTCTAATCATGGATTCCTTCCAAGCATGTCTCTCATGGTTGATAAGCTGATAAGCCATAATGGAGAGTTGGGTGAAGGATTGTACTCTCGGCCTGGGCTTGAAGTTTTGAATCCAAGGGACCCACGGGTCCATCCATATGTTAATAGAGGCTCCATCGCCTATGAGATAGCTAGCATCATTAATGACAACTTTCTTGGCGTTTTCAATCGCCTTCCAAATAGGAGAGGCCATATTAGACGAATTTTTATGCAGCCAATCAGATTTGATTTTGTACTTGGATCGAAGAATCTGAATGCATAAGTTGTCTCTTTTAGATGCTATCATCCATGCGAGTTTAGCAAGTAACGCAATGTTGAAATCCTTTGCTTTTCTGAATCCTAACCCACCATTCTTGATGGGTTGGCACAATTTATCCCAAGCTTTCCAAGCTAGATACTTCCCTTCTTTCTCCTTAGGCTTCCACCAAAATCTTCTGGTTATAGCATCCATTTTATCACATATTATGTTAGGCACATTAAAAGAAGACAGAGTGTAGTTGGGGATTGCTTGGGCAACCGATTTGATGAGAGTGCTCCTACCTGCCCATGATAAGCACTTACTCCTCCATCCAGAAAGCTTTGATTCAAGTTTGTCAAGAAGGAACTTGAAGTCCTTGGAGGGGGAATTAGATAGATGTAGAGGGGCTCCTAAATATATTGCATCCTTCTTCAGACTTTTCATATGGAGCACGCTTTTAACCAGCCTGCGGCTTTAAGATGGGGTGTTTTTTGAGAAAAACACACCGGATTTGCCCCTATTTAGCTGCTGACCTGACCAGGAGCAATATTTTTCGATACACTGATTAATATTTATTGCCTCCTTCCTGTTCACCTTCACAAAAAGCATTATATCATCCGCATACATGACATGGGTGATTGATGGGCTTCTTATGCTAGCTTTGAACCCGCTTATGTTGTTGACTGCAAGCTCATGATCTAGTATTCTGGATAAAACCTCTTGGCCCAAGATGAAAAGATATGATGATAAAGGGTCCCCTTGATGCAACCCTCTACTCGGTTTGAATTGCTCTGATTTGCCCCCACTTACAATGACTTCAAAAGACACAAATGAGAGACATGTTGTGATCCAACTGATGAAAATATCCCTGAACCCAAAGCGACGCAGGACAGATTGGATGAACTTCCAGTTGACCTTGTCGTAGGCTTTTTGGAGGTCTAATTTAATGGCCATAAGACCAATTTTTACTTTCCTAGTCTTGAAGCTATGTAACATCTCTTGGACAATGACTTGATTTTCGACGATCCAATGATCAGGGACAAAAGCTGATTGACATGGAGAGATGATCTTGTGAAGAAGAGGCCGTATCTTGTTTACCAAAAGCTTGGATATGATTTTATATATGACGTTGCATAAGCTTATGGGCCTGTAATGACCCATAGATTATGGGTTAGAAATCTTTGGGATGAGGATAATGAGAGAGTTGTTTACCTCTTTTGGCATACTACCGAAGTTGAAAAAGGAGGTGACTGCTTTGATAACATCATTCCCTACAGTTGGCCAGTATTCCTTATAGAAAAGAACAGGGAAACCGTCAGGACCAGGCGCTTTAAGGTCTTGCATATTGAACAGTGTTAATCTGATCTCTTCTGGTGTGGGAGTGCAACACAGGTCGGAATTCTCATCATCTGTTATACATGGCCTGATAAGATTGTCTAGGTGGTCAGGGAAGGAGACCTCTTCTTCTTTGTATAACTCCTTGAAATGCTGCAAAAACTTCTCGTGGATTCTGTTGGACCCTGTGACCCAATTTCCATTCTCTCCTTTAACTGCATCAATATGATAATGTCTTCTGCGGATTATGGTTAAGAGGTGGAAAAATTTTGAATTTTTGTCTCCTTCTTTTAGCCTCAATTCCCTAGATTTTTGCCGCCACAAAATCTCGCTTCTAAGGAGCCACTCAGATAGCTCAGATTGCAAAGTAGCTTCAGATAATCCATTATCCGCAGAATCATCATTACTTTGGATGTCTTTGATTTTTTGAAACAGCAAGTTAATTCTAGATTGGCAGTTGCCAAAAACTTCTTTGTTCCACTTGCGGAGAGCGTCTCTAGTGCCAGCTTGTTTTTTATACAGCTTGACAAAATCTGATCCTCTGACTTCTTCATTCCAAGCCTTTTCTACCACTGCGGCGCATCTATCATCTCTAATCCACACTGCTTTAAATCTGAAAGGTCTGTGGGCAAAGGTATCTTCTATATTTGTTTCTAGGAGAATAGGAGCATGATCTGAATTAATGGCTCCTAGATGAGTGCGAAGTTCACTTATAAGTAATATGTAAGAAGATATTTTTATAAAATTATTTGCCCCTTCAACGACACAAATTTTTTTTAATAAAATTTCTTCTTTTTTTTCAAGAGAATTTTTTATAGAACTTTCAACCACACAAGTTAATCTGGCAGCGGAAATGGAGTCTCACTATTATAGAAAAGTAATATCTCTAACAAATCAAGGATGAAATTATGATAAAAAAGTGTTGAGTTATTTGGTCCAAGTGGA
This sequence comes from Quercus robur, assembly GCF_932294415.1. Classification (NCBI taxonomy): domain Eukaryota; kingdom Viridiplantae; phylum Streptophyta; class Magnoliopsida; order Fagales; family Fagaceae; genus Quercus; species Quercus robur. The sequence continues at coordinate 44,696,040 of NC_065543.1, forward strand.
TGTAGTAAAATCTGATTACTTAGAGAAATAGGATCACTAATAATTTTGTAGTTTGATTGGTTGGCACATTTTGATATGTTTTTTTAAAAAATACATCAATGATTCAACTTTACTTGCCCAACTTTTAATTTTTTTAATATTTTTTTCTTTTTTAAGTTCAAAGCGGATTGGTATGTATGAAGTCAGATAACAAGGAGTTTTTTTTTTTTTTTTTTTGAAAAATTAATATTATATTATTATTAATTATTAAAAACAAAGTTATGGTCAAATTTTATATGAGAATAGCCTTTATTCAAACTCGATGATGATGCAAAGAAAATTAGTGAGCCAACTATCCAAATGAGGGGTGTTAAAAGACCTACAATCAAAGAACACACTCTAAGAAAGTAGCAATGTGATGTCAACCAAAGACTTTCCAATGCTTAAGTCATAAACTTATAAGAACCCAAAAAAATTCTGATAATGGAAGAGTTAAATTTTTTTCACTCATACCTTAGAATGAAGAGGGTTAGCCTTGGGCTGATTAGTGACTACTCTCTTCCATGATCTTTGCCATTTTCCTTATGAGAGGCATGATGGAAGGAGTGGAGTTAATGGTAGCAAGATTCTTAGGGTTCATGCCCATAATTGGAGAATGTGGGTTCATACCCAAGAATTTCCATGAATACACCAATAGTGGAGCCATGTAAGGTGATTGTCTTGGGGGTTGGACGGATGAGGTCGCATGTCAGACAAGTGACATTGTCGGTTGGAGGAGAGGCTTCTATCAGGCGAATGGTGTTCATGGGTGGGCATGTCCATCATAGCATGTAGGGTATAGGAGATGTTGGATGAATGAGCATGGGTTGGACGAAGGACATTGTGGGAGCTTGGCCTTTGAGAGATCCTTTTAGAAAATCATTCCCCTTCCTACAATTTTAAACAACGAAATTTCAAATTTTGTATTGAAATCATATTTTGAAAACACAATTTCAGAGCAAATACATTTTTCATTAAAATTATGTTTTGGAAACATTATTTCAAAGCAAAAATTTGAAATTTCAATAATTAAAATCATGTTTTGATTTTCAAAGAGAGGCTATTCTCCAAAATATTTTTACCGTTAGTTTTAAAAATTATAAATACATAATATTATTTGTCCAAAACCCAAATAACAAGTGTGCATTTCAAACTTCAAATTTCAAAAGATTACTTTTTTTTTTTGTTTTAATTTTTTTTATTATAATAACTTGATAGTTTACGAGATTAGTTGGGAAACTCTTTTAACATTTGCAATTCAATATATTTGACCTAAAAAGAAAACATTATATATACCCCAAGTGGTGGATCTTTTTTCTTCTTCTTCTTCTTTCTTTTTTTTCTTTTTTTTTTTAGGAGTGGTGGATCTTTTTGTTTTTTGTTTTTTTGTTAACATAGAAACATTATACATATCCCAAGGTGTGCTATGGACTTGCTGGTGCAATCGGTTAGATTCATTTGGGCCGGAGAAGTGGGTTGGGACTAAAATTCATAACCATGATGGATTGGGTCTGATATTGAATAATTCCATTTTTTTTAAAGCAAACTAAGATTGAATCTGATTTGGGCTTAAGCTTGTATCAATATTTCATGACAGTTGGCTAGAGTTCAATGGAGTGAACCCGGCGAGGATATCTACAAAGTCAATTTTGATGGGTCATGTTTTAGCGGTTGCGGTTCATTGGCGTTGGCATAGTGATACGGAATTTTCGAGGTGAACCAATGGCAGCAAAGGCAAGCAGAGGGGGACTGACTATGAATCCTACATCAGCAGAATTACTTGCTGTAATGCAAGCCCTCTACTTTGAAATTGATTTTGGTTGGGCACATAAAATTTATTATAAAAATGCTGCGGCATCTCAACTTAAATTAGATGTTTTGCATGGTTAAAGTGATGTTCCTGAAAAATAAAAGTATAGATTAATTTGCTCAGATGAAAAGATTGCAATGCATAGCCATGTTCTTATTGAACACTTAACTACAATTCTTATAAAACATTGAAAGATCAAAATACACCCTGAAAAGGGTATTTGTTGTACTAAGTCTAGCCTTTTCAGGTTTCAAGTCTCTTTCCAGCTATTGAATCACACATATTATCATCCAAAGGAGTTAATTTTGTTCATCAAGTGTCATCCAAAATCAAGCTTTCTTCCCCTCCTTTCACCAACTTCGCTACAAATTCATCAATGTTCTTATCTGAGCTTCCACCTAAAAAGTGTTAGCTCAAGAAATTTTTTCTAAGGAGATCATTATGAAACTTAAATTATATAAAATCTAATAAAAAGAAAATTTCATATATTGACAAAAAAAACAAAAAAAAAAAACAAAAAACAAAAAACAAAAAACAAAAACGTAAACAAATAAATATATAAAGTTTTACAATTTCCTTCTACGAATTTTCTTATTTTGAAATCGTTCCTTAATAGTCTTATTGTCAATGCTACTAACTACATCTCTTTCAAAATTTTAGTTACATAAAATTTTTCTTAGGTCTTTTCTTTTTGTTTGTAAAGACCTAATATATTGTTAAAGGGATCAAAGTTTGGCTACAAACTTAGTTGTTGCCTAAACAAATTAAGGCTACAACTCCCACCAAACAAATTAACATGGCTACATATTTTAAAAATCTAATCATTAAATTGTATGCTCTTTATGTTCTTAAAACACATGCCAAATTTTATGTTAATCGAATATTATTTACTATTTGATCCAAAAATTATTTTTTATGTATAATTTTAGACTACAAAAACTTGAAATTTAAACATTTGATTGATGACATAGTTATTAATCTTTGATTTTCTTGAAATTTTGCATGTATGGGGATATAAGAAAAAAAATGTAATCCAATAGTAAATTTGTCAAAATTCACATCCAATAAAAAAATTATTGAGTTGAGTTATAACCTCAGCCTATAAGACTACAATCAAATTTGTTATTAAATTTTGTTCAAAGTTTAATTATGTTGGGCCTAAAAAAAATTTAGGGTGGTCACAATTTTTTTAAAGATAAAAAAAATCAAAAAATTTTTAAAATTTTTTTTTTTCCAAGTCAGAGTAATGTTGTGACCACCCTGGACGCAATGTGAAGCCACCCATTGTTGGAAGTCAATATTGAGAGACATGCAGCGCCTACACACTAATCAATCGCAGACGACTGTATGCCCTGTCAAATGAGTGTTTTAAAGGCATTTGGATTAAATGTATTTCAAACATGATTTTATCATAAATATTGGAGAATCAAGATAAATGTGGTGGGGATATGCAGACACAATGCAATGCTGGTGTTGGCAAAAGTTGGATCAAGAATTGGCAAGTGCTGTAGAGGCAAGTCATTTTGATGCTAGATGGAGCGGGAACCAAAAGAAACAAATGGATGGCAACTGTTTATGTGTGCAAATACAGACCAGGCAATAAAGTATTACTATGCCACTATTGGGAATGAGACGTAAGGATACTGCAATCAGTTTAACTCTAGGCAATCACAAGGTGTGCAAACATCAGTTAGAAGCAATTCCTAGATCTTGATTAGGGTGGCCATTTTTAACCAAACTCGTTAATTCATTCATGATCCACCTGATTTGAATAAGTCATGACCTGCCCAATTAAATATTTGGATTAAATGGATAAAAATCATTTGGTTATTTAGTTAAACAAGTCTTAATAAGTAAATCCATAGGTTATCAATTATATCCATTTATTTTTTATTTTTTAAAAACTTTTATAATCTAAATTCTAAAAGAAAAAAGGAAAAATCTAAACCCTAACACTCTTTCTCCCTCACAACCGCTCCACATTCTTTCTCCCTCTCTCTCAATTTCTCTATTTCTTCCTCCTTCATTTTCCTACCAAAATTTTATTTTCCTCCAAACACTGCTTAACCTCTCAGATTGTACCAGAAAACGAGCTCCACGACTTGGCCTTGTGGTCGTTCTTCTTCTTCTATTTCTTTGAGTGGGCATCATCTCCTTCACTTGTCATCGAACTGGCTCGGCGGCGGCTTTCTTGATGGACTCACTAGATGGAGGCTTTGTATTTGTGGAGATCAATTAAGCCACAGATCATGACAGTCTTGTTCGTCTTTATAAAAATTGTATCCATTTTTTTTTTTTTTTGGGTAAAAGTTGTGTTTGGTTGCTGCGAAAACCTAGGTTTAGGAAAAGAAAATATAAGAAATGATATGGAGGAAGATGTTCTTCACTTTCAGTATTTTTCATGCCATTTTTTGTTTTAATTTTTAATTTTTGCTTATTTTAGCAATTTCTAAGACAAAGACTGTAGTATTTTTTTCTCTTAAAACTCACTTATGTATTATTGGTGCATAATTTTAAACACATATTTTCAGTTTTTAAATAATATTATACACATTTTTATCCATACGTATTTTCAAAAAAATTGAAAATTGTTGTTTAAATACACGTACCAAACGGGTTTTCAAACTTTTTGAAAAAGTGGAGGTTTTAAAAAGTGCAGTATGAAATTGGGTTTTTTTAAAAAGTTGAGTGTTTGATAAAAATTGTTAAAAAGTACATTTTGAAAAAACTAAGTGTTTGGCTGGCACTTATAAAAGTGACGGTTTGAGTTGTAAATTACCAAAAATGACATGTATATATAAGGAAATTTGTTTCATTCTTAAATCAACTACTTAATAATACTTACTAAAAAAATAAATAATAATAATAATAACAATAATGATTTATTATTAACTAAAATTTTTTGTAAAAATATTGTTAACTAAAATTTGTTGTAAAAATATTTTTATAATATTTTCACAACAAATTATATATATTAAGTTGTTACTAATTTTAATTTGAACACACCACTTAAATTATTTTTCTTCACTAGTATTAGTTAGTAACAACCCACCACTTAAAATTTATTGTAAAAATATTGTGAAAATATTATAGTAGCATTTCTTAGTTTTAATTTCTTTTTCTTTATTTTATTTTTCTCTTTATCTCTTTTTCTTTCATCCACACGTTTATTTATATTTTTTCCTCTCTTTTTCTCCTCCACACACGTATTCTTTACCTTCTCTCTATCTTCACTTTTGACTTTTCATTTTGCTTTTCTTTTTTCTTCTCTATCTTCCAGGACATACCAAAAGCCAAAAGCTCTCACTCTTTCTTTCTCTCTCTCTCTCTCTCACACACACACACACAAAGATCGCCGACAGATGACAAAGGCAAGAGAGACAACCTTTTAAATCAGGGTTCACGCATGCCTGTCGCTAGTCATTGACTAAAGATTGGATCAAAGCAAAGCAAACAAAAGGGAGATACTACATAAGGGAAGATTTCGCTATATTTCGATGTTTTTTTGTTTTGCATTTTGAGGAATCCTAATTTGCAAGGGATTGATTTTTTTTTTCTTTAGCTGATTTGGGAATTTGTTATATATTTTTTTGTGTTTGGATTTGGAAATTTGTTATTGAATTGAACCTTGGCTAGACGCTATTTTTTGTGTGGTAGCAATTAATTTATCAAAGGGTTCTGGGGTTGCAAATGGCAATCTACCTTGATTTATCAAAGGGTAAAATTGGGTTTTTAATAAAAACATGTGGGCAATTTAGTACTTAACCTTTAGATCCAACAGTAACATTGATCAAAAGCGCTTTTGCGTTTGCAAGAGCTCGTCAAACCTGTCCGCGCATTTTGGCTCAATTCTTTGCATTTCAAAACATAGCTTTTTTAAGAAAGCACGTTTTGAAATATTATCAAACATCTGACTTTCACTTTTTGCTCTCAAAAAGCGCGTTTTAGCTTTTAAAAGCTGAAACAAACGCATGCTTAGACTTGATTATTTTGTTTTTAGTATGAGGTTGAGAAATTTTGAGTTGTTGAATTTTTTAAAATTTTGCTTGGATGTTGAGAAACTTGAGATAGATAGGAAATTCCAAGTCTTTGATTTTAATGGGTTAAATGGATGCATTGGATTATTAAATGAGTTAGATGAGTAATGGGTGAATAATATAAATTTAAAATGAGTTGGATGAGTAATGGGTAAATAATATAAATTTAAACAGGTAATAAATGAGTTAATGGGTAATTATATACCCGACTTATTTAGGACCCAATCCAAAATCTACCAAACCCGCCTAATCGCCACCCCTATCCTTGAGAAACACAATCAATATGGCTAAAGTGGCACCATGAATGCATATTCACGTTTTTTGGTCTAAGCTTTAGCATCTGTTTTGTCAATTTGCAGTATTTTCATATGGCTGCATGGTTGGGTGAGATTCGGTGTCCTAATTTTGGCTTCTGTTTGGTTTTGTTTCTCTTACTACGGAATTTTGGCGTTGTCACAAAAATAAAATAAGATAGAAATTTCACATTCCATATAACCTTTGAACCTTAAAAGTTGAGTTGCTGAAAATTTGCATTGCAAATTTTATTATCTAAGCAGTTGGATGTGAATCTTCAGTAAAGTATAAAAACATATGCTGAATATAGTATTAATAACCTTACTTTAGATAAAATGTAAACAAATTCAAACTTCCACAAACAGAAAACTGTGAAAGAGAAAATTTTGCTTACTTTATGTCTAATTAACAATAACATGTCATTGAGACAATTTTTTTCCATCTAATACGTACCATTGTCTTCCTGTTCCCTTTAAGAAAATGCTTGAGAAGCTGCTTGCTAGAATTTTTGTTGGACCCAATCATATATCTGTTCAACTAATTGACAAATCTTTTTAAACAAGCTACAGACTGCATCAAGTCCTAAATTAGCTGTGTAGTAAACACACTGATAAATTAGTTGGTACAAATGATGTACCCCTAGGATCAGGATTGGGCATAAATTAACCATGAATAGCCAAAAGGGAGAGATGATTATTGCAAAGAGTAGCTCAATAGCAATAATTCCAGAAACCAAACAAATGAACCTCAATATGGGAAGGTATCCAGCATCTTGAGGTTGTAGTTTTATCCCCATATATGCAATGTGATGGACGATTGTAGCCATGAAGAAAAGCAAGATGATAGGAAAATGTGTATGAAGTGGCGAGACACCCAAGACTTGGAAGTGTAAACCAATTAATGCAGTTGGAAACAAGGCGAGTTCACCAAGAAGCGAGTGAAATGCTTCAATGAAAGATAGTGCTTCATCACTGGCACATACACAAACAAGAAACCCTTTAGCTTTAATATTACTTTTTCACCCAAACATAAGAGAACAGAATCCACTTAACTTTCAAAAAAATAAAAATAAATAAATTCCTTCAGCTTTATTAGGTTTCCCTCCCAAACCTACTGCAATGAGTACAATTCAAGGTGAAGAGATGAAGAAGCCACTAACAATATTATTTCATTCACCCTTACTACAAAAATTAATCTTTAACAATTTGTCTCATCAAGAATTCATAAAATTCAGTATTTATATGTATGTGTGACTGTGCAATTGTGATTTTGTAATAATTGAAGTCATTCAATAAGCCATAGGTCTAATATAAGACTTACTGTTCCTCATCTATGAATTAGTGTTGATGTTGAAATCTAAAAAACAACAACCAAGCCTTAGTCCCAAAACTTTGGAGTTGGCTAGGTATCCTCAACAAATTAATCAGGGATCCTTATTTGTGATATTCATTCAGTTTTGTAAAAATTTCAAACCCTAGTTTTTTTTATATTCATTTGATGTTTTTTTCATCTAAAAAGTGCTTTCCTAATGGAAAATGGACAGGTAGCTTACCAAAGCCTAATGGAGCTAATCTCAGTTGGGCAAAGTGCTATAACTTCAGAACCATGGGCAGGCAAGGTGAAAATAGGCCTAATCTCAAGTGGGTTACTTGTAACTACCCCAAAAATACCTCTACTAAAATTACTTCATAGAACATTGCTGTCATAAAGGGCAATCTGAAGAAAGCATAAAAAGAAATTTTCTTGGTTGTGAGAATCTTGAAAGCAAAAGGAAGATTAGAATTAGAGATTTCCATTGAAAATTGCAGGTATATTTGAAAGAAACTAAAGAAAATGTATGGAGGTAGATTTGAACTATGGTTTTCCTCATAAAGGAGACCAGTCAATGTCACTAAGCTACAAAACTCTTAGCATTCAAAGTAAATTGTATTAGAAGTGATGAACCTCCTATATGCACAAACCTAGAGCTTGGGCTTTCTAGGCTAAGTTTAGTGAGGGCTAACATCATGGATATATGATAATTTAATAACACAACCAGGCCTTGCTAACATAAAAATCTTAACAGAGCCCAACCCCTGGGCTGCATTTGGGAACATGTATTTAGATTTAGGATTTGGATTTCAAATCAATCAAGGGATTTGGAAATCATTATTTTGCAATTCATGGGTTTTTAATCCCTTGTTTTGGATCATTTATATGGTTAGAAGTATTTGAATTTATTTCCATTAGTGGGTGAAAAAATAGAAGCAAAAGTTACATATTAATCAAAGAACAAACAAATAAATGCTATTTCCATTTATGGTTACATAATCAAGTAACATAACTTTCTAGTGAAAAAAGTCACAATTAACATATAATTGTAATGTGTAAGATACAAATAAATGTTAATTCTTAAGAAAAAATTTGTCACAAACACCATTCAATCAAACAAATAAATCAACCTAGCCAATTTTCAATAATTCAGCATCTGATCCCCCCTCCTCCCCAAAAACAAAAACTAGAAGTTCAACATCAGAGGCATAAACTCTAGTCAAAATCTCAAGCATTGACTATCTTAACCAACAATCATAACAAGAAACCCAACTGGCAAAGGAATAAAACCCATCTCTTCTTCCTCTTTTTTGCATCTCATTCACACTATGTTTTTGTTGGATGCACAAATCTCGTCTATCATTGGCCTTAAATATCAGAGAAGCTTGAAAAACTTAAAAGAAAACATAAAACCATGCCAGTAAAGAAAAAAAACCTCTTCCCCTTTCCTTCCTGCTAATTTTTATACTAATCTGAATATGCCCCAACAATGATAATGGGCAACTCTTTTCTTAAATCTTCAAAGAGCACAAAAACAACCAAGCAAAACAACACATACCCCCTTCCCCTTGAAAGGGGAAATTGTGACTATTTGATAGAGAAATTATGTGGGGTTTTATGGTTTTCATAGTTAAGAGTTAGGGCTTAACTTGGGGTTGTTTAGAAGAAGAAAAAGATAGATATTAACAGTGCTCAAAATTGACACCAAAATTTAGCTCGTAGGCTTGTTCCCGCACAAAGTTTGTAGTGGGCAAAAATACTTTTTTTTTTTTTTTTTTTGGGATAAGTAAGAAAGATGCATATTCAAAAAGCTACTTTATGCATGAAAAGCACAAAGCAGACCAGAAATTACAAAGAAGAGAGAAAGAACAAAGAAGAAAATTAATTACAAAAAAGGTGAGAACTAAGCTACTTGGCTACAACTTATTTTGAATTTTGAAGTAATAAAAAATTCCTCTTCTATGGCTGCATCAAACCCCTAAAGAAAAGTGACTCTATAAGTAAAACATACCATTAATTGAGCAATAATTAAGAAACCCAATTCATATAAAACAAATGCAAAATGAAAATGGACAGCCCAAAAAAGAAAATTTCAATTATTCATAGCCTCTAAAGATAAACATGCCTTCCATCTTCAACCAAACCAATAAGTTTAACAATTACGCATCAATAAATATCATAGACCTAAGATGTTTAACTAACCCTTCTAAATAATCCAAAATTATGCATATCCAGAACTGAAGCTAACCCCTAAGCACAATTAGACATGGCAAAACGGGTCAGAATTTTCTGACCCGACCCGACCCGACCTGAAAAATACCCAACCCGAACCCGATTTTTTTTTTACCCGAAGCAAAAACGGGTTGACCCGTGACCCGACCCGTGTTTTTTGCGGGTCAACCCGACCCGACCCGAACCCAAACCATTTTTTTAAAACTTTTTTTTTGGTAAAAAAAAAAAGTGAAATTAAGAAAATATTGGTTTAATTGTTTATTGTGAGTTTTAAGGAAACAATTGATACATTTACATAACTGCATGCAAATTAATTGAAAAATAAATGGTTGAGCATTCTATAATGAGTAAAGATTTTCAGATATCAAATAACAAAGTACATGCCAAGATAATCTGGTTACAGTAAAATTAAAAACAGATTTAAAATTGTAGATATGTGTGAGACACATTCACAAGTGTAAAAATAGTAAAGTCAAAGTATTAAATTAGCGTAAATTATGAATGCTTAGATCTATTTTTTAACAATTTATATTCAAAATAAACGGTTTTTCAAAATAAATTATGATATTTCCTAGAGTGTGTACTGCTTAACAATGATATGATCTTCATAAAAAAGACTAGGTATAAATAAGTAAGCAATCAAACTTTAATGTATATCTCAAATTGAAATAGAGTGTCAATCACAATTGATAATAGATTATAAAATTAATTTTTAAAATTGTAACTTTCTTATATGTTTTTATTCTTTATCAAATGAGTTATCCAATAAGTCATTTGTAATTTTTTTTTTTTGGAATGTTGATATTATGTAAAAATAAAACTTGTATATTTGTTTTACTTATCTTTGTGTTGTTTTGGTTTAGATAGCAATGTTAGGATTTGTATAATTTTAAAATTATTGAATGAGTATTAATAAGTTTAACTGAGTTTATTCTTGATATAAGTAGTGAATTCAAAATAATGCATTTTACATCAAGTAATATGTTGCATAACTATCTAAATGACAAATACATATTGTTTTTTTATAAATAAAAAAATAAAAAAATAAAAAATTTCATGTGAAAAATACGGGTCAACCCGACCCGACCTGCAACCCGATTGACCCGAACCCGTTTTCAACTAGGGATGGCAATTTTCCCCCGCCCCGCTTAACCCGCCCCTCCCTGCTTCGCCCCGCGCGGGTTTTCCCCACCCCGCAAAGGCAGTGGGACGGGGATGGGGCAAGATTTTAGCCCCGCACCACGGGGCGGGGCGGGGATGGGTTTAGGCTTTTTAGACCCACCCTGCCCCGCCCCTCCCTGTCCCCGCCCCGCCCCGCTTTACTAAAGGTTATAATTGTAAAATTTTCATACCTAAAACCCTACTATTTAAACAAACATATTAATATTAGCATATTTTATTCTATTTAATGTGATTCTATGCCTTTATTTTGTTGTGTTATACTATGAGATTTTTTTTTAATTTTTTTTTTTAATGATTGTCTTGATAAACACTTGGATATATTATTCAATTTTTTCTAAAAATTGATTTGATTTTATGGGATAAATTTAGTTGTAATTTCAAGTATATTTTTATTAATGAAATAGGTTTCATTAAAAAAATTGTACTAGTTGTAGGGCAAATTAACAAAAAGTAGAGTTTTACGGGGTGGGGCGGGGTTTCGTGGGGCCCCATGGGGCGGGGATGGGGTGAGAAAGCATTCCCCGTCATGCGGGGCGGGGCGGGGATGGGGCAAGATAAAACAATGCGGGGCGGGGACGAAGACCCCATCTTTCGGCCCTACCCCGCCCCATTGCCATCCCTATTTTCAACCCGCTTAAAATGACCCGTTTTTGACCCGTGACCCGTTTGACCCGACCCGAACCCGACCCACCCGTTTTGCCATGTCTAAGCACAATGAGCTTTACAGGCACATAAACAAACATATTTATACAAGAACCCAAATTTGTTTGATAGGCGAAAAAAGAGCTACCAAAATTGAAACCTTCAATCTGATCACTAAATTAAAAGCGGAATTAAAGTTGAAACTCATAAAAAACAAAAGGCAATAAATCAATTATTATGAAACAAAAATTGATCCAAGTAACAATCAAATTTGCAAAATTGAAAAACGAAGGAAGAGAGAGCTTAAAGCTAGAACCCCAACCTGTTCAGTCGGTTATAAATAGCTTCCAAAATTGAATGCTTCAGTCTGATGGCTAAGTACAGAGCCGCATTTAGGCTGAAACTTGTAGAAAACAGAAGACAAAAAAATTAATTATTAAATATAAATTGATCCAATCATCCAAGTAAGAATAAATTAGGAAAAAAAAAAAAAACAAAGGAATAGAGCTAATAAACCTAGAAGCCAAACCTGTTCAATTGGCCATAAAAAGCATTCAAACGTGGGATTTGGGTTTGGATCCAAACTCTTAAATTCACGTTTCTTAAGATGCCATTTTATGGCATCCCAGACCTCAAACAACAAAACGGTTGACACCAATTTCGCAGCAACGAAGCTGCTCACAACGCTTCTATCCGCTGTCGAAGCCATACACATCAAATATTATTAGAATTTGACGGTTGACACCCATGGCAAACTTGCTCGAAACAAAGGAAGTACAAGCTCTCCTTGTCGGAAACTTAGGTGGTACTTGACTAATAACCATATCCCTAAACGGAGAGCGAAGGAGGTAGAGAGGAGGAAGATAAGTATTGTGAGAGAAGAGAGTGGAGAAGTTTTTAGGCTTTGATTGAAAAAATGCTTCCAAACTCTTTTTAGTATATTTTAACATGAACTCCTCAAATTTTCCCTCAAATAAGATGTTTACCCTTCGTCAATAATTTTTTAAAAAACATTAAGGGCGGTTTGGTAGTAGGTTTCAAACATCATTGTTTAAAATAATACGAAAATTGTGATTTAAAAAGTACAGTTAAAATATGTTTTTAGTTTTCGTAAAACAAAAAATGTATATGACACCATAGTTTAAATGATATGTTTCAGTGTTTGAAAAACAGAAAATGTGTTTGGGAGGTGTGTGTGTTTGATTTAAAAAAAAAAAAAAGTTGACATTGTACAAAATAATTTTTTTAATTGAGGAGAGTGGAGAAATCCATTTTATACCGTTGCCTTTTTTTTTTCTCATCAGTATTCCTTCTTTATAGGTGGGACCCACGGGTAAAGAGAGAAGACTTGTCACATCAGGTGAGACCCACGGGTTTGAAGTTCACTGAAAAGCATTGTTTGTTGTTTAAAAATACATCTCAGGTAATTTCAAAAACATGGTTTAAAAACCATATTTTTAACAAAATTGTTCAAACAACACTGAACATAGATATCCTATCAAATACAATTTTTTTTTTTTTTACATTAATGTTCAGTGTTTAAACACTAAACACTGGTGTTTAAAATCGATGACCAAACAGGTTCTAAATTTCTTCTACCATCTCCCTATTTTTTATCTTTCCATTTTTCAACTCCTCCTACCAAAGTTTCTCTCACCCACCAGCCTTTTTTATTATTTTTTTATTTTATCTCTAATACCATCTCATATTCTGCTAGCTTTGAAGTGAACCTTAGGAGTCTCACAAATTCCATTGCCAAAAATCTAGTACCACATAAAAAAATAAAATAAAATAAAATCACTTTTGTCACAATTGTTTTTGTGACAAACTGTGAATAGTAAAAAAAAATAAAAGGTTTATATAAAAATAATACACAACTAATCACAGTAATTATGGTTTTTTTTATGTGGCAATGAAATTACTCACAGGATAGCAGAGACTTTTAGACAGCAACTTCTTTTCTGCAACCACCCTTACGGGCAGTACCTCATATATATTTGGCGAAAATATTTCTTAGTCCATAAATGACCTCAAAATATAGCGAAATACACCTCAAATGGTGGATTTCATTAACCTCTACGTTACAAAGGAAAAGAGGAATTAAATTAATTAAACCCATCTCTTTCGTCCTCCTTTTTTCCATCTCATCCCCACAACTTTTTTGTTTGATTCACAAGTCACTTCTATCATTGGTCATCTTTGCCTTTTGTCTTTTCTAATGGAAACACTCGGAATCCATAGATAAATAAAAATTCTGGTAACATAAAGACTAGAGATAATAAAGAAACCCAGTTCATATAAATAAAATGCAAAAATGAAATGGACACCCCAGAACAAAAGCAGAAAATAGAGTCAATGATAATCTATTACTCTCATAAAAAAAAGTAACAATTACATATTAATAAATATCATAGACCAAATATGCTTTATAAATAGTTTCCTATGCATATCCAGAAGCTGACACCTAAGTTCGATCAGCTATACAAGCACATATACGTACATATGTAAACATATTTATACAAGAACCCAAACCTGGCCAATAGATGATAGAGAACTTCCAAAATTGAATCCTTCAGTCTGATTGCTAAATTCACCATCGCATTTGAGTTGAAACTGATAGAAAACAAAAGAAGAAAAAAGAAAAAAAAATACAAATTTTAAACAAAAATTAATCCAAGTTGAAAACAAAATTCCTATATTGGATTTTATAGTTTAGACACTATTTTTTATATATATATAGAATAGTTTAGACACCTTATTAATTAACAATGTGAAATAAATAAATACAGTTAATCACACATTATAATCAAAATAATAAAAATATAACTCAGATATATATATATATATATATCATAGACAATAAACCAAAGCAGTAAAAACTATTGTTAGACAGAGAATGTTCAGAGAGTAGAAAACCAAAGGAAAATATTTCCAATGGAAAAATCACTATAGAGACAAAGACATTCCGATAGAAAATCACTAAAGAAAAACAATTACAAATTCAAAGACTTACAAAACCTTCATAGCTTAAACTTACAAAATCTGTACAATCATCTCGCTTGCCTTCCTGGCACAGTAATTCTAGAACCTCTGAAATCCTTTTTTAGTGATCCCCTTTGAACCATAACAATGGGACTAATTAAAAATATGAGTCGGGATAATAAATGGGGTATATTTTCAATGACGCAATGGGCATGGGTTCTTTTAACGATCTTGGTTTATCATGGTGATACAGAAATAAACTAAGGCACAAGATTAAAAAAAAAAAAATATATATATATATATATATATGAGAGAGAGAGGACGCTTGGCTTAAGACTAAAAAATGGCTCACTCTTGTTGATTTTCAAAGTACAGGAGCTCAATAAAAGCTCCTTCATTTTTCATTTGACTTTCGAGAACCTGAACAAGAAACTTTTTCTTGTTGCTCTCTACAACAATGTCGATAAGTTGGTAATGAGCATAACGAGCCTATTGTTCCGATGGAGAGAAGAACTCTCTACCAAACACTAAGCTCTTCTCAATACTAGGCTTCACAACCTCAGCTCTGTTAACGTGTATTAGGGTATGTGGCCTTTAGGCCCACCTTGTTTACTTTTATAGCACACTTACCTGTACTGCACAATCTACCTCCTATATAAAGGCTCTCATGTATATTCTATTATTGTGTGAAATACAATACAATCATTCAGTGTTTATAACATGGTATCAGAGCCATTGCTCTAATTTTCTTGTGTCTTGTAATCTTGTCTTTGTTGGTATTTTCTGCTGCCTCAACTTCTTCAGTCAGTAAACCTTTTTCGTGCCCTCTCCTGACTGCTCCACCGCCGTCAGAGGTGCCCAAGGTTGAATCTTCACCGCCAAAAGCTCGATCATCGCCACCAAGATCACTACCTTCGTTGGATCTTCCACATTGGACCTCCGATTAGGACATAAGACATATCACCGTGTAGATTTTCAACCAATCTACACAACGCTGTTAGAATCATCATCATCTGACCCTCCACGCGCCACTACATGCCAATCAAAGATTCAGCAGTTTCTTCCACGCGCCTCACGTGCCTTCCGTATTGCTCTGATCATCTCACCGCCGCCGTCATTGGAATTGTCTTTCTAAGATCTACATCATCGGAAAAGAATTGGCCTTATCGGATTGCCCACACGCTCTCACACACTGTTGAAGAATTTTGTCACGTTGTCTACGCGCCTCACGCACTACACGCACCACCGCCCCTATTGTTGCTAACATCATCTATGACATCACTCTGCCACGTCAGCCCTAGCTAACATCATCTTCCAGGTTGCTACTGACGTCATTGTCCAATCAACCTGCTGACGTCATCCATTGACCTTCCTTCGTTGGCCGTTGACTTTCGGTGTTGACAGTTGACTTTGACCAGGTTTGACAGTTGACTTTTTGCAGTCCAGGTGCTCCTTATCTAGTTTTTCGCGTATATTTCATTTTTGCATATTTTGCTTCTAAATGAAGAATAAGGACAAGTCTTCTTCTTGTTGCAATAATCGTCGCCGACAATCCAGCAAACGTTTTTGCAATTATTGCAAATGTTTTGGCCACAATATTGAGACTTGCTATCATCGCAACAAATCAATTGTTTCAATTTCTGCTACTACTGCTGCTAACACTAAGAGTGTCCAACCAATGGCTCCCGTCTCTGCGCAGTCTAAGTCTTCAAGATGCACTTTTACCATGTCCACAGATGACCTTAAAAACATCATCGCCAATGTCATTCGTATGGTTGCTAATACATTTATTCTTCTTCTCTCTTAGTTTTATCTGGTATGTATCCTTCATCTTGGCTTATGAATTCCGCTTGTTGCAATCACATGACACCTCACTCGTCCTTATTTTCTGAACTCAAACCTACACCACACCCTCTTAATATTCGCACAGCAAATAGTTCCACAATGTTTGGTCATAATATAGGTTCTGTTTCGACCTCCAACCTCTTGATTCCTGGGGTCTTTAATGTTCCAACCTTTCTTACAATTTATTTTCTGTGGGACAATTAGCTGAGTTGGGTTATCGCATTATATTTAATTATTCTGGATGTATTGTGCAGAATCCGAGGATAGGACAAGAGCTTGGGACGGGTCCCAAAGTTAGGCGTATGTTTCCTATAGACAACCTTCGTCTTCCACTTATTGCTCTTGTTTCTATTATTGTAGTTGCTACAATTTCTTCTATTCCTTCCCTTGCACTTTGACATGCCTAACTTGGTCACGCATCTTCCTCTCAAGTACAAAACTTGGCTTCTAGAGGTTTGTTAAGTTCAATGTCCACAGAAAATTTTGATTGTGCTTCATGTCAGTTAGGAAAACAACCAGTTTTGCCTTTCAATACTAGTGAATCAATGTCTACTGATATCTTTGACCTAATTCATTCAAATATCTGGAGGCCTTCCTCTGTCTCTAGTATTGGTGTATCTCGATATTTTGTTGTCTCTGTTGATGATTATTCCCGCTATAGTTGGATTTTTCATATGAAACATCATTCTGAATTATTGCAAGTATATTCTAATTTTGCAAAAATGGTTTAAACTCAATTTTCCAAACATATCAAAAACCTTCGATTTGATAATGCTCTTGAGTACACTCAATATGATATCGAAACTGTTTTACATTCCTATGGCACTGTTCATCAACTAACTTGTCCAGGTACCTTTCAGCAAAATGGTAGAGCCGAATGAAAACTTCGTCATATTCTTGACACTATTCGTGCTCTCCTTCTCTCTGCCAAAGTTCCTGCTCCTTTTTGGAGCGAAGCTACACTTCATGATGTTCATGCTACCAATCGCATTCACAGTCCTATCATCCATAATCAAACTCCATATGAGCATCTTTTTGGGTCACCTCTAGATTATCATCACCTTCGCTCCTTCGGTTCTCCCTGTTTCGTTCTTCTTCAACCACATGAGCATAACAAACTTGAGCCTCGGTCAAGTCTTTGTTGTTTTCTTGGTTATGGTGAAACTCAAAAGGGGTATCAGTGTATGATCTTGTCTCTCATCGACTTCGTATCTCCCACAATGTTATCTTTTAGGAACATCGCTCATTTGTCAAGCTCTCTCACTTCTGTACCTCCCTATCTTCCTCATCTGTCTTAGATCTTTTTCCAAATGAGGTATATATTCCTTCTGTAGCTGCTTTTGATCCTCCTGTAATTGCTCCTGATTCTTCTACAAACTTCTCTGTCTAACCACCAGATATATCTGATCCCTTTCCTAGTTCACCCTTTAATGAACAGGTGGAAGATAAACAAGTCGAAAACGAGCTACCCAACCTTGAGCTTGGGTCCCCTACTCCTGCTCTACCTGAAGATCTCGTCACTCAACTCGGGTAAGATCCATTCTTGCACATTTAATTTACTATCATTGTTACACTGCCCTTGCTACACTGCACGGGCCTCACACCTATCGTGAAGCTTCCACTGACCCTTTATGGCAAATTGCAATGAAAGAGGAACTTGATGCATTATCTAAAAATCATACTTGGGATTTGGTGACTCTCCCCCCTGGGAAATATGTGGTTGGCTGTAAGTGGATCTATAAGATTAAGACTCGCTCTGATGAGTCCATTGAGCGTTACAAAACTCGTCTTATTGGGAAAGGTTTTACACAGGAGTATGGAATTAATTATGAAAAGACCTTTACTCCAGTTACTCATATCTCAATTGTTCGTGCCCTCTTAATTGTTGCTGCTACCAGTAAATGAGACCTTTTTCAAATGGATGTCAAAAATGCATTCCTTAATAGGGACTTAAGTAAAGAAGTTTATATGCAACCTCCTCCTAGTTTCTCTGTTGAATCAAAAAAGGTTTGTCATCTTCAACTCCACGAGCTTGGTTTGCCAAATTCAACTCTACCATCTCTTACTTGGGTTACATGGCCAATCATTATGATTCTGCCTTATTTCTTTGTCACACTGACAAATGCACTATTTTACTTCTCCTATATGTAGATGATATGATCATAACTAGTGATGACCTCAGTGACATTCAAGAACTCAAGAATTTTCTTAGTTAGCAGTTTGAGATAAAAGATCTTGGACATCTCAACTACTTCTTGGTCTTGAAATCACTCATTCTATAGATGGACTTTATATTACTCAAGCCAAGTATGCCTCTGAACTCTTGTCTCGACTTGGACTAACTGATAGCAAGACTTTTAACACTCCAGTTGAGCTTAATGTGCATCTGACTCCCTTAGGGGGGAAACCATTGTCTAATCCCTCTCTTCACAGACGCTTGGTTGGCAGCCTAATTTATTTCACTGTCACTCATCCAGATATTTTCTATACTGCTCACCAAGTGAGCCAATATCTATCTACTCCACAATCAACTCACTATACTGCTGTTTTGTGCATTCTTCGACGCCTAAATGACACTCTCTTCCATGGTCTTTTCTACTCTGCTTAATCTCCTCTTATTCTCCATGCATTTTCTGATGCTGATTAGGTAGGAAATCCCATTGATCGCAGGTCCACCACTGGTTATTGCTTTCTTCTTGGTTCTTCTCTGATTTCTTGGCGAAACAATAAACAAAGTGACCCGCTCCAGTACTGAAACTAAATATCGTGCCCTTGTTGATACCACATCTGAGCTCCTTTGACTACGATAACTTCTCAAAGACTTAGGTGTGTCCACATCCTCTGCTACTCCTCTTTATTGTGACAACCAGAGTGCCATTCATATTACTCACAATGATGTCTTCCATGAACAGACTAAACACATCGAGATCGATTGTCGTTTCATCCATTATCATCTTGTCCATGGTGCTCTCAACCTGATCTCAGTTTCCTCTAGAAATCAACTTATAGATATCTTCACCAAGTCACATCCTAAAGGATGCCTTTGTACTTTGGTTGACAACTTTAAGTTAGTCTCACATCCACCTTGAGTTTGAGAGGGCCTGTTAACATGTATTAGGGTATATGGGCTTTAAGTCCACTTTGTTTACTTGTATAGCACACTTATTACTTTTACTGCACATTCTGCCTCCTATATAAAGGCACTCATGTATATTCTATTATTGTGTGAAATACAATACAATCATTCAGTGTTTCTAACAAGCCCCATGCCCCAAAAACCCAGCCTCTCTCAATTTTGCTTTTCTTCTTTTAAGTTCTCACAACACACCTACATAAAATTCCCAACCTCCTTTTTTGTTGCCACAATTCACTCTCTACTTAAGCTCTGCAGAAATTAAAGTGCGGTTTGGATTCAACGTTTTCACGTTTTGCGCATTCATGTTTGCGACTTTTTTTTTTTTTTTTAAGACCAGCGCCTGGTGCACTGTTCATGGGACATGAACAGTGCACCAAGGCATATGAACATTAAAAAAGAGTGAACAATAGCCGTAATATTCGACTTTTCGACCACTTTTCAACACGCCAGTGGGTCCCGTAAACCATTCATGGAACCCACAAATTTCACTTTTTAGCAATTTTTTCATTAAAAATGGATCCCACGGTACTATTCACATATTTAAAAATTATTTTGCTACAGTGTTTTCAATTTTCAGTTGTATCCAAATGGACCCTAAATGCTCTCACTCTTCAATCTGATTTGGCACATGAAATAAGACATTTCCAGCAACTTCCTTAAGAAGTTTTGCATGGGTTTCAAAATCTTACAAGCTTGCCTGAGAAATGCTCTAGCAAGGGGAAATATATATATATATATATATATATATACATACACACCATGCATCCAATGCATGATATACCCCTTTGCAAGGAGGCTGCCTCAAATGCTTCAGCAGCACTTATGCAAAATTTATATGTGAACAGTAATTGAACTTGCAATACATTGTCTCTCTCTCTCTCTCTCTCTCTCTCTCTCACATATATATATATATTGGCCAATTAAAATCCTAACACAAGTAACAATTAAATTTGAAAATTGAAAACATAGGAATAGAGAGATTAACTTGTATTCCAAACCTGTTCAATAGACCAAAAACAGCTTTCAAAATTATAACTTTCAATCTGATCACTAAGCTCCCAGCCTCATTTGAGGTTAAACTGATGAAAAAAAAAAAAAAGGAAAGAAAATCATGTTCAAATAGATTCAAGTAACAATCAAATGTGTACGTGAAAATATATCTTTCTTGAAGAATAATCGGGCGTGCATCTGCCCAGCGATACTATGTTGTTGACATCGAGAAAGCAAAAGTCCTAACCACGTCCCTCTCCGAGGGCTAAACCTAAATACCCACCAAACCAGCGCAAAATTTCACATAGTTCCGCCAAAATAACAAGTTATATATATATATAGTGACTCCATGTCATTACATGAAATCACCAGAGCTGTTCAAAATTTCACATCGGTTCCACCAAAATAACAAGCTGTGGTGACTCCATGTTATGACATGAAATCACCAGAGCTCTGCAAAATTTCACATTGGTTCGGCCAAAATAACAAGCTATGGTGACTCCACGTGAAATCACCAGAGCTCTGCAAAATTTGTCATAGGTTCCGCCAAAATAACAAGCTATATATGGTGACTCCATGTTATGTCATGGAATCACCACAGCTCTACAAAATTTCACATCTTTTCGCCAAAATAACAAGCTATGGTGACTTCATGTCATGACGTGAAATCACCAGATTATTTTGGCTACTAGCTACGCCTTCTTCATGGTGGTAAAGAAGGGCGCCTCGACGTCATCGTGTCATTGAAATGTTCCAGCAACTCCATAAATGACCCAAGCTTAAATAAGAATTTACCGGAGCTTGTTTTTTTGGCTACTGCCTACTGGCATGGTGGTAGCGGCAAATATAATGATAAAACTTAGCTCATCGGATGAAAACTTCTAGAAAATATAAATGAATACTATAGAGTACTGACCTTTCATACTACTGCGAAGAGTACCACTCTGAGTCCCAGCTTCCTTTAGCCACTATCTAGGTTGACAACAGCAGCTCTATTCCACTCTTTTTTGCTGAATATATTACTAGTCCACTCTTCTTATCAATCTAAACTTAAAGCTCTATAATCTATCGGCTGTAGTCGTTTTAAGTATCTTTAGGGCAACTTCCTAGCAGCTTCGCAATGTGCTTTTGCTTCACAAAGAAACTGTTAACACTTTCAACGGTCAAAACCCGCTTTTCCACTCAAACCCCATGCTTTTTTTTTTTTTTTTTTTTTTTTTTTTTTTTTCTTTCGGTAACCAAACTCACTAATAATAATTGAGTGAAAAAAACAACCCAATTATTCATGGCCTATTCTCTCTTCGATTTTGTGTTTCGCCGATTCTCTCTCTTTTCCACCTTCATTTGAATCATGTCCATTAATCGAAGCTATGGCTAGGTTTCCACTTCTACAGTGTCCAATGGAGGAGGTGATGGCGTGATTTCATTAATCTTCACCTTTGATCTCTGCTTCCTTGGCTTTCTTCGTTTGCCTGTTGGGTTTGAACCTGAAGTTCCCAAAAGGGCTACCAGTGGCAGGTTGGTTTCTAACTTTCATATTGCCCTTTTCTCTTCGTATTTCTTTAGAATTTTTTTTCAGGTGAATGGGTCACTATATTTTGTTTGTTTTGAAAAATTTCTCTGGGTTGCTGATAACTTGGGTTCCGTTTAATGGATTCTTGAAGTTTTGTCTTGGGTCTCAGATTTGTGGGTAAGTATGATTTTTATTTTTCCTTTAGTTTTTGTTGAAAGCTGATTTTTGCTTATTACAAATGGCTTGTTTTCGGATCCATGTAATGGGTCCTATTTTGGGTTTTTTTTATTTTTTTTTATTTTTTTTATTGAACTATATGGCTTATGTCCCCTTCTAAGGCATCAAAGATATTGTTCATGCTCGTGTGTGTGTGTTTCAATTTTACCCTTCTTTTTGAAGTGATGCTCTTGGGTTGTATGAATAGAAATTTCGCAGCTCATATTGCAACAAATAAATTGAAATTTGTTTAGTTGTCTAGCTAGATGATGATGTTTTGTCTCTTTTTAATATGGAAAAAATGGCATAGCCAGCAATAATTTGCATAAATTATGGACAGAGTGTAGAAGTTTTTGTAAGAATTGATAGTTTAGATCTTTAGCTGTATAGCGTATGTCTTGAAATTTTCTTTTTCATATAGTTGGCTTTGAACATGGGAGGATTAATGTGTGCACTGGGTTGACATAAAAATTTTCCTGCTAGTGAACAAGAAGCTTAATACAAAACAAAAGTTTTTAATCATAGAAGCTTTCACCTAAAAATGAGGGTGCTAAAGACTTAAGATTATGTGCAACCAATCTCAAGTAGTTGGGGCGGAAGGCTTTGTTTAGATGACCTTCACTCCATGAGAAAATTGGTGCTGCTCTCAGTGGGCATGGTCATTGCTCCATTGCGTACGTCTCGTGATTTATTTGTCTTAACTGTGAATTGATATTACATATCTTTGTGAAAAATACAACGTACATTTCAAACACAAATTTTTAGTATATTAATTTTGAATTGTGATTTTATGTTAACAATTGCTTTTGATTAAATTTGTGGGTTCCAACAGCCTTGTAACTTAACTGGTCAACACCTCTTCGTGTGCTCATGACATTCAAATTCAAATCCACCCTCCTCCTTTTAGTTTGATCTTCTCTCAATGGGTATGGCAATTTGAAGAGGGTGAAGATATAAAGGCTACTACGACTTTTCTTTCTAAGGTAGGGAATGGGTGGTCTCAACCTTCTCTTCTCCCAATTAGGGTGAGATTTTATGGTTTAAGACACTCAAACAGCTCACATGGATGGGGAATAGCATAGAAAAAAAGTAAAAAATTTCATTGAGCGAGTTTGAGGCAAAACTTTTTTCCTAACTATTTTTTGAAGTTCTGATAAACTTGCCTGTCTTGACAATTTCGCTCAAGCGAGATTTTTGCTGTTGCAATTTCAACTATAGTCTATGATTCTTTTGACTCAGTGAAATTACAAAAATGAAATTCAAAACATAAAATTTGCAATTTATAATCGAAATATTTGGCATGGAATAAGCCCTGACACTAAAAATCTTAACACTGAACTTTATGATTGATAAGGTTAAAACAAAAACCCAAAAAAATTTAGCATCCGTCCCAATGTTAGTGCTGTTTTGGTTGGAGCCACATCCAATATTGATCTTGATATATTTTTGGTGGGAATAGCTAAAGTGGTGATCTTTTTTTTTTTTTTTTTTTTCTTCATGCTTGTAGTGACAATTGCATAATGGCTATTGAGGCAAAATCTTGGAGGAAAGCAGCGGATTATCAGAGGTTTGGAGTTATTGTATGTATTTATTTATTGTATTATCAGAGAATTCTATAATTTTCCTGGAGCTATTACCTACCAGAATATGAGAGGAAATTATTTTGTAAAATGGCATCAGTAAAACTGTCACTGTTGAGAGAACAAATCTGAAGTACTTCAGATTTGTTCTCTCAACAATTATGTCATCTTTTTCCTCTTAAGAAACTCCTTATACTTCCAGTAAAGTAAATATTGATAGGTACAATTTGTTGTTTTATTGAATATGAATTGAGTATCAAAGAATCATTTAATTTTCCTTTCTCTAATAGCAAGTTTGTAAGATGCTAATTTGGTTTTAATTTTTTCCCAAGAGTAATTTTTGTTGGTTTACATCACACCTCAATTGTTGGTTTGTATCTGTTCGGAAATTGTTTTGTATTTCTTCATGCAATTTGGGCAAGAATTCGTGATTTAGCAAGGAGATAAAAAGGGGAAAAATTTTGTCTATAGCCTCGTTTATAAACGCAGCTATAGACAAAACCCATATAGAGGGTTGTAGCACCGCTTGGAAAACGTAGCTATAGGCAGCCTATAGCCGCGTTTTAAAAAACGCAGCTATAACTCTGAGCCTACAGCTGTGTTTTTAAAAACACAGCTATAGGTCTTAGCCTATACCCGCGCTTTAAACGCAGCTATAGGTCTTATCTTATAGGAGGGTGGGAAAACGTAGCTATAGGATTTAAAAACACAGCTATAGGTCCCTGCAGGGGGCTATTGTCGTGCAAGATAGGCCGCATTTGGAAACGCAGCTATAGCCTATAGTTGTGTTTTTAGGGTCTATAGCTGCGTTTTTCAAACACAGCTATAGCCCTCATTTTTTGTAGTAAGTATTACTATGATAAGTCTTCTTCTTCTTTTCAAACACGGCTATAACCCTCGTTTTTTGTAGTGAGTATTGCTATGATAAGTCTTCTTCTTCTGTTTTGGCTAAATATTCGCATGATAAATTGATAATCCCATTGCATGGTATCAATCAATGGCGGATCGTAGAGGGCCAAAAATTCATGTATAATAATGGTTGTTTATCATGGTTGAAACTTGAAAGTAGTTTGCAGTTTGCACCTTGCACTGATTGATCACATATTCACTTTCCTGAAAACAAGTCAAGGACTCAAGAAGCAAGAGTGAATAGCAGATGCCATGGTTTTTTTTTTTTTTTTTAAATAAAAAACCTCCTATATGTCTTTATATACATTGGATCCAACATTGTATGTTCTAAAAAATATCATACTTTAATACACTAAAAAGTTAATTTATCTATTTTAACATAACATTTAACATTATATACCCTACATCTTATTTTATATTATTCCATATAACACTTTTAAATAATATATATTTATATAACACATTAAAATAATATTAACTCAAAACACAACCGCAAACAAATGAGGAAAGAGAAAGTTGAATTAATAATGATTTTTTAGTTAATGGCATTGATACGTTGCCCTTCTACTAGTAGAAGGACATAGTAGTTCATGCCAAATTTTTTTAGCATTTGACACATTCAATGGAGGAGATTTTTGCGTTTGGTCTACTAAATGCTATAGATTTAACATTTAGCACATCTAATGTTACTACTCTAAGTACATAGTATTTTTCACAAAGAATGTTATTGTCTAGGCATACAACTGATGTTATTTTATTGTTTACCATTTACAACTCTCCACCTTAATGAATGTGAAAAATAATGGTGACTTTAGATTTATTGCTAAAAGAAACTTTACCACATCTACTAATCTTTCTCTTCCATCTCTTCATTGATCTAAGGTCCTAGATCTCACAAGTCTTGTAGAGTCTCAAGGACCTACTTATATTTGTGAAGCTTGGGATTTATAAGCTTTGTGGCTTTTTCTCTTGAAGGAAATTATGCTTGAGTTCCACAGTTAACAAATATAGTTTATAAAGACTCTCTAAGAAAGAGAAACATTGTAGAAAGGAAAATTCATACTTAAAGAACGTGTACTTGGGAAAATCACATTGATCTACGATTCTAGTCTCACAAGTCTTGTGGACCCTAAAGGGTCTATTGAAGTTCATGGAACTTGGGATTTAAAGGTCTTGTGGCTCTTTCCCTGGTGTGGGTTCTTTTTTTTTTTTTTTTTTTTTTTTTGACAACACACAGGCCCAAGTAGAAACAAGGATCCTAGGCCTTGTGCTTAAGTTTTAGGGATTGAGCGTGGTTCACCACAGCTAAGTTGGGCTGATTTCAAATCAGGTTGTGCACAAAACGTGAATCCTACAATACATACATACTAACACATAGAAAATACATACGTATTATGCAGTAAGGAATAGTAAAGAATGATATAAATAAAGGGAAAATGAAGTAAAACATAGGGATCCTCAGGATAATAAGAAATGCTTCATTATTTTCTTAAGTTTTCAATACATTATGCTCTCATTGCACTAGGATATATCACAAGATCCAAATAAGTTCAAAAATCACAGACTTAGATAGCTCTTTTAGGCTTCTAAGACTTGTGAAGTTTGAATCTCTTTGAATCCAAGTGTATTCTCTAGTGTCTATCTCAGGATCCCAGACGGTGTTTTCCCTCTCTTCTCTCTTTTTAAATTCTGAAGGAGTTTTCTAAAAGATCTTTTCTCTCTGATTCACTATTACTGAATGATTTTTACTGTTGGCTCCCCCTCCTTTTATAGTGCCCTCTTAGGGTTTTTGGTGTATCAATGATTCCCTCTATTTGCTGCCCTGGGTACCAGAACCAATGTTGTGTCAGCAGCATTGGTAACTGGTCCCTTCCTTATTTTCTTACTATTTTTCCCTTTTGAGGTTCCTCTCCAAAAGTCCCTGGTTAACCTTCCTCTTCTGGGAGGTCCTAAGAGCTGACTTCTAATTCTTCTTTTCCCAAAGCTTAGATACTACCTTTTAGATCCACTTTTTCGACTGTTTTACCTTTTATCTTTTTCTCTAAATGGGCAGATTCCTTTCTATCAAGCTAAAAGGTCCTCCAGCCATCTTCCTTCATGGTCCATCTCCCTGGGTTTCTCGAGGTACCAGACCTTTTTTCATGAAGTGCTAGTTCCCAAGTCTTCTGCCCTTTTCTACATCATTGGGTGGCTGATGGGATATATCTGCTCTTGTTCTTTGTGTTCCTAGGCATGCTCCCTTGAGTTGTCTCAATCCCAACTTGGCCCTGCTACATATCCCGAGAATCCCAAGTTTCTGAAAATCCCCAAGTATCCTGGTTCAGCTTTCTCTCTGGGTTCCCCAACGATGTTCTCCCTTAAGGGCTGGGCTGAGCTTCTCTTCTCTTTTTCTTTGTTTCATAAGGCCCAAAGCTTACCCATTCATGGATTTGGGCCCCTTTCTACTAATTTTTAATGAATTTGGGCCTTACCCTTTCCTTGAAAGCCCAAACGGTTCTTAAATTTCAATTTTTTTTATATTGCATTGGGCTTTGATACAATATTGTGATATTTTGGACCTTAACACCTGGGAACCAGTATTTTTGGTTCCCTAGGTTAAAGGTCTTGTGGCTCTCGAAACTAGTATTTTGGGTTTCACAGATTAAAGACCTTATGGCTACCAATATTTTGGGTGCCATGGATAAATAATAAAACTTCAAGCATCTCTATTTTCAATCCCAGTGAACTTAAGTTCTAGTAGATTCATAATTGGATCTGGTTCGAGTGAACTACATATGGTTATGGGTCTAAGTAAAAGCTAATGCACTGTTGAATATTATTGTTTATACTTGTTATGTTGTTGTTTGTGCATAGGTTAATTATGTAGAATTGATCTATTTTCTGCGATGGAATCAAATCCAAATCCACTTATAACTCTACTTAGGACATGAAGAGCCCAAGTCTTACGACTAGAATATGGGCTTGAAAAATGACAAAAAATAGCCTTCAACAAGTGTTAATATTTCTTTGAAGAATTTAGCACCAAGTTTCACAAGATTTTAGCCACACAACTCCTTAGGGTGGTACATTCTTGTATGAAGCTTTATCACTTATGCTTTTTTTTTAATTGTTCCTTTTTTGTTGATTTGCCTTGCATTTTTTTATCAGGTCATATTGTGACATTACCTTTTATTGATAGTGTTAAAGATATATTAGCCCATTAGCATAGGCCCGAGTCTAATTCTACTTTGTGTGCAAGCCAAGTCTCCTACTTGTACTAGAAGTCTATTAGTCTAGGGTTTAGTCTACTATATATACACATGTTATAATTCATTGTAACACAGGATTTGTATTACACTATATTATATTATTGATATAACCCTTTAGGGTTTCCTCCATGGATATAGGCCGTTAGGCTGAACCACGTAACCCTCGTGTGTTACTGTGTTTTATACTTTATGTTTTTACTTCCGCATCTATACTAGCATATTCAACATGGTGTATCAATGCTAATATTTAACATGGTATCAGAGCCACCTTCCTGTGGCCATGGTTTTCTGTCCTTACGGTATACTTAAAAGCAATCTTTGTCTTCCTCGGTGTTTTTTTTTCGCTGTGTTCATCTTCTTTGGTTTCCTACTACTACCGTCAAAACTCTCCGGTATAGTCAAGCCACTGTTAGAAGTCGCATCAACACTACAAGACCATTGCCTTCCTTAAACTACTGTCACAGAGCCAAACTTCATTCAAGAGATCTTCTCAACCTTATCAATTCTCAAGATTTCATCAAGCTTCCTTCTTGAGTTTGAGAGGGGGTGTTAAAGATATATTAGCCCATTAGCATAGGCCCAAGTCTAATTCTACTTTGTGTGCAAGCCAAGTCTCCTACTTGTACTAGAAGTCTATTAGTCTAGGGTTTAGTCTACTATATATACACATGTTATAATTCATTGTAACACAGGATTTGTATTACACTATATTATATTATTGATATAACCCTTTAGGGTTTCCTCCGTGGATATAGGTCGTTAGGCTGAACCTCGTAACCCTCGTGTGTTACTGTGTTTTATACTTTATGCTTTTACTTCCGCATCTATACTAGCATATTCAACATGGTGTATCAATGCTAATATTTAACAGATAGCAATATTCTTACGGTAACATTTGCCTTCGTATGGTAGCATTGTCTTCTTGCAGTGACGTTCCCGTGGTGACATTCACCTTCATTTGGTGGCTTTGTGTTCCATTGATAACAACGTTCATACAATGATGTTGCCTTCATATGATGCCATCTTCTTTGTGTAGCGATGTTCTCACTATGATATTTGCCTTCATCTGGTCGCTATGCATTCCATTAATAGAAACATTCTTACAATGTTTGCTTTTATATAGTGGCATTATCTTCGTGCAATAACATTCTCATAATAATGTTCTCCTTCATTTGGTGACTTTGCATTCCATTGATAGCAATGTTCTTACAGTGATGTTTGCCTTCATATGATAGTATTTTCTTCTTGCAACAATGTTCTCAAAGTGACGTTCGCCTTCATTTTGTGATTTTGCATTCCATTGATGGCAACATTCTTATTTACTTTCGTATGTTAACATTGTATTCTTGTAGCTACATTCTTACAATGGAGTTTGCCAATAATTGGCATCTTTGCATTCCATTATTGGCAATGTTCTTACTAAGGGTATTCGCGGTACGGTTTGGTGCAGTTTTTTGTCATTTTTAGCACCACACTTTGTAGTATGATTTAGCCAAAACTATAACCACACTGCACATCAATTTTGCAAGCATATGTGCAGTGCGGTGCGGTTTAGTGTAATGTATAAGGTGCAATTTGGTCAGTTTTGAGTTGATATATTTTTCAAGATGTCATGGCCAATTATTAGTTTACTATTAATAACCATGAGGTCCATGACAATATATCAAAAAGTTTAAAAAAATATATAACATGTTTAACAAAAATAAAACCAACAAATACATACAAAACAAAATAATAATTCATGACAGTAAACCATACACAATTATATTAAACAAATATAACATGTAATACAAAAATGCTTAACAAGCAACAACCATAAGATCCATATATAATAGTGTACCATATACGCTGCTAGTCATACCTACTGAGAGTGAGAGGGCATTGCGAGAGAAGAGTGAGAGTGAGATGGAGAAGTGAATGAGGTTTTTACCTTTTGATTTTGTATTTAACCAAAATGAAGTTGTTTTTAACGTGAAATTGGAACAAACTAACGCTAAATTGACCACTTATTTCATATAATATTAAATTATTAATATATATATATATATATATATATGAGTGCAGTGCAATGTGGGTCATTGGCAATTGCAGTGCGATGTGCTTACTCCATTTTGCAAGCGGGTTTTGGTCAATTTGGATGCGGTTGTGCAGTTTGGTGAACACCCCTAGTTCTTACGATTAATCTCGAATTTTGTCTGTTGCCAATTTTTCCAAAAAACAATTGCCTTAACCCCAAAAAAGCTTGGAATCCAATTTTAAAATCATTAGTGAGATATTGATAATGGAGTCAATTTAAACTAATTGAATGGTCAAGAACAAAGTAGAAAACACAACTCTAGCTTGGGCCTGCTTTGATTGGTTTAAACCCTAATTAGTTGCAACAAGTTCTAAGTTAGCCAAAGATCTGACCATTCAATTAGATTAAATTGAACACCAATAGGAAAATGGTGAAATTTCCTTTTCAACAAATGCTCACAGAGTTGGGCAATAGGTGTGAGTAAAATTCCACATTGAATAATAATGAGAAGAATGAGTGGTTAATATAACATATTTTTTTGGGCTAAGACCTTTTGGTTAAAGTGTGTCTCTATATGTTATATTAATAACTCAAAGACTCTCCCCAATGTATTTATCTCCCCAACAAGTGTTAGCAAAGCCAATGGTGGTGTGAGGCAAAAGAGGTGGCTAAATTATCAAGGTTCCTTTCGAAGTTAGAGCGGGAATATGGAGTGTGTACTTGGAGCCTTTTTGCAAATGGAGCAAGGACGGGTCTATTTCATAGTTGGAATAGAGACGGTATACTACACAAAGCAAAGCCCATAAAAGCCTACACAAACTACCTTGAAAAAAGGCACAACAAAGAAGTATTACCGCCAATGGTGCTAGACAATGGTGAAGTGTGAGGTTTCCACGGATAAAAGACATGTGAAGTTGACAGGTGGAGGCCAATGGATGATGCACTAGTGAAGGAAAAACTCATTTGGCAAGGGAGAGTAAGTATGACTTTTTCATGACCCATGAAGAGGTCTTGAAACCCACAAAGAGGTCTTGAAACCCACAAAGAGGTAAAGACTCAGATGTGAGAGAGAGATTGTTGGCTTACACGTATGAGTAAAATCCTACATTGAATAATGATAAGAAGAATTGTGGTTAATATAACCATGAGCTTTGATACCACTTGTTGGGGAGAATTGTGTTTATCTCCCCAACAAATGGTATCAAAGCTCACGGTTGTCTGGGGTAAAGGTGGAAAGATTATCAAGGTTCCTTTCGTAGTTGGAGCAGGAATAGGATGTGTGTACTTAGAGCCCTTTCACAAATGGAGTAGGCACAGGTCTCTTTTGCAGTTAAATCAAACACGGTATATTGTATGAAGCAAGATAAATAAAAGCCCACACAAACAATCTTGAAAAAATGCCAAACAAATGAAGATTATTGTCAATGGTGCTAGACAACAGTGAGGTGCAAGGTTTCCATGGATAAAAGAGGTGCGGGGATGTGTGGAGGCAGATGGATGATGCATTAGTGAAGGAAAAAAACCCTTTAGACAAGAGGGTAAGTAGGATTTGTTCATAACCCACAAAGCAGCTCACTCTTGATGTGGAGATTGTTGAATGTACACGTGTGAGTGAAGTCTCATATTAAATAATGATGAGAAGAATGAATGGTTAATATAACATAATTTTTTGGGTTTAGGCCTTTTGGGTTAAAGTGTCTTTATATGCTATATCAATTACCCAAGGAGTCTCCAAAAATGCCCAACAAAGGAGGATTATTGTACATGGTGCTAGACAATGGTAAGGTGCGAGGTTCCCATGGGTGAAAGACATGTGGGGTTGACACGTGGAGGGCTATGGATGATGCAATAGTGAAGGAAAAAGCTCATTAGGCAAGGGGAAATGAGTAGGACTTGTTCATGACCCATAGATAGGTCTTGAAGCCCACAGAGAGGCAAAGACTCACATATGATAAGGAGATTATTAGATGTACACCTGTGATGAAGTCCCACATTGAATAATGATGAGAAGAATGAGTGGTCAATATAACATAATTGAGCACATACCCATTGGACTTAGGCCTTTTGGGTTAAAGTGTATCTCTATATATTATATTAATTATTCAAGGAAGCTTTGCAAGGTGTTTATCTCTCCCAACAAATGGTATTAGAGCCCATGGTGGTGTGCAAATGTGGCAAGATTATCAAAGTTCCTTTTGCAGTTTGAGTGGGAACATGGTGTGTGTACTTAGAACCCTTTCGCAAATGGAGCAAGGAAAATATATTGCACCAAATAAGCTCATAAAGCTCACTCAAATGATCTTGGATAAAAGGGCCTAACAAATGAGTATTATTGCTAATGGTGCTAGACAACAGTGAGATGCAAGGTACCCATAAAGGATAAAAGACAAGCGGGGTTGACACATGGAGCCCATTGATGATACACTAGTGAAGGAAATAGCTCATTAGGCTAGAGGGAGCGAGTAAGACTTGTTCATGACCTATGAAGAGGTCTTAAAGCTCACAGAGAGGTAGAGATTGACATGTGAGGGAGAGATTGTTAGAAATACACATGTGAGTGAAATCTTATATAGAATAATGATGAGAAGAATGAGTAGTTAATATAGTATAATTAAGCACATACCATTTGGAGTTTAGGCATTTTGGGTGAAAATATGTCTCTATGTGTTATATTAATTTTTCAAGAAAACTTTCAAAAATATTTATCTCCTCAACAAATGGTATCAGAGCCCATGTTAGTGCGGAGTAAATGTGGCAAGATTATCAAGGTTCTTTTCACAATTGGAGTGGGAACAGGATGTGTGTATTTGTAGCTTTTTCACAAATGGAGCAAGGATAGGTCTCTTTTGCAGTTAGAACGAAGATGATATATTGAACCATATAAGGCACATAAAAGCCCACACAAACGATCGTGAAGAAATACCCAATAAAGTAAGATTATTGTCAATGGTGCTAGACAACGGTGAGATGCGAGTTTCCCATGCATGAAAGACATGTGGAGTTGACACGTGGAGGCCCATGAATAATGCATTAGTGAAGGAAAAAACTCATTAGGTAAGAGAGAGTGAGTAAGACTTGTTCATGACCCACGAAGAGGTCTTGAAGTTCACAAAGAGACAAAGACTCACGTGAGGAGGAGATTATTGAGTATACATGTGTGAGTAAAGTTCCACATTAAAAAATGAGTAGTTAATATAACATAATTAAACATATACTTATTGAACTTAGACCTTTTAAATTAAAATATGTCTCTATGTGTTATATTAATTATTCAAGAAAACTTCTTAAAGTGTTTCTCTCTCACAAGATATAGGCCTAAAAAAAGAAAAAACTTAAAAATGAGCAGAGATAGTGTGAAATCCTAAATAGATTGGGACATGCACCTAAACTATTTTTTTGACTTTTTCAATATTAACCCTATCTTTCCAACGATTCCAAAGAATGCTCAAATTGGAGATTGAAATTTGAAAGTCCAACAGCCAGTCGCAGAATGCGCGTCAAAAGTGAGCAGTCACGCAAATAAAGAGGTAGCTTTTCCCAGTAGCTTCTCCAAGAAGCTTTGCGAGGTACAACCGTACAAGTCAAGCGATGCCAAGTTGTCTGCCACTCTCCCTCCCACTCTGCCCTCTTTATGGCCTGGCAAGTCTGGGATACAGGTCTAAGACTCCACTTTTCTTGGCTTTATACGTTTCATCTGACTCGGCTTTACTCTCTTTTCCTTGCGTAGACCTCCATTTTTCTCACTTGATCCTTTTTCACTTTCCATTCACACACAAAAAGCATAAAAGAAAAAGGCTACCTCCTTCAAAATACACGTCCCCAGGGAGTGATGAGTGGGTTTTGGGATTTTGCTACAAGCTTGTTCATTTATTTTTGAAAGACCGTTATTTTTCTGTGTCACTCTTTCTTGGTAAAAAAAAGCCTACATCTCCAAACCCACACACAAGAACACAACCACCATTCTCAAGTATTTTTTACCTCTTCCTTTGCATTTTGGTGAAGTGGAGCGTGCGTGTTTATCTTGCCTCTTTGTGTTTAATTACTACTTAATTTCATATCGTGTTTGCTCTTTGTTAGGTTAGCCTTCACATTTTTCTCCACACAAAAAAAAAGGGGTTGACCTTCACTTTTTTTTTCTTTTTTTATGGCTTATGTCATTTTAATTTAAGTAATGATTGTCTGTGGATACTTTTCAGAATTTTTATTCAGTGAAACTTGTCTAATTTTCATTGTTCTCTGAATAAAGTTGCGGGACCTATTAAGTAGCACTAGACAACTTGTGAATGTTTGAACATTTTCCACTTTTACACCATGTGAAGGCCATAACTTTGGCAAATTCAATTCCAAATTAATTCTATCGGCCACTTGTTTCTGGAATCTTTTGCAACCAATAAGAAATGCACGTTGCTTGCTATCAAACCATGTGCAATTTCTTTAGCCTGTTTAGCTGTTATGTTTGTCATGCTTTCAAATAATACATATATCACTGACTTTGGTGGTTTTGGTAGGCTGATAGCACCATTGGACCAACCATCACCAAGGGCCAGAGTCCCGACATAGCCTTCACTAGTTCTTCAACATTCAATTAACAAAATGAGAATGATATACAACTATATATACAGTTCTTACTACTCAGCATATAAAGCTAAGAATGTAGAATTTTATAGATTTGACTCCAAATTTTGTTCATTTCTGACTTCAATAAAGGCGTAAAACACATTATATCCAAATTTTTAATCTATATTATTTATTTCATACTTATCCACTGTCTGGCCTGAATATATTGAGAAGCTCTAAATTCATTGGAAATTCCTTGGGTCTTCTGATCTCATCTTATATTAAAAATTCAAAAAAAAAAAATATATATATATATATATACACACACACAAACATATATTTCTTCCTATTCCTCTTAAACCTCATTTGTTTTCTCAATTCCCGCGATTGGCTCTCGGCTTCAATTTATTTATAGCAAATTACTTAATAATGCTATGCCACTGATGATTTATTTAACCATGTTCATATAAATCAATGTTTCCAAAATATGTTTCTTCCTAGCATCCATTCTCAACAACAGAAAACTACCTATGCTACGCCGCCCCCACCCCCCCCCCCCCCCCCCCCCCAAAAAAAAAAAAAAACCACCATTTGATGTGAGTTTTTTTTTTTTTTTTTTTTTTTATAGGAAAATGTGAGTAATTTAGTTAAATATAAGGTTTAACTATAAGGGTTATGAGTAAAATATAAGAAAATTACCTCACTTTCCAACTCTTAAGAACTGTTACATAACATCCAGTCATTTTTATCCAAACTGCCAAAATTTTCCATGATCACTGCCAAAAAAAGCCTAATTACTTGAAGGTTGCGCAAGAAAACTAGGCCAGTAAGAAAGGCCGAGTGAAGGTAGTCCAGGCAACAACACAGGCCCAGTTTCTTGCTTCACTGGCAAATTAAGTCAGGCGACAATGATCGATATGCCATTACATGGAGCATAGAAGCTGAGTTTGTCAAGAATACTGCTCCATAAATGCCAAATTGCCTGGCCACATCAAGAGCCCATGGAAGCAAAGAGTCATACACAATACAGTTTACTGGTGAGTCTGAATCTTTGAATTTTGGTATGAGCTCTGATAGAGTTTTTGAACCAACTGATTTTAACGACTGTAAGTAGGCTTCTGTACTAGGAGTTTGCTTATATCCACCTTCATCATAGCCATCTGAGATGGGCTCAACACCAACAGTGGTTGCATGAATGGACTTGACAGTGTAATGGGTTGTGGCTAGAGTGGCCTTGAGACCTTTGGAGGCCAAACGTATGGCAAAACTGGAGGAGTGGGTTTATGTGTCCTTCGGCAGGATAAGTGCGCACAACAACTGACCTTTTCGGTTGCTCATTTTTCTTGTTTTATTCAGGTGTGTACCCTGATTGATGAATAGAAGACAATACTTATAGGCCCTGCTAGAGGTGCCTTGAACTAATTTACCATGGAAAATAATGACTGACTATTGAAAAAGTGGTTCACCCTTTTGATTGGCCAAACTTGGTGAATGAGTTATGAAATAGAAATGCTTATAAGGTATTTTCTCAATATATTTCCAGGAATACATTGGAAAATTATTGATTTTCTTTTTTTCTTTTTTTTTTATACAGAAAATTATTGGTTTTCAAATAAACTGGAATCGGACCCACCAATTTGTTGGTTTGCTTATATGTGTCAGTCAATTTAATCTGATCAAAGAAGCCATTCTTAAGATTGGCCAGTGTTAATTTTGAGTCAAGGTCCACTATATAATCTAATCAAGTTGGATGGATAATATTAATCTGCTTTACTTCCACTGTTGAAAGTTGCATTGCGTTATTTTTTTTTTGAGAAACCACCCTCGTAGAAAGAGGGGGGATCATTTTATAACTTCAGAAACATACACGTCTATCACTTCTGGAGGAACATCCTCCATCCAGGATTGGAAATTTACAAAGTTACATGCCATTCTAGCAAGCCCGTGGGCAACTCTATTGCCTTGTCTACGAGTATGATTAAAGAGAACACCTCCAAGCGATGAGGACACTGACTTGATATCCTGCAAAATGTGTCCAAAGCTGGAAGCAGAGAGACCATTACTGCTAAGGGCTTTAATGATAATCTCAGAGTCACCTTCCACAATTACCTTGTTGAAGCCGAGATCCTTTGCAAAGCAGAGGGCACCCCAAGCTGCCAATACTTCCACCATCTCTACAGATGTAGGCAGTGGAATGTGTTGTGTAAAAGCAGCCATAACTAGACCCATGTCATTGTGAATTATTGCTCCCAAACCAGCAGAGCTAGAGTCGCCGAAAGTTGCTCCGTCGAAGTTAACTTTAACCCAGTTCGGGGGAGGAGGCAACCATTTAGTGACCTTTGGATGGGAGGGAGATTTTGGATGGTTAAGGGAGGATTGTTGGAATTCTAGAAGGCTGGCAGACGCCAGCTGGTTGAGCAAAGCTAGCGGAGCGACTGCATCACCCACACGGAGCTTGTTGCGCCTAGTCCAAATCTGAGAAACAATCATGGCAAATAAATCCATATGGTGACTCCTATCAAATCCCATTTGCAGAACATCAAGAAAGCTAGAAGCCTTACCCGCTTCTTTAATAAGCCAACCAAAGTGAACATTCCAAACCTGTACTAGTGAAGAGCAAGACCAGATTGCATGGAGCGTAGATTCCAATTCCAGGCCACAAGATGAGCAAGTAGCATCAATTGGAATTTTCCTTTTCCTAAGGTTTGATTTCGATGGCAATGAGTCAGACCCCGATCTCCAAATTAAGTTCTTGACTCTGTTCGGAACTTTTAAATTCCAAACGCCTTTCCACAGCCGCCTAGCACTGGAGGGGTCTGAGGCCCTGGGGAGCTCATCAAGTTCCATATTTACCAGCAAATGATAACCAGACCTTACAGAGTAAATACCATCCCTGTTTAGCGGCCAGAACCTAACATCTTCACAATTGCCAAAGCTGAAAGGAATGGCCTTGATTATGGCTGCTTCGTAGGGAAGGAAGTTTGTGTCAATTAACTCCTGTGACCAACACTGACCCACATTATCGATAAGACTTGAAACCTTTTCCCGGCTGTCCAACAAGAGGGGTTTAGAGATGATTTACTTGAGGCTAGGATCAGGCAGCCACTTATCATGGTAGATCTGGATTGATGCACCGTTGCCCACCCTCCACAACATGCCTTGTTGGATAATCCTTCTGCCCTTGAGGATGCTTTTCCAAGCAAAGGACCCACTCCCTTCTTTTGCCTCAAGAATGCTACCCGTAGGGAAGAATTTGGCTTTGAAAAATCTGTAGAAAAGGGAGTCCTCGCATGCTAGCAGGCGCCACACTTGTTTCGAAAGCATCGCATCGTTAAACTTTTGAAGATCCCTAAAACCCATGCCGCCAAAACTCTTTGGTTCACAAAGCGTGCTCCACTTGGCCCAGTGGATTTTTCTCTGCTCACCACGCTGCCCCCACCAGAATTTCTTAATCAGGGATTCAATTTCATTGCAAAGGGTAATTGGTAGCTTGAAACAACTCATGGCATAGGTCAGTATTGCTTGGATGACTGCCTTGAGAAGCACTTCCCGGCCAGCTTGAGAGAGGAGCTGCTCTTTCCAACCTTGAAGCTTCGCCCAAACCCTTTCCTTAATGTACCTGAAACTTGCCTTCTTGTTTTTTCCTATTAAGGTTGGTAAACCCAGGTATTTCTCACATTGTTTCACTTCTTGGACTCCAAGAGAAGCCTTAATTTGGTTAAGGGTGTCCAGGGGGGTAGACTTACTAAAGAATAGGCTCGTTTTGTGCATATTAAGGAGCTGCCCCGAAGCTTTCTCGTAGCAAGAGAGGAGAGACTGGATTTTTTGGCATTCAAGCATGGAGGCTCGGCAGAAAATTAAGCTATCGTCGGCAAAAAACAAGTGGGTGAGCCTTAGGCCTTTTTTGCAAATGGAGATTCCCCGGATATGACCCAAAGCTTCTGCTTGGTGTAAAAGGCTGTGGAGACCTTCTGTGCACAGTAGAAACAAATACGGGGAGAGAGGGTCCCTTTGTCTGATGCCTCTCGATGGTCGAATCACGGATGAAGGTTCTCCATTTATAAGAATGGAGTAGCTCACCGTAGTAACACATTCCATCATTAAAGCTACCCAATTCTCAGCAAAGCCTATCTTTCTCATGATCTTCTCAAGGTAAAGCCATTCAACACGGTCGTAGGCCTTACTCATATCCAACTTCAAAGCCATGAAACCCGTCTTGCCGGACTGGTGGTTTTTCATATAGTGAAGGGTTTCAAAGGCCATGAGTACGTTATCTGTGATGACTCTCCCAGCCTGGAAAGCGCTTTGATTTTCTGAAACTACAGCAGGTAAGATCACCTTAAGTCTATTAGCTAGGACTTTGGAAGCTAGTTTATAGACTACATTACAAAGGCTGATTGGCCTGAATTCAGTAATGTTTTCTGGAGATTTCACTTTTGGAATCAGTGTAATATTTGTATGATTAATCACAGCAGGAATTTTGCAATTATTTAAACATTCTAGGACTGCAGAGCATACCTCATCACCAATAAGAGACCAAAAAGATTGATAGAATAGAGGGGGCATACCGTCAGGGCCAGGGGCAGTGGCAGGTTCCATCTGATTCATGGCAGCCTCTATTTCGTCCCGAGAGAAGGGACGAAGGAGTTGGTCATTCATCTCCTGTGTAACTAATGGTTGGACGGCCTCCAGAATATTATCGAATTCTGTGGGTTGTGAAGAGGAGAACAGAGTATGGTAGTAATGGGTAGCAATCTCCTTAATTTGGGAGTCCTCCGAACACCAGACATTTGCCTCATTTCTTAAACCCAAAATCCTCTTTCTACGAAATCTCTGGGAGGCTTTACTGTGGAAGTATCTAGTATTACGGTCTCCCTCCTTCAAAAACAGAGTTCTTGACCGTTGGTGCCACATTTGACTTTCTTTGTCCAGCAAGTCATTAAGCTCAGCTTTTCAAAGACCAAATTAAATTTGCATCACCCCTTCCTTTTGCAGCATCTAATTCGGCTCTGTTAAGTTTCCTCGAATTCAACTCAATTGATCTCTTAATGTTACCGAAAGAAAGGTGACTCCAAGAGAGGAGTTTATCACCACAGTTTTTTAATTTACCTGCAACCACGGCCATTTAAGCATCTAGAGAGGAGAGGCCCCAGGCGTCCTTCACAGTCCGGCTACAGCCCCCATCACTTAGCCACATCTTTTCGAATTTGAAGGGCCTATTCAGCTTCGGGATTATACCTTCTGGGTAGATAATAATTGGTTTATGATCTGAGGAGTGGGTATTAAGATGGTGAATTGCCGTGCCCGGGTTGAGGAAGTACCATTGGTTGTTAGCTACTGCCCTGTCAAGCCTTTCAAACACCATACCGCCCTGCCTTCTACCCTTCCAGGTGAATTTATATCCCTGATATCCAAGGTCCTTAAGCCCACATTCGTCAAGGGTATCGCGGAAAGCCTTCATACAACCCTCATGTCTTGGACCGAGACCCAATTTCTCATGTGACCACAGAATTTCATTGAAATCCCCTGCGCACAGCCAGGGAAGGGAAACAGTAAGATGTAAGGACTTGATCAAGGACCAAGTTTCTGGTTTTCTTGCTGCTTCCGCAAACCCATAAATACCAGTAAAACGCCATTGGGTTTCTGGAATACTACCAACAATTGTATCAATATGATTGGGGGAGGAAGAAATTACCTCAATGTGGACCGATTTTTTCCAAAATAGAGCTAGACAACCGGTTTTATTCACCTGAGGAACAATCCAAAAATGATCAAATAGAAGTTCTCGACATAGCCGCTTCAAACGATCTTCTCCTGCCCAAGTCTCGGCTAAGAAAAGAGCAGTGGGATCTTGACTTCGAACCATGGATCCGAGTTCACGAATGGTGCGATGGTTCCCAAGCCCGCGCACGTTCCAACACAGCCAACTCATTGGGCTCGGCGGGGCTGGAGAGCAGCTGCCGCCGTTGGAGAGAGGTTGTCATTTTTGCCATTGCATGGAGAGGCTCTGCATTTTGCTGGAGAGAGATCATCAAAGGATGGTGGGAGAAGACGCTTGCCCAGAGAAATGCTTAGAGACTGATCTTCAGAGAGAAAGGAAGGCCTTTGGATACGGGACCATTTTTTCTCTTCATGGGCTTGAGGGGTGGTCTGAGGACGGTTTGTAATGTCCTGGAGGGGCTTTGACGTAATGGGTTGGTGTATTGGGGAGAGAGAGTCTGGGCCTGGGACAGACTTAGAGAGAGGCCCATGACTTTTCATTTGGTGGGCCTCCGCATGGTCAAAACAGGATATCTCTTGGTCAATCTCGTTGATTAGCTCTTCAAAGTCTCTGGTGGGGGGAGATTTCAAGTTGGTGTCAAAATTTGAATTTGACTTGGTCTGCTGAGCCCCTGAATTTTCGAGATTGGACATCTTGAAGTCAATTGCATTAAAAGTTGACAAAGGGGGAGGGGTGGACACCGAGGCCATTCCTGTGGCCATTGTGGGCGGTTGAGTGGGCGGATCCGGTGAGTAATGGCCTGAGTTTTCCTTGTTTTTCTTTGCAAAAAAACCTGGAACATTTATTACATTCTTCCTTGAAGCTTGAAAAGGCGAGGCCCTTAGCCAGGGGCCATATTGTTGATCTTTTTGTTGGAGAGAACCTTCACTGTCAATCCATTTATTGCAGTCTTTATCACCATGGGTAAGGAGCCCACACCAATAGCACAAGTTGGGTAAACGTTCATATTTAAATGAAACCCAGTGCTCTCTACCATTCTCCAGCGTGATGAGTCTGCCCCTGCATAGAGGTAGAGAAATATCAACTAAAACTCTAACT
Organism: Quercus robur; assembly: GCF_932294415.1. Classification (NCBI taxonomy): domain Eukaryota; kingdom Viridiplantae; phylum Streptophyta; class Magnoliopsida; order Fagales; family Fagaceae; genus Quercus; species Quercus robur. The sequence continues at coordinate 44,737,379 of NC_065543.1, forward strand.
CTGATGAAGCTGCCACCGTCACTGTCAGGGGCATCGAGGGGTGGAAGATGGTTCCTATGGCTTCACAAATCTGCTCTGCTACTTCTCTGTTTCGGAACCTAACAGGTATATCAAAAATTTGTACCCAGAAAGCTACCTTCTTCATTTCTATGGGATTGAGGGTTGTATCTTTTTCATATTGGGTTAACACCACTAAGTGTTTGTCACAAGACCAAGGTTCCGTTTTGATGATTCTATCAATGTCGCCCCTGTTGTCGAAGGAGAAAAGCATCCGATGGTTACCTAGATTTTTTATTTTAAATCCTGACTTGGATCTCCAAAGAGGAGTGAATGTGTTGGCTATGGCTTCAATGTTGAGTGGGCGTTTTGTGAGGAATCTCGCTGCAATGGCGAACTCTTCTATTGCTTGCTCCTTTCGCAGACAGAGACCGGATCCTTCTTTTTCAGAGAGGGAAAGCGAGCTCCAATGTTTTGTAATGTCCTCCATTGATGGTGTTCTAGAGATTAGAAGCTATCCTAGGTGTTTCCTAGACCCCTGAGAAAAAGCCCACAAGCCTTGGGATAACGTTGTTATCTCAAGGGACTAACTCACCTTCACCAGGAAGGGACAACAATGTCACTGTCTAGGCGAAGTTTCCAGGGGGAGACTTTCTTAGCAACAGGACAACTTGTTTTTTCATTTACATTGTTTTGGAATGGTCACTTAACAATGAGTTGCATTGCGTTATTACAGTACCATGTTAGAGAAATTCAAAACGCTGTATTTATTTATTTATGAGAATTTCGCACTCAAAATGTATTTGTCTTCAACATGCTGACTAATTAAAGTGTTGATTCACAAAATGCCTTGATTAGGTGCTTAGGGGATGATGTTAACCTTTTTTTTTTTTTCTTAGCAAAGAAGTTTTTATTGAAAGAAAGCCCCACAATTGGAACGGGATCGCTTCCCAATTCTCATTTCCTTCCGCTAAATTTTGCAAAATGAGCACCATAAGTTGAAATTCTATTATATCTATTAAAAAAAAAAAATAGTATTATAATTCGATAATTAAGAGAGGACGGATTTGTACCTAGAAGAAACACTAGGCAACACATGTTTGTTTTCCATAACATAAACATTTTCATTCCCATTTTTTTAGTAAGGAATTTTAAAGGTTGCTGAACATGTAAAATTATTTTCTATCTAGAGCATTTGTGATTCACAATACAATCTGAGCCTCCAGGAGGAGAGTCTAGAGGGAGATTTTATAAAAGCTTAAAAAAGGGCCACGATTTCCAATTCCTAGAAATGTTTAAAACGTTCTTTATTATTTCTAGTCACCTTCTCAGTGGTGTACTGGTGCTATTGTTGCACACTTGGACAGAAGTACAACATTTCCAAACAAAATATGCAAGTTGATTATTTTGTATGTGGGTGCGACTGTGATTGAGTTCAGTTCTCACAAGACAAATAACATGATATACCAAGCTATATGTGGAAAGTCAGTATTGAGAGACATGCAGTGCCTAGACAATAATCAATCATAGAAGACTGTATGCCCTCTCAAATGAGTGTTTTAAAGGCCTTTGGATTAAATGGATTTCTAACTTTATTTTATCAGAAATAGTGGAGAATCACGATAAATGTGGTGAGGATATGCAGTCACAAATCACAATGCAATGCTGGTGTGAGCAAAAAAAAGGTTCCAGAATTGGAAGTGTTGTAGAGGCAAGTCATTTTGATGCTAGATGGAGCGGGATCCAAAAGAAATAAATGGATGACAACTTCTTATGTGTGCAAATACAGATCAGGCAATAAAGTATTACCAAGATGCCACTATTAGGAATGAGACATAAAGGAATACTGCAATCAGTCTTAAATCTAACACCAGCTGACTCTATTACTAGTAAAAGAATCACAAGCATCCCTTTTTTTTTCTTAAAATAAGTATAATTAACTACATGTCACTTCAACATTTTCTTCCATCTAAATACATACCATTGTCTTTCTTGTTCCCTTGTAGAAAATGGTTGAGAAGCCGCTTACTGGAATTTCTGTACCCCAGTCATATATTTGATCAACTAATTCACAAATCTTTTTAAACAAGCTACATACTGGATTGAGTACTAAATTAGCTGTGTAGTAAACACACTGATAGATTTGTTGGTACAAATGACGCAGTACCCCTAGGATCAAGATTGGGCATAAATTAACCATGAATAGCCAAAAGGGGGAGATGATTATTGCGAAGAGTAGCTCAATAGCAATAATTCCAGAAACCAGACAAATGAAACTCAATATAGGAAGATACCTAGCATCTTGAGGTCGTAGTTTTATCTCCGTATATGCAATGCGATGGACAATTGTAGCCATGAAGAAAAGCAAGACGATAGCAAAATGCATATGAAGTGTTGAGACGTCCAAGACTTGAAAGTGTAAACCAATTAAGGCTATCGGAAACAAGGTGAGGTCACCAAGAAGTGCATGAAATGCTTCAATGAAAGAGAGTGCTTCAATGCTGGCACATGCACAAACAAGAAACCCTTCAGCTTTAATATTTTTTTTTTCTTCTAAACATAAGAAAATCAAAATCCACTTAACTTCCAAAAAAGAATAGAAAAGAAGCATATCCCTTAAGCTTTATTAGGTTTCTCTCCCAAACATACCACAATGAGTGCAATTCAACGTGAAGAGATGAAGCCACTAATTAATTCATCCTTACTACAAGAAATAATCTTTAACAATTTGTCTCATCAAGAATTCTTAAAATTCAGTCTTTATATGCGTGTGTGACTGTGTAGTTTCAATAAGCCATAGGTCAGACATAAGACTTACTGTTCCTAAAACTTGCATTAGTATTGATGTAGAAATGTTAAAAACAACAACCAAGCCTTAGTCCTAAAACTTTGGAATTGGATAGGGATCCTCATTTGTAATGTTCATCCATTTTTGTAAAAATTTCAAACCCTAGTTTTTTATATTCGTTTTATGTTTGTTTTTGTCTAAGAAGTGCTTTCCTAATGGCAAATGGAGAGGTAGCTTACGGAAGCCTAACAGAGCTAATCTCAAGTGGGCAAAGTGCTAACTTTTGAACCATGGATAGGCAAGGTGAAAATAGGCCAAATCTCAAGTGGGTTATTTGTAATTACCCCAAAAAAACCTCTACTAAAATTACTTCATAGAACATTGCTGTCATAAAGAGCGATCTTTTTTTTTTTTTTTTTGGAAAACTCATAAAGAGCAATCTGAAGAAAGCATAGGAAGAAAGTTTCTTCATTGTGAGAATCTTGAAAGCAAAAGGACGATCTGAAGTAGAGATTTTCATGGAAAACTGTGTATATTTGAACAATACTCAAGAAAATGTATGAGGGCAGATTTGTTCTTTGGTTTTCCTCATAAAGGAAACTAGTCAATGCCACTAAGCTATATGACTTTTGGCATTCAAAGTAAATTGTATTAGAAGTGATGAACCTCCTAGTTAACAGACACACACAAACCTAGTGCCTGGGCTCTCTAGGCTAAGTTTTGTGAAGGCTGACATCATGGATGCATGATAATTTAATAACACAACCAGGCCTTGCTAACATAAAAATCTTCAAGGATCTCAACCCTTAAGGCTGCATTTGGGAGCATGGATTTAGATTTTGGATTTGGATTTGGGTTTCAAATCAATCAAGGGATTTGGACATCATTATTTTGCAATTTATGGGTTTTTAATCCCTTTGGATCATTTATATGCTTAGAAGTATTTGAATTTATTTCTATATCGGTAGGGGGAAAAATAGAAGCGAAAGTTACATATTAATCAAAGAACAAACAAATAAACGTTATTTCCATTTATGGTTACATAATCTAAAGTAACATAACTTTCTAGTGAAAAAAGTCATAATTAACATATAATTGTAATGTGTAAGATACAAATAAATGTTAAATCTTAAGAAAAAATTTGTCACAAACACCATTCAATCAAACAAATAAATCAACTTAGCCAGTTTTCAACAATTCAGCATCTGATACCCCCCCCCCCCCCCAAAAAAAATAAATAAATAAACTAGGAGTTCAACAGGGGCATAAACTCTAGTCAAAATCTCAAGCCTTGACTATCTTAAATCAACAAACACAACAAGAAACCCAACTGGAAAAGGAATAAAACCCATCTCTTCTTCCTCTTTTTTCCATCTCATTCACACTACGTTTTCGTTGGATGCACAGATCTCATCTATCATAGGCCTTAAATATCAGAGAAGCTTGGAAAACTTAAAAGAAAACATACAACAATGCCAATATAGAAAAATACCTTTTCCCCTTTCCTTGCTGCTAATTTTTAAAATAATCAGAATATGCCCCAACAATGATAATGGGCAACTCTTTTCTTAAATCTTCAAAGACCACAAAAACAACCAAACAAACAACACACACTTCCTTCCCCTTGAAAGAGGAAATTATGACTATTTGATAGAGAAATTATGTAGGGTTTTATGGTTTTCATAGGTAAGAGTAAGGGCTTAACTTGGGGTTGTATAGAAGAAGAAAAAGATAGAAATTAATAGGGCTCAGAATTGACACCAGAATTTAGCTCATAGGCTTGCTCCTGCACAAGTTTGGTACTGGGAAAAAATACTTGGCTACAACTTACTTTGGATTCCATACTTTTCTACAAACAACTCCTGGTCCATAATAGGAGGCAGATCATCATTTAGATAAGTAAACTTCTTACTATCAAAAGAAAATCCTCAATAACCTGGGCCCATTGTGCATAATAACTCCCCTTAAGAAGAATCAAAGTAACAGAAAGCATATTAAATGGGAATAAGAAATTGGGCTGTATACCTTCCTTGGATTCCAATAAGCACCCAATTAAGACAAAGAAAGTAAACAAGTGAATAAGACGCAGCACCCATGAGCAACACTAAAAATAAATAGCAACCAAAACAATGGCTGACACTCAGATGCAGTCCACAATTCCCAAAAGACAATCACCCACACTCCTCACAACCCAGAAATTAGAAAAGCAACACGACAGTTCCAAACCAACATATCTGTTGCAACCATGGAACATTAAAATGCTACTACTTTACAAATTCGAATATTCAAGATTTATTTTGTGGGGCCATGCTTGAAGTCTAGTTGAAGTAAAAGTCATGTGATGTTAAAGGTCCAGTTGTGTGTCTTTGGGTTAAAACAGTTTTTAATATGGGATTTTATTTTGTAAGTTATGGTCAATTTTGTATTTAGGAGCAAAGTTATAATTTCTGCAATCCCTATAAATTAAAGATATTTTGGTAGTTTCACAACTTTAGTTGAGTCCAGGATTTTTTAGGAGATCTTAAATATCTTACGCTTTATTTTCTTAGACTCCAATGAAGTGTAACATAAAATACAATAGGATGCAGTACCTGATTGAGCTAAAGTGGAAGCAAAGGAAGAAGCAACTCCCTTTTGCTGAGCTAGGAAGTGAGTATACTCTTCCTTTGGTATGGATCAATTCCAACTCTAGAGTCATCTTGGGAGTTTAATGTAGCCAATGAAGGACAAAGTTCAAGCATAGTATACATTACAGTTTTGCCTTTGAATACAAAATTGACCATAATATGTTAATTAAAACCCATATTGAAACCGTTTTAACCTAAGGACACATATAACTAAACCTTCAAATCAAATGGTTTTTACTTTAATTGGACTTTCACACATAGGCCCTAAGAATAATTTTGAAGTAATAACAAATTCATCTTCTATGGCTGCATCAAATCCCTAAAAAAACCAGTGACTCTAAAAGTAAAACATATCATGAATTAAGAAACCCAATTCACATAAAACAGATGCAAAATGAAAATGGAAAGCCAAAAAAAAAAAAAATCAATTATCCATAGCCGCTAAAGATAAACAGGCCTTCCAGCTTCAACTGATAATTTTAACAATTATCGTATTAATAAGTATCATAGACATAATGCTTCACTAATCCTTCAAAATAATCCCAAATTATGCATATTCAGGAGCTAACCCCTAAGTACAATGAGCAACACAGGCACATTAACGTCCTGTGGCACTCATTCACCCCTTCAGCTTCTTCAATTCGAAAAGGTAGTGTCTTTTTCATTTTTTTATTGGTAAATAGCAACTTGAAGTGAAGGCATTATTGAACGAAAGAGATGCCTGGTCGGTAAATCTATGTCCCATTCTTCAGGTATAGTTTGTTTGATCACAGATTGGCAGGTGATTCGTCCTCCCCCCCCCCCCCCTTTTGTCAGTCGTCTTGATACGTTAGAGGGTGTTGAGCTAGCTTCGTTGAAGAGGCTTGATGGGAAAGAGAGGTGAAAAAGGAGAACTTAAGGAAGGTCTCTCTCTACCTCACAAGCTCTTGGATTCCACAGCTAAGGATTACTTTGGCGGATTTTAGGTGAGGGTGGAGTAGTAGGATAGGGAACCTCAGGCATCTAGGGAAATTTTCACATATAATATCGGTGGTGCTAGCACTCAAGACCATTTTGAAGGGGGAGTTGGATCATAAAGAAGAGTTTGTTCCTTTGCTTGAAGAAGAACAATCCTACCGGACTCATTTGAGATAGGAATGGCTAAACTTATTGTCCCAGGAAGAAAGCTAATAAAAGCAAAGGTCAAGAATATCTTGATTTAACAGAAGTTAGTCAAAATATCGCTTTTCTCCATCGTACTATGATTGCTAGATGGCAGTCCAAGCTCCTTAATATAATTCCTATCGAATGGGAATTTGTAGTAGTGTTGGTGAGGGTATAGAGAATAAATTCATCTAGACAAACATATTTATACCAGAACCCAAATCTTTTTGATAGGCGATAAAGAGCTTCCAAAATCAAAACCTTCAATCTGATCACTAAATTAACAACCGCATTGAAGTTAAAACTTACAGAAAACAAAAGGCAATAAATCAATTATGAAACAAAAATTGATCCAAGAAACAATCAAATTTGAAAGACGAAGAAATAGAGAGATTGAAGCTAGAACCCAAACCCGTTCAGTCGGTGATAAATAGCTTCCAAAATTGAATTCTTCAATTTGATGGCTAAATCCAGAGCCGCATTTAAGCTGAAACTTGAAGGAAAAAAAAAAATACAATTAATTATCAAATAAAAATTGATCCAATCATCCAAGTGACAATAAATTTGTAAATTTAAAAAACTAAGGACTAGGGTTAATAAATCTAGAACCCAAACCTGTTCAGTAGGCTATAAAAAACATTCAAAATTAAAGCTTTCAATCTGATCGTTAAGCTCACGGCCGCATTTGAGTTGAAACTGATTCAAAGAAAAAAAAATTACAAAAATTGATGCGAAGTAACAATCAATCAAACATATAAATTGGATAACAAAGAAATAGATGCCTTGAAACTGACCGGGAAGGAAGCTATGTTAGGAATAATTTTGGTTAGGGTTAAGGTTGAGGTTTTTTTTTTAAATGGGTTAAGGGGGCTATGTTAGGAATAAATTCCTAACCTTTGCTGCTCGACGTATGTCGTTGTATGAAATCACTGGATTTTGGTGTTCTGAAATCCACGTTTCTTAACGCATCCCAGACCTGCAACGACAAACTTACATTGCCGCCGCCATTGAAGCTCACAACGCTTCTGTCCGCTGCCGAAGCCATAATAAATAAATTTTTTTTTTTAAAAAGGGGGAAAATTTGACGGTTGACAGTGGCACCAATTTGACGGGTAACAGGAAGCACAATCTCCTTTTCAGAGGAAAAACAAAATGAAATGAGGCTGGAGTATCTCCTTTAAATGAGAAGGTACGGTAGAGGGGGATTGAGATCAATTCACCTATTCTCACTCACAAATATTTTTATACTTTTTACTTTTTATCTTTTGACTCCCTCTTAATATATTTTATTTCATGACGATCAAAGTTTTTCTCCAAACTAATTTAGAGAAAAATTCTTTAAATTTATCGTATATTTTTTTTTAAGGTGTGAATTTTGAAAATCTAACCGTTAAATTTCATATTCTTTATGTTCTTAACATGCATATCAAATTTCGTTCAAATCGGATGTTATTTACTATTTGATAATAATCTTATTTTTTATATACAACTTTAAACCACAAAAACTTGAAATTATAACATTTATTTGATGACATAGCAATTGATCTTTGATCTTTTTGAAATTTTGTAATCATTAAGTATGTAATAAGAACATGCAATCTAACGATTAGATTTTTAAAATTCACACTCAATATAAAGATATATGATGAGTTTGTAAGATTTCTTTCCAACTAATTTGGAGAGAAACTTTGTTCTTTCATGATTATGATTGAAAGTTTTTTTTTTTTTTTTTTTTTTTTTACTTTCAATCTCAGTTATTGATTACAATTACATCAAGTGCAATACCCTAGGTGCTACACTTGATCTCAATCCTAGTAGAGGGTCAACATGTGGGCCCACTAGTGTGTGATGTTCCCATGTAATGAAAGGGATCTGCTATATAGGACATCCTTTCAGCTTTTAATTAGTAAAATACCACCATACACGTGATAGTCATTTCATAAGTATAAGTGTTTGTAGAGTATAAGGGGTAAGAGTCAGGGATCAAGTTTCCAAAAAGAAGTTTCACACACATATATACTTAGATTATGTTAAAGTAAAATTTCTATATTGTATAAAAAAAAAAAAATAGTAAAATTTTTTGCTTAAATACATGTACCAACTAATGTTCCGTTTGTCTCAATAAAAAAACATTATGGAAAGATAGCTTTTCATGTTTTCTAATAGCATTAGAAAAAATAATTTAAAGAAAAATTATTTTTGATTAACAAAAAATATATGGCTTATTTTAAGAGATTGTTTTTACTAAATTATTTTAGAGAACAACTCTATCTCACAACAAGCTAAATAAAGGAAGTTAAGAGATTATTTTTCATCTCATTTAAGGTTGTTACCAAACATAGGAAAATGAAATAGTTTTATAGAAAATATTTTTTGAAAAAATAAATAATTTTTTAGAAAACATTATCGCCAAAACAAATAGAGCATAATAGTTAATCATTACATATGGCTCAACAGATAAAATGTTTTAAAAGTTAATTAATGTTTTAGTTTGATGGTAAAAAATAATCATTAGAATAAAAAATAGCAGTAATTTTTTCTTTTAAAAAAGCTAATTATTTATATACATATTTGATATTTCTGTGATCATCACATGATGCTTTTTTTTTTTGTCGTTGAGCTAAATTCATTTTATTTTTGTGTAACACGTAACAAATTAGTAACTAGCAAGTGGGATTCAGATCCGCGGTACAACCTTGTATCTCCTCCCTTTTATATCCCCTCTCTTCTGTACGGGCTTGTTTCTAAATACAAAAAAAATATTTTAAAAAATCCATATAAAAGTAGGAAAAGTCTTTCTAAAAAAAAAATGGTAAGAAAAGTATGAAAAAGGTACAAAACTAAAAAAATTATAGGTTAAAATATATTTCTATTCAACGACTGAGATTATAATTAGATTTTTTAACTTCTCATCCTAATCATTCGTTCATTACCATGCAAAGAAATCCGGATCTTGTGACTAGGTACAATGATATGGTTAGGGGTGGCAAAGTAATCCCAAACCCATTTGCCCACCTAAACCCATCCACTCTAATTGAACCAAAACCCACCCAATTATTAGTTGGGTTAAATGGGTATCAATCCAATTAGACCCAGTGATTATTGGGTTTTAACTAAAAACTCATTGAGGCCCATTTAACCTAAAAACAATATACCCAAATTCAACCCCGTCCTTCCCATTTAAAAAAAAAAAAAAAAGCCCTTAGATGTTTCAGAGTTTCAAGGTTTTCATTTTCCTTCATTTTCTCAGCCTCCAAACACTTCTCTCTCTCTCTCTCTCTCTCTCTCTCTCTCTCTCTCTCTCTCTCTCTCTCTCTCTCTCTCTCTCTCTCTCTCTCTCTCTCTCTCTCTCGTGTAGAACTCATGGAATCCATTGGAGTACTCATGCTCATCCCGATGAACTCGTACTTGGAGCAAGAGCTCTAGAGGCACTACAACCTCTTCAAGCTTTGGACAGCCCCACAGAAGTTGCAGTTCATTAAGGAGCACGCCACTTCAATCCGCACCATCATCGAAAACGCCTTCGCCGGCACCAATGCCAAGCTGATCGAGGCATTGCAGAGGTTGGAGATTGTGTCGAGCTTCAGCGTCAAAGTGGACAAGATCGACCTCGTGAAGTACAAGGAGAAGGGGATTAAGGTCACGTACACCCCTGACGTGTTAACCGAAGATGTCACTGACCTCGCCATCAGGCTCATGTTTGGCTGTGCTGAGGAGGCTGTGTGAGAGCGATCAGTATGTGAGGAGTGGGAAGTGGAAGAAAGGAGACTACAAGTTGACTACTAAGGTTTCTCTTCTTTGCTTTCATTTTTGCTCTCTTTTTTAGTTTGTTTATTTTTTATCTCTCTCCAAACACTCCAAATCCAATGCAGAGAACACTTCGCCCTCTGATCCCAACATCCCCACCATTCAATCTTTAACAAGAGAGAGAGAGAGAGAGAGAGAGAGAGAGAGAGAGAGAGAGAGAGAGAGAGAGAGAGAGAGAGATTGGAATTTTCTCAAGAAAGTTAGAGAGGGAAAATGAATGAAATGAAAGTTTCTTGTAAATCAAACAAAGAGAGAGAAAGAGAGAGCAGAAGTGAGAGTTTTTTGGTCAAAATTGAAGGGGGGAGGCAATGGAGGAGAAAGAAAAAGAAATTTTAAATATAAGAAAAGTTTTTTCTTTTACCTGGGAAAGTAGAGTGGAGACTAGAGAGAGTGGAAAAGGGAATCCAAGAAAGTGGTAGGGTTTTCACTTTAATGGTATTTTGGTAATTTTGATAATTGGGTAATTGGGTGAGTTAGGTTTTAATTATAATAATTGAGTTAGATTGGATTTGGGTTAGAAATAATTAGTTAAATAAGTTTTAATGGGTAAATGAATTTTATATACTCAACCCAATTATGCCCACTTCAAACCTATCCATTTGACACCCCTAGATACCCATCCATAAAAAGAGTACTATTCAATTCCCATATCCATATTTTGGTAAAGAGCAATTTTAATAGCACAATATTTTACACCATTTTAACTACAGTTTGTCACGTGGTGAATTAGGAGCAGCGAAAAATAAAATTGTAACTGGAGTTTACACTTCTACCCCTTGTAACTCAATAAATTATAACAAAAGTGATACTATTATTTCTGTTTTAGGAAAAAAACCTGTAATTAAGTGTCAGCATCTGATGTTTTAAAAACAAAAAGCTCTGAATTGAACCGTTTCTAGAGGGCCTAGTTTGAAGCCGCAACACCATGGAAATCCCGCAGCAACGCGCTCTCGTTGAGTCTCTCATGTCATGAGTACCAATCTCCACGACGTCATTAGATATTGTCGCCAAGCTTCGGAAGAAATTACCAGAGCTTGTTTTTTAAGCATATATATTAGTGCCGGGGTTGGAGGGGGGCACCAAAGCTTACTGGGGATTTAAGTGGTTGGTTTCCAAAGGATTTCGGTGTGAGGAATAACTGTTGTGCTTCATCAAAGAACAAATTGACTTGTCCTCGAGGAAATGTGTGGGTACGTACGTAGTTTTGACCCCGCCCAGTGAGATACTCAAATCTCATCTCTACAGACTTTGTGTACTAGCTAGGTATACATAACTCTCACCGTGTCATCTTATTCCTAAGAGCTAGCGTACGTATCATCACAGCCCTCCATTCCAGTAGCGCTTCATTTATTGCAAGCTAGCTTCTCCGCGTAGATATCAGTTAAACTTGATGAACTTTTAGTGGAAGGTGTTGGTGTTGGCTGATCCGACCAGGATATCGAGCGGTGGGTAGTAACTATATATTAAAGCTAATAAGAAAATATTGAAGATAGTATGTATGTATGTGTATGTTTGTGTATATATATATATAAAAAGTAAATAATAAAAAATGAAGACAGTCGTCGGTCGAGTATTTTAAGTATTAACCTGTCATGGTTGCTAATATTAACATCACGTTCGGCAATGGTAATTCTCTCCATGTTCGACTCCATGCGCGCGTCTTCCATCCATTCTTTGAGGAGACGTGCTTTGCTTCAGCCTTCAGGCCTCGGGAGCGACCACTCTACACACTTTATATTTTTCGATACGGCTACGCCTTGGTTTAATTTCTTTCGTAACTTCGTAATATTAAAATAATTATATTAATAATATGAATGTGTTGACGATAAATGTCCCTATAGCCCAAATAACCGCGTTCGTACCGTTCTCGTAAAGATTTTTTTTTTTCCTTTTTTTGATAAGCTACTACTATAAAGATAACCAGCAAGACTATTACTATTATTATTACTAGTCGCTAACCCGTGCGATGCACGAGAAAACTATTAGAAAATAATAAAGTATGCATATATTAAAAGACAATTTAAGTTCATGTGTACTTGCAAGGGATATATTAAAAGCCTTATCTTTGAGACAAAGAACTGATGTAAATAAACTAACCTTACATAAAACAAATTTAAAAAAAAAAAAAAACATAAAACTGATGTCACGGGAAATTCAGCCACATAGTAGTAATATATAAATCTCTTAAAACCTAAACCTAAACCTAAACCTAAACTTAAACTTAAGGACTAAATATTTATGCGCCTTCTCTTGCTTTCCTGATGTATTTGGTTAAAAACATAAAACTGATGTCATGGGAAATTCAGCCATATAGTAGTAATATATAAATCTCTTAAAACCTAAACCTAAACTAAACCTAAACGTAAGGACTAAATATATAAACAAACTAACCTTACAAAAGCTGAACTTTATAAGCTAAAATCTATACCGTAAGTTGTAGATCTTGAATGCTATACCGTGCGTTTAGGGCTTCCTACATCTGGAGAGAGAGAGAGAGAATTTGCAGAAACCAAAGAAAATCTCTCTATAGCTCAAGAAACACAATATACTAAAATCAAAGAGATAAAATTTTCAAAGGACAAAATATTATAGATAATTTAAAAGAATTTTGGTTTAATTCTTGAACACCGCAACTCCATAAAATTCATACTAATAATAATATTTTATGATAGAGTAATTAGAATTTTGGTTTAATTCTTGAACACTGAATTGGAAATTGATTATATGAGTATTCAATGGTGAACAAAGTACTATGTATTAATTAATATATAAACAAAACTAACCTTACAAAAGCTGAACTTTATAAGCTAAAATCTATACCGTGCATTGTAGATCTTGAATGCTTTAGGGCTTCCTACGTCTGGAGAGAGAGAGTTTGCAGAAACCGTGGCTTTATATTTCTTAACTTGAGGGGGGGTAAGGTTGCTAGAGTTTTATAGATCTTGAATGCTTTAGGGCTTCCTACGTCTGGAGAGAGAGAGAGTTTGCAGAAACCGTGACTTTATATTTCTTAACTTGAGAGAGGGGTAAGGTTGCTAGGGTTTTGAGGGGTTATAATTTTTATTTATTTTTTATTTTTTAAATATTGTGCTGACGTGGAAAATTGTGGTGCCAGCAAAGGATTCGGTTTTATATATATATATAGATTAGGGAAATGTTAACCGTAGGGTTAAGGGCCCAAATCATATATTGGGTTTTGGGCCTGGACCGAGAACATAATAGTCTGAGGAGGAATAAATAGTTATAGGTTATTTTAGTTTAGAGTCTCATAAGTAAGGAATGAGTGGAAGGTGGTCCGAGAAGGAATTTATCCTCGGAAATGATAAATACAGCTCAAATATGCATCCTAACAATCAGGGTGGTCTTCCAAGAAACTCTAGTGATAGGAACGTGCATCATGGACATACGAGAAGGAGGGGAACCCAAAAATATCTAAGGGAAAGTTTCTACCACCACATTGAATGCACTGCAGCTACTTTTCTGGCCGCATTTATGTGGAGAAGACCCCTGAACAGTACTGTTTTGGCTACCACAATTCATAGAAAGCCAAAGAGGGTGTCTGATGGGACAGACACTTAAGTAAAGGCTCAAATGATCAACAAGAGTAGGGTCAAGATGGCCCAAAGGGAGCTATATAATGTAAGAGACCCTCCATGAGGAGGGGATCGGAAAAAAGAAGAGAAACACTATAGCAATTAGGAATCAAACTTGTAATAGAGCTTCAAGAGCAATTTATAGGAACCAGTCTTCTCAAACGTTACCGAGGATATTTTTCCTTAGTGTAAATTTGTTATCTTCCTTTCTTTGTCATCAAGATCTGTGTACTTGCTGTTTAATTCATTAAAACCCAGTTTTCCAACCCATTCTCTACAAATTTATTGTTTTGGGCTTTTTGGGCCTAAGTCCATATACCTTTTGGGCTAGGAGTTCAAACCAGGTCCTTACAAATGGTGCCGTCTATGGGAAGATTACTCGGGTGATAGTGAGTGCAGCGTTCAACCATGGTAAGTTCAAGTCCACACCAGACAGAATCCATAAGATCCCAACATGAAAATCCTTTTGTTAACCTCGAGCGAAGAATGGCTCAGGAGGGGAGTGTGCATACCGTCCAGTCCGATAGGAGTCAACCCTAGGATAAGAGCCATCTCTCTCGTCAAGATGATACCAAAGCCCTGCAACTGGAGGTTGACCATCTGAAGAGAAAACTGCGCCATGCACAGCGAAAGCGAACCCCCTTCGACTCCGACATCTCCTCTGATGATGGAGAGGATGCCAGTTAAGCCACATGAAGAGAAAACATACGTTCTTTAATTAAGCCACATGCAACCATCCTGAAAATTTTATAAATATATATGGTTGGTTCAAGTTATTCTATATATAACTCTAAATAATATTTCATTACTGTAGGGGTGATAGGCCCTGGAGCCCATATTTATGTATATATTGGGCCAGGGGCACAATCCGAGGACATTAAATAATCCGAGGATGGGTAAACAATTTCATAAGGATCCGTGTTAGTGAGTGAAGAAGTGAAATCTGATTAAAGTCATCCAGAAGGGTGGTCTGAGAAAGAATCTCTCCTCGGCTAAGTAAGGCCGAGGTTAGAAGGTGTGGTCTGCCATCAAGAGTAACGTTTTGGATCATTCCATGAGTGGGGATAAGTGTCAGGAAGGAACATGATAGAGGAAAGTCATGAAATATCTCAAGAGAAAGCTGCTACCATCGCATTAATTGCTCTGCAGCTAACTCTTTGGCCACATTAATGAGAAAGTGATACCTGAACAATAACTTTCAGCCTTACAACTACTACCTAAAAACTTTATAAATGTGCTGATGGGATAAGGATCAACACCTACAATCTGATTTGTACATGGAAGGTAGAGATGAAAGGGAAAGATAGTATAAAATGAAAGAGAGACTCTGAGAAGGGGGATCAAGAACTGAAGGGAAAAACACTATAACAATCAAGAATTGTATTTTTAATCAAACTTGAGAGAAATATAAAGAACTGATCTTCTCGAACTATGTCGAGGACGATTTCCTTTAGTTTAAACCAATTTATCTTCCTTTTCTTGTCATCTGAATCCACTTTATTTATTATCCAACTTATTAAAGCCCAGTTTTCCAACCCACTCACTACAAATTCATTGTATTGAGTTTTTTGGACCTAAGTTTATTCATCACTTGGGTAGAGGACTCAAATTGCGTCCTTACAATTACTTAATAAATTTTTATTTAATTAATATTTAAAAAATTATGCCGTTAAATTACATGTTTAACATATCAATTATCGTGTCAATTAGATATTATTTACTATTCAATATAGAAAGTCATCTTTTATACAATTTTTAAATACAAATACTTCAAATTTAAATATTTAATCGATAATATTGTTATATATTAATCTTAGATTATCTTTAAAATTTTCCAAACATGCAAAGCATAAAAAGAAAATTTAATCTAACAGTAGATTTGTTATAATTCACATATAAAAAAAAAAAAAAAAAAAAATAGCATGCAACGTTTAAAGATAGTATTCTTTAAATTATATTAATTACATGAGTCCAAAGGATAATTATTCCTTAAATTATATTTTTCGTGTTTATAGTTCACATGTCTTAACATAGATCAATTTAATATAAACAAAATAAATAACGATGTCTTTTTTTAATGAAAAAAAAAAAATGAATTCAAGTTTTTATAAGAAAAGGAAAAGGAAAAAAAAATTATAAGAAATTTCATTAAAGAGATTTACTTATATTTAATGAATGTATAGTTTAAAGGCTTTTAAAATTAATAAGTTGTAAATGACCAAAAAAAACTGAATATTAAAAAAATAAATTAATACTTTAATAAATGGGTTTATATATACACACACACACATGAAGGGGCTATTAACAAAACTCATAATTTTTAGTAATTTTTAATACTGAAATAGAGGAGAAAGGCTTTATCAAAATAATAATAATAAAAATAAATTAAATTAAATAAAAATAAAATAAAATAAAATAAACGGTGGAATTAAAAGGGACATTTTGGAAAAGCCACGAGCAAGGGGTATCATATATCATGAGGGTTGAGGTCTACCTCAGAGTCTCTCCCTTCATAGACCTTAATTCGTAGACCTGGAGATGTCAAGGTCTCTGCCTTCCTTTTTCTTTTATATCTTGAGGGTTTAGGTCTACCTCAAAGTCTCTCCCTTCAAAGATCTTAATTCATAGACCTGGAGATCTCAAGGTCTCTACCTTCTTTTTTCTTTTTCTTTTTGTAAAAAAAAAAATGATAGACCTGGAGAGGTCAAGTCAAGCCTCTGCTTCTTTTTTGTTTTTTTGTTGTTATTCGTAGACCAGGAACAAGTTAACGTCTATACTTCTTAAAATAAAAAATAAAAAGTTTAGTTTAAGAGTCCGTTTGGTAATGTTGTTTGTATTTTTTGAAAATATGTATGAGTAAAAAAATGTGTGAAAATATGTATAATGTTATTTAAACACTGAAACCTGTTATTCAAAATACACTACCAAACACCCCCCCAAAGGTCTCAGCTTCTTCTCTTAAATAAATAAAAAATAAAAATAAATACACACCAAGTCTCTGCTCCTTTTCAAGTCTTCTTGTTTCTTAAAAAAAAAAAAAATTGTTAAATTACAAACTACACCTCTAAAGTTTAGGAGTGTTTGAATTTTACACCAGTTTTAAAATTTAGATTGTGTTTATTTGGAGGTGAAACAGACTAGATGAAAAACTTTAGAAAGAAAATAGGAAAGAAAATCCTTTTAGAGTGTGTTTGGTTAGATAGGAAAAAAAAAAATGATGGATCCCAAGTATTTTCTCTATGGGCCTACCAAAAAGTTCTCACTCTAAAATAGAGAGAAAACTAAGTAGTAATGAATTTTTACTTGATTGACAAAAATACAAGGCACATGGCATAATATTTTTTTTTTTTTTTTTGGGTTAATAGGCATAATATTAAACAATAAAAGAAGCTACAAACTGGCCACTGAGGCCAAAGTAGAGGCTACCCGCCTATAACTGTATAGACCATTTCTATCAAATACAAGTAAAAACGTAAAAAATAACAAAATCCTCCCTCTATTTTCTTTTTTTCTTTCTCCCTGGGACAGTAATGTTACGCTTTGTTTATGTTTTTTTTTTTTTTTTTAGGCGTGCCTTTTTTTCTTTTATCTGATGAATGTTGCCTCTTTTTTTTTTCTATTCATTTTTTTTTGGACTTAATTTTTATTTTTTAATAAATATCGGTGATTGCTTTTTTATGGATATTTATCACTTTTTTGTTTTAATTGGGCATTATTCTTTAACAAAGGTATATGAGTAAATTTATTCAAACTCATTTTTTCTATTCCTCCACTTTTTCACTCCCATGTCTTTTTAATTATTTAAAATTTTCTATGCTACAAAAATGATGTGGCATTATTTTATTAGACAAACTAAACATGTTTGGCAAATTTATGTGACATTTAACAAAAAGATATGGATGGAGGAGTTGCTGATGCAAACGAAATAAAATTTCAAATGGTAAAATCCAAATTCTAAAACTTAAGGGTGTATAATCCAATGATTCTCAAACTTTAAGGGTGTAGTTTGCAATTAAAAAAATATACTTAATGTCTTTGCATAGACCTTGAAGAGAGACCTTTAACTCGTAGACCTCAAGCATTTGGTTTGGTGTTTGATCCCAATAAATGATTGACACTTGTCAAAAAAAAACCACCTCAACTTACTCCACCAACTCGAATGAAAAGACTAATCTGTCCCTAAAATTTGTTCAAACCCCACCCCTTCGTTTCCATTGCACCGTTTGACTTTCTGAATTCCTGACCTTGTAGATCCAGCTAATAGATTTAGTATTCATTTGGAAACAACTTATTTAGTTAAAACTGAAAACTTTTTACTGAAAATACTATAAATAAAGGTAAAAACTAACTAAAATAGTACAATTAGACCCATTAATAGTACCAAACTGTGTAATGAGACTCATGAATAGTAGCAAAAATAAACTGAATAGTAGTTATGCGTACCCAAAATTCCCTTAATGGACAAGGCTCGTAATTGGGCTCACAATCTATTTGTATTATGGGTTTAATGTTTCCTACTATGGGTAGTTCCTCGCTAGGCTCCCTAGTGACACCTCTCAGCCCTTACGAATACTCTCTCTTTTCCTCTTTAAGTTGCTCCCTCTCTTGGTGATACCAACCCTCTCTTCCTTTTACTCTCTATTTTCTTCCCAGAATTGCCAACCCTTTCTCTTCACTCACTTTTGCTATTTATAGCTTAAGGTTGGTGAAGGTTCCTTGATTACCCTCTGGTCTCACTCGTGTGTGTGAGGTCCAATTTGATTATTCCTGATAAGGAATATGCTCTATTGGAAACAATAGTAATGGCATTGGAACTGGTTCCAGCCCCCAAAAGATTACACGGTAGCAATACTCCCTAAGGCAATACTGAGCTGCCGAGGACATGAGCTATTCCGAGCAAGCACATTCCCGATCAAGTCATAATTTGATCGATATGGGCTTCTTTATCATATGTTCAAAAAAAAAAGGACCTACTACAGTACTTGGGCTCAGATTTGGCCTTAAAGAATGTTCGGCCCAAGGCCCAAGGACCAATAGGTCTGGGATTGTACCCCGTACAATAAGGCCAAGGCCCAAGGTCCAGTGGGCCTGGGATCGTACCCTATACAATAGTAAAAATAAGTTGAATAGTAGAATAAACTGACTTTAAACTATAATTCCAAACACAACCTTAAGACACCTCATTCAAATTTGCTTACATAGATTTGTATGCCACATTAGCTAAATAAACCCCACCCATTGTAACATCTGTTAGAGCATCTCCATCGGCATCAGCAAACACAAAATCATCTCTATTTTGGAGATTCTAACCATAAAATAGTGCTCCAACAGCCCCTTTAAAATTCAAAAAGTTTTTTGTTGATGAGCAGTCATTCTATTTTCCTAATGTGCTACTGTTTATTAGCAAAAGAATAAAACAAAATAAGAAATTAGCACAATCAATTAAAATATTCAACTTTTATTTCAATGGATACAAATCAAATTCACCTCCTTTCTCCCTCAAATGTCTCAAACTCAAGCGGATGACTCTCTTCCCTGGCCTTTGATCTCCGCTAGTGATCTCTCTCACTCTCTAGACTAGAGACGATTTAATTTACTGGTAAATGAAGGGGTAGAAGTAGAACAACAAAAACAAGATGCAAAAATGCAAAAATCACCCTCTAAGTTTCTTCAGAATTTATTTCAGTAATCTAACTTTCTTTTGTTCATTTCAGTCCTCTAAATTTCAGATTTATTTAATTAAGGCATTTTTGTCACTTTTATTTTTTTAAAAAAATTGAAAAAATTTTTAACTATAAAAATTTGAAGAAAAATTTTTAAAAAATTGAAAAATTAACCATAACATATAACAAAAATTGATGGAAAAATTTTAATTGAATAAACTTGAAAGTTAGAGGACTAAAATGAATTTTGGTAAAACATAGAGCTATCCAAAACAAAAATAAGAAAGAATGGGGGCATGTGTGTGGGTATACGATGAAGATAGAGAGGAGAAGAGTGGATACGTATGTGGAGGAGAAAAAATCTAGAGGGAAAAAAGAAAATAAAAAAGAAAAAGAAAAAGAAAACGCTTTTGGGTTGGGCTAAATTCATTTCAAATCACAAAGATTTTGATAAATTTTAAGACTAAGATAGATGAGATGAATATCAAATTATATAAAATTTTTAAAAGACACGCACAAGACTAAGTAAATTTGATAAATTTCAAATTATAATAAAGTATAATATAAAAAATAATGCAAGCATTTAATAAATTAAAAGTATATGATACACCAACCCACTATATGGTTGTCTCAAGTCCTCCACAATATTTGTTAAGAA
Organism: Quercus robur; assembly: GCF_932294415.1. Taxonomy (NCBI): domain Eukaryota; kingdom Viridiplantae; phylum Streptophyta; class Magnoliopsida; order Fagales; family Fagaceae; genus Quercus; species Quercus robur. The sequence goes on from NC_065543.1 coordinate 44,757,655, forward strand.
AATACCATCAAACAATTTAAAAATATATTAGTTAGGAATGAATAAACAAATATTAATCTTCTCAAAGAAAATTAAAAAAGAATAAAGAAACATTAAATAATGAATAAAAAATTAATATTTTTAAATGAGATAGATAGAAATTTTAAAATTCATGCACAAGACTAAGTAAATTTGATAAATTTCAAATTATAATAAAGTATAATACAAAAATAATCAAGCATTTAATAAATTAAAGTACATAATACACCAATCCACTATATGGTTGCCTCAAGTGCTCCACAAGATTTGTTAAGTAAATACCATTGAACCATTTAAAAATATATTAGTTATGAATGAATAAACAAATATTAATCTTCTCAAAAAAAATTAAAAAAGAATAAAGAGACGTTAAAGAATGAATAAAAAAATAATATTTTTTAAATGAGATAGATAGAAATTTTCAAAGACATGCACAAGACTAAGTAAATTTGATCAATTTCAAATTATAATAAAGTATAATATAAAAAATAATCAAGCATTTAATAAATTAAAAGTATATGATACCACCAACCCACTCTATGGTTGCCTCAAGTTCTCCACAAGATTTGCTAAGAAAATACCGTCGAACAATTTAAAAATATATTAGTTAGGAATGAATAAACAAATATTAATCTTCTCAAAAAAAATTAAAAAAGAATAAGGAAACGTTAAAGAATAAATAAAAAATAATAATATTTTTTAAATGAGACAGATGGAAGATAGAAAATCCATAGAAAAATGTATTTAAAAAGTAAATTAATAAAAAGTAGAGAAAAATTTCAAGAGATCTCCTAAACTTTAAAGTAGTGGCCAAAACACCCCATAAACTTTTATTTTGATCAAGTTGCTCATTGAACTATACAAGCCTGCCAAATAGAGTTATTCGTTAGTTTGTCTGTTAAGTTACAAACAAACTCACGTGTATTTCATTTTTAAAAAAAAAGTAAATTACAAAATTAGTCCCTATCCTTTACACCAAATGTCAATTTGATTCTTAATCTTTTAATTATGTCAATTTGGTCTCTAACATTTTTAGTATTGTGTTAATTTAATCGTTGCCGTTATCTCTTGAATGAAAAAAACTGATGTGTCAAACGGAATAGTGAAAAATCATTTAAGTCATTTTTAATGCCAAGTCAACTACCAACCGGACGAGAAATTATTGTGTACTCCCAGAGTACCATAAATACGTACTCTCTCCTTTCACATAAATGGTGGGTCCCACTAATTAAATTCGTAGTGGGACCTACCATTCAAGTGAGAGAAAGGAGTACGCATTTATAGTTTTCTGAGAGTACCTAATAATTTTCCCATTCGGACTAGTTAGATTTAAAAATAAATAAATAAATAAACCCAAATTAAAATCTGCACACAAATATGATTTTTCTCACTAAGGGCCTATTTGGTGAGTGAGTTAAAACTCACATTTTCACATTTTAAATAACATTACACATATTTTCACACACTTTTTTACCCACACGTATTTCAAAAAACTCCAAACAATAATTCTCAAACTACTCTACCAAACACCCCCTAAATAGTTCTAAAATAATCTCTCTCTCTCTCTCTCTCTCTCTCTCTCTCTCTCTCTCTCTCTCTCTCTCTCTCTCTCTCTCTCTCTCTCTCTCTCTCTCTCTCTCTCTCTCTCTCTCTCTCTCTCTCTCGTTTAAAAGAAACAATCCCATTTAAGAAAGCTGGTCTAGAAACCAACTCAAAAAATCTGAGTTAGTCCAATAGGATCAAACCTATACTATGTAGTGCCATAGATCCCTTTGCAAACGAGTGATTTGCAACCACTCTTTTTTACTTTCTAGATTTTATAGAATCATCATGTAGACCTGCCAAATAAAAAGAAAAAGGAATCCATTTTTTATGAGTTGCAAATAGTGGTTTCACAAGGTGCTTTGCATTCTTTTATAGCCCAAGCTCCTGAAGCAAGCCTGTAGAAGAAAATTAAACAAACTGTTAACCAACACTTAAACTTTTGAGAAATTTGTATAACGGCAGCTATGGAGATGATATTGACGAGAGAGAGAGAGAGCGAAACTTTTAGGGATTTTAATTTTAGTGAGATGAATCCAATCTCACGTGAGCATATTTTAATTTGGGTTTTTTCTTTTAATCTGACATAAATATACAGTTAGCTTAATGTGGTATGAAAAATAATTTTTTATTATTTTGTTTGATACATCAACATTTTTTATCTAAAAATAAATATATGGACTAAATTGACATGACATTGAAAAAGTTAAAAATCAAATTGACAGTTAAATTAAATTTATATTTGATGTAATAGATGGTTGATTTTCCAAAGAAAACTATCCCATCCAAAAAAAAAAAACTATCCAAACTGGTTGAGAGAGATCTCAAAAATGGCAACACGTATCACGAGGAACATGAAGAAGACACATCACATCATCTTCAATATGAGTTCACCTACCTTGGCAATATTATTTCTTTACTACTGGCTTCTTCGTTTAAGTCAAAAGATGAGCACATTTGTGAAGACACTACAATTGTACTTCTAACATGTTCCTCACTAATAGATCAAGAATGTATTGACTCCTTATGATGAATTAACAAATTAATTAGTCAAGTTAATTAATTAATTCAATTAGCATGCAATATGCGTGGTAGCACAAATAAATCACCAATTAACTAAATGTAGCGAAAATTAAATTGACACAGTGATTTGTTTACGAATGGGGAAAACCAACACGGCAAAAACCCAATCGGATGATTTTAAGGTCACCACTCCCGAGAATTCACTATTATCACAACAAGCGGTTACAAGTAAAGGAATCCTAGTACCTTATACCAACTTACAGTTGAACCTTTACCCCAATACCCAATTGGACTTGTTCTATAGTGACAATTTCTCATTTTCAATGCACGGCTCCTAGTACGTGACTAACCAATTCAATGCGCGGATCCCGGTACGTGTCTTACTCACTAACTTGAGAAAGATATTGGTTGCAAAGTTTTTCAGTTCATCACATGATGAAGATCACGAATCCCCTTGGTTACAAAACTCTATGATGTACAAACACAACAACTTCTTTAAGAGAAAGATGAACTAGGACAAATTTTGTCTTCTGTCACAATTTGCATGAACACAACTTTACTTCACACTTGCGCAACCTTTGACGGCCCTTAAAATAATCCTTATATATGTTTAGGGTTGTGAGAAAAGAAAGCCCAAACATATAGACACGGATTGGATGAAAATTAGAGCTGAAAATCTATTTTTCATAAACCTAGATAGATAGCTTATTTGTCGAGATAGCTGTCGAGCATCGGGCTTCAGCAGCTTTTAAATCTCGATAGATACTAGCTGTCGAGTTTTAAAAACCAACACTTCTTTACTTGTTTCTTGGATAAACTTGCATGGTTTTAACACTTATTCTTGAAACCTTGTTCCTAGAAGTATTAAACACATCCTAGATCTACCAAATTACAAGTAAAGTGCATTTTGTTAAAGGATTAGTCAATTCTAATTTGACATATGTTCCTAACATTAAATCACACATGTCCTAACAATCTACCCTTTTGACAATCTGTGACAAAATCACAACAAACAAATGAACATATGAAAGAAGTCATAAATCACTCAATTCATGCTCACTTGTTGAATTACAATAAAATCTATCCTAATACAAACTTTTGAAAAATTTTGCAAGAAGAGAGTTTATGGCAAGAAGACTTTGACAACCTGTATTTCTAAAACACTTTAAACAAAACTCATCACGGCATATTAGTGTGAAACAGAAATAATAGATTGCATACAATATATAAGAATCATGTGCATAAAGAGAGAAAAGAAACAACACATGTAAAGATAGGTGAAAAAAAGTAATAACAACCTCAATATATATCAACATAAGTACAAGATTTGCTATCACTAAGTGGTCACAAGATCGAAGTACAAAAACAATGTATCTGAAAGAGAAAAAAGAGAAAAGATACAAAAAGTCCTCACTACATCCCTCATAGACACTCCCCCTATCACAAAAATCTCCTATGCTAACCCCCCCTATGTATATGACTACTCTCATATATCAATACTACTTCCTATTTTTGTCATAAGTGACAAAGGGTAAGTACATCAAGTAGACATCTCATCATTACTGGGTGAGCTAGCACCATCATCCTCATCAGCAACATCACTGCCGGAGCCATCATCACTCTCATTCTCGGAGGCCGATGGAGATGGAGAAGAAGCAACAGTGAAACCACCTATGACAGCATGTCGTTGTACAATACAACCAACACGAGTGTTCACTTGACACAACTCATCACTGAGTATGTCAAGGCGAGCATCCATGCACACAAGCTATGCCATGATGGCCTCAAATGTCACTCCACCCGCAAAAGACGAAGGAGTGGAGGTGGATGGAGCGGTAGAAGCTAAAAGAGTCGCTGTCTTTGTCCAAGGCTGCCTCAGTCTAAGCTATGCCTCGCTCCGTCGAATGGTAGCTTCATCTATGGCACTCATAAAAGTGAAGTGAGGAGACTCTGGAAAGGAGACAGAAAAATGGCGAAGGATCCACGTGATAGCCGAAGGAAAAATGAGCTTATCATGGGTCATCATATCCTTATAGACATTTATAAGGGATAGAATGAAGTGAGAAAGGAATTCAATAGAGATATCCTCTAAAAGGAATAACAAAAATCGAGCACGAGACTCTGTAATGGAGTTATAGTAAGACAAAGGATGAAGACTGAATGTCATTACCATGTTAAGGAACCTCAGACCTTTTGCAAAGCCCGAGCAAGGGGTGTTTTGACGGTCACCCCAAAAAGAAGGTGTCTCACAAAAAGGAGACGAGAGTTCATCTTTAGACACAGTCCTCAGATGAACGCAGCCAGGGTAGTCAGGATGCGTTACCCTAGGAACATGTAGTACCTCAAATACAATATCCGGAGTAACTACTATGCGCATACCTCGAACACGAGAGAAGAAATGAGGTACAAAAGTATCGAATCCGTGCATATTGGAGTAAAACTCTTATATGATCATCGAAGGACAAGTGATCGGGATGTCACATAGTGACCCCCAACCCCTATTATAGATGACAGTGGGTAGGTAATCCGATAGGATGACTTGGCGTTCCAAATGAATGCCTCGTCGAGAAAAGTTCTCCAAAAGTCCTTTCAGGCTTTATCATCACGAAACCGTACATGAGAAGGTGTAGGGTTAGAAGAAGAAGTGGATGCCCCAGAATGAATAGGGTTCTGGGACGGAGTGGATTTGCGTTTGGGTGTCATAGTGCAGACTAACACAAGAAAGAGAGAGAGACAATCAGAAAAGTACAAACAAGACAATATATAAGAATATAGAGAATTGAAGGTACATATGCATGAAAAATGCATGAAAATGTGGCATGCAAACTTAAATACATCATGCGCTCAGCCCAATCCAAACCTATCAGCACATAACATTGTAACAAAGTAAACACACATCTAAAATGCATGAAACACTGTTATAATGCAATTGTGATGCAATGCACGAACATTTAGGATCATTTACACAAAACCCATCCCAAAAATTTCACAAAACCTTCAACCCAAGTGTTTTTCGGCCTTTTCTTGTCTCAAATCACTTGGTACACTTCTAACACTCTCTTCCTTGTCCCAAGCTTCTAATCCTTCTGTCATGGCTACTTTAATGTTCTTTATATCACTTCCCAGAATGAAAAGAGAAGAAAGAGAAGCATCCTGTTTAAGGCCATAAATAGTGAGCGCCAGACATGGCCGTATCAGCAAGCACAAGAAGCATCTGGGAGATTGCGAAATTGCCGGAGGTATGCACCACCATTGGATCTTGTTGGACAAGTACCATCCTAGGTTTTCAGCAAAGTCTCAAAGCCTAAACCAAAGCTTCTTTGTGCAATTTCTCTAAACCCACAAATCAAGACCACTACCACCACTGCCTGCAGTGGCTCCTAAGACCAAGCCATCTCTCTTCTCTAACTTCTCTTTATTTCTTTCTCTCGCAGTTTTCTCTCTCTAGCCAAACCGTAGCCTCCATAGCCAAAAACTCTCAATCTCTAACCTCTCAGAAGTCAAAACTAATCTAAAATCTAATCTCCACATCTCATTCTCTCTCTCTCTCTCTCTCTCTCTCTCTCTCTCTCTCTCTCTCTCTCTCTAAAAATTAATCCATAGATTTCTCTAATTTGGGTTTATCTGTCAAGCTTGCGTACTTTCTTTCCTCTTCCTCATGGATGGCAATAATGGCTGTAGATTTACAAACGACAAACGACGGCAAAACCATAAACTCAGGCGATACACTCTCTGTATTAGAATGTGGTGGATTTTTTTTCTTTGGTTTAAATGAAATGCACGTGTGTGTTGTGTTCCTTTAGTCGCTTAACAGACAGACTAACGGATGGCTCTATTAGGCAGGCTTGTATGGTTGAAGGAGCAAATGGGTCAAAATAAAAGTTTAGGGTGTTATGGCCTTTGCCTCAAAGTTTAGGGGTTCTCTTGACATTTTTTCCCTAAAAGGTAAAAGCAATTATTTTTTCTCTAATCTCTGGTCAATATAAAAGTTTGAAGATGGTAATCACTTGTTTAGTAAGAGATTTTTTAGTAACAGTTTTCTAAGTTTTATAGAAATACATATAGATAAAAAAGTGTATGAAAATACGTTTTTAAACAAATTTTCAATGTTTAAAACACTTATATGGAAGGGACCTAACCCGTCAAAATCTGAATATCAAATTCAAAATTTAGAAGGGAATTGGGCAGGTTAGTAAAAACTTTCAGTCTCAAAATTCAAAACTCAAGGGCCCGTTTGATAATGTTGTTCTAGTAACGTTATTTGTATTTTGTGAAAATACGTGTGAGTGAAAAAATGTGTAAAAATACGTGTAATGTTGTTTAAATACTGAAAACATATGTATAAACACATGTACCAAACGATCCCAAAGCTTTCAAATTATATTTTTCATTGTGCCTCAAAACTCCAAGAACTTACTCTCTGTCCCTAGTCCACCTCTCCTCCTTCAGTTCTCAGATTGCACGCTTCAAGCCCAAGCTCGATGAGATCTACAAGGTCAGCAAGCTAAGAATTTCCCCTCTCACTCTTGTGCAACAAAAGGGCCTGCGCTTGGTTGAGATTCGATCTACTTGAAGTGTGTGTCCCATCTCCTTATTCTCTTTGGATTTGTTCTTATGGTTGTTTGGTTCACTTGGCTCATTGTTAATCTATCACTATTTTTTTTCAATGAGAAATCATTTAATTGAATGCTTTTGATGGTAATATAATTTATATTCATGGGGAATAATAGATAAGTACAAAGATGGCTTCTAGGTTTGCTTCGAAATGGTCCAAAGGTATGTGATTCTACTTCTACTGCTTACTTAAAGCTTCAATTTTTTGCCCATAAGTTGCTTATATTGTGCCTTTTGGTGCTTTGGTTTGTTTTAACATTGATTTTAGTCATGCAGTTCATATGGGTTTATTGATATGATATATGTGAGTGAAATGCTTCTTCACAAGTTGTTAAGCCCTTCTTTTTCCTGGTAGTAGTTCTTGATTTAATGTTTGGGACGAAGAACTAAGAGCTTGTTGTTAAAGTATTATTGGTGTGAATTTACATTTAGAATTGTTTCAGTGGTAAAGACATTAGTACATTACATTAGGCTGATACATTTTTTCAGATAAATGTAAAGTTTTAATGAACTTTGTCTGAACTTGGTGTGTAAATGAGCTTGAGCTTGGAAATGGGTGTTGAGTCTTGATGTTGTTCAAATGTTTAGTAAGATTGAGAATGTGAGTATTGAGGCTCAAAACCAGGTTAAGTAGATCTTCAACAAATTAGCTTAAGTTCTAGTCTTTGTTTTATATTACTCACTGCAAATAAGAAAGTTGTCTTACTCATGATTGGTTTGCCTCATTCAAGATTGAGTTGAATAGATTCAGTGATTTAGCCAAAGCTAAATTTCATTCATGGGACTCAATTGTATGCTTTTGAAACTAATGCTTAATTGAATTGGCTTAAATGGAAGGAATTGGTATCCAAGCAACTTTGAAGTTGGTGAGAATTAGAGATAGATTTCTAAGTTATTATTACAACCTTCAGCAAGAATTCATAAGCTACTATTACTTGTCGGTCTCATATCGAGCTAGAAATCTGCCTTTTTGAGTACAAGAGTCTTGGTTCTTAATATGTTTTTTGCAATGTGTAATCCAAGAACTTAATGACCTCCATTGGTAATTTAATTATCCCTACCCCAAAAATAAGGAAATTTAAAGAAAGCAAAGGTGAGGAATGAAGTATACACAAAACATCAGACCATTACCCACATCCTACCAATCAATTTTGTGCATTGCTCATGTTTGAATACATAGGAGAAATTAAAATGTATGCTTGTTAAATCTGAATTTCGAATACCATTAGATCTCTTGCAAGGTAGTTGGTTGGTTATACATTTTACTTGTCCAGAGACCAATAGCATTTTACTTTGCCTTGAAAGGAAGAACTATTTTAGCCATCTCCCTTAGAAGGCTATAAGGATGTTATAAAAATTGCCTAATTCCTACATTTTATTTGAAAGATTAAAAGAACCACTAATAATCTTTTACCTTATTGTAAAACAAGGCATATTATTTTAACGAAGGTTTAATCCATTTTGCCAATCAATATTTAAAGGTCTGCTGGTTTTATCTCCTCTGGATTTTGCCTCAGTTTGTTCTTTGCAATTTTACAGTAAAAAAGGACTTTAATTCAAATGAGGTTCGTTCTCAAAGTTGTGGAACTTGGGGGCCAACAAAGGTGATGTGCATACAAGCTTTAAAGGGGAAAGGTGCAAGATTGGGAGACACAATAGTTGCAAACAAGATTTTTGTTAGTAAACACCTCTGTTGTTTCCATGCTTGCATTAAGAGGATGATTTATCTTTTATGTCATCTTTTGCTTTGGGACCATATTCTGTGACTAACTTGAAAAAAGTGGGTGAAGAGATTGATTAAGGCCTTATTAAAGTTTCTATTATTTGGAAATCATGTTCATGGAACAACTTTGTTGTTTTTCTTTCCTGGTTTCTCCTGTAAACATGGAACATCATATGGCATGTAGTGCTTGGTTTCTCAAGGCATCATTATTTGAAGAGACAAATCTTACATGAAAAATTTTGTTTACCAACAAATGGTTTGAAACTCGGCTTCAAGGCACCAAAAAATAAACGAGTTAGGAGGGAAGAAATACTGTAATTTCAAACTCTGGAAAAGAAAAATGCATACACTGTATGTTTATTTATCTGTCAGGTAATATTTCATGGCATATCTTGAAATAATTATTGAACTCATTAAACAATAAATTTCGAAGTTATTTTTTTGAGGGGGATAAATTTCGAAGTAAATGTCCTGTTTTTGTTATAATGTTTTGTTCGTGTAACTGAAATCCACCAACAAAATTGCTGGAAGGCAATTTTTTTTTTTTTTTGGTAATTTAGAGAGAATCTCTGAACCTATAAAATTTATTTTTCATTTTACTTTGCTTCTGGATCCCCCTCTTATAAGCTGTAAACCTTATACATGAGAATGTAGCATTCCGTCATGTAATTGTTTTTATTCATATATATCATTCTATGTTTTGTATTCTTTTGATGTGGTTTATTGTATAACTTGGTGATTTTGTTGATTTGATTTCTAAATTTTTTCAGTCACAGTTTGGTCTTTTAATACTTATATGTGAAAAGACAGATTGGTTTTTTGATGAGTTAACTTGCATGTAACAATGTGCAGGATTTCTAAACAGAGTTTTGCTAGAAATGTTGATCATGATAATATTCATAACTGCCTTCTCATAATTGCTATATGCATTAATTCTGCATTTTTCTTAGGGTTGAGTTTTCTTGGGCCTCCAACCCATGCTTTAGTGTGTATGGTTCTCTTAGTGTTGTCTTGCAGGAAAAACGAATGGATGCACAAAGGAATATAGAAACAGTTTCAAAAGACAAATTTAGTGAGTGCTTAACTGCTTACATAGTTACATATACTATTCTCTAATAGATAATTTTGAATTAATTCTTTCTTTGATAATTGTTAGACTGCCAACTATTGTAAGGTTGGAGTGTGGAGTATGGTTTCTAGTAGGTATTAATTTCCTGAATATTTGGCTAATTTTGTTGGCCATTTCTGTCTTATTGTGGTCATTAGAGGCCTACTTGGCTTGTGAGCTACATAATGGGAATTTTCCCTCTTCTACTTCTCTTAAAACAGATAAAAAGAGGGAATTTTCCCTCCTGTTCCTTAATCCTCCTATCTCTGATTGATGTGCAATTCAATACCTAGTCTTCAATACAATGTCAAGAGACTTTACCAACCAGTTAATTGTCACTTTCTCTCTTGATGATCTTTGATAAATTTTAATACTAGGCTTGATCTTTCAAATTGTATTATAAGATACATGGTGTAGCCAATTGTGGACTTCTTTTTTCCTTTTTTATCTATTCGATGGGGCATGTCCCAAAATTAGTAATATCAGCTTTTTTGTTTTTAATATTGCTTGGAAAGGATTCTTTTTTTTTTTTTTTTCATGAAATGAAGTTATACCAAATTGTATATAGATTTCTTTCTTTTTGTTTGGAAGTTGTATATGATTTACACACCAGCAAACACAAACTCGCATACACCTTGACACAAAAAGCATCATCTCTAGGCTTACTAGAAAGGACATTTCTATGTTTACTGTTATGTGATGATGTTAGTCTATCGTGAAATTTACAGTTTTTTCCTGTATTCAAATTCCTGTTTAGACATTTGGGCCCTAAAATATTACAGGGAAAAATGGAAGGTTTTGTAATTCTTGTAAATGTCCAAAATTTTCCTTTTCATGAGGTGTTATTGTTGAAGAAATGCAAAACTTGAAGCCTATTAACAGTTGTGACTTTAACAAGTCTTATGGGAGAAAAGATAGTAGATTAATCTTATGTCTACCAAGTGTTGAGAGTTTCTTTGTCTGTGTTGGGATATATAAGGAGAAATGGGCATTAATGTAGATTCAAAGTTTTTTTTTTTGTATTCAAACAATAACAGAGAAGAAAATATTTGTTATTATGGATTAGGGCAACAGTGGTGTAAACTTTGAGTTGTAGTTTCATATCAACACCCTATTGTTGCATTTTTGGTGCAATTGTATGATGGCTTTTTTGACCCCAGCCCCCCTCCCCACCAAAAAGGAAAAAAAGATTTGTAGTTTTTGACACCATTTATAGTTTATTATTTATTTGTCTTAGAAACTAAAAGTTGCTATTCAGATTCAGATGTGCTATATCCTGTACAAATTCAATCCCTTTACAGATTAAGAGACATGTTGCTTGTGACTTTTATTCCAAGTTGGACAGGTGGCATGTTAGGATTTCTTTCATTCCCCTTACCTGGAGAAAATGACAGTCAAATGCACAGGATTACTTCCCTAAAAAGAACCCCCCCCCCCCCTTTTTTTTCTTTTTCTTTTTTTTTTCTCTGAAGATGAAAAAGTAATTGAACTTGGACCCAACTTCATCAATAATGAAGTCTCTGTATTTGATCCTTGCTTTCATTTGGATATTCCTTTCATTGATGTTATAAAAATTTACAGAGTTGAATAATTGGTATAAATGTTGTTATTGACTTAATGCTTTCTTAATATGAAGTTTATTAAATTGCTTTACAACTACAATTGATGAATCAGAAGAAACCTAATATTGTAAAGTGTAGTTTAGAACTTTTGATAAGTCATAACATACTGACAATACATGTCCGTTACTGCCACAGAATGAGCTTTTGGTAATGATACTGATAAATCTTAATTTCATAATGTTACCCTGTCAAGAGGAAGTCACCTCAATATCCACAAAGAAAACAAATCCTTCGAATCAAGGTGAAGGAGTCACGTCCACATACTCCATATTTGGCCCCTATTTTTTTAGGTTTTGCAATGAACCTCAAAGATCGTTACAAAATTATTTGTTTAGATGATTATGTGACTCTACATCTACTGCGAAGACTGACCTAGATTTGCTTTGATTCTCAATGACACCAAACTAGAACTTAAATTAGATGATTTACAAGGCTGAAAAAAATATGTATTGACTAACCTGCTCAGATGACAAGATTAAAAAGCATGGCCATTTTCTTATTGAATACTTGCAATTATTCTTATTAAACATCAGAAGATAAAATTACATATTGAAAGGGCTATGTGATGTACTCGGTCAAGCTTTTTCAAGTCTCTTTCCTGCTATTGAGACATATTATTATCAAAAGTAGTTAATTTTGTTGATCAAGTGCCATCCAAAATCAAGCTTTCTTCCCCTCCTTTCACCAAATTCCCTAAAAATTCATCAATGTTCTTATCTGAGCTTCCATGTTGAGAAGCTCTAAATAAAAATCTATAGTTATATGTTTCATACTTATCCATTGTCCAAGATTATCCTGAATATATTGAGAAGCTCTAAATTATTTTGAAATTCCTAGGTCTTCTGATCTCATCTCATATCACAAATTAAAAAATAGGAATTCACCTATCCGATCTTCTACCTTTTCCCTCTTAACATCATTTGTTTTCTCAATTTCCATGATCGTCTATCGGTTTTAATTTATTTCTGGCAGATTATATAATAATTCTATGTCCCTGATTTATTTAACCATGCTTATATAAATCAGTATTTACAAATTATTTTTCTTCCTGGCATCTATGCTTAACAATAGAAAATAGTGCCCAAAGCAAACAAACAAACAAAAAAAAACCAACATACCATAGTGAGTAGTCTAGTTAAACATAAGCTGTTACAGAATACTCAGTCATTTTTATCCAAACAAGTAAATTTTTCCACAATCACTACCAAATATGCAGAATTACTTGAAGGCTGAGCAAGAAAACTAGGCAAGTCAAAAAGGCCAAGTGAAGGTAATCCAGGCAACAACACAAGCTCAGTTCTTCGCTTCACTGGCAAAGTCAGGCAACCATGATCGATATGCCAGTACATGGAGCATACAGAAGCTGAGTTTGTCAAGAATACTACTGCTCCATTAATGCCAAATTTCCTGGCCACATCAAAAGCCCATGGAAGCAAAGAGTCATACACAACACAGTTTACTGGTGAGGCTGAGTCTTTGAACTTTGATATGAGCTCTGCTAAAGCTTTTGAACCAACTGATTTAAACGACTCGAAGTAGGCTTCTGTACTAGGAGCTTCCCTATATCCACCTTCATCATAGCCATCTGAGCTGCTCAACACCAACAGTGGTTGCATGGATGGACTTGACAATGTAATGGGTCGTGGTTAGAGTGGCCTTGAGCCCTTTGGAGGCCAAACGTTTGACAAACTGGAGGATAAGTGAGCACAACAACATGATGGGAATATGTACGAAATTCCCAGATCTATGAGATGTAAAAAATAAAGAAAAAATATATGCCAAAGAAAAAAAAATAATCACACATAAGACAGTATTTATGTGGTTTGGTAATTTGCTTATATCCACGGAGTTGCATGGATTTCACTATTTTTAAGGAAAAACACAGAGTGCAGCTATACAATTTTCTCTCTCAAAAACAACATAAAACCCTGAACTCCAAAACAAAAATTTTTATATTCTATGCATAGGAATCACAATGGACTACAAAAATGGGTCAAAAATTATTTCGGGTTGGGTCACAATCTGAATCAAACACAAATAGACTCAACAAAGCCCAACAAATCTCCCACTTGGAGACTAGTTCAATTACCAACATCAACCGCAATCCTCCAAAGACATTCCCTCATCACTGCAACTCATTCTCCTGTCCTCAAGCTAGAAGACCAACTGAAGTTGTCTCATTCATTAGTGACACTCTTAGTCAACATGTCTATCGGGTTCTTAGATTCACAAATCTTTTCAAGTACTACCAGTTTATCTTCAACAAGGTAATAGATAAAATGGTATCTCATCTATATATGTTTCGACTTTGAATGAAAAGTCGAATTTTAGCAAGAAAAATTGTACTCTGATCATCACTGTGTAGAATGCCCAACTTCTACTTCTTACCCAATTCATCCAAGAAACTATGTAGCCAAATCATCTCCTTTCCAGCTTCAGTCGCTGCAACATACTCAACTTCTGTATTAGACAAAGCAACAATCATATGTAGATTTGAAACCCAAGATATAGCTGTACCACCCAAAGTAAATACAATCTCAGTAGTACTCTTTCTACTATCAATATCACTTGCTTAATCAGCATCTACATAACCCTACAGTTTCAAACTTGCACTTGTGAAGCAAAGACATATATCTAATGAATCTTTCAGATATCTCAGAATCCACTTGACTACCTTCCAATGCTACTTTCCTGGTCTACTCATGTATCTACTCACAACTCCCACTGCATGTGCAATGTTTAGCCTTGTACACACCATAACATACATCAAGCCGCCAATAGCTGAGGCATAGGGTACGTTACTCATATGGTCCCTTTCTTCTTTTGTCTTCGGTGAGTATTCTTTACTTAGTCCGAAATGACTACCCAAGGGTGTACTCTGGTTTAGCTTCATTCATGTTGAACCTGCTGAGAATCTTCTTCACATACTCTGTCTGTGAAAGCTTCAATGTATCATTAGCCTTGCCTCTAATGATTCTCATACCAAGGATTTGTTTTACAGCTCCCAAATCTTTCATTGTAAACTGTTTTGACAATTGCTTCTTCAGATTATTAATCTCTTCAGTGCTAGACCCTACAATGAGCATATCATCCACATACAACAGTAAAATGATATAAGAATTGTCAAAGAACTTAACATAACTACAATGATCAACTTCACATCTCTTGAACCTAGTTCTATTCATAAAACTATCAAATTTCTTGTACCGCTGTCTTGGAGCTTGCTTTAGGCCATACAAGCTCTCTCAGTTTGCAAACTAGACTTTCTTGTCCCTGAACAATAAACCCTTTTGGCTGACTCATGTAAATGTTTTCCTCCAAGTCACCATGAAGGAATGTTGTCATCACATCTAACTGCTCAAGATGTAGATTCTCTGTAGTCACCATTCCTAGTACCAGTCTAATTCTTGACATCTTCACAACTAGAGAAAATATTTCTGAGTAATCAATGCCCTTCTTCTGTTGGAACCCTATGACAACTAATTTGGCTTTGTAGTATTTGCTACCATCATGTTCATTCTTTATTCTGTATACCCAATTGTTGTGCAAAACCTTCTTTCCTTCTGGCAATTCAGTCAGTGCACATGTCTGATTCCCTAACAAAGAATCCATCTCATCCTTCATGGCTAACTCCCACTTGCTTAAATTTTTATCTTGCAAGGCTTCATCATAACACTTTGACTCACCACCATTAGTTAACAGGAGATAATTTAAAGTAAGTGAATAACGTTGTGGAGGTCTAGTGATCCTGGAAGATCTACAAACTTCAGCTATAGGTGTACTCTAATCTACCTGTGAATTTACATTCTCCTTTTCTTTTTCACCCCTTTTCTAGACAGTATTTTCAGTCAATTCATCTAAGTTGACAAACTCATATTTCTTTTGATCTATTTTTGTAACATCTGGCACTACAGTTGATTTGTCCTTGTACATAACCTATTCATTAAATATCACATTTCTGCTTCTGATGATTTTTCGGTTTTGTTCATCCTAAAACCGATAGCCAAATTTCTCATCACCATGGCTAATAAAAAAACATATTTTAGACTTTGCATCAAGTTTACTACGAGCATCAGAATCAATATGAATATAAAAAATACAACCAAAAACTTTTAAATGGGAAAACATTACCTCTTTACCACTCCAAACCTCTTTAGGAATTATGAACTCTATGGAAACTGATGGTCCTCAATTTATCAAGTAAGTTATAGTACTAATAACATCAGCCCATAAAGTTTTTGGTAATCCAACATGCAACCTTATACTCGTAGCACGCTCATTGAGAGATCTGTTCATGCACTCAGCCAGGTGTCCCAAGAATGGTCTTCTCCATCCTAATTCCACGTGCAGTACAATACTCATTAAAACCTACATCTATGTATTCTCCTCCATAGTTTGATCTCAAACAGTTTACTTTCAAATATGTTTCTATCTCAACTATGGTCTTCCACTTCTTAAAAGTCTCAAATACATTAGATTTATTTTTCAGAAAATAAACCTATATTTTTCTGCTTGAGTCTTCAATGAAAGCTATGTAATACCTTGAACCTCCAAAGGATGCAACCAAAGAAGGCCCCCACAAATCAGTGTGTATTAACTCCAATTTTCCAGCCTTCGATGTCCAGTCAGTTTTCAAGAAGCTCACCCTTTTTTGCTTTCCTAAGATACAACTTTCACACATATCAAAATTAGTAGACTTCAATTCTGGCAATTTCCCTTTTGACAATAGCATCTTCATTCATTTCTCACTTATGTGACCAAGTCTACAGGGCCATAGACTTGCACTGGTCTGCTTCAGCAACTGCAATTGTATCTCTTGGACTTGAGATCATATACAGAGTACCAGTTTTCTTTCTACAAGCCAATATTATGGCTTCCTTTATAACCTTCCACGTACCACCAACAAATAGTATTGCATGCCCTTCATCATCAAGTTGTCCAACAAAAATCAAATTCCTTTTCAGATCAAGAATATGTCGAACCTTTTGCAATAACCAGAGAGACCCATTGGGCAGTATAATCTGGACATCTCCCATACCCACAACATCCAAGGCTTTTCCCTCAGCCAAATACACCTTACCAAAATCACCTCTAACATAGTTCTGTATGATTTCTTAGTGTGAAGTGGTACGAAACAAAGCTCCTGAATCCAAAACCCAATTATCAAGTGGACTATCTACAGCAAGAAGTAGTGCATCTTGTACCTCATCTGTTACAGTATTAGCAGAATCATCATCATTCTACTTCTTAGGGCTTTTGCAGTGCCTCTTAAAGTGGCCAGCTTTGCCACAATTCCAACATTGTACTTGTTAGCTAGATCTAGATTTACTTCTGTTCTGATTGCAATTTCTAGATTTTGAATAACCCCGATTTGAATTTCTGTCATTATCTCAACCTCTTATCTCAAGATTTAGGGCAAAACCAGATCTTGAGGTTTCACCTGCATCTCTTCTGTGAATCTCCTCTACCAGAACTAGATCTCTTATATCATTGTACTTCAGCTTTTCTTTTCCAGTAGAATTGCTTACTGTCATTCTCATAGCCCCTCAACTGTTTGGCAATGAAGCCAAAACGATCAGTGCCACAAATCTCATCATTAAAATCATTTTCTACAGAAGATAGCTGATTTGTGATGGTGTTAAATTCATTCAGATGTTGTGTTACTGATGCATTCTCTGCCATATTCAAATTGAATAGTTTCTTCATCAGATACACCGATTATTTGCTGATGGCTTTTCACACATACCAAACAAAGCCTTCATTAGATCTACTGTGATCTTCTCCTTTACAATATTATGTGCAATAGACCTTGACAAAGTTAATCTGATAACTCCCAGTATCTTCTGTCAAGAAGAGTCCATTCATCATCTTTCATAGTTGCAGGTTTCTCCCCCAAAAGCGGTAGATGCAACTTCTTTCCATAAAGGTAGTCCTTGATTTGCATCCTCTAGAATCCAAAGTTTGTGCCATTGAATTTTTCAATTCCAGATGCCTTTCCTGTTTCCTCTGCCATTGCTTCCACTCAAACCTAAACCTAGGCTCTAAAACCAATTGATGGGAATATATACAAAATTCCTAGATCTATGAGATGCAAAAAATAGAGAAAAAATATATGCTAAAGAAAAAAAAATCACATACAAAACAATATTTACATGGTTCAGCAATTTGCCTACATTCACGGAGTTGCAAGGATTTCACTATTCTTAGGAAAAAATACAAAGTGAGGTAGTACAGTTTTCTCTTTAAAAAACAACATAAAACCTTAATTTCCAAAATAATAGTTTTTATATCCTGCGCATAGGATTCACAATGGGCTACAAGAACAGACCAAAAATTATTTCAGGTTAGGTCATAATTTGAATCAAACACAACTAGGCTCCACAAAACCCAACATAACATGATTGCTCCTTTTTCTTGTTTTCATGGATGTACCTTGATTGATGAATAGAAGTCATACTTATATGCATTGCTTGAGGTGCCTTGAACTAAGTTACCATGGAAAACTACAACTAAATATTGAAAAAGTGATTCACCCTTGACCACAGCGGCCAAACTTGGTGAATGATTTTTGGAGAAATTACACTTTACCCACCTGTGGTTTGTTCAAAAAACACTTTACCTACCTGTAGTTTAAAAATTAACACTTTACCCACCTGAGGTTAGCTCCGTTTGTCTCTCGTTACCCACCTCTGTTAAAAATAGGGGTAATTTGTATATTTGTTATCCTTTTATTTCTCTCTCCTCTCAAAACTTAAAAAATTAAAAGAAAAGAAGATCTAAAAGTTAGGTTTTGTAAAAATTAAAACCTAACTTTTACATCTTCTTTTCATGTATCAACTTTTAAATCTTCTATTTTAATACATTCCCCTCTTTCTATAGAACACACACATAAACAAAGCTAGAAGAGTTACAAATTTAGTATCCCTTTTCTATTCTTTGCTCAATGGAGTTGGTTTACTAAGCTCTTTTTTGCTTTTTTTTTTTTTTTGTTTTTTGTCCCCGCTTTTTTGTGGTTTTGATATTCAAGTACAATACAAAACTAACTACAAGAAAATTTATGGAAGAATCCTTGACAACTCTAATGTTTTGTCTTATGCTCAAGGCAATTGTCAAAGGCAAACTAAATAAATTTGGAATAGAATGTAGAAGAGCCCTACAACTTCAACATAACTCGAGCATTGTTAGAAAATATCTCCCAAATGCTTTCTAGACTAGAAAAATACAAAAAATATGAGCTGGTTTCAGCTATTAAAAGACAGAGTCCTTTCTTTTACACTTTGTAATCCAACACCATTATGCAAAGAATAGAAAAGGGATACTGAATTTGTAACTTCTGGCTTTGTTTACGTGTGTGTTCTATAAAAAAAAGGGGAATGTGTTAAAATAGAAGATCTAAAAGTTGATACATGAGAAGAAAATGCAAAAGTTAGGTTTTAATTTTTACAAAACCTAACTTTTAGAACTTTTTTTCTCTTAGTTTTATAGTTTTTTAAGTTTTGAAAGGAGGGAGACATAAAAGGGTAACAAAAATACAAATTTACCTCTGTTTTTAACAGAAGTGGGTAACAAAAGACAAATGGAGCTAACTTCAAGTGAGTAAAGTGTCAATTTTTAGACCACAGGTAGGCAAAGTGTTTTTCGAGCAAACCACAGGTGGGCAAAGTGTAATTTCTCCATGATTTTTTAAATAGAAATTCTGATGAAGAATAGTATTGTACCTAAATAGTACTGTCTTGTCGTTCCTCATTTCTAGGAATACATTGGAAAATTATTGGTTTTCAGATAAATAGGAATTAGACCCACCAATCTATAGGCTTGCTTATATGTGTTAGTCAATTAAATCTGATCACAGAAGCCATTCTTAAGATTGACCAGTGCTAATTTTGAGACAAGGTCTACTAGATAATCTAATCAAGTTGGATGGATGATATTACTTTGCATTTCTACGAATGCATTACTTTGCATTATCTATCTAAAAGCTGAAGCACATTTATTGTTGCTACGCTCCAATTGAGCCACATCAGCAGCCACGTCATTATCTTTTTTGTTTCCAATTTTTCCTATATATATTTTAAAACATTTTCTCATTTAAGGTAACTTAAAAATTCCATTATTTAAAAATTAAAATATCTTTTAACCATTATTTTTATTATTAATTTTCCAAAACTCTCCCTCCCTTTTACCTCTTCATCTTTCCACTACTTTCTAACTCAATATCATTCTCTCTCTACCCTTTTATCTTCATTCTCAACATCTTACTATAAATTTGACATCTTCTTTTCCACTCTATGCATAGTTTTCTCACGCAAAAAAGGTTACTTCTCTCTCTCTCTCTCTCTCAATTTGTTTTTCATTTTTTGTTTGATTTTTTCTTGTTATTGTATCCATACTTTAGGTTGATGAACTTTTGTGTTAATTAGAATTCAAATTTGGGTTGATGTGATTTAGTTTTGTGTTTTAAATTGTTATATTTTTTATTCTCTTTGATTATTAAATATTATCTTACTGCATTATACATATAGTATATAATAATATAATGCTCCTATTATATTACATAACATGACTTGGATAATTTGATGTTTATTATTATATATTTTATTTTTACTCTTTTTTCTTCTCATCTTATTTTATTCAACATTTAAATTTAGTCGCTTCCTCCGTACTATTAAATTATGTAGTACAAATCAAGAAAATGGCTAGATACACACCTACCTTCCTTTAGGGAAATCAAAATATTTGTGTGATAAAGGGTCATATAATTTATAGTTTACATAGCACTCTTTGAATGTGTCTAGGCCTAGAAATTTGTAGACTTAAAAGGCTATTGAGAATGGACTTTTTGATTCAAGACTAAAAAAATATGGACTACTATATGTCATTTAGATAAAAACCTTTATCATAGATATATTAATTTTATTTTATATTATGTGTTAGCATTGTGTCTTCTTTTTCTTCTTCTTCTAAAAAATATTATGAATCATCTTTAAAGGATGCCAACAATATTGATCTTATGAGAAAAGTTACATAAAAAAATTGAGAAAAAAAATGTTTTATATTACAATCTACTAAAAATGCATTTTAAAAAAATGTAAACCTTTTTTTTTTTATATCACTAACGTATTTTACAGTTACCAAATTTGGTAACTTAAATCTTAATATTATTAAGTTGTTTCGGCCAAAAAAAAAGGTTGTCACAAAAGAAGAGTTCTTGTAAATTTTTTTGCAAGATGAAATATCTATTTTGTAGACTACCAAACCAAACTTGATAATTTGCAAATGATGGAATCACTCGCAACAATATTTGCATAGTTATATAGTTCCAGCTAAAGCAATCAAACATACTTTTAGTCTTCAAAAAACACATATCTACCTTAAACGTTCCTTTTAGATAGTTTTAACTTTTCATATAATTTTACCTTTACATATTCATCTATTTTATTTAGATTCTTTTATAATAAAAAATTTTAATTTAGATATTTATAAGTAAACAATGAAATAATAATTCATGAATATTCAAAAACCAAAAAAAAAAAAAAAAACTATTTATACATATTTATCTTCTACAGTTGTATAATTTTGCATTTATATATTCATCTACTTTAATTCAGATGTTTATAACTAAATAATGAAATCTATAAACAAGATAATTAAAACAATCATATTTCTACAATTCAAAAAGTCACCATTTCTTTTTTCAAAAAAAAAACTTTTACATTTCCTTGGATTTTTTTTTTTTTTTTTTTTTTTTTTTTTTTTTTTTATATATATATATATATACTTTGACATACCACTAACCTAACCACTTCATACATTAAAAAAAAAAAATTTAATGCTCTTTACTATTTCTATTAAGATATTATGTGTAGGGTTAAAGGCCTGAATTATATATTGGGCCTTGGGCCTTGGCCGAGAGCATGAGCAATCCGAAAAGGAACAAATGGTGATGAATGATTTAGACTTAGGATTTAATGAGCAAGATACGAATGGGAAGTCAGTCTGAGGAGGAATAACTCCTCGGATACGATAAGTACAACTCAAATATGTATTCCAACAATCTGGGTGACCTTCCAAGAAGCTCCATTGATAGGGACATGCATCATGAACATACGAAAAGGAGAGGAACCCAAAAATATATAAAGGAAAGCTGCTACCATCGCATTGAATGCACTGCAGCTACTTTTCTGACCGCATTTATGTGGAGAAGACCCCTGAACAGTGCTGCCTTAGCCACCATAACTCACAGAAAGCCAAAGAGGGTGTCTGATGGGACAGGTACTCAAGTAAGGGCTCAAATGACCAACAAGTGTAGGATCAAGATAATCCAAAGGAAACTATATAATGTAAGGGACCTTCCATGAGGAAGGGATCGGAAAAACAAGATAAATAAGACTGTAGCAATCAAAATTTTATTGATATCCAACTATTATTGATTTGTATGACAAAATACCTCCTCGGACAGTGAATTCATTCAGCTCTATTTTCCTTGTTCTTACTTGATCATCTTTTAAATCCAAACTAGCCGTTGTTAAATTCATTAGGGCCTAGTTCTTCAATCCACTCTCTACAAATTTATTGTACTAGGCTCACTGGGCCAAGATCCCATACATCTTGGGCTTGGGCTGCAAAACGTGTCCCTACATTATGGATGTCTTAATTGATTGAGACCAAACTAGCTAAATTCTTTTATATTTCCTTGAAAATTCAGAAAGGGAAAAAAAAAACCCTTTGAGACATACTACTAACTACATCTAACTACTTAAGTCATCCATAATATCTATTTCTTATTGATAACTATAAAAATTAAAACTAGCGAGGGAATATACAAAGTTATAAAGAATAAATGAAGGAAGAAAAAAAGAAAAGAAATCAAACGTCAATTAGTAACTATGATTTGGAAAATAAAAAAGTGGTCAAAAGAAGTAAGAAATAAAATAGAGATGACTATACAAAGGACATTGAAAACTTTATAATGCAATAAAATCAACTATTACATTCACTTAATTAAATCAATAATCAACAATTAAATATAATAATATAAATTTTAAACTTAAAACTAATCAAAATGATAATGGTAAGAAATGTTATAGACAAGATTATGAAAAATATGATGAAACTATTTTTTTTTTTTTTTAACTCTTCATTAAGTTTAGGGACTAAAATAGTATTTTACTTAAAAAATTATCACATGTAATGCGTGGGTCTACAACTAGTTGAAATAAAGCCCCACAATTGGAACAGGATCACTCCCTCGTCCCCATCTACTTCCTCCAAAACTTTGTGATCAATAGAAATGGAAATGGATCCCACAAAAAGAGGACAAGAGGCCACCTAGCAGTATTTGCTTCTTGTCATCAAATAAGAGATTTAAAGTTCGAATCCGTGAGCAATCATCCATCATAAAACAAACACCATAGGTTGAAATTCTATATAAGTAAAAAAAAATTAAAAAGTGGTATTATAATTTGATAATTAGGGGAGGACGGAATTGAACCTAGATGCTTCTATTGGAAATATTAAAAAGTATCAATTGAAGTACAAAGCTCTTGACAACATATGTTTGTTTTGTATAACATAAATATTTTCATTCTTTTTTTTTTTTTTTTTTTTTTTGAGTGAGCAAGTGTAAAGGATGCTGCATATGTAAAACCAATTGCTATCTAGAGCATTTGTGATTCACAATAGAATCTGGGCCTCCAGGTTGAGATTCTAGATGGAGGTTTTGTCGAAGCTTATAAAAAGGCTACGATTTCCAATTCATAGAAATGTCTAAAATGTTCATTATTATTTCTATCACCTTCTCGGTGGTGAACTGGTGTTATTGTCGCACACTTGGGACAGATGTACAACATATTTGTTTGCTTTCCAGACGAAATATGCGAGTCGTTTATTTTGGATGTGAGTGAGAGTGTGATTAAGTTCAGTTCTCAAAAGACAAACAACATGATATACTGAACTATATGTGGGAACTGGGAAGTTAGCATTGATATGCAGTGCCTAGACACTAACCAATCACAGGACAGAAGTACTGTATGCCCTCTCAAATGAGTGTTTTGAAGGCCTTTGGATTAAATGGATTTCAAACATTATTTGATCAGAAATACTGGAGAATCACGATAAATGTGGTGAGAATATGCAGTCACAATGCAATGCTGGTGTTAGCAAAAAAATGGATCCAGAACTGGCAAGTGCTGTAGTGGCAGTGGCAAGATGGTGTGGGATACAAAAGAAACAAATGGATGGCACCTGCTTATGTGTTCAAATACAGATCAGGCAATAAAGTATTACCAAGATGCTACTATTGAGAATGAGGCATAAAAGGACACTGCAATCAGTTCAACTCTTACACCAACTGACTCTACTACTAAGGAAAGGAATCAGAAGCATCATATCCTATCAAGGAAACACAAGGTGTGCAAACATCAATTAGAAGCCATTCCTACTCTTCAGAGACAGTCAATCTAGCTAAAGTGGCACCATGAATGTATATGCATGTTTTTTGGTCTAAGCTTTAGCAACTGTTTTGTCAATTTTAAGTATTTTCATATGGCTGCCCTAGTTGGGTCAGATCTAGTTTCCTAATTTTCTGGCTTCTGTCTAGTTTTGTTTACCTTACTAATGAATTTTGGCATTGTCACAAAAATAAAATAAAATGGAAATCTCACATCCCATAAAACCTTTCAACCATAAAAGTCAAGTTGTTAAAAATTTGCAAAATTGCATCGCAAATTTATTTTCTAAGCAGTTGGATGTGAGATCTTCAGTAAAGTATAAAAACATATGCTGAATATAGTGTAATTAACCTGACTTTGAATAGAATGTAAACAAATTCAAACTTCCACAAACAGAAAATTTCATAAGTTAAAATTTTTCTTATTTGTCTTACTTACAATAATAGGTCACTTAAAAATTTCTTCCATCTGAATACCATTGTCTTCCTGTTCCCTTGAAAGAAATGCTTAAGAAGCTGCTTATCGAAATTTCTGTAGGACCCAGTCATATATCTGATCAACTAACTGACAAATCTTTTTAAACAAGCTATATACTGCATTGAGTACAAAATCAGCTGTGCAGTAGAGACCCTTACAAATTTGTTGGTATAAATGGCGCAGTACCCCTAGGATCAGGATTGGACATAAATTAACCATGAATAGCCATAAGGGAGAAATGATTATTGCGACAATTAGCTCAATAGCAATAATTCCAAAGACCAAACAAATGAACCTCAATATGGGAAGGTACTCATTGTCTTGGGGTAGCATTTTTATCTCCACATATGCAATGCCATAGATGATTGTAGCCATGATAAATAGCAAGATGATAGCAAAATGTGTATCAAGTGGTGAGACACCCAAGACTTGAAAGTGTAGACCAATTAAGGCAGTTGGAAACGAGGTGAGGAAGACAAGAAGCACATGAAATGCATCAAAGAAAACGCGTGCTTCATCACTGGCACATACACAAACAAGAAATCCTTCATGTTTAACATTACTTTTTCTTCCAAATATAAGAAAATCAAAAACCCACAAAATCCACTTAACTTCCAAAAAAAGAAAAGGTTCAACTTTATTAGGTTTATCTCCCAAACCTACCACAATGAGTGCAATTCAATGCGAAGAGATGAACAAGCCACTAACAATATTATTTCATTCACCCTTACAACAAGAAATAATCTTTGAAAATTTGTCTTATCAAGAATTTTAAAAATTCAGTCTTTCTGTGTATATGCTTGTGCACTGGTGAGTTTGTAATAATTGAAGTCATTCAATAAGTATAAGTCTGATATAAGACTTATTGTTCCTCATACATGCATTATATTGATGTTGAAATGTAAGCAACAGCCAAACCGTAGTCCCAAAACTTTTGAATCGGTTAGGGATTCTCAATAAACTAATCAAAGTTAGTCATATATAATATTATTTTCTGTCATTCTGTCTTATCCAAAATATACTATCACCCTTAGGGACGGAACCAGGATTCATACCTGGGGAGGGCAAAGCTTAAAACCAAAAAAAAAATTATGAAAATAAAAACTAACATCTATTTCATATTCAACAAAATACTATATACAAAATAAGTATTTCTTAAACATTTCATATTATAAAACACATCAACAAAGTATAACATACAAAATAAGTGTTTCTTATTTTGTGCGTGATTTTTGTTTAGTCCATATTTATTTTTTTATTTTGTTTTTGTAGTTAAAGGGGCATGAATTTTATTTATTTATTTATTTATTTTCTTGTAGGTCAATATCTAAATATTTTAGAGGAGGAGAGACAAATATATATATATATATATAAGGGCAAATCTTAATTTTTTTATACTAGTTTTTTTTTTTTTTTTTAATGTTGTGTGGGGGGGGGGGGGGGGGGGGGGGGCAATGGCCCCCCTCTGCCCCAATGTAGATCCGTCCCTGGTCACCCTTTTACTTGATATGTCCTTTTTTGCTACATCCATAAATGTTATTTCAGATTTTCTCTGCCATTTTTTGTTCACTCAACTTGAACCAACTCATGTTCCTCACCGGTGGATTAATCGACCTTCTTTGTACATGTTCAAATTGTCTCAAGCAACTCTCACTCATCTTTTCATCAATAAGATACTCCTATTTTTAAGCGGATTTTTTTTTCGAATCTTATTTTAGTACTTTTACTTATACATCTTAACATTTTAATTCTAGTACAATCTTTCAAGGCTGGCTCTACAATATAAGCCATTTAACTTAGGCTACCTAGTGTAGAAATGTCCCATAAATATGGTCATAATATCATACTTTTACATATCGCAACTTAAAAATTATATATGTCTCCCATCTATTGAATTTTTTCTTTCTTCTGGTCAATATCTAACTAAAAAATGGAATAAAGTCATCTATCCTTTTTTGCTCTTCTTTCACTAGAAGTATCTTTTGATAACTATTCGCCGCCAAAGCCCACCTTTTTTTTTCCTTTTTACCCCTAAACTTATTGTCAAAAGTCATATAGGTAATAATTTTATTTTTTTTATAAATATAAATTATTTTATTTTATTCTTTATATATTATGCTTTATATATAATTGATGTGGAAATTTGTAGTATTAATTGATTTTAAGATAATTCATTTTTTACTTGTAAAGGAAAAGAATTTTGTTCTTTTTTTTTTGTGTGGATAAAATAGATAGTTTAGGGAGGAGTGATTTGCACCTTGGATCTCTGGAAAAGATCAAGAGGTGCCAACCAGTTGAACTATAAGTTAAATTAAGGTAAAATAGTGCTTTTGATAAATTAAGCTCTATTGTTCTACACTTTAAAATTTATTTCATTTTTGTTATATTGTGATTTTACATTGTAAATGACATTTCTTTAAATCTACTAAAAAAATATGCATATGGGTATGAAAAAATTTAAAATAAAATAAAATAAATAATAATAATTGAATGTCAATAGGGATTAATTGAATGTCAACGGGGGCTTGGCTCAGTTGGGTATGGTTCGTTCGCTTTGCCTAACACGCTCAAGTTCGATTCCCGCTATCAGCAAGAGTCTGTTGGTGGGCATCACATCCCTAAGCGTGTGCTGTGCCCAGGGGTTTAATATAACCATAAACACCCCCATTTTTTGATTCTCAAAAAAAAAAAAAAAAAACAATATGAAAATATTTAGGTGAAAATATTGATGGATTGTATTTATTTTAAGAACTAAATTAATAAAATCCTATTTAAGATCAATTATGTCACAAGAAAAATTAAGTGGATTAATCATGCTCTCAATTTAAAATGAGGTTAGCATAATTTGAATACAAAAACTTCATAAGTTTCGCATCTTAAAAGGTGAAAAAATTGACTATAAATAAAAAATAAAAAAATAATAAATAATAAAAAAAATCTTAATATAGAAAGTTATATATATATATATATATATGTTCTTTTAATTATTTGATATAGGAAAGAAATAAATTATTTCAAATTATCACGCCTTAGACCTCAAATTGCATCGAGATGACTCTGCACTCATTTTATAAATATGTTGTTTCTTAATAGCCTTACATTCAATACCATAGAATATAACTGGTGGTGTAGCAATATTTTAACATTTTCCCTTTAACGAAATAGGTATCCAACGATCATACAATACTCTTAATATACTTTTCAACTTCATTCTCCCTGCTCTTATCCTTTTCAACTTTCAACTGTTGCCTGAATCTGCTCATTCCACCACCAATCTCTTTAGTTCGCTGCACACATCCTTCGGATTCTCCAAATACTTCTTAATCACTCTTTAAATATAACTACTCATTTCATTCCACAACTTACAAATAGATTCGTATATTCCTCACTTGCTTTCTTCATTTTATCTTTAAACACTACTTGTTTGTCTCCTTTCAAACCCCCTCTCCTATTTCTTGGGTTTCTCTCTCTAATATATCTAATAGTTTTATTTTTCATTTTCTTATACAAAAATCTAATGCCGCCAACCTATACTGAGTGGTTACGCTTTCCCCTAGTATCACCTTACAATTTTTACAACATCTACCAGCAACATTTCAATATATATTGCTAGTATTTGTCCCACTTTTGAAGGTAATAAAGTGTAATCGTGAATCCCTCTTATTGAACCAAGTGTTTGTTAATATTAAATCATATATTGTTGTAAAGTCTAAAATAGCATCTCTTGATTCATTTCTTACTCCATAACCTTGACCTCCGTGGAGACATGAACTCTTTCAAAACTCCCATTATCTTTTCCAGCATGACCATTCAGATCTCATTAAATAAAAATCTTTTACTCATTTGGTACCCCTTAAAGCAATTCACCCATATCCTCCCAAAATTTCTTCCTAATGGATTCCCCAACCCTATTTGAGGAGTGTATGTACTACATCAATAGTCTCTTTTCCTAAAACAATTTTTATTAACAAAATTTTATCCCCTATCCTTCCGATCTCAACAATTTTTTCGTTAAGACATTTATCTAGAATTATCCATATCAATTCATATGTTCATGTTTTCCTGTATATCATAATCTATATCATGTACTTTCAATCTCTCCACAATTTTCACCTACTCACTTAATCTCCTGAAGGCACACTATGTTTATTTTCTAATTGTATCTACTATTTACATTAGCTTCCTTGTTAAATGCTCTATGTTCCAAGTGTTTATACGAATTATATTCCCTTGGACTCATCTGTCTATCAAAGTGCGGGAACTGTTGCTCATTTCTCACTACACCCAAGCACCGATATAATGCCTCTCTTACAAAGAACACTCTTAACTAACCCTTGCCCACTTTTCATTTACTCTAGGGTCCGATGCAGCATGCTGCGGGTAAGGGATGATCCAACTTGTATATGTAGTGGATCCATTTATAATAAAGTGACTAAATCTTATGTTGGTCATTAACATATACAATCCTCCACCTTTTTCCAAGCTTAGTAATAGGGAACAAAGTATGACACTAAGCATAGACATAGTTAGAGTTGTATTTAAAATAGATACTAAAATGCAAAATTCATCTTCTATGTTTCACTAGAATTCATTTCAATCCTCTAACTTATTATTGTCCATTTCAGTTCTCTAATTTTCAAGTTTATTCAATTAAGGCATCTCTATCAACTTTTGTTAAATGGTGTGGTTAATTGTTCAAAATTTTATTTTATTTATTCAATTTTTTAAATTAAAAAAATTAATTAATGATTGAAAAATATTTTCCAGAATTTATATATAAAAAAAAATTTTACCAAAAAAAAAAAAAAAATAACTAAAGTTGACGAAGAGGCGTAAATTTAATAAACTTGAAACTTAGAAGACTAAAATGAATGAAAACAAAGTTAAAGGAGTAAAATGAATTCTAGTGAAACATAGAGAGTGTGTTTTGCATTTTAGCCTAAAATAAACAAGGGTATAAATTATTCTCTCTTAAAGCCAAACTTAAGGGAAAATCTAATTAGATCTCAAATTAGAGTCTAATTTTATGTCATGTATTCCATTCAATTTCTTAATTTTGGTGCAACTATTACTACACTACAAAAATCGATGAGTCCAATTTAATTTTCTTAATTTTTTGTGCTAAATGAGTTATTAAGTGAGAAAACCATTATTATACAAATAGTGGTTAGACAAACCAAAATTGAGAATAACAATTTAAATGATTTTTTTTTCATTTGTTTCAAATAAAATTATATTTATTTTATTAGTAGGTATTTTATATTTTCATATATACAAACATATATTATATATATATATATATATATATACATAAACTTGGTAAAATTTTAATACACATTTAATTATAATTATTTGTAAATGTATCACATGCATATGCATAAGATTACAAGTTAGTTTTATGTTTATAGATGTAATGAATGGTTTTGACTTATGATTCATCTCACCATGTATACAAAAATATGAGACCCCATAACTTTTGCTTACAACATGTGTGTACCAGACTAATTTGCTCAATAAACAACTTTTTCAACAATTAAAATTACTTCTTCCATGCTAAGAGTCTTGTGGTTCAATGGCATTGTCCAAGAGAAACTTGGGTTTGAATCCTTCCATCCCCACTTGTTGTAAGGAAAAAAACTAAAACTGATCTTACATGCAAAGGACAATTCTTGGACAAGTTTTGACTATAGTCGGAGTTCACAACCAACACAAACAAGGTCAATGATTTCTAATCCAAATGGCATTAACTCCTCCTATAATATAAAATATGGGATGAAGCATGAGGTCTGGGGTTCAATACCACCTTTGGAAGCGTGTATAGGAGCACTTATATCAGTGTTTGTATTATAGAAAAAATACCACATTTTAGTCAATCAAACCCAAAATTCACTCACATCAAACTATGTAAAGATGTGTAGAAATTCATGGTTGTTATAGTATCTATGTAAATTTACATTAGAACTATTTATTTTGTATTTAGTTTTTTATTATTTCCTTATGTATCCTTAGAATGGAGGAAGAGATTGGATGGAAGTTTTTGTATGTGAAAGAAGAAAAATAATTAAAAAAATTATATCTTAATGAAATGTAAAGTAAAAATGATAATCTGATGTGAAGTATTTTGAAAAGTGAGTACGTATAAAATAATTAAAAAAATTATAAAAAAAAAAAAAAAAGAAGCTTGAATTGATTGTAGCATTGGACTGCCATGATAGTCATCCCATTTCAACTCAATTTTTTTTAAGGTATAATTGGATCTAATACTAATTGAACCAAGGAAAATAACCCCACCCCACCCCCCCCCCCCTCCTCCATCACATCAGCCCAAACAGATCTACATTATGCACAACGCAAGAACTAGACTGACTAATTGATCGATCGATTGATCAGCGTTGATGTTT
The DNA here is from genome assembly GCF_932294415.1 of Quercus robur. Taxonomy (NCBI): domain Eukaryota; kingdom Viridiplantae; phylum Streptophyta; class Magnoliopsida; order Fagales; family Fagaceae; genus Quercus; species Quercus robur. Next base: position 44,788,632 of record NC_065543.1, read on the forward strand.
TGAAAGACTCTTAAGACTAAGACTAATTGATGTTTTGAAAGACACCGAGAGAGTGACTGTTACACTAAGACCAAGGCTTCATTTAGTTGGAAATAGAAAAGTGGGAGGATAGAAAATGAGGAAGGGATGAAAAAATTAAGGGATAGAAAAGATTTTATTCCATCATGTTGTTTGGTTGGAGGGTTAGAAAAGTGGAGTGATGAAATTTTTTTTACTTGGTTGAGAAGAAAAATTAAAGGATAAAAAATGTAGAATGTATAAATTTACTCTCATGTCACTAGTAAAGAATATTTAAAAAAATATATATCTTATTAGGAAAAAATACCCCCAAGGTTGAGGTAAAAACAATAAAGCCAAATGTGTAACTTAAAATGTAAAAAGAAAAAAAAAAAAATACACACACACACATCTACGTTACATATATGTGGGGGAGGACTAGGGGTAGATGGGTAACTTCTATCAACTCCTCTCTTCTCCCCATTTTCTCTCTATTTTGAGGGAATTGAATTTTGGTGGGCACAAGGAGAAAAGTGCCAAGCCCCACCATTTTCTCCCCCTTTTTCCCTTCCAACCAAACACACCATTACCCATTTCTCTCCTATTTTCTCTCCCCCATTTTCTATCCACCTAGTTTTCACCCCAACCGAATGCCGTAAATGAAATACAGATAGATAATGAAGATGGAAGTGTATTGAAGAAAGAGATAACATGGAGACGAAGAGGGGAGAAAGTTGAAATAAACAATAGGATCACAAAAACTTACACAACTTTTGCCAACTCTCTATGTGGCGAGTTGAGTGACGAAAAAAACATCAAGAATAAGACTAACTGGCTAAGCAGCATTGATGTTTTGATCTAAGAGGATGACTGTTACACTAAGACTTACTAAAATATAGAAAGACAAAGAAGATGGAAGTGGAACGAAGAAAAGGATAAACCGGAGATGAAGAGGGGAGAAATATAGAAATGAGCAATGCTAGATTGCTAAGACCACAAAACTTATACAACTTTTGCCACAACTGACCATGTGGATGTACTTCCACTACTCACAACAAGTGACAAAAGTTGTATAAATTTTTGTATTCCTAGCATTTTTTGAAATAAAAAAGTTAAACGTGCGAATGAGGAAAAGGCAAAGTGGAAAAAGAAAATTAAAAATGAAAGATCTAGAAGAAAAAGAATGGGTGGAGCAAGAAGGGATGACAATGGGACGGGACGGGTTCAAAGGATGGAGTCTTTGCCCCCGTCCCACATGGCTTCGTCTTACTCCATCCCCACCCCACCCCGCATGACGGGGAAAATTTTCTTGCCCCATCCCCGCCCCTTGGAGCCCCACCCTATCTCGTAAAACTCTACTTCTTATTAATTTGCCCACAACTATAACAATTTTTTTTAATAAAACCTATTTTGTTAGTAAAAATATACTTGAAATTACAAATAAATTTATCCCATCAAGTCAAACTAATTTTTAACAAAAATTGAATAATATTATTAAAGTGTTTAACAAGATAATATCACAACAAAAACAAAAATCTCATAATACAAAATCAATGATTCAATAGTATATAAATTTATTTATAATAAAGACAAAAGAAAAATGTTAAAATTGGTATCTTATTTTCAACCTTGCTAGAGAAAAAAAGAGGCTAAAAGCCTTATTGGGTATAATAAAATAAATTGATGATACATTTGTTTAAATAGTAGGGTTATAGAGTATGAAAAATTTACAATTTAACATTTATCAATGCGAGGTAGGGCAAGGCAAGTTGGGTCTAAAAAGTCTAAACCTGTCCCCACTTCACCCCGTAATGTGGGGCTAAAATCTCATCCCATTTTCACCCCACCACCTTTGTAGGACTAGGAAAACCCGCGTGGGGCAAAGTGGGAAGGGACGGGTCAAGTGGGGCGAAATGGGGCAAAATTGCCATCCCAAAACAAGACCAAAAAAAAGAGTCGGCTCGTACATGGGGGTAAGCTAAAAAGTGGGCCTAGTGAATATTAGGGCCTATGGAAGGGAATAATTACATTTTTTAGTGTGAATTACTGAATAATTAAATTGGCCCATAACTACTGAAAAAAACTAGTCAGATTAAATTATTTTATAAAATAACTATCATTATATTTAATTACATATATCTATCAAAATAAAATTACATATATGTATATATATATTATTTTGGGTTTTTTTAATAAATAAAATGTCAGTACTTGTATTAAGTTAATATATTGGTTTTATAAAATATGTGGATTTTAATTTTTTATATTATGTGTACGAAGAAGTAGCAGTAATTTTAAAATGATATAGAATTAACCAGAATTAAAATATTTCATTTCTTTGGCTATCAAAACAGTCTCCAATACAATATGACTATAATTTTAGTGTGTATTCCAGAACCACTCCTCTCTTAGTACTAAAATAAGAAGTCCTGCCATCTAACCACATCCTCATGTGGTTACTGAAATTTTCATCCGAGTGAGTATTATTGTTTTCTTTAATAACAGTAGTTGACAATAGTGGGCAACGCACAATAGAATTAGATTTGTTTTAAAAATATTTCTATATTTTAATAATATAAACGTAGTGGGGATGTTGACAATTAATATGAATGTTTTTTCTGTGCTGAATAATATTATTTTTAAAAGATTATTGTCTTTTAGTTTAGATTCTTTAAGTTAGTTATTAACTTTCAAAAATACCCCTAAATTAATGAACTTATCATTCTTTCTAAAATATAAAAAATGGATTAAAACTGTAAATAAACAAAAATTAAAATATAAAAACCTAACCAACGTTCATTGAAAAAAAAAACCTTCCCACTTCCCCAATTCCTCCTGCCCCACATTCTAAAAATAAATAAATAAAATACTATCAGCATTATTTTCTTCAGCACTCATTGTATGATGTACTGAATTCTTTTCAATGATCAAACATTTTTCTGTCAAAATTTGTAAGCATTTAAACCAAATTTATTTACTACTTTATCAATTTAATTATATTGTGTATCATACTTTTTTAACTATATATATTGTGAATTTGTAACTCTATGACATTCTGTGATACGTGAACCATACAAAAGGTGTTACGGAGTATTTAAACAAAATTTATTTACTACTTTATCAATTTAATTATATTCTGTATCATACTTTTTCAACTACATATATTGTGAATTTGTAACTCTACAACATTCTGCAATGCGTAAACTATACAAAAGTAAGGTTTTTAGACCCAGACCGTTCATTGAACCATAAAAGGGAGAGGTTCAAGGTTTTTGAGGTCGAACCGAGATCGAACCGGAGTCGAACCGTGAGGACGTCATAATTAATTTAATAATTAATTAAAACCTAAATATAGATATTAAATTTATAAAACTAGCAAAATTGACAATATATCTATATATGTGAGAGAAATTTAATGATTTTCAAGCATATATTTAATAATTAAATAAGAAAGTTAATAAAATAAAATAATAACATGAAAACATTAAAATTTATGATTAATTTTTGAAATAAAGTTGAATATCTTTGAAGGATTTTAATTATAATTTTTTTTAATTTCTTGTAAGGGATAGATAATTTAATTAAGTAGAATAAAATTATGTTAAGTTGTTTTTTTTTTTTATTAAAAAAAAAAAAAAAATGCTAAGGGGTTGGACCGCACTGTTCTCACCGGTTCGTACGGTCCAACCCCGGTTTTAGCGGTTTACGAAATTAACAAAAAATCCGGTTCTTTAGGATTAAAAACCGATTTTCATTCCGGTTCCCGATTTTCACGGTCCGACCTCCCGGTCCGGTCCGGTTCTGAAAACCCTGTACGAAAGGTGTTATAAAAAATTTGGTTATGAATTGAAAATTATGACATTAAACCAAAAAAAAAAGAAAAAAGTCTCATCGCACGCACTCTTTATATTAAGAAAAATACTTTGCCCACAACACTTTTACAATAAATTCTAGGTAATAAATTGTTAGTGGAGTGGGCAAAAAAATAATTTAAGCGGTGGATTCAGATTAAAACTAATAACAACTAACAATCCAAAATTTATTGTGAAAATATTATGAATGTAGCACTTCTCTTATATTAAAAGTAACAGTGCATTTGTTTCAAAAACTTAGTGGCTTATGCTTAACAAATATAAAACTAATTTCAAAACGAAAAGGAAAATCATTTTTTTTTAACATATTCTTTCATTTTTATGCATTGAAAAGGAAATTGCCATGATATTTAGTATTTCTGAGATTTAAAAGACCAATCGAATTCCATTTTGATAGATAATTGCATTGTAGTGTATAAAGAAATAGTTATTGTGTTTTTTTTTTTTTTTTTTTGTTGATATTTTGCTAAACACTAAGTAGTTGCTAATTTCAATAGTCATTAACGATAAAAATTAAATAAATAAATAATTGGTTCATACTTTGGCCTCCCTCAATAATAGAAATCCTCCGTCCCTGTCCCTTAACCTAGTCTAATCCGCTTGAATTTGTGAATTTTGAACATCAATCCATATGTAGACCAAGAAGTCCAAATAATACCATGTTAAATTATCAAATCAAAACAAAGCAGGCGAATTTATGTCTCAAAATGATTCATACATCCAGAATATTTTTCTAACTATGGAATGAGACAAGTCCAATTCCCATAAACAACTCTATTTAGACCTTGTTTAATTTTTTTATGAGAAACAGGCTAAATTGCTTTGTATTCGGTTGAAATGAGTAATAAGCTTTGATAGAGCACCATCCCATCAACTTATTTAACAGAAGATATCAAACACAAATTTATTTATATATATATATATATATATCTTCTTCTTTTTTTGTGATAGTTACAATATGTTATTACCCGTAGCTCAAACTCTTTCCCCCTATACCCCAAGAACTTTGTATGCTTAAAACAACTTAAATAAGTCCTTTAACACTATGTTTGGGAGTCTTTAAAATAACGGAATGAAATAAAATGGATAGAATAAAAAATTGAATGGAATATAGTGTATTTTCTCCGGTGTGTTTGGGACTTTATTAAAAAGTGATTAAATCAGTATGTCACCTCCATTTCATTAGATGAATGAGTGCTCCTCCCACTTTGGAAGGAATATTTAGGGGGAAAATGGAATGGAATGGAATGAGTATTCCATGCTAGCCATTCTATTTATCCTGAGAAAAAAACCAATGCTGGAATAGTTTAAGAAAGGCAACATTGGACTTTAAAAGCTCTGAAAGGCCCAAAAATAGGTCAGATATGGGCCTGTTCCCAGGTCACAGCTAGCGGTTTTCCAGCAACCAAACACATCCTTTTTTTTTTTTTTTTTTTGACTGAAAAGGTAGAAAACACATCCATTTTGGGTTCCACTAGGTTCCATAGACGAGCAAGAATCAAAGCCCTACCTGTGACCAGACTCATAACAGATTTATCGGTTTTGAATACAAGTCTAAATGAAGTAGATCTCTACTGCAAGCAGCTAGTTGATCAGAAGATATAGTCCTAACTAGTAATGGACGAAAGACTCACTTAATAAAGATTATTTAAAAAGCAATACAATTCGCTAGGAAAGAAGTTTTATTTTCAATTAACCTCTACCAACTCATGCCCTATAAATAGAAGGGTAATACTTCAAAAAAGGAAATTGAGATGGTCTTAAACTTTGCTGAAATTTCTTTGAAGAGAAAAATACACACCCAAAAAAAAAAAGGCCACTACTAAAATTACTTGACCCTTGCATTCAAAGTAAATTGTATATATGATAAATTAATAACACAACTAGGCATTCCTAAGATGAAAATCTTAAAGGAGCCCAACCCTTAGGTTGCATTTGGGAATATGGATTTAGACTTTGGATTTGGATTTGAAATCAATCAAGGGATTAGGAATTCATTATTATGCAATTCATGGATTTTTAATCCCTAGTTTGGACCATTTATATGGTTAGAAGTATTTGAATTTATTTCCATTAGTGGGGAAAAAAATAGATGCGAAAGTTACATATTTAGCAGAGAACAAAGAATAATAATAAAAAGTTTGCAGTAACATAACTTTCTAGCGATAAAAGTCATAATTAACATATAATTTTAATGAGTACGATAAAAATAAATGTTAAATCTTAAGAAATTTTTTTTACAAACACCATTCAATCAAACAAACAAATAAATCAACTCAGCCAATTTTCAACAATTCAGCATCTGATACCCAAAAATTAGGAGTTCAACATCAGGGGCATAAACTCTAGTCAAATCTCAAGCATTGACTATCTTAAACCAAAAAGCATAACAAGAAACCTGACTCGCAAAGGAATATAACCCATCTCTTCTTCCACTTTTTTTTCCCATCTCATTCCCCCTCTGTTTTAGTTGGATGCACAAATATCTTCTATCATCAGCCTTAAAGAACAGAGCAGCTTGAAAAACTTTAAAGCAAACATACAACCATGCCATTACAGAAAAATACCTTTTCCCCTTTCCTTCCTGCTAATTTTTATCCTAATCACGAATCAGAATATAATGGGAAACTCTGTTCTTAAATCTTCAAGGAGTCCCAAAAAACCCAAGCAAAACAACACATACCCACTTCCCCTTGAATTTGAAATTAAAAATATCACTTTTTTCCCCTAAAATCAAAACCAGCATGAATAAGTGAATTTGAGGTTTTCCAATGTAATAGTTCATTTCCTCCATTTACTTTGTCTGATTTTCTTGATAGATGTAGTCTTTAAAATTCTTAGTTCTGTTTTGTTCTCATGCCTACCTTAGTACACGTCCTGTGTGCTTTGGCCTTTTGTATTAGTTTTCTATTAATGAAGTTTTATTACTTATTAAAAAAATATATATATATCCTGCGTTTTCTAAGCAACAAGACAATAGGAAAATCCAACCACCTGATGTAGGATAAATTGGGTGCTTGTGGTAGGTTAGGGTTTAGGAGGAATTGTGAATATAGGATTCAGAATTGTAGAACAAGTGTTAGCACTCAAAATTAGGTAGGGTTTGATGAGAGTTTTTTTTACCACATGATAGAGAAATTATGTGGGATTTCATGGTTTTCATAGGTAAGTGTGAGGGGTTAAATTGGGATTTTAAAGAAGAACAAAAAGATAGAAATTAACAGTGTTCAGAATTGACACTAGAATTTAGCTCATAGGCTTGTTTTGGATTCCATACTTTTCCACAAACAACTCCTAATCAGTGTATCCTCAACCCTCCAAACAGCATACCTAGGATCCATAATAGGAGGGAGATCATCATTTTTATTAGTAAACTTCTTCCTATCAAAAGAAAAACCTCAATAGCCTAGGTCCATTCTGCATAATAACTCCCCTTAAGAAAAATCAAAGTAATAGAGAGCATCTCAGAGGGGAATAAGAAATTGGGCTATATACCTTCCTTGGATTCCAATAAGCACCCAATTAAGACAAAGAAAGTAAACAAATGAATAAGATCTGGCTCCTGTAAGCAACACTAAAAATATATGGCAACAAAAACCATGTCTGACACTCAATCCACAAAGAACTCGTATTCCCACAAGACAACCACCATCACTCCTCACAACAACCCAGAAATTAAAAAAGCAACACAACAGTTCCAAACCAACATATCAGATGCAACCATGGAAGATTAAATGTTACTACTCTAGCAAATTTGCCTATTCAAGATTTATTTTATGGGCCATGCTTGAAGTCTAATTGAAGTAAAAGTCATGTGATTTTAAAGGTCTAGTTATGTGTTTTTGGGTTAAAACAGTTTTTTATTTGGGCTTTTATTTAGTAAGTTAAGGTCATTTTTGTATTCAGGAGCAAATTTGTGATTTCTGCAATCCCTAAAAATTAAGGATATTTTGGTAGTCTAGTTGATTTTAGGATTTTCTAGACTTAAATATCTTACATTTTATTTTCTTAGACTCCAATGACCCATGGATCAGAAGTGTAACATAAAAGACAATGGGATGCTCTTGGGATGCTCTACCTGACTGGGGTAAACTGGAAGCAAAGGAAGAAGCGACTCCCTTATGCTGAGCTAGGAAATGAGCATACTCTTCCGTTGGTATGGAGATCAATTCTATCTCTAGAATCATCTTGGGAGTTTAATGTAGTCAATGAAGGACAAAGTTCAAGCATAGTATTCATTACAGTTTTGCCTTTGAATACAAAATTGACCATAACATGTTAATTAAAACTCATATTGAAACCGTTTTAACCTAAGGACAAATATAACTAAACCTTCAAAATCAAATGATTTTTACTTCAATTGGACTTCACAAGTAGGCCTTTAGAAGAATTATTAAGTAATAACAAATTCATCTTCTATGGCATCAAACCCGTAAAAAAACAGTGACTCTATAAGTAAAACAAACCACGAATTGAGAAATACTTAAGAAACCAAATTCATATATATATATAATTAAAAAAAAAAAAAGACAAACAAAATGAAAATGGGCAGCCAAAAATAAAAATCAATTATTTTCATAGCCGCTAAAGGCAAACATGCCTTTCAGTTTCAACCAATAATTTTAACAATTACATATTAATAAATATCATAGACTTAAGATGCTTAACAAACACTTCTAAATAATCCATCCCAAATTATGCATATGCAAGAGCTAACCCCTAAAAGCATCTCCAACAGGAGAGCTAAACACAAAATCCTCTCTACCATAAAGAGTGAACCCATAAAATAGGTCTCCAATGGACTCTCTATACCTGAAATTTTTTTTTGATCATGAACAGTAACTCATCAAGTCTGATGGGCTATTGTTCATTCTTCAAATGTTTTTTTCCTATCATAATAATCAAATATTATTAAAAAAAATATTGGAAGATGTGTAATTGTTAAAAAAATAAATAAATAATGAACGAAGAAATAATATTTAAATGAAATAGAGAATGAGATAGAAAATTTGTTGAAAAGTATATTTGAAAAAGTAGGTAGTTAAAAGGAAAAAGTCATTGCCCATTCTCCATTCTCGAATTCTCCATTCTTGAATCAGTACAAAAATTTGTTTAATATGTTGGAGATGCTCTAAGTACAATGAGCTATACAGGCACATATACAAACATATTTATACAAGAACCCAAATCTTTTTGATAGGCGATAAAGAGCTTCCAAAATTAAAACCATTAAAGTTGATACTTATAGAAAACAAAAGGCAAAGAATCAATTATGAAAAAAAAATTGATCCAAGTAACAATCAAATTTGAAAAACGAAGAAATAGAGAGAGATTAAAGCTAGAACAAAAACCTGTTCAGTCGGTGATAAATAGCTTCCAATATTGAATCCTTCAATTTGATGGCTAAATCCAGAGCAGCAATGCAACTGAAATTTGTAGAAAACAAAAGACATAAAATTAATTATTAAATTAAAATTGATCCAATCATCCAAGTGACAATAAATTTGAAAATTTTAAAAACAAAGTAAAATAGAGATAATAAACCAAGAACCCCAAACCTGTTCCGTAGGCCATAAAAAGCCTTCAAAATTAAAACTTTCAATAGGATCGTGAATCTCCCACTCCCAGTCGCATTTGAGTTGAAACTGATTAAAAAAGAAAATCATCAAACAAATATAGATGCAAGTAACAATCCAACATGTAACCTGAATGCTGAAAACAAATAAATAGAGGCATTTAACATTTGAAACTGGCGGAGAAGAGGGCTATGATAGGAATAGTTTTGGTTAGGGTTAAGCCTTTTTTATGGGAGAGGGAACGCGAAGGTGAAGAAGAGACGCTGTTCGAGCACTAATTTCTAAAATTCCTAACCTTGTCGGCGAAGTTGTCGGAAACTTGAAAATGGCAAAAATATCCGTGGGAAAGTGAGATATTGAAAAAGTAACGTATGAAATGAATTTTTGAAAAAGTTGGGTGTCTGATAAAAATGGTTTAAAGGTATTTTTTGGAAAAATTAAATGTTTGCCTAAGCATCCACATAAGTGGATGCAAAATTAGGTAACACATAATTTTTATATATTTTATTTCAAAAATATTTCATATTAGTATTTTTAAAATTGTGTAAAAATGTGTATATCTCTACACGAGTTACAGTAATCGTGTAAATATACACGGATACTGTAACTCGTCTATTTATTATTTTACTAATTTTCTGTTCACTTATTTTTTTCTCTCTCTTCTTTAGGCTCAACAAACTCAGTAACTTCTCTTCTCCTCATCTTCTTCTTTTTTCTCAAATGCACACAAACACATCCTCACAGACAAATCAACACAGAGATACACTTGCTCAAAAAAAAAAACACAGAGATACACAAACACACCCACACACAAACAAACCCAAACGGACAAATAACAAAGAGACAAATCGGTGCTTATCAAAACGATTGGTGCTTGACTAGAATGATCAGAGCTCGTGGGTCTCGCCTAATCGGAGCTTGTGGGTCTCGCTTGATCTAAACTCGTGGGTATAGGTCTTGCCTAATCGGAGCCTGATTGGAGCTAGAGAAATACACTAACTGATCGGTGCTTGTGGATCGGAGTTAGGGAGATCTCGGTAAAATTTGATCTAGTTGGATATAATCGGTGCTTGTAGATCGGAGCTAGGGAGATCGGTGCTTACCTGATCGGAGTTGTGGATCGGTGCTTGTGATCGAGATGGTGTGGATTAGACCAAGAGGGAGAGTTGATTCAGAAATGGGTATAGAGATGGGTATAGAGAGAGAGTAACAAATTAGAAAAAAAAAATGGGTAGAGAGAGAGAGCGCGCGCGTGTATGTATAGGGGTTAGTTGAGGGAAATAATAAAAAAAATTGAGAAAATTGATTATTTAAATAAAAGAGGTGATAGAATAGATGAACTGATGTGGGTATTTTGTAAAAACGGATATGCAAAATAGAAAAAGTAAATTTTTAGTGTAAAAATGGATTTGTAAAATACACTAACTGATGTGGTTGCTCTAATACTTATAAAATTGGAGGTTGGAGTTATAAATTATCAAAAAGAACAAGATATATAAATATATATATATATATATATAAGAGAATTCTTTATTTTAATTATCTCTCTTAATGCAAGTTATGAACATAACATTTTTACAAAAATTTCACAATAAAGTCTATAGGACAAGTTGTTAATGGTAGATAAATAATAATAATGTCATTAGTAGGTCCAAATGAGAACCAATAACAACTTACTGTGTAAAATTTATTACGAAATTGTTATGAAAATATTGTGTCAATATCACTATTTTTTTTTTAAAGAAAATAGCACTAATTTGAAGAGTACAGAAATACAATAAAATGTGATAATATTTTCACAATACTATTTGTTTTCAGTCGTGGTGAATTCTAGTCTTATAAAAAATTTGATGCCTCAACTGTTTTAAAACTTTTGTGATAATTTATTGTGTCCTAATACAATTATAATTTTCATTTTGTAAATTTTCTTGCATGGACACGTATCCTACTCTACCTTTTACCTTTTTTTTTTTTTTCCTCAACCACACGTTTCCTTTCACCCTTATATTCTTCCATCCTTATCCTCTTTCTCTGCTTCTCATCTTCTTTCTGCTTCTCATTTTCTCTAATTTCATTAAAAATCAATTAAGGTGAGTTCTGTAGCAGAGCAGCACGGAGAGGACCTGAGAGGCCCTTTGCAACACGAGGACCTTTGCAGCAGCACAAAGAGGCCCTTTGCAGCCCGGAGAGGACCTTTGTAGCAGCACGGAAAGGCTTGTTCCTTGTTCTGTAGCAGAGCAGCATGGAGAGGACCTTTGTAGCAGCACAGAGGGCAATTTGATAATTTAACACTGCCTTCATCAGTAATATTGATGAAACGCAAATTAGCTTTTACAAAAAGCTCCGAAGAGCTGTCACTGCCAAAGTTCTCTTCCTTCACAATTTCAAAACGCAGCTTTTAGCTAAAACTGCTTTTAAAAATCTAACCAAACGCTCATATTATTTTTTGGGTTGGGTAACTTGGGTTTTAAAAAGCGCATTTTGCCTTTTTTTTTTTTTCTTTTTTTTTCTTTAAAAAAAAAAAAAAAAAAAACAAGATAAAGAAACTTCCCCTTACCAACTTGAACTTCCGATGTTGTTTTTCACACCTCACAAACACTTAGAGCCTGTTTGGCCAACCATTTTTCATCATTTAATTTCCATCACTCATCACTCAATTTTTCACATCCGTTTGGCATCATCACCCAATTTTCATCCCTCAATATTTTTCACACTATTTATGGGCCCATAAGTCGGTGTAGCTTTTTCTCTTTTTTTTTTTTTTTTTTTTAGTACCCAAACTCACCGAAGCTAAAAAAAAAAAAAAAAAAAATCAAAGGTGGTCAAAAGTTGCGGCTGTGGGTTCCTCCATGTGTGTTTATTTATGAAAATACCATTGAGTTATGAGTTATGGAAACTGAAAACAGCCTTTGGTTGTTTTCAGTTTCCATAACTCATAACTTAAAAATCAGAGAATTGAGTGATGGAAATAGAGTTATGGAAACAGAGTTATCGTTTGGCCAAACAACCTTTTTGCTATGGGTCTCACCATTTTTGAGTTATGAGTTATGGAAACTGAGAATTGAGTTATCAAATTTGGTTGGCCAAACAGCCTCTAAATATTCTAGATGCTAACAAATGAAATTATGTAATCAAAGAGTTGATTTCCAAAATACCCTGATTAGGTGCTTAGGGGATGATGTTAACTTTTTTTTTTTCTCTTAGTAAAGAAGATTTTATTGAAAGAAAGCCCCACAATTGGAACATTATCACCCAATCCCCATCTCCTTCCTCCAAAACTTTGTGAGCGATAGAAATGGAAATGGATCCCACAAAAAGAGTACAAGAGGCTCACTCAACAGTTTTTGCTTCACTTGTGTCGAATAAGAAATTTAAATAAGAACTCTGAGGTTCGAACCTATAAGCAATTATCATAAAACGGATGTCATAGGTAGAAATTTTATCATATCTATAAAATAAAATAAAAAAGTAGCATTATAATTCGATAATTAGGGGAGGACGAATCTCCATTGAAACATTAAAGAAGTGTAAGTTAAGCTACAAAGCTCTTGGAAACATATGTTTGTTTTCTGGCTTTGTTTGGTTTTGTTTCCCTTACAAATGAGCGTTGGCGTTGCCAAAAAGTAATAAATGGAAATCTCACTTTCCGTTAAAACTTTCAACCTTAAAAGTCAAGTTGTTGAAAATTTGCAAATTGAATAAAATGCAACTAATAGAAAATTGCATTAGTGAAAATTTTTCTTACAAATGTCTAATTAACAATAATAGGTCACTTAAACAGTTTCTTCCATCTGAATATCATTGTCTTCTAGTTCCCTTGAGGAAAATGCTTGAGAAGTTGCTTATTGGAATTTCGGTAGAACCTTGTCATATATCTAATCAACTAATTGACAAATCTTTTCAAACAATCTACATACTTCATTAAGTACTAAATTAGCTATGTAGTAGATACACTGATAAACTTGTTGGTATGAATGGCGTGGTACCCCTAGGATCATGATTGGACATAAATTAACCATGAATAGCCAAAAGGGAGAAAAGATTATTGCGACAAGTAGTTCAATAGTAATAATTCCAGAAACCAGACAAATGAACCTTAATATGGGAAGATACTCAGCATTTTGAGGTAGAAGTTTTATCTCCACATATGCAATGCCATGGACGATTGTAGCCATGACGAAAAGCAAGATGATAGCAAAATGTGTATCAAGTGGCGAGACGTCTAAGGCTTGAAAGTGTAAACCAATTAAGGCAATTAGAAATGAGGCGAGGAAGACAAGAAGCCCATGAAATGCTTCAAAGAAAACGAGTGCTTCATCACTGGCACATACACAAACAAGAAATCCTTCAACTTTAACATTATTTCTTTACCTTCCAAACATAAGAAAATAAAAATAAAATAAAAAACCCACAAAATCCACTTTACTTCCCAAAAAAAGAAAAAAGAAAAAAAAGAAATCCCTTCAACTTTATTAGGTTTCTCTCCTAAACCTATCACAATGAGTGCAATTCAATGCAAAGAGATGAACAAGCCACTATCAATATTATTTCATTCACCCTCACTATAAGACATAATCTATAACAATTTGTCTTATCAAGAATTCTAAAAATTCAGTCTTTATATGTGCGAATGCCATGGCAATGGTGAGTTTGTAATAATTGAAGTCATTCAATAGGCTATAAGTCTAATATAAGACTTATTGTTCCTCGTACATGCATTAGCATTGATGTTGAAAAAGGAAACAACAACCAAACCTTAGTCCCAAAACTTTGGAATAGGTTAAGAATACTCAGTAGACTAATTAGGGGCATAAACTTGATCTAGTCAAAATCTCAAGCGTTGACTATCTTAAACCAACAAGCAAAACAAGAAACCTGACTAGCAAAGGAATAAAACCCATCTCTTCTTCCACTTTTTTCCATCTCATTCCCGCAATGTTTTCGTTGGATGCATAAATCTCTTCTATCATTGGCCTTAAAGATTAGAGAAGCTTGAAAAACTTAAAAAGCAAACATACAACCATGCCAATACAGAATATGCCCCAACAACGATAATGGGCAAAAACTCTGTTCTTAAATCATCAAAGAATTCAAAAACAACCAAGCAAAACAACAAATATATCCCCTTCCCCTTGAATTTGAAATTAAAAATATAACTTTTTCCCCCAAAAATCAAAAGCATCATGAATAAGTGAACCCAAACCTGTTTAGTCGATTATAAATAGCTTCTGAAATTGAATCTTTGAATTTGATGGTTAAATCCAAAGCCGCATTTAAGCTGAAACTTGTATAAAACAAAAGACATAACATAAATTAGACCCAATCATCCAACTATCCAAGTGACAATAAATTTGAAATTTTTAAAAACAAAGCAATAGAGCTAATAATAAACCAAGAACCCAAACCTGTTCAATATGCCATAAAAAGCTTTCAAAATTAAAGCTTTCCATCTGCTTTATTTAAAAAAAAAAAAAAAAAAATGTAGATGCCTAACTGGCCAGGGGCTATGTTTGGAATAATTTTGGTTAGGGTTAAGGTTTTTTTTTTTTGGTCCAAATTAGGTCTAGTGTTTCCAGTGTACTAGACTTGGTCAGATGATGACCAGTCTAGAGTTTCCAGTGCATTGGACTTGATCGAATGGTAACACATATTAAAAAATGGATACGTGTCACCATCTCAATGAGTCTAGTGCCATTGGACATTGGACCAAACTGCCCCCTTTTTTTTTGTTTAATAGGAAAGAGAGCTTGCTAATTTCTTAAATTCCTAACCTTTGTGGCTAGCCGTATGCCGTTATTTGAAATCACTAGATTTAGGTGTTCTGAAATCCAAGTTTTTAAGGCATCCCATCAATTATTATTATTTTATAAATAAAAATTAGAAAAAGGCAAATTTGACTTCGACAGTGACACTAATGCCAAATTTAAGCACAATCATCGGGTCAACATGTTGGCCCACCAGTGTGTGGGGGTTTACGTGTTGTGAGAAGGTCAAGCTCCATGTATAGGGCTGATACTGCCATACTGGATATTCGCCCTTTATTAAATAGTTAAATAACTCAAAAATGGGTTTGATTAAAGCATTCACACAAGAGAACGTAAAAAAAATCTCTATTTTAAATTTTCAAATACTATCTTATCTATTTTATCAACTTATTTAATAATACAACAAATATAAAATAATATAAACTACACAATCAAATAATATAAATTTTATGTCTTTCTCTTTTGTCTTCTTCATCTTTGTCTCTCTCTCAAGTAAACCCTCACTAGTCACAACTAACTTTCACCAAAACTTAGCCACAAACACCAATTCTTCACCACCAAAATTACCCAAAAAAAATTGCCACCACCACTGAAAATTTGAACCACAACCTTCAAAACCAAGTAACCAACTACCACAGTCAATACTCATAGCAAAATAATCAAACCCCATAGAAATAAAAAAACTCAACCACAGCCCACCACCACCACCATCAACAACCGCCAAAATCACTAAGAGAGAGAGAGAGAGAGAGAGAGAGAGAGAGAGAGAGAGAGAGAGAGAGAGAGAGAGAGAGAGAGAGAGAGTCAACAATCACCGCTGCCAAACCCACCACTCATAATCGCTGCACCACACACAACTAGCACCAAAACAAGTGTTGAAACCCAACCACCACCAAAACCAACTTAGCAAGAGCATTGAAACAACCAACTACCAAAACCCAGCCACCAATTCAACTCCACCATCAAAACCAACCTGGCAACCATCGAAACGCCACCACTGAAACCCAACAACCATTGATTCGATCTAACCAAAAATGTGTTAGATGAGAAGAGATAGAGGAGAGAGAAACAAAGAGAATAGAGAGAGAGAAAAGGGAGAGACAAAGAGATGGAGAAGAGAGAAACAAAAATTAGAGAGAAGAGGGAGAGTTAGACGAGAGAGTGAAGTGAGAGAGTTAATAAAATATTGGAATGTAAGTTTACCGCCTGTGAATAGTAGTTTGTAAATGTACCCACTTACTATAGCAGGTGGATATAATTTTTTACATTTTACAACCCGATTGTTGCATGTTTTTAATGGTTTAAGTTGTTAAATAGCAATTTGGGGGGTTTTACACCCTAATGCTAATGCTTTTAATAGATAGTCTTAAAGTATTTATTAATTAACTACTTAGAAAAAAATTATGAAAAATTAATATAAAAAAACTTTAAAAAATCAGTTTTTTTTAATAAAAAAATTTATTAACAATGTTCTAAGTAAAATCTTTTATAAATACATGTGTCAGCTAATTGGTAATAACTTTTCTATTTATATATTTCTGAGTTCATTAACTTTTACCATCAAGTCAAATTAATTTCTTTTGTGTAACTCATAGTAAAAGTGGTAATTATGATTTAGATCTGTGTTTGAAGAAGCTCATTAAAAAATATTTCGATTTTCAACTGATTAAAAATAAATTTTTTAACTTCCCTTAACTAGGTACCATGGTACGGACCACTAAAAAAGTACGATTTTTTTTTTTTTTGAATTAAAAAAAAAATGTATAACTCTGGAAGCCGCAACACGTATGTGTTATTTGCATAGTTCGGGTAGTCCCAGCCAATAAGCATTTGCATCAGTCCTTGTAAGATTTGCTGTCCCTTCTAGCATAAAAATTCACTTTTTGTATTTCATACCGCTAAGCACCAACGTCTTATTATACACTTCATTTGATTTAAATAATATTTATTTTATTTTGTTATTATTATTTTTACTTTATACTTTATGACTACACGTTCTCATCTCCTCAAAAAGGTTAAATGTTCTCTCTCATCTTTCACCTCTCACCTCTCTTCTCTCTTCACCATCACAAAGCCAAACCTCCATGGCTAGAGCTCTATGGCCATGGCCGAACATCACATAACCATCACAAAGGCAGAAATCCACATAAATTAAACCCCTGCTCTTTCTAGTTCTCTAAACCCGAATCCCACCTAGCCTAGACCACCATGGCCGAACACTATGGGTTCAGCCAATCAACCACCACAAACAAAAGGCTTCTAACTTTGGTTCTCTCTTGGGTTTGGGGACTTGGTGATTTTTTTTGGTTTTTGGAGTTCTGAGTTGTGGGTGTAGTTTGATTTGTGTTTTGATTTGGGTTTTGGGGTTTGAGAAAGATGAGATTTTTTGGCTTGGGTGTGGTGGCTGGACGGCGGTGGGTGGTTGACCGGCTTTGTTTTGTTTAGAGAATGAGTGAGTGGGTGATGAAGATGAAGATGGAGATGGGGAAAGAAAAGATTTTGGGAAAAAAGGAAAAGTGAGGTCTGATGAGTGGGTGAGATAAAAAAAATATTAAAAAATTATTTACACAACTACAGGGACGTTTATATTTGCACGGTTATCTGCTACGTATATTTGCAAACTTATACCCCCACTTCAGTGGGTAGTTTTTGGTGAAAAATGTGTAAATTTAAGCACTTTTTAAGCATGCCTAGTTTGAAGTTTGAAGTTTGAAAACGAACCAGGCTGCTGGAAGCCGCAACACCATGGAAATCCTGCAGCAACGCGCTCTCCTCCAGTCTCTCATGAGCACCAATCTCCACGACGTCGTTAGAAAATGAAGCCAAGCTTAGATCCAGATCCAGAGCTTGTTTTTTCGCATGGTGCACTCAATAAGCTATAACTAGGGTTAAAATATGGTTAGTTTCCGAACGATTTCAGTGCGAGGAATAACTGTTACTTAGACCTATTGTCACACTTGTTGAGCAGTGTTACGAACCGCCTGAAAAAAAAAAAACGCTGGATAGCCCCTTTGAGCGATTTTTGGATTACAGTTGCAGTTTAAAAACAGTACTATAACCCCAGTTTTTTGTTGGGGTTGTGTTTCATCATAGAATTAATTAATTAACTGGCTTGTCCTCCAGGAAATGTGAGGTAACTTTGTGTACTACGTATAAACATAACTCTCACCGTGTCATCTTATTTCTAAGACAGCCCTCCATTCCAGTAGTAATTAACTCATTGCAAGCTAACTTCTTCACGTGTATATATATATATATATATATATATATATCTTAAACTTGATTAACTCTTAGAGGAAAGGTGGTGGTGTTAATATGAAAATATTGAAGATATAGTATATATATGAAGTAAAGAAGAAAATGAAAACATGGTAGAGTACATTAATTACCTGTTCCTGTCATGATTGATCAGATTAGCATCACGTTCGGAAATGGTACTTCTCTCCAACTCCAACTCTGTGCTTCTTCCTGCCATTCTTTGGATTGATGTCTTTTGCTTCAGGCCTTCAGCACTATGCAGAAGTTTTATATTTATATATATATATATATATATATATATATCCATCAAGGAAGTTAATTAATTATTAGCAGGGACAGAGTCAGAAATTTTCGTTTGAAAGTTAAGTTGCGATACTAATATATTTATTAAGAGAACTCTTATATATACACACATATATATATATATATATATTAAGCTTTTTTATTATATACACACTTTTTTATTTGATAAGTTATATATATATATACTTACACCAAAAAAAAAAAAAACTTTGTATTTTAAATCAAAATTATGTTTGATGGCAATTTTTCATAAAATAAAATAAAAAATTATATTCGATTGAACTAATAAAATTTTCAAAAACTATCTTAGGCTCCAAACATTAGTTAGGCTCCAAACATATTTAAAACTATCTTATTCTAACCCATTATGTGGCAATTAAAAAGACATTTTATGTGTAGTTTTAGTAATAAGATTTTTTTTAATGAGTTAATGACTTATTAATTGCCACATAACAGGTTGAAAAATATAAATTCAAATATATTTGGTGCCAAATTTTATTAGATTTTTAACAAATATAAGAACACATTTTACAATAAAAAATAGAATTGCGAAAAATAAAGTTATGTCTCTATAATTATTAGACCAATTATTTTTTTTAGGAGCATCATAGGACATTTAAATATTTGGAGGGAACTCTTATTTTTGTAAACTAAATTTTCAAAACATTAAAATAATTATATACATATATTTTTTTCAAAATTTTGGGGGGCCATGGCCCCACCCTTGTACATCTACGCCCCTTATTTATTCGTATATTTCTGCAACATTATTTTAGCTTAACTTTTTGCATTGTTGGCTAATGATGATCACTTATTGTAACAATGCATATTTTGTTGAATAATAATAATAATGCTCACTCTTTTCTAACAATCTTGAAATATTGTTGAATAATGCTCACTTCAATTCTTTGTAACAATCATTTATTGTTGAATAATAATGCTCACTATTTTGTGACAATCGTGTATTGTTCAATAATGCCCACTTTTTGTAAACATTCACATTGTAACAAAAGGTACCATCAAAAATTAGGAGTGACAAAATTTGATACGACCGGTAAACTCAACATGACTAACCCGCTTATAATCAAGTCATGAGTTTAGGTCAAACGGGTTCGGATCATATTCAGGTTAATACGACTAACCCATTTAATAAATAAGTCATGTTTGTATTCAACATGTGAACACGTCTAACGTATTTAGCTTATAAAATTATTAGTTATTTTAATATTATTGCTTAATTTATAGTTGTTTTTATATGTTTATTTTTTATATTTATGGTTGTAATTGTATTATAATTTTAAACAAATGGAAATTGATAAAAATTATATAGGTTAGGTATGACATATTAATCAAATAGATTATTAAATGAATCATTTGTATTAACATTTACATGACTTGTTAATTAAATGAGTTAACATACCCATAGTTAAATACCACATGGTCACATCTTATTACTCATCGTTAAATATCTTATGGGTTTTACTAATATGTGCCCTTAAGGTATACATTAGTAAACCATTTTAGAAAATTTTTTATTGAAAAATGAAAAAGTTATTAACTTTTTAAATAGTTTCTTCAATTCTCCATAAAATATTTTTAAAAATAGATAATTAATGTGTGCCTTAAGTACATATATTAACTGGACTTATACCTTATTACCAGAAAATAGTATAATCATTGAAAATAACCATTACTGATAAGAACAGAAAAAGTACCTATTCTAAAAATAAAAAAGAAATACCAGGAACATGTAGCAAAAAAAAAAAAAAAAAACCAGGTCCATATCATCATCATGGACCATTCACCATCATCATATCATCATTATTATTTCTTATTATGTAGGTAACATATCAATCATTCTTCAAACGTTGTCAAGGAAAAAATATAAATAAATAATCTGTCAGCATCAAAAAGTTTAGACCAATTTGAACTTTGAAATCAAAAAGTTAAAAAAATTAACTTTTAGGATCAAGAAAGTTTCAAAAGAAAAATAGTTGAGAGTAAAAGAAAAGTTAAAATTTTTGAAGAAATTGAAATGCTGTGCGAAGGATTGTACAGTAAACATTTCACTAATATTGCACTGTGTTTTCCACTGTTATACAATTCAGGAAACGTCTCCCAACTTCTTTACATAGTTTTTTTTTTTTTTTTTAAACTAATCTAAAAGCTTCCATTAAAAATGTGTATTTCATTAGTCCTCGCCCCCACTAGTAAACTTCGCTCCATTCCCATTCCCGAGGGCCCGCAATGTCCTGCTCTGCCCTCGTTAAATTCTATTTCATGTCAATTTGTACTGTTGCACACCTGTTATAATATATATTTTTGGGGCGAGCTCCCCTCCCGTTATAATATCTCCAGTTTTCTCCTTTTTTACACCAATGCAAAACACGTGGCAACCAACAAATCCTAAGGTTAGAAAAATCACATGTCAAATACCACTTTTTTCTCTCAATTTTTTCTCTTTCCTTCTTCTTCGCATCTTTCCCCAACATCCCCACCCTAAACGGACCTCACCTACCTGAGCATTAGATGTGTCCAAATTGGCAGATCGACACTTGATGGCAATGGCTTTGAACTAGAACTGTGGGTTTCACAGCTAAGATTGGCATAGCAAAACAAGAAACCATGGCTGTTTGGATTGACATGGTGGGTTTCATGGCTATGCTGCTATGAGCATCGATGCTCGTTCTGGTGGAGGCGTGTGAAATTGAGGTCCTCCGGCGGCGAGCTTGGGGAGGTGAGACATCGGGTTTGATATGGATTTCTGGCCGTGGGAGTTCCGATGGGTTGTGGGTTTGGCATGAGACTTCTGAATATGCTTTGAAAGCTGTGAAAGAATCAGCCATGGAAGCTTTGAAAGCTTCCTCTCCTTCTTCAAAGCTTTGAAAGCAGCCATGATGTACTTCTCTAATCTTTTATTCCTTAATTTTTTTTTATTCATTTATCCAATTATTTGGCTTTTCTCTTCACATTCAAATCACAATTTAATAAAAACCAAATCAAAGCCCCAATTCATTGTTCTGTTCTCCAACAAAAGTTGTTCCATCAAGCTTTGAAGCTCTTGAAAGAGTTCTTGAGCTTCCTAGATATGGGTCTGGAGTGGCTGATCATTTTGTGATAGTGGAAACCATCAAAATATGATTTTGAAAGATCATTTTTCTTAACGGGGTGGGCTCCCCTCCCGTTGTAATACCTCCAGTTTTCTCATGTTTTTACACCAATGAAAGACACGTGGCAAGCAATAAATCCTAAGGTTAGAAATAAGCCACATAATTTTCTCTCCCTTTTAATCCTTTTCAGTTTTCAATAAAAAAAATTCTGGGTTTGCTTCAATCACCTGTTAAGAAAAATGATCTTTCAAAATCATATTTTGATGGTTTCCACTATCACAAAATGATCAGCCACTCCAAACCCATATCTAGGAAGCTCAAGAACTCTTTCAAGAGCTTCAAAGCTTGATGGAACAACTTTTGTTGGAGAACAGAACAATGAATTGGGGCTTTGATTTGGTTTTTATTAAATTGTGATTTGAATGTGAAGAGAAAAGCCAAATAATTGGATAAATGAATAAAAAAAAATTAAGGAATAAAAGATTAGAGAAGTACATCATGGCTGCTTTCAAAGCTTTGAAGAAGGAGAGGAAGCTTTCAAAGCTTCCATGGCTGATTCTTTCACAGCTTTCAAAGCATATTCAGAAGTCTCATGCCAAACCCACAACCCATCGGAACTCCCACGGCCAGAAATCCATATCAAACCCGATGTCTCACCTCCCCAAGCTCGCCGCCGGAGGACCTCAATTTCACACGCCTCCACCAGAACGAGCATCGATGCTCATAGCAGCATAGCCATGAAACCCACCATGTCAATCCAAACAGCCATGGCTTCTTGTTTTGCTATGCCAATCTTAGCTGTGAAACCCACAGTTCTAGTCCAAAGCCATTGCCATCAAGTTTCGATCTGCCAATTTGGACACATCTGATGCTCAGGTAGGTGAGGTCCGTTTAGGGTGGGGATGTTGGGGAAAGATGCGAAGAAGAAGGAAAGAGAAAAAATTGAGAGAAAAAAGTGGTATTTGACGTGTGATTTTTCTAACCTTAGGATTTGTTGTTTGCCACGTGTTTTGCATTGGTGTAAAAAAGGAGAAAACTGGAGATATTATAACGGGAGGGGAGCTCGCCCCTTTCTTAACAGGTGATTGAAGCAAACCCAGAAAATTTTTTATTGAAAACTGAAAAGGATTAAAAGGGAGAGAAAATTATGTGGCTTATTTCTAACCTTAGGATTTATTGCTTGCCATGTGTCTTTCAATGGTGTAAAAACATGAGAAAACTGGAGGTATTACAACGGGAGGGGAGCCCGCCCCATCTCTTGGAATCTTTTTACATATTGATTTATGTGTTTTGACTTTTATATCTCTTAGTCTAAGAGACTGTCTTTTATGTGGACTATATTTTTCTATTGAGATATGCTGTAAAATTGTGTGGTGTCAATAGTGGGACTGTGGGAAGTTGGCAGAAGCAGTTGATTGGATAACACTATTGGTATTTGGTAGTGGGGTAACAGTTGGTGTGGGGTAATGGGCAAGTGTGGCTGAATAATTAAACAAAAACAAAGACAGAACAATTGCATAAAATGTCACACAAACTTAACTAAATAAAATTGTGACACTTACCCACATTTAGTGACTCATAGTGCTATAACTAGCTAATAAATTGATAATATATAAATTTATAAATTGCAAACCGATTAATTATAAATTGATAAGTAATGAATTTATACCTTTAGAAAAGTAAAAAATTTATACTTAATGCATTATGCATAGTGCTTATATTCATGTATACTTTGTAATAATAATTATTCCTTCTATGACAATCATTGATGATTTTTTTTTATTTAATAGAATGTCTAGTTCCCTTTTCATAGATGATTGAAATATAATATATAAGAAACGGTAGTTTTATTTGTTAAAAATACTAAATAAATACTTATTTGGATTTTTATGAATTTTTTTTTTTTTTTTTTTTGTTTAAACTTCTGCCCCTCTCAACTAAGAATTTTGGCTCCGTCCCTGAATACATGTTTTCAAAAAAAAAAAAAAAAATTCATGTGAAAAAACACGGGTTAACTTGCAACTCCATTGACTCGACCGGACCACCCGTTTGCCATGTCTACTTCTTGTTCTGGTTGTATACTATTCATAGGAAATTACAACTTAAAGTCAAAACTACACCCATATCTCCCCCCGCCCCCACAAATAAAACACCCCCTAAAAAAAGATGAAGAAATGGAGGAATATGTCAATATTGCAACAAGTCAACAGCTGTTGCCTTGATCCATAATAAATAAATGTTTTCTTCTCTGTTATTGTTTGAATACAACAGACAACTTTGAATCTACATTAATGCCTATTTTTCCTTATATATCGCAACTAAGAATGTCAATTTTGTACTGGAGACTATATCGATTTAGTCAATAGAATAATATATTTTGGTACCGATCAGTACTGGTGTACCGTTTCGGAATTACCATTAATTATATAATAATTATATTATCAATAATAGGTATACGATTTATACATTAAAAAAAAAAAAAAAAAACATTACCATTGTACAATTTACATAGTTTGTTTGTCTTTTTTTTTTTTTTTGATAGGCATTGTTTATAACTCTAATATATTTATATATATATATATATATATATATATAACACTCATGTAAGTACTTTTTTTGGAGTTAAAGATTGAAATTGTTCTCATATTGTAAGAGCAAACAAATACTCCCCAAGCCACGTGTCCATTCGGATGGGTTAAAAATGAACAAAAGGACTAGTCTCTTTCACTTCCCATCAGACCACAAGTTTCAAAATGAGCATAATAGATATCCACGGAGGAAAAAACAAGGAAAAGAGGGGGAACCGGGGAAGAGCAAAAAGTGAAATAGGAAAAAAAAGATAAAAAGATAAAAAGAAAGAAGTAAAAGAAGGAGAAGCAGGTGATGAGGCGACAAACTTGAAACTGAGAACTGAGAAACAGCAGCAGCTTGGTCGATCTACAATGACTAGTGAGAAAATTTTTCAAAGATTTTAATAAGTTTCAACTTCTTCTTCTCTTGTTATTCTTTTTCTAAGCCCTCCCTTAGAGGTTTTGGTTTCGGCCCGGTATCAAATTACCGGCCGACATCCGGAATTTACTCCGGTATGGCCGGAACAACTCCGGTACGGCCGATATTTTAGCCGGAACGAAATAGTAGATTTTCTGTACCGGCCAAGGTTCCGGCACGGTAAATACCGGCCGCACCGGCTGGTACGGTACGAAATTAACTCCACTGATCCCAACACAAAAGAAGAAAAACTAACACTCGGTAGACATCAGATTAATCTACTTACTTTTCACCAATAAGATTGGTTAAAAGCACAACTGTCAAAAGCCTTCCTGTTCTGCATTCATTCAACAATAAAGCTTCATGAAAAAAAGGAAAATTCTGGACATTTCCAAGAATTACAAATCCTTCCATTTTTCCCTGTAATATTTGTTGGCCCAAATGTCTAAACAGGAATTTGAATACAGGAAAAAATAGTAAGCTTTTTTGATACATCGATAATTGGGGGTGGGGGAATTCAAAACCTAGACATCTTCGTGGGAAAAAACTATAAACTTTGTGATATTGCATAAGCCTGAAAAAAACACAGATAATACTCTCTTTGATGGACAAAAACTAAACTATTAGTTTTTGGATAGTAAACCTCAAATCCACGAGGGGTTCTTCGAATTCACAAGGTGATAGACTGGAATACATCAGAGAAAGAATTTAACAAAAAGTCTGTATTTTATTAATAATAATTTGATTTGCCTCTGACGGCTACAAAACATATAAATACTAAGAAAGTAAAACCTTAGGATCATTAGGAAATGTCTGAAACCCCAATTTGCACTAATTACGCGATTAGGTGACAAAATGCCAAAATTTATCAAAAGTGGCAAAATTGAGTTAAATATAAAATCATAAACTAATAACCTTTAGGGTCATCCCAAAACAAGCGGAACCTTGTTTTGACTTTTGAACAAAAAGTTATTAAGGAAACAAAAATTATAATAAACGACAAAATCGCAATTTTCAGGAGCTAAAAAGAGGAATTTGCAAATTTCAGGGGTACCTCAGGGCAAAACGATGACTACTGCTGATAAGGCCATTTGCTGTAGCTTGGCAAATTTCATGTGATTCTAACTCCGAGGTCCATGATTTTTATTAGTGTCTTTTTGCCTTGCACGATGATTTCAGGTGTGCGTAAATGTCCAAAAAGGCCATGACGATCTGTTCTACGTCACTTTGCAATAACCTAACATCATCACAAAATGACAGTGAACATATAAATTTCCTTGCTTGAAAGCCAAGAGAAGCTTCTTGTGTCGAGGTATGTGCGTGTTTGTTTTTGCCTGTGCATATCATTTGCACCTTTGAAATAAAAAGAAAGAAAACAATATACAATTTTGTATGACTTCATTCATGAACAAAGCGATAAAAAATCTGATATTATTAATTTTGGGAGTGGGACATGCCCCAGCTCACATCTAGTGACATTACATCCTCTACCTATTTTAGATTGCTCCTTGTATTATTATTTGGAAAATGCTATAAATATAAACTTTTTTACAAAAATTTTTACAGACTGCTAATGTGGTGAGTGATTATTCATAAATAAAAAAGTAATGTTATTGACGGGCTCAGATAAGAACAAGTAAGAAGTTGACCACAACAATAGTTTGTAAAAATGTTGTAAAATAGTTTGTGCCTGTATCATTATTCTTATTATTTTGGTAGAAGTAGGACATCAATAGACGTGGCAAACTAGCGGGTCGATACGAGTCAGGTTGACCCGTATTTTTTCACATGAAATTTTTTTTAAAACAAAAATATGTATTTGCCACTTGGAAAGTCATGCAACAAATTACTTGATGTAAAATACATTACTTTGAATTCACCACTCATGTAAAAAATTAGCTCAGCTAAACAAATTAATATACTTATTCAATAATTTTAAAATTATACAAATCCCATCATTACTAATCAAAACAAAATAGCACAAAGGATAATTAAAACAAATATACAAGTTTCATTTTTACACAATATCAACATCCCAAAATATTTATAAAAAAAAATTACAAATGCCTTATTGGATAACTAATTTGACAATGAATAAAAAATGAAGTATAAGAAATTTACAATCTTGAAAACTAATTTTATAATCTAATATCAATTGTGATTGATACTCTGTACACACAAAATTCGTAAAGGATAAATCACACAATCGTGAAATTGTGTAACAAATTATCAATTTATATTGATTTGAATATATGTGAGTACAATTCTCTGTGTGACTCTTTACAATGAAAGAATACAATAAAACTCCTCTGATTTGATCTCCAAGAAACTTTATGATCCGAAGGACTATGAAGCTTGATCTTGAATCGTGCCTTAATGTCTCCAAGTTGAATGAGTAGTTGAACGTACTGGATTTGATGCGAGAGCTGTTGGCTTGATCTCGATTTAAATTGAAGGGAAATCCCTACTTTGATTTGAAGAAGTAGGAATGAGCTTAATTTTTGAGGGAGTAAGGGTGCTCTTTTGGACTTAGAAATGACTCTCTATTTTAACAGAATGTCAATAGGGTTTTTCTCTCTAAATTTCTGTGTTCCCTTTTCTCATATGAAAAACCTCTATTTATAGGAAGCTCAATGGTCTTTAATTTGGAATTTTTCTCTTAGCATTTATTGAGAGTTAATTACAAATTTTGAATTTAAATTCAAATTTAACTTTAATTTTGGACTTGCATTTAATAAGAACATTCCATGTGGGTTTTTTCTTTTGACATTGCCACATGGCTTTCTTTATTTGATGTTGCCACGTGGCTTGGACACGTGTCATTTTTTATGAGAGTAGTGGTGACTCAAAGACTTTGACATGTGGATTGATTTTATTTGTTGATTGTCCACCGTTGACACATCATCAATTGGGAATTAATTTGATTATAAATATTTGATCATGATTAATCAGATGGTTGTGAATGCATCATAAAATTTTGATGTCTACATACTTTATTTCAATTTAAGAATATACATTAAAGTTTGATTGTTTACTTATTTATACATGGTCTCTTTTATGAATATCACGTCATTGTTAAGCAACACACACTCTAGAAAGTATCATAATTTATTTTGAAAATTCGTTTATTTTGAACATAAATTGTTAAAAAATATATCTAAGCATCCATAATTTATGTTAATTTCATTAATATACTTTGGTTTCACTCTTTTTACACTTATGAATGTTTCTCATACATGCCTATAATTTTAAATATATGTTTTTAACTCTACTGTAACTAAATTTTCTTGGCATGTACTTTATTATTTGATATCTACAAATTTTTACTCATTACAAAATACCTCAGTCATTCATCTTTCAATTCGTTTGCATGGAGTTACGTACATGTTTCAATTGTTTCCTTAAAGTCATTGTATCTAAATGATATTAAATATATATATATATATATATATATAAATAGAGTTATCCAACAAATGTTAAAAATTTGATAATAATAATAATAATAATAATAATGTCCATTATATATTGCCAATTGAGTTTGATTTGTGTACTATAAAGCTCACAACAAACAATTAAATCAATGATGTCTTAATTTTATATACCAAAAAAAAAGTTTTAAAAATGGGTCAGGTCATGGATTAACTTGTTTTTACTTCGGGTAAAAAAATTTGGGTTCGTGTATTTTTGGATCGGTTGGGTCAATAAATTTTGACCTGTGTTGCCATGTCTAGACATCATACATATGCATTTAAATTTTATGATAAATTTTCAATCAAATGACCAATTGATCCCTTTCTTCTTATTAAAAAAAAAAAAAAAAATCCCTTTCTTGTGACTTGAGAGAAATTTGTTTAAGTTTCTTGCAAGCTTTTTCATGCTATCTTGGAAAATAATGGAGTTTTTAAGTTTTAACTAGTCTATTCTTGTAAACTTTGTCAATTTTAACAAGTGAACCAAGATGTTCAGTCTGAAGGGAATTATTTTCCCAATGCTATGATACAATGAACTCAAGTAGCGTCACTGTGATCACTATATCCCATTGAGCATGAAGAGGTCTGTTACTTGATGTTGGAAAAAGGTATTTCAAACTGGCTATATGTCTTTTTATTGAGTTAAAATTGTGAAAATCTAATCATTGGATTGCATATTCTTGTTAAATTTTTTATACTTGCAAAATTTCAAAAAGATCAAATATCAATTGCTATATTATCAATCAAATGTTCAATTTTTTTTTTTTTGTCTAAAATTATGCATAAAAAATAAGTTTATTGATCGAATAGTAAATAACATCTAATTTAAACGAAATTTAACATTTATACTAAAAACATAAAGAACATATAATTCAACAGTTAAATTTTCAAAATTTACACCAAATAAAAATAGATATGAGAAGCAAGGACAGATCTCAATAGAGGGCTGGCGAAGTAGAGCAATTTTTTTTTTTCTTGAAAATCCAAACTAGTATTCATATAGTATATTAGTATCAATAATGTTTAATAAAAAATATTGTCAACAAATGAAAAAACGCAAAATAGATGTTTCTTAATATATTGCAATATAATCTATCAAAATAGGACTTGATTATTTTGGTTTGGTCAAGGAAATTAAATATTTTGATATCGGTCAATAGCGGTGTACCATTTAAGTATTATTGTTATTTTTATAAATGATATATAACTTTGTTTTTTGAAAAATTATTAGTTTACATTACACTATGTACCCGTTTGGTTTCGACGTTTACTGCGTTTCAGCGTTTGCATTTTGGACATTGGACCCACGCTACAGTTGCACGCAGTAAACGCGTCCTTCTTCTTCTTTTTTTTTTTTTTTAGCCGTTAACGTTGACTTTTCCTGTGAACAGTGCACCTGTGTACTGTTCATGGATCCCACAAACTTCATTTTTCGACAACTTTTTTATTAAAAATGGGTCTCACAGTACTATTCACACATTTAAAAATTATTTTGCTACAGTGTTTTCAGTTTCAGTTTTCAATTTCAGCAAAAATAAGCTCAATCCAAACGGCCCCTATATATCCATGTAAAATTTACATTAGAGACTAAATAAATTTGTACAAAATTATACACATTTATAAAAAGTATACAATATTATACACATGTTTTTAATTTAAAATTTAAATCTTATATTGACACTTCCTTTTCTTTCTCTTGGTCACACAAATTCATGTACCCAATTTAATTGCCCACTTCGCCATCATTGTTATCCTTAGGGCATCTCCAGTAACTTCTCCAAATTTTTGTACTGTTTGGAGAATGAACAGTGACATTTAGCTTTTACCTACTCACTTTTTCAAATACACTTTCCAACAGATTTTCTATTTCATTCTCTATCTCATTTAAATATTATTTCTTCATGCATTGTTTATTCTTTTTTTAATCACCATTTATTCTTTTTTTAACAACTATATTTTTCAATGAGAAGTGTTATATTCACAACATTTACGCAATACTTTCACAACAAAATTTATGTGAAAAATTGTTACTAGTTCTAATTTGAACTCACCATTGAAATTATTTTTTTACTCGCCAATATTAACTAATAATAATTTGTTACTTAAAATTTATTGTGAAAATATTGTGGTAGTATTTTTCAATTATGATTTTTTATTTTTTATATTATTTTTCTTTCTTTCATTTCATTTTCATCCATTCACGTTTCATTTCTTTTTTTCTTTTTCTTGCTTTTCTCCTCCACACAAGTGTCCAGCCCCCCTTCTTTTATTTTCTTTTTCACCTCAAGAACATTCCAGCAACTCATTTGCTTCACATCAGAGAAAAGAGAGAGAGAGAGAGGGCAAGCCGGTGGAGATCGAGGTCATCGAAAGGACAAGCCGGTGGAGATCGGCGTTCACCATGCGGCACTACCACCTCCGCCACCCCACCGCCGCTCGTCCTCCTCCCCACCACTTGGGTCAGATTGGCGTTCCTTTTTTTTTTTTTTTTTTTTTTTTCATACTTGCTTGTTCTGATTCAACTTTATTTTAAGAATTGGATTTTGTTTTGTGTTTTGTGTTTGGATTATGTGAGAAACGGAGATAATGAGGGAAAAAAAGAAATCCGGGGGAGAGAAAAAGAATTGATATAATAGTAGCTGAGATAATTTTTTAAGCAAAAAAATTGATTTGAAGTTGCTACAGTGAGAATCCGTTGGAACATGAACAGTAACATTTGGTGTTCCAAAAATAAATATACAATGACTGTTGGAGATGCTTTTAGAAGGGCCCAATTAGATGTGAAAAAATAAAATAAAAACCAACACAAGTCAAAAAATAGTCAAAACATCCCACCTAGTTTTTTGAATCTAGTGCATTTTGTCAGAATTCATGACTTAAAATTTAGCAACACATCACAGCCACACATTTTGAATATAAGATAAGAAAAAGCGACAGCAGCTACTGGAGGGAGTAAATGCATTTCTCCCATGAAAACTGAAAACTAAAGGTTTGTTTGGTAAGAAACTTTTAATAATGTTGTTATTTTGTAGAAATATATATGGGTAAAAAAGTTTAATGCGTGCTTGGGTGGAGGAGACAAAGTGACAACAACTATTGAAAGGTGAATGAGACCTTTAGTTTTTAAAGGGAGCAGAGGATCATGTTTGGGGAGCAGAGGAGATTTTTATTAGGTACAAATTCAAAAATCTTTTAAATATATATATATATATATATATATAGATAAAACTTATGTACAGTACTTTAGATGTTGTTCCTTAAGTTCTACCATGCATTGGTGGAGACAGAGGGAGGCGGGGGGAGGGGGGGGGGGGGCACCTGCCCCCTGACTTCTCCTAAAAAATTTTAGTAATAGTAGTCTAAAGTAGTTACATTCTAACATGGAGGAAAGAAAATTGAAAAAAAGGGCTTCTACTTGGTTGAAAGTCACCAAACCATTGCTTTTGTCTTGTCCTACTGCAACTTGCACCTATTTCACTATTTTTTATTTTTTATTTTATATCATTATTTACACCATTTTTAATATTTATGATACTTTTCACAGCATTTTATTCTTGAATGATGCTAGAGATATTACAAATTTTACTACTTATATCTTACAAATTGGCATGTCACCAATCACAAAAAATAATTTCTAACATTTATTCATTATATTTTTTAAGTAACACTAATCACATTCTTACTCCATCAATTTATAAATTTTTTAGTAGCTATGAATTGGTTATTTTTGTTTATTTATTTTAATAATATGAAATATATTCATATTTGCTTACAACTGTTTATTTATTTTGTTATTATTGTTGGTTAATATTTTTTAGATTAATTTCACTTTTAATATCATCTTTTAATTTTGCCCCCTCTAGACTAAAATTCTGCCTCCGCCACTGCTACCATGTGACTATTTAACTTAAAAAATATACTTCCATCCATGAGAAAAAAGCCACATAGCAGAATCTTAAAAGAAGAACATAAGAAATAGCACATAAGTACTGTACCTAAGTCTTGCTCTATATATATTACTAGGTTATTTTGCCATAAGCCCCAGCCATCAAATAGCTTTGTTCCCGATTAGCCGTTTGAAGGATTTCTCTTCAAACTATTGAGAGAAATTTTGTTTGTTGCTGTATTATTAAGAGCATTCGTATAGTGTGCAAAAATTGTTTGTGCATAAAAATCTAATTTTTCTATTTTACATACTCATTTTTCAAAACATCTCACATTAGATTATCTATTTTACACTACATTTTATTAAAATATTATTTTTATTTTTTATTTTTTAAATTTACACACACTAACAACTATCCACGCTCTTCTTTCATTCTAAAATACTCAAAGAAAAAATAAAATATAAAATACAAAATAAATAATGACTATTGTGGGGGGTAAAATCTGTCAGCTGATGTTGGGCCGTAGTTCATGTACCAAGCCCAGCCACTATAAGAAGAAAAGGCATGGGCGTAGGATATCCCATCCCAACCATGATGGGCCGGGCCTGCTTAGGGGCGTCCGAGGAGGAGTGCCTCCTCGGACTCGCCAATTAAGTGTCCAATTCGCACTCCATACCTGGCGAAAGGTCACCCAATACGAAGGAACAGTGCGTGACGTTCAGGAAGGGGGGCAACCACAACTGCCGCATTAAATGCCAAGGAACTACTTTTCCAGCCGCATTAATGTGGAAGGGATAGGAACGCAGAATCATCTTGGCCAGTGCAACTCACAGAAAAGAAGAAGGATGACCTATGGGACAGGCACTCAAGTGGAGGGTCAGATGGTTGACAAGTGTAGGGACATGATCTTAGGAAGGATGCTATATAAGAGAAGGAGATCCCCATGGAAAAAGGATCACAAGCTGAAGGAAGAAAAAGAAGGAAGAGAAAGATAGAGAAGGAGAAAAGAGATAAAAGTATATGAAACAGCCTCAGGGACCACTACTCCAAAGGTTTGAAGGGATATCCTTACGTCCAACTGGTTGCATGGCATGGTCGTAACTGCGTTTCCTCTGTCAAAGACCTAGTTCTGTAACCTACTCTCTACAAATTCATTGTTAAGGGACTTTTGGGCCAGAATCACCTGCCTGTTGGGCCTGAGCCCCAAAATCGTGCCCCTACAACTATGTAAATTTACACAATTAAGAGAGCAACAATGCATAATTTACACAATTTTGGCCTGTGTGATGATGGTAATTTTTGGACAAAAACGTATAAATTTGACATTTTTATTATTATAGGGTCATGCTAACGAGTATCATTGGTTAACAATCCAGTTAAAGAAAATTTTTATGGGAAAAGAAAAAAAACGAGTGCCCTTGGTTAACAATCCAGTTAAAGAAAGTTTTTATGAGAAAAGAAAAAAAAAAGTAATTAATATTTTGACAGCGTTTTTCATTTCTCATAAGAGCGATGTCAAAACTTTCCTAAAATGGATTGTAAACCAATGTCCTAAGGTCACTCGTTAGCATTTCCTTTATTATAAACATTCTAATGACTTTTTTTCTTTTTAAATCATTCTAATCACTTGAGTGCTTAGGTATTGATATATTGATACATGGTCATTAAACTTGATATGAGCAGGGCATACGACCAGTTGGAATGGGGGTATTTTGAAAATGTCATGAGAAAAATGGGCTTCAATGAGAGGTGGATTGGATCGATCATGGTATGCGTGAAAACAGTCACTTACTCCATCATGGTTAACGGTGAACCCCAAGGATTAATTCACCCCACTAGAGGAATTCGCCAAGGAGACCCATTATCTCCTTTCCTCTTCCTTCTTTGCACGGAAGGTCTCTATGGCCTCATTCAACATGCAGCAAGTGTAAGGGAGATAAAAGGTTTCTCTCTTTGTCGGAGGGGTCTAGCACTAACCCATCTTTTGTTTGTAGATGATAGCCTCCTCTTTTGTAGGGCAACGGGAGAAGAATGCAGAAAAATCATTGACATCCTTGAGACTTACGAAGGAGAATCGGGGCAAAAGGTGAACAAAAACAAAACAGCCATATGTTTTAGCAAATCTACCGATGAAACAACCAAACAAGAAATCAACGTTGCCTTGGGTCTACAAGAAATTGTACACTTTGAGCAATACCTTGGGTCGCCATCTTTGGTGGGTAGGAGGAAGAAGGAAGGGTTCAATTTCATTAAAGAAAAAATATGGCGTAAGTTATAAGGTTGGGAAGGAAAGCTCTCATCTCAAGCCGGACGTGAGGTCCTTATAAAAGCAGTCATTCAAGCCATACCAACATATGCTATGGGATGTTTCAAACTCCCTTTAGGTCTTTGCCATGAAATTGAGACCATGATCAAGAAATTTTGGTGGGGTCAAAGGGGGGAGAAAAGGAAGATACATTGGTTGAAGTGGGATGAGTTAACTAAATCAAAATTGGAGGGGGGTATGGAATTTAGAGACATTGCCATGTTCAATGATTCCTTGTTGGCAAAACAAGCTTGAAGACTTTTGAAAAATCCCGAGTCCTTATTTTACAAAGTCTTTAAGGCTCGTTTCTTCCCAAATTGTACAATTATGGAGGCTAAACACACTAGTGGGGGTTCACATGCTTGGAATAGCATCCTACATGGAAGGGATGTCTTACTTAGGGGCTGCCGTTGGAAGATTGGGAATGGCAAGGCAGTGAGTATATGGCAACACCATTGGTTGCCAAGGAAGCATCCACCACAAGTTCTCTCACCTATGGTTGGTACATTGGCTGATGCAAAAGTGGCAACTTTGATTGAGGAAACTTCTAGGCAGTGGAACCATGAGATGATTGATGGTATTTTCACCCCTTTGGAGGCAGAGCTAATCAAAGCCATCCCACTGTCACGGTGTGAGGCAGAGGATAGTTTGTTTTGGCCTTTCACAAACAATGACATCTATACTTCCAAGTCCGGGAATAGGTTCTTGAAAGCTGAAGATCAATCTGAGGTTGAAGAGGAGCAAAGGGCGCAAGAGAGACATCTATGGAGGAAAATCTGGTCTGTTCAAGTTCCTAACAAAATCAAAAACCTGATGTGGAGGGCATGCTGAAACTCTCTGCCCACAAAGGAGAATCTGGTGCGCCGAATGATCTTTGACAGCCTGACCTGTGATCGTTGCAAACAAGCTTCAAAGTCTGCTCTTCATGCTATGTGGTCTTGCCGAGAATTAGATGTGGTTTGGGAGAATGATATGCAGTGGCAGTTCAGAAGAAACCACACCTTTGTGGACTTCAAAGAGCTATTATCGTGGCTCATTACCAACCAGCGAGTCCTGGAGTTTTTCTTCATCTCAGCTTGGCTGATCTGGACTCAAAGGAACCGGATATGTTTGAACAAAACCACCGTTAGCTCTCATCAAATTGCTGCAACGGCAAGAGAGCATCTTGTTGAGTTTGCACAGACTATTACCACACCTCAGTTTCCATAGGTTATAGCCACTCCCTCTCAGACCAGATGGCGTCCTCCATCTCAAGGATTGGTGAAAATTAATTGTGATGGTGCTACTTTCAAAAACCAGAACAAATCGGGCATTGGCGTGGTGATCTGCAACAAAAATGGTATGGTTTTGGTTTTAATGGCTAAATAGTTACCACAGCTATACACGGCTCTGGAGATTGAGGCCATGGCAGCTTCAATAGCGCTGTCCTTTGCTACACAGGTGGGATTTCACAACGGCATCTTGGAGTCTGACTCACTGGTGTTGGCTACTGCATTGGTCAAGAACAACACCTATCTTTTCACGGATTGTTTGTTAATGGATGATATTAGACTTAATGCTAATTTTTTTAATCAATTACTTTAATCTCATGTAAAGAGAGAGGGTAATAAGGTTGCGCATAAGTTAGTAAGACATGCTTTTTGTATCTTAGATTTTTCGGTGTGGATGGAGGATGTTCCACCACCCATACGTTCTGTTGTCCAAGATGACATTGTTGGATTTCTTAATAAAGTTTGATGTATTTCCCTCTCAAAAAAAAAAAAAAAAAAAGTCTCCATGTTATATACAACCACGTGTGAAAATGTGTTGGACATAGACACCAAAAATGAGTATGAGAGAACTCAGAGAGAGAACGTCTGAAGAGGAGGATACGCTAGTGAGGAGCACCAAAAAATTCAAGGATGACAGATCTGTACCACCTGAAACGCCTGCACTGGGAGCTGGGTTAACGAAACAGAGTGCTGGAAGCTATAAGGATAGATTGTTGGGATCCATTCCTGGGGCGTATGAGCAAGCTTTTGGCCTAGATTCAGCCATGCATGAAGATTATGAATCTGATGCAGAAGAGACAAGTCTAGAGGAGGGGGTGGCAGCAGTCGAGGTATCCAAAGAAGATAAAGCAAGGATGAGAACCCCATTGAACTTGACACTCATTGTGAAAATGTTTGGTAGAAATGTTGGATTCTTATATCTATCAACCAAAATCCGGTCACTGTGGAACCCCATGGGTAAGATGGATTGTATTGATGTAGGGCATGATTATTTTTTAATTAGATTCGAACTCCAAGCTGATTTGGAAACAGTCCTCAGGGGTGGGTTGTGGTTTGTGGGGTCACAATTCCTTGCGATAAGACAATGGGAACCAGACTTTATTGCATCTAGTGCAACCTTTCCTCTGTGGCAGTATGGGTTAGGCTTCCAGAGCTTCCCATAGAATATTACGAGCCTATTATGCTGAGAAAGATTGGCCAATCTATAGGACCTGTGTTAAGGATTGATGCTTACAGTCAGAAGTTCAAGGGGTAGATTCACCAGACTTTGTATTCAGGTGAACCTGGAAAAGCCACTTATTAGAAAAGTAATGGTGGGCAAGTTGGCCATAAAAGCACAATACGAAGGGATTAACTCCTTGTGCTTTGCATGTGGGCGCATTGGGCATCAAAAAGAAGCTTGTCCTGCGCTAATTAAGCATGCTGATATACAAGTCCCACAGGAGAATGTCAAGTCTGCCGAACTTGAAAAGGAAATGGAACCACCACCAGCAGAGGTTTATGGGGAGTGGATGGTTGTAACAAGGAAGAAGAAGCTTCATGTGAATGTCAGAGGGTCTACTGAGAGGTCAAATCAACATGGGGCTGAGGGTAAGTTTATGTCATGTAGACTACCTCAAGACGCTAACCTAGAGCACAATGATGGTAAAAGAAAGGCCCTTGCCAGTTCAAGTAATTGGAAAAACAAAGAAAGTGGGGAGGTGGGGTCAAGTAACCAAGAAACAGTAAGAATAGCCCAAAAAGGTAAAGGAAAAGGGAAAATCTCAAGTTAGACGATTAAATCCCAATGAGAACCTAACTACTCCAAAACCAAGGATGTGGAGGATAGTGCAATTTTTAACTTTAGTGCAGGTTGCAACAGTCCACCGCATAAGACTTTCAATGGGTATCCATATAGCTCCAAAAATAATACTTCCAGCTCCAAGAAAGCTTCGGTGTCTGGAAATGGCAACTCCCTCAGATCGGTGGGCAATCAAAATGAAAGGCAAGATCATCACGCTAGGGGACTTAACTATAAACGAAATTCGCAGAGATCCAACAATGCTAATGGGGTGGTACGTGACAGAATCAATGGAAGCATGGATGAACATCTTCCCACTAACGGAGCTAAGTCGATGGATGGGAGACCTACCGATGACAGACGAAGCATGGATGACAACCCCGAACCCATGGTGGAACTTCATCACAGATCGCCCATGCCTCCAACCGTTGGGGAAACACACCTCAGCTCACTCAAAGGAGCATTGGTTTCAGCCCCTCTCTGAACGATTACTCAGTTCCTTAGAGGAGAAGCACCAGAAGCTAGAGATCAAACAGAGAAAGATTTTGCAAGAAACTCCCATAGAGTTTGTAATGATGGGGAACCTATTCACGGTGAAGCTTCTACAGTTCTCTATGAAGAACATTGCATGCACACTGGTCACCAGGACCAACCAAGCTCCGTTGGGCATTCTCAAGCACTTGATCAACCTCTTTCCAGGGATCCTGGACAAGAAGACAGATTTGACTCAAGTATGGATGTTGAGGGAGGTGGGGGAGGAGCCATCTCCAACTTGGTTTGATTCCAGGACCAATCTTTGTCCAATAATGAATATCATTACCTGGAACTGTCGGGGTACAATGAAACCCAACTTTAAGAAAACTCTTCTTGATCTGGTGGCTTGGCATAGGCCTATTATTATGGCAATTACTGAAACTCGTATGGGTGGAGACCAAGTTGATGCAATTATCCAAACCCTGCCTTTTGATGGAGCTTACTCAACGGAGACCATTGGCTACGCGGGCGGGATATGGCTCTTATGGAATTCTGATTTTGTGGATGTTGAAATACTCACAGCAACAGAACAGGAGATTCATGCTCTAATCCGAGTAAAGTCCTCTTCCTTAACTTGGTTAATTAGTGCTATATATGCTAGTCCTAGATTTGCTAAAAGATGTATTCTATGGAATAACCTTAGAACTATAGCTAGTAGACATAACTTGCCTTGGCTTGCATTAGGAGACTTCAATGATGTATTATCAGAAGATGAGAAATTTGGAAGTAATGGGATTTGTGGCAGAAGGGTCAGAGCTTATCAAGAATGTATGAATGAATGCAAGCTTCTGGATTTGGGCTTTTCTGGGCCAAAATATACTTGGACAAACAAGAGGGATGTGTCCAACCTGATTCAGTAGAGGCTTGACAGAGGGTGGGCCAACACAAAATGGAAACTTAACTTTCCTGAAGCTGCTATTTCTCACCTTCCTAGAATTAATTCGGACCATTGCCCTGTCCTATTAAATTTGGAAGGTCTTATTATGGGAAGGGGGGAAAGACCATTTAGATTCCAACCTTTTTGGTTAAGCCATCCTGAATTCCCAATAGTTGTTAGACAAGCTTGGGAAGGAAATGAGCATCAATTGCCCTCTGCTATTGTTGAATTTGCGGTTTTAGCTAGAATATGGAATAAAGAAGTGTTTGGGAACATTTTTTGGAAAAAGAAGAACCTTATGGCTAGGCTGCTGGGGGTCCAAAGGGTTTTAGCTAGTCAACCATCACAGAGAATGATCAATCTACAAAATGTTTTAACTGATGAGCTCAATGGTATTCTTGCTATGGAAGAAGAACCATGGGCTATGAAGTCTAGGACTAACTGGCTCATACAAGGAGAAAGGAATACTACTTACTTTCACCTATCTACACTGGCTAGACGTAGTAGGAACCGTATTGTGAGCGTAAAAAATTCCATGGGAGATTGGATTACTGAGATTGAGGAGGTCAAAGATGTTTTCCAAAAAGGCTTTGTAAATCTATATCAAACTGAACAATGTTGCTGCAATTGGGAATGCCCCACCCTTGATGCTCTGGGCAGTAGACTGTCAGAAGAGGATGCTGTGAGAATTGCATCTCCTCCATCAGATATGGAAATTTTGAAAGCACTGAATACTATGAAGCCTTTTAAAGCGCCTGGAGTAGATGGGCTACATGCAGGTTTTTTTCAACGCTTCTGGATGAGTGTGGGGGAATCTGTCAAGGAGGAGGTGAAGGGTATTTTTTCTAGCTGCTGTATACCCTCATACCTAAACCAAACATTAGTGGTGTTAAGCCCTAAAAGAGATGGGGTTGAATCCATTGGCCATTACAAACCTATCAGCCTATGCAACACGGTTTACAAAATTGTTACAAAAATTCTAGTTCTTCGGCTTAAAACAGTCATAGCTTCTTTGGTTTCTCCTGTTCAAACAGCCTTTATTGGGGGAAGAAGGGGCACAAACAACGTCATCATTGCTCAAGAACTTGTCTACTCTCTAAATCAGAAGAAAGGGAAGGAGGGATACATGATTATTAAGATTGATCTAGAAAAAGCTATGACCGCTTGGAATGAAGCTTTGTGAGAATTTTGCTAAATAATATTGAGTTTAGTCAAGAGACCATCAAGCTAATTATGAGCTGTATTTCATCTACTTCCACATCTATTTTGGTTAATGGTAGTAAGATGGAACAATTTAAACCTTCGAGAGGCATTCGTCAAGGTGACCCCATCTCACCCTATATATTCATTCTTTGCATGGAATTCCTTGGGGCTCTTATTAATAAGAAATGTGCAGACAAAGAGTGGGACAAAGTTAAAGCTTCGAGAGGTGGTCCTGGATTCTCTCACATGTTCTTTGCAGATGATCTGCTTCTTTTTGCCAAAGCAAATACTCAAAACTGTAATGCAATTGAGGAGGTACTTGAAGAATTTTGTGGATTGTCAGGTCAGAAGGTTAGTCAAGAAAAATCAAAAATTTTCTTCTCCCCTAATGTTCCTGAAGACACCAGAGAGGCAATATGTAACCAGCTCCAAATTAAGGCTACTTGTGATCTTGGAAGATACTTGGGATTCCCTATACTTCACAAAGGTAGAAATAGTCGTGCCTTCCATTTTGTGATTGATAGAGTTCAAAGTAAGCTTGAGGGCTGGAAATCCAAGCTTCTATCACCTGCAGGCAGATTGGTACTTATTAAATCTGCTGCTACTCCGATCCCTGAGTACTTTATGCAGTGTATTTCTTTCCCTTCCAATGTTTGCAACTCTATTGACAAGATCATCAGGGACTTTTTATGGGGCTCTTCGCCAGAACATAGGAAAATGCATCTTGTGAATTGGAACAAAGTTACTCTCCCCAAGGAGCTTGATGGGTTGGGGATTGTGCGAATGAAAGCTAGAAACTTAGCCTTGCTAGCTAAACTTTGCTGGAGATTAGCATCAAATCCTGAAGCACCTTGGGCTTCAATGTTAGCAAAGAAATACCTCACTCCAACTAGGATTAATAACCTGAGAGTCTATAGACCTTGTTCTCGGGTTTGGACAACTTGTAAAGAGGGGGGGAAAATCTTCAATCGAGGGTTAAAATGGAATGTGAAGAACGGGAGATCAGTCCTATTTTGGAGGGATTTTTGGCTGCTATCCGGTGCTTTGAGACATCAAATGGTAGGTCCCCTCACAGTTAATGATGAGAAGCTCACAGTGAGAGATGTGCTCAACTCTAGGGGAGACCTTGAAAGTTGTATTTCCTTTACTATTCCTAAGAATATTCTACTCCAAATGAAAGCCATTCCTTTGGCTAATGATCCTAGTATGCAAGACACATTAATTTGGGCTTTCTCTAAGGATGGCTCATTTGATCTCAAATTGGCATACCTTTTGGCAAAAGATTTAAATCTTTTGAACCTTAATACTTCCAATGGAAATGGGTTTGGAAAGCAACTACCATACCTAGAATTAAGTTCTTTCTTTGGCTGTGTTACCATAAAAATATTCCAACTCGTGAAGTTTTAGGTTCAAGGGGCATAAATCTTGACACGGCATGTGAACTATGTGGCCTGGCTACGGAATCCATATCCCATGTCATAAGGGATTGTATCGTCGCAAAAAAATTTTGGAAGTTGCTTGGCATCCCTGATAAGCACCATGATTTCTTCCTACTCGATCTTGAGGAATGGATGAAAGTGAATTGCTCCTCAAAGAGTATATCGAGGCATCATCAGCTGCCTTGGAAGATAGTCTTTCCATTTGGTATTTGGCAATTATGGAATCAAAGGAATTCTTTTCTATTCTCTTCTGGTACGGTGACTAGAAACATCCAGGACCTTTGCATTAAAAAGAGTGCTGAATTCTTTGCAATTGTCGGTGCTAAACCCAACAAGAATTCGAGAACAAATATTCAGGTGAAGTGGACCAAACCTCCTGTGGGGTGGCTGAAACAAAATACGGATGGATCTGCTATTGGTAATCTTGAGGAAGCAGGTGGTGGAGGGCTGATCCGTAATGAGAATGGTGATTAGATTATGGGATTTGCTAGATCATTGGGAATTACTTGTAGAGTCATGGCAGAATTATGGGCTTTAAAGAATGGTCTCACATTAGCTTCTCAACTTAGAATTGCTGACATTTGTATTGAGCTTGATGCTGAGCTTATTGTTTTACTTCTCAATAATTACTCGATAAATAATCTCATGCTAGAGCCTTTGCTTGGTGATTGCAGGACCCTATTGAAGAAATTCCATAGTACAAATGTCCAGCACATTTTCAGGGAGGCAAACCAAAGTGGTGATGCATTGGCTAAGTTTGGAGCCACCCTTTCGTCGGATTTTGTTAATTTTGTTAACCCACCGCCTGTGGTGGAGGATTTGCTGGCTTTTGACAAAGCCGAGTTTTTTTGTAACAGACTTATTAGTACTTAATCTATTTCAGCGTTGGTTTACCAAAAAAAAAAAAAATGTGTTGGACATTGATGACAATGACGAGAGCAATTAATTACGTCCATGGTTGCTACTTGGACTTTTACTTATCAATAAAAGTGTCCTATTCTTATAGCCAACAAAAAGAAAGGTATTAGAAAATGAGTGTGGGGGTGTAGTTTATTTAAGCTTTTATTGATGGTTTGCTTAAATATACTTAAATCATAAAAAAGTAAGAAAAATTAAAAAAAATTAGGATTTTAAAAAATTATATATAAAAGCTAAAAAAAAAAAAAATATTAATTTATAATCCAATGTCAAATGGATACAAAGTATGTGTTTGGATATGACTGAAACTTGCGTTTACGTTTTCATTTCACGTTTCCTTCCTTTTTTTTTTTTCTTTTTTTTTTTTTCCAGCGCATGAACAGTGAATTTACTGTGC
Source organism: Quercus robur (assembly GCF_932294415.1). Taxonomy (NCBI): domain Eukaryota; kingdom Viridiplantae; phylum Streptophyta; class Magnoliopsida; order Fagales; family Fagaceae; genus Quercus; species Quercus robur. Next base: position 44,831,582 of record NC_065543.1, read on the forward strand.
AGAGACAAAAATTACTGTTCATACACTATAGTAGTACTGTTTACGTACTGTAGCAATACTATTCACGCATTTAAACATATTAAAAATGGATCTCACGGTACTTTTCACACATTTAAAAATTATTTTGCTACAGTGTTTTCAGTTTTCAGTTTTAGCAACAATAAGTTTAATCCAAACGGACCCAAAAACTTTTGAGAAATTTTTTTATTTAACATGGCTATCAAAGATTTTTAGATTTTGTAGCTGCCAGACATCTGTCTAAAAAAAAAGAGATAACGGGAGAAAATAAACCAAGAGGATCTGCGCCCATTTTGTACTTATAAATTACATACCAAAATTAATTTTAGACCTTTAAATTTACTTTCATCGAATAAGCCCTCTAAAACTTATCAATTAATGCTTCCCATTAGGGTAAGATTTTTGTCTCCAGGATAACGTGGGGATGGGTTTAGGCTATTTAGCCACACCCTGCACTACAATGGAAGAAAGTGGAAATTATTTTTGAAGGACTAGTCAATGTATGTTTTGTTATGTATTAAGAGTTTGGATTATATTGTTAATGTATTAAAGTATGAGTATTAAAGACTTTGTTTGTATTACTAAATAGTTAAATACATAAATATATATATATATATATATATTTTATTGTGATATTATTTTACTAAATACTTTGGATAATATTATCTACTCCTTATAATTTTTTTTTTTTTTGTAATTTCAAATATATTTATATTAATGAAATGAGTTTTATAAAAAAATATAGGGGCGGGCTCCCCTCCCGTTGTAATACCTCCAGTTATCTCATGTTTTTACACCAATGAAAGACACGTGGCAAGCAATAAATCCTAAGGTTAGAAATAAGCCACATAATTTTTTCTCCCTTTTAATCCTTTTCAGTTTTCAATAAAAAATTTTCTGGGTTTGCTTCAATCACCTGTTAAGAAAAATGATCTTTCAAAATCATATTTTGATGGTTTCCACTATCACAAAATGATCAGCCACTCCAGACCCATATCTAGGAAGCTCAAGAACTCTTTCAAGAGCTTCAAAGCTTGATGGAACAACTTTTGTTGGAGAACAGAACAATGAATTGGGGCTTTGATTTGGTTTTTATTAAATTGTGATTTGAATGTGAAGAGAAAAGCCAAATAATTGGATAAATGAATAAAAAAAAATTAAGGAATAAAAGATTAGAGAAGTACATCATGGCTGCTTTCAAAGCTTTGAAGAAGGAGAGGAAGCTTTCAAAGCTTCCATGACTGATTCTTTCACAGCTTTCAAAGCATATTCAGAAGTCTCATGCCAAACCCACAACCCATCGGAACTCCCACGGCCAGAAATCCATATCAAACCCGATGTCTCACTTCCCCAAGCTCGCCGCCGGAGGACCTCAATTTCACACGCCTCCACCAGAACGAGCATCGATGCTCATAGCAGCATAGCCATGAAACCCACCATGTCAATCCAAACAGCCATGGTTTCTTGTTTTGCTATGCCAATCTTAGCTGTGAAACCCACAGTTCTAGTCCAAAGCCATTGCCATCAAGTTTCGATCTGCCAATTTGGACACATCTGATGCTCAGGTAGGTGAGGTCCGTTTAGGGTGGGGATGTTGGGGAAAGATGCGAAGAAGAAGGAAAGAGAAAAAATTGAGAGAAAAAAGTGGTATTTGACGTGTGATTTTTCTAACCTTAGGATTTGTTGTTTGCCACGTGTTTTGCATTGGTGTAAAAAAGGAGAAAATTGGAGATATTATAACGGGAGGGGAGCTCGCCCCCAAGAGATGGGGAGACAAAACACATAAATGCGTATGGAGTAAGAGAGAAAAATCAAATGAGTAACTGACTCACTGGCTAGAGATTCAGGCGTTGCAAAATGTAAAGAGAGAAGAAAGAAATACTTGCAATGATAATGGAGATCTGACTAGCAACGGTGAATGAGCGAAGTGGAAATGCGTGGCTGCTGGCGATGGCAATGAGGCATCAGCCTGCAGATTCTCTTCGACTCTCCCTTCAACTGGTTTTTTTTTTTTTTTTTTTTTTTTTGAGAATCAATTAAGTTTAAAAATGGGCTTACTTATTATTTTGTTAAAATTTTTAATATTGTTTAGGCTGAAATTGATTTTATTTGAGCTAATTTATGGTGTTGTTTGGGCCATTTTTGGGTTTAGAGTGCAAGAGTTTGGGGCTGACTTGTGTTATTGTTTGAGCTTTTTTTTGGTTTAAAGGGCCAAGATTTTGGAGGGGGCTAGGTTTAATTTTTCTTAGGCCTAACTTTTAAATCAAGCTCATTATATATATAATATATATATTTTTTCAAAATATCAGGAGGGGCCATTGCCCCCCAATGTCAAACTGTAGCTCCATCCCTACATGTATTTGCCACTTGGTAAGTTATGCAACAAACTACTTGATATGAAATACATTAATTTGAATTCAACCATGTCAAGAAAGAGTTCAAATCAACAAATTGATACTTGTTCATTACTAATAAAATTAAATAAATCTCAACATTGCTAATCAAAATTGAAAAAAAAAAAAAAATGAACACTAAGGAGTATAGTTTACCATTTGAAAATTTAATTAAAAAAAATTACATAGGTTCCTTTTTCATACAATATTAACATCCCAAAATAGAGAAAAATTACAAATATCCTATTGGATATTGCTAATTTGATAAAGAATTTTTTTTTTTTTAAATTACAATGTTGAAAACTTATTTCATGAGGACCTAAAAAAAAAACATTTAGTTTCATTCAACTATGCCCAATAAATTTAAAGAGTAAGGGCATATTTGGTAAACTGTAATAAACACTTTAATGTAATAGTTATTCTTATAGTTTAGCTATTCTTTATTTTTTTTTAATTTTTTTATTAGAGATTTAGTTATTCTTAGTTTGTTTATATTTTTATTACAAGGAATAGTCATTCATTATAAATAGCTATTCTTTAAAATGAAGAATAAATATTCATCTCTAAAAAGGTTTTAATACTTATTCTTTAGTAAGCATAATAATTTCTAAAATTAATATATTTCCAAATAAACAAACTTTTTATATACACAAAAAAATTATAAAAATAAAAAATCATTAAAAATAATTTATCTCTCTCTCAAAATTAAAAAAAAAAAAGAATATTAATTTTAAAGAAATATAATTATATGAGTAAGATATTTCTTAAAATAAATCTTAAATTTTATTTTAGCGTTACAACTACTCACAATCAAATTTATGAATATATTTAGTTATTCTATTATAACATATTTTATTTATAGTAATAAAGATTACAGTTTCTGTCGTAATCCTCGTTCAATGAAAAGTGAAATTTATCTGTTATTCCATGTTTTGAACTGCTATATAATACGATGCATTGTATACTAGAAGGTGAGACTCTTTTTTTTTTTTTTGGGCTGGATATAAATTTTACTCATCAACCAAGAACAACTCAAAAATACAACAAGAAGGGCTGGGCCTGGGGCCATCTCTAGCTAGCCGAAACCTGACTCAGCGTGGGCGACAAGGTGAAGATGGGAACCGGCCCAGGCCTCATAATGAGACATTACAATTGAACACTGACCTGTAAATTGGGAAAAACCTTAATAAAGTACCAGAAATGACTGCACAGGGTCTTGAATACACTTCAGCGTTTTGTCGAAATAGAAGATTTTATGCTGCCATTGCCATAAGCCTCCTTTGTGACTTTCCGTTTCACTGCCAGATTTTACATTCCCATTTTCTGCAGGTTTTGGTTGGCTTCTTGTATCATTTTTGGTTAATGGCGAAGGCATTGTTTCTGCATGGTGATAGAAACATTACTGTATTAATAATAGAAGTGAACAACTTACCAAAGCTCAACAAAATAAGAAGACCCACTGCTCAAGAAGGAAGGACACCGTTACATTAAGCAGTGTAAAGCAGAAACAGCCAACAACCAGATAGCCAGGTCTGAATTTGAAGTTAAAAAAATAAATAAATAATAATTCTAAAAAACGAGTCGGGGCATCGACCATGGATGCCACTCTTGGGAATGTGACACAAAAGGATACTGCAATCAATTTAACTCATAGACCATTATGACTCTTCTAAAAAAAAAGAATCACAAACTTCATTAATGGCTTCAACTTACCTAAATGTTTTTCCATATTTTATGATAAGAACCACTTAAAATTCTCACATTAGAGGTTTGTTTGGATACTGCTTATATTACTGAAAAATGAAAACTGAGAACAATAAAAAAATAATTTTCGATTACTGTTTACACTCGCAAAACACTGTTCATTTGCCTTAATGAGTTCATGGGACAAAACGTGGTTAGTAAAAAAGAAAAAAGAAGAAAATGGAAGAAGAAACGCAAAACGTGGACGTAAGATCCAAACGTTTACTAGATTTTTATTTTATTTTATTTTAAATTCTATTTCAGTTAAATATTATTTCTTCATTCATTTTAAAATTATTTTTCACTTTTCAAATCACCAACTCTTTTTTTTTTTTTTTTTTTTTTTTTGTGTTAAAAACCACAAACTTTTCTTTATTTCAGTTATAAAGACACAATAATCAAATACTGGTTTAGGAATGAACAGTGCTTCTAAAATAGGTAACCAGTAGCCAGTAGGGAGTCTAAATTGCTCCCTTACCCTATTTTAGGGTAGCTGTCTAGCTGATGCCAATACTCCTATCAAGTGGTGGTGTGCAAATACCACAACCTTTTTTTTTTTTTTTTTTTTGATGAGAAATACCACAACCTTTTAACTATAAAAACCTAATTGTTGAAATTTGAAAAATTGCATTGCAAACTTTATTATCTTAGCAGTTGGATGTGAAATCTTTAGTAAAGGATAAAAACGCATGCTGAATATAGTATTGTTGAGCTCACTTTAAATAAAATACAAATAGATTAAAGCTTCCACAAACAGAAAATTACATATGTGAAAAATTTGCTCACTCATATGTAGCGCTTACACAACAGGCCATTTAAACATTTCCTGGCCCCTGATTATCATTGTCTTCTCGTTCCCTTGAAGAAAATGCTTGAAAAGCTCCTGATTGGAATATCTGTAAAACTAATTGATAAATCCTTTTAAGCAAGCTTGGTACTGCATTGAAAATTAGATTAGCTGTGTGGTAGAGAAACTGATATATTTGCTTGTATGAACACAATACCCCTACAATCAGGATTGGCAAGAAAGTAACCATGAACTGCCAACGAGGAGAAATTATTATTGAGATAAGTATCTCAACAGCAACGATTCCAGAAACCAGAGAGACAAGCCTGAATCGGAGAAGATACTCAGGCCCTTGAGGTTGTAGATTTATCCCCATATACGCAATGCCATACACGATTGTGGCCACGATGAAAACCAAGAAATCAGCAAAATGCTTTTTAAGTGGCGAGATGCCCAAGCCTTGAGGGTGGAAACCAATTAAGGCAACCAGCATTAAGAGGAGGAAGGTAATATAGTTATGAAATGCTTTGAAGAAACCGCGTGCTTGTTCTCTGACACATAAACAAAAAATATTTCAGCTTTAATATTACTTTTTCTTCCAAAAATAAGAAAATCAAAATCCACATAACTTCTGAAAAAAAAAACTTCAGCTTTATTAGATTTCTCTCCCAAATCTACCACAATGATGAATGAGCGCAATTCAACGTGAAGATATGAACAAGCCACTAACAATATCATTTCATTCACATTTACTAGTAGAAATAATCTATGACAGTTTGTCTTATCGTATATATATTGACTGGATATAAGACTTATTGTTCCTCGTACATGCATTAGTATTTATGTTGAAATATAAACAAGAACAAACAAGGATTAATCTCAAAACTTTGTAATTAGCTATGGATCATCAATAGATTAATCAAAGTCAATTACATTTTTTTTTTCTTTTTTTTTGAGAAGGACATATATATATATATATATTTAAATGCATATATTTCTCACAAAAATTTATTCATGGCAACTCATGTAATACATGAGAAAGTAACATACTATGAGTTCCCCCCTTCCTTCCTGCTAATTTTTATACTAATCACTAATCAGAATATAATGGGAAACTGTGTTCTTAAATCTTCATGGAGTCCCAAAAAACCAAGCAAAACAACACATACTCCTTTCCCTTGAATTTGAAATTAAAAATATCGCTTTTTTCCCCTAAAATCAAAACCAGCATGAATAAGCGAATTTGAGGTTTTCCTATTGTTCATTTCCTCCATTTACTTTGTTTGATTTGCTTGATAGATGTAGTCTTTAAAATTCTTAGTTCTGTTTTGTTCTCATGCCTACCTTAGTACACGTCCTGTGTGCATTGGCCTTTTGTATTAGTTTTCTATCAATGAAGTTTTATTACTTATAAAAAAATAAAAAATAAAAATCCTGCATTTTCTAAGCAACAAAACAATAGGAAAATCCAATCACCTGATGTAGAGGATAAATTGGGTGCTTCTGGTAGGTTAGGGTTTAGGAGGAATTGTGAGTATAGGATTCAGAATTGTAGAACAAGTGTTAGCACTCAAAATTAGGTAGGGTTTGATGAGAGTTTTTTTGACCACATGTTAGAGAAATTATGTGGGATTTCATGGTTTTCATAGGTAAGTGTAAGGGGGTTAACTTGGGATTTTATAGAAGAAGAAAAAGATAGAAATTAACAGTGTTCAGAATTGACTCTAGAATTTAGCTCATAGGCTTATTTTGGATTCCATATTTTTCCACAAACAACTCCTAATCAGTGCATCCTCAACCCTCCAATCAGCATACCTAGGATCCATAATAAAAGGGAGATCATCATTTATATAAGTAAACTTCTTCCTATAAAAAGAAAAACCTCAATAGCCTAGGCCCATTGTGCATAATAACCCCCCTTAAGACAAATCAAAGTAATAGAGAGCATCTCAGAGGGGAATAAGAAATTGGGCTGTATACCTTCCTTGGATTCCAATAAGCACCCAATTAAGACAAAGAAAGTAAACAAATGAATAAGATCTGGCTCTTGTAAGCAACACTAAAAATATATAGCAACAAAAACCATGTCTGACACTCAGTCCACAAAGAACCTGTATTCCCACAAGACAACCACCATCGCTCCTCACAACAACCCAGAAATTAAAAAAGCAACACAACAGTTTCAAACCAACATAGATGCAACCATGGAAGATTAAAAGTTACTACTCTGGCAAATTCGCCTATTCAAGACTTATTTTATGGGCCATGCTTGAAGTCTAATTGAAGTAAAAGTCATGTGATTTTAAAGGTCTAGTTATGTGTTTTTGGGTTAAAACAGTTTTTTATTTGAGCTTTAATTTAGTAGGTTAAGGTCATTTTTGTATTCAGGATCAAATTTGTGATTTCTGCAATCCCTACAAATTAAGGATATTTTGGTAGTCTAGTTGATTTTAGGATTTTTCTGGACTTCAATATCTTACATTTTATTTTCTTAGACTCCAATGACCCATGGATCAGAAGTGTAACATAAAAGACAATGGGTTGCACTACCTGATTGGGGTAAACTGGAAGCAAAGGAAGAAACGACTCCCTTATGCTGAGCTAGGAAATTAGCATACTCTTCCTTTGGTATGGAGATCAATTCTATCTCTAGAATCATCTTGGGAGTTTAATGCAGTCAATGAAGGACAAAGTTCAAGCACAGTATTCATTACAGTTTTGCCTTTGAATACAAAATTGACCATAACATGTCAATTAAAACTAATATTGAAACCGTTTTAACCTAAGGACAAATATAACTAAACCTTCAAAATCAAATGATTTTTACTTCAATTAGACTTCACAAATAGGCCCTTAGAAGAATTATTAAGTAATAGCAAATTCATCTTCTATGGCATCAAACCCCTAAAAAAACAGTGACTCTATAAGTAAAGCATACCATGAATTGAGAAATACTTAAGAAACCCAATTCATATATATATATATATATATATATATATATTAAAAAATAAAAAATAAATAAAAAACAAAATGAAAATGGGCAGCCAAAAATAAAAATCAATTATTTTCATAGCCGCTAAAGGCAAACATGCCTTCCAGCTTCAACCAATAATTTTAACAATACGTATTAATAAATATCATAGACTTAAGATGCTTAAGTAACACTTCTAAATAATCCATCCCAAATTATGCATATGCAGGAGTTAACCCCTAAGTACAATGAGCTATACAGGCACATATACAAACATATTTATACAAGAACCCAAATCTTTTTGATAGGCGATAAAGAGCTTCCAAAATTAAAACCATTAAAGTTGATACTTACAGAAAACAAAAGGCAAAGAATCAATTATGAAACAAAAATTGATCCAGGAAACAATCAAATTTGAAAAACGTAGAAATAGAGAGAGATTAAAGCTAGAACCCAAACCTGTTCAGTTGGGGATAAATAGCTTCTCATATTGAATCCTTCAATTTGATGGCTAAATTCAGAGCCGCATTGCAACTGAGATTTGTAGAAAACAAAAGGCATAAAATTAATTATTAAATTAAAATTGATCCAATCATCCAAGTGACAATAAATTTGAAAATTTTAAAAACAAAGTAAAATAGAGATAATAAACCAAGAACCCCAAACCTGTTCCACAGGCCATAAAAAGCTTTCAAAAGTAAAACTTTCAATAGGATCGTGAATCTCCCACTCCCAGTCGTATTTGAGCTGAAACTGATTAAAAAAGAAAATCATTAAACAAAAATAGATGCAAGTAACAATCCAACATGTAAGCTGAAAACAAATAAATAGAGGCATTTAACATTTGAAACTCGCGGAGAAGAGGGAACGCGAAGGTGAAGAAGAAACGTTGTTCGAGCTCTAGTTTCTAAAATTCCTAACCTTGTCGGAAACTTAAAAATGGCAAAAATATCAGTGGTAGTAAAGTGACTGATAAGTAATAACTATATCCATAGGACTATATAATATTATTTCTTGCAGACCTTTGCGTAGAGAGTGGGAAAACTTGAGCCCTCTACACATTTTCAGTTTTTAAATAATTTTAGAGGTATTTTTATATATTTTTTCATCACATGTATTTCAAAGAATTATAAATAATATTATTTAAACATCTCTATCAGACGGGTCTTTATACTTTATATATATTGAAAATTTTTTACAAATGTACATATTTATTTAGTTTATCATGCACGGCATCAATAATCACCCAAAAACTATTATATATACTTTTTTTGATGAATAAACTATTATATATACTTGTTATACAATACTATTACCCATGCATTTTTTGAACTTAAATTATGAGTTGAAGAATATAAAAAGTTGTGTTTAGTTCACACAGGTATGTTACACAAGTATTTTATAAACTGAAATTGTAACTTTAATTCACAATTTTAGTTTATAAAACATACGGTGTACCCAAAAAAATACTACTACCTTAAAAAGATTTAAATCATCTATCCTACCTTTTATTTTAATATAATAATTATTTTTCAGTTATTTTTTTACTATTTTAATATATGAGAAGAGAGGGAAAGAGAAAAAGGCAAGACAAATGAATAAAATATTTATATACGGTTTTTTTATGGAATATTTATTATTTACACTGTTATTATAATTAAAATGTAAAATTGAATAATTTTAAATAAAATGATAGCAGTGATTTAAATAAAACACACCTTATATCCAAAATATACATCAAATTAAGCTTTATGCATTGACGGCGGTGAAGTCTATTGGCTAACAAAAACTTATCACTGTTTAAAAAAAAAAAAAAACTAATAACCTGTCACTGTCAGCATCTCAAATTTTTGAAAACAAAACAGCATAAAGAGCTTGTTCTTTTGGCTACTGCCCGTCTGATGAGTTGCTCCGGCGGCGCCGGTTTATTTTCGCCGATGTGTCCATCTCCAACGATCATACCAGAAACGGCTGAAAAAATGGCCGGAGCCGACGAATAGAGATCAGAAGTATGTTTTAAAAACCGAACCGGAGGTAAAACCGGATTTGCCTCCGGTTTCAGATTTTTACCCGTTTTCACCCGGGTTCTTGGGTCGAGTAGTGAGATCCGACGCGGAATAAAGAACACCGTTCTTGGAAATAATATTAATGCGAGAGAGTGGAGAGAAACGAAAGCGAACATCTAGCTACGTTAGATAGATGGTTTCGGCATGCTGGGTTAGTTACTGTCCTCGAGGAGAGGCATGGAATGCCCCGCGTCTTCATTCCAAAAACGCGCGTGAAAACTCGCTTTCATTCCCATTCAAATGGAAAGAAAACGCTAATATGATGGCCATGCGGCGGGTTTGGGTCGCTAGACTCAACCGGAAACCGTCACTGATCCGGTCCGGTGAAACCGTCTATAACCGGCTAAACCGATCAATAACCGGATAAAATCAGTCAAAATCGGTAAAAATGGAAAATCGGATGTCAAACCGGTTCATTGAACGGTTCGGTTTTTAAAACCACGCCTGAACTACGTACTCACAACCGATACACGATTCTCCGCCGCCCCTCCCGACTTGCTGCACCAAAAAAACCCGGTCCTTTTTAGACTGTGGAGAACGGTGGCTGTCGTCGATCGGTGCGTTGGGACTCGGGGTCGCGAGTGTGGCATCGTATGGTGGCCGGTCCGCATCGCGAGTGAGCTACTTAAATAGTTAAATCCCATCTCCCCGGACTTTGTACAGTCCAGCTAGCGTATCAAGTATCGAGCCCACCATGGTTAATAAGCTAATAAGAAAATACCATTCAAGATAGCATATATATTATATAGTAAAGAAGAAAATGAAGACAGTAGTAGACTAACCCGTCATGATTTCTAAGAGCAGCATCACCTGCGGAAATGATAATTGTCTCCGAGTCCGTGCTTCTTCTGGCCATCCTTGCGGTGTGTTATTCCTTATCTCTCTCCTTTTTCTTATTTTGTTTGCCCTGAATTACGTGCTCTGCTTCTTGGCACTATGCATACTACACATATATAGGAAAGGCCGATTCGGCGGAATGCAAATGCATGTCGAAAACACGCTCAATGCATAACGAAAGTAAGTAGATCTTAAAAAGAAATGCTAGTGTCACAGGAAGTGGTTTGTTAATGCGGACAATTGTGTGGAAGTATAAAGGTGATTGTACTTTGTATCGGGAACAAGCAGTGACCCTAGCATTGAGGACATCTTTCTTTTACTTTTAAGAATGTATAGGATATTTTGTCAAAGAAAAAAAAGAATGTATAGGATTATGATATCATATCGTTGTGACCAAACTCCCAAGTCCCTCTTAAAAAAAAAAAAGTCCCTTTGACCAAAAAAAAAAAAAAAAACAACTCCCAAGTCCCCATTGGCACCGAATATCCATTTCGTCATAATTTTTTTTTCCGATAGGATTATAAATTCATTAATGTTAAATGAAGCAGCATTTTTTTTTTTTTAATATATAAAGACAGTGGGAGTAGAGGAAGGTGCGTTCAAACCTGTGCTATCACTTGAACTCAAAACTATGTTTCACTTTCAACAACAAAAGATTGATCTCCTAAATATATATATATATATATATATATATAAATAAATTGCCTCCTCCACTCAAATTCATTACTTTAAAAAATAATAATAATACATGACAATTTTTTTGTGGTTTTAATATATTTATACTCAAGGTACATGGCTAAAGAAAATTTATTGGCAAATCCAAAATAAATACCTATTTGATATGATAATAAAATATTGTCTAAGAAAATTTTAAGATTTATCAACCCAGTTTTAACAATACACCTTTCAAATTATATGTTCAATAATTTACTAAGTTCAATTTTTAAAATTTTCTTTAGTACTCAAATACTCCTTTCAGGCCGGCCCAAGGCCTAGGCAACTTAGGCCTAAGCCTAAGCCCCCATCACAAATAAATATTTATCCTTTACAAAAAAAGCTCCCATCTCATTGTAAAAGGCTCAAAAATTTTATAAAAAATATGAATTTTTTGAAATTGTTGTGCACTTTTTATTATTTGTGATGTTAGGGATATCACAAATTTTATTATAGATTTACAAACTGACATGTTACCAATCACAAAAAAATATTTTAAATATTTATTAATTACAATATTGAAGCTCATTCTTCACTATTATTGTCACATTATATTGTGAACATTTTGTGTTACATTTAACATTTTCCTTTTTTATTTCTAACAAGGCTTTAAAAAAAAAATTGCAAATGTGTTAGATCATCAATGATGATTAATCCTCCCTAATAGTTTGAAACTTTAATATTTGTAAACTAATATACTACAAAGGTACACATCAATTAATATCATAGATTATAAATGTAATTAACTATATATGCATCATTATATATCCAAGATCCACATCCAAATCAGCGACTATTTTAAGTGTGGTGATGAGCAATTGCTTCTTATATTAACTTTAAAATTTCCATGAACTGAAAGCCCTGTCATTTGGTTCTAGTTGCACCATGAAATGTTCTCTTTGATATGTTTTTAACTTCTCTTTATGAACATTTCAAAATCAAATTATTAGCCTGCAACATACTACATATACTTCAGAGGAAGCTCGTGATTCAAGGAATACTACTTGCAATGACTAACCATGTTGATTACTAATAGTCTAATATCATTCTGCTCTGCTCATTTTAAAACAAAACTTATAATTATGTGATGCAAACTTATAGTCTGTTTTTGTTGAGACTGACCACCTTTAGAAGAGATTTCGGAATCATGAAAGAAGAACAAGGTTGGCTACTGCATCTGGAGGGATACCTTGCCTGCATGCATAAAAACATTAACTGAATCTTGCGTACAGTTGACAGTATAATATCAAGCAAGATTAGCTTCATATCACCAGTTTCTCCTAAATGACAAAAGGTTACACTGTTTGGTTGACATGCTATACTGACAGTGTTGATTTCATACAGTTTTGAAACAGAATCTCTTTAAATAATTGAAGGACCTGAAATGGACCTTGATATTCAGTCTCACTAATCCTACTCACATTCCTAAAGTAAGTTTTACCATACAATTTTGAGATGGCACAATGCTTGAACACTAGTAAATCGGATGAACAGGAGTATTTAATATCTAAGTATAAATTTTGATAGTGTATTAGCTAGTAGAAATAACAATACTAGCTCAAGCAATATTTATCACTCGTAGTTCATCCTCATAATCCTTTTAAGAGTAATATATTTGAGGTATCTGGTGTTGATTAATGTTAGGCTATCTGTTTTCGTTGCAGGGTAATGTAATGACAGCAGTGTGTTGAAGACAGAAGCATTACAAACGACAGAAGCAGCAGCACTGAAAACGACAGAAGAAAAACAAGGCTGAAGAACAGAACGACAGAAGCAAGAGGAGACTTGAAACGGAACGTTTTGATTAATGAAGTCACACAGGACACACGTGCGAAAGGAACACAGAGTTTAGTTAGAGAGGAAACCAGTTGTCAAATTGTAATTGGTTGATTAGTTGAAAAACGGTTATTAGCTTAGCACCGCACCTGGAGTAATGCTCTGTTTTTGAGCTGTATATAAGTAGCTCAGTTAGTAATTATAATTCAATTAATTCATTTGTATCATTCATTCAGCTAATGAGAATTTCATTTTCTCTCTACTCTCTGTTATTTTACATGGTATCAGAGCTTATTTTCTCTCGTTTTCTCTCTTGCCAAACAGAAATTTACTCTTGATTTTCTTCGTTTTCTTGGTCTCTCATGGCTTCAGACTCAACATGTGCAGCTTCTTCTTCGTCTGCACCTACTGGAAGTGCAACTATGGCAGATGAATCTGCTAACAACCCTTTTTTCTTACCAGCGAATGAAAATCCTGGTTTGGTTCTTACATCTCAGCCTCTCGTTGGTCCTGAGAACTACATGACCTGGGCGAGATCTGTGTTTCTGGCTCTGAGTTCCAGAAATAAGTTTGGATTCGTCAATGGTTCAATTTCAGAACCAGATCCAACCTCACCTTTCTTCAATTCCTGGAATAGGTGCAACACTACGATCCTATCATGGCTGACCAATTCACTCAGTCCTGATCTTAAGGCTAGTGTTATGTACATAAATTCAGCAAGGGATTTGTGGATTGATCTCAAGAATAGGTTATCTCAGGACAACACTCCAAGACTGTATGAGCTTCAAAAGGACATTTCACATTTGGTTCAAGGATCACTCTCGGTGAGTTCTTACTTTACTAAATTCAAGACTCTATGGGATGAGTTTGTGAATAATCAACCTTTCACAGTGTGCAATTGTGCTTGTGTTTGTGGCTCTAAGTCGTCTCAGCTAGGTGCACAGCATAAAGAACATGTTTTTCGTTTTTTAATGGGCTTGAATGACAGTTATGGGACCTTGATTGGGCAAATCTTGCTTATTGAGCCTTTTCCCCCTCTTAGCAAGGTGTGCTCGTTGGTTTTACAAGAAGAGAAAAGGAGAAATCTTGGCAACACTGTTAATGTGGTTCAGCAATTGGATCCTGTTGCTATGTATGTGAATGGTAGTAAGTCATTTCAAGGTAATCAAGGTCATGCTGGTAATCAAGGTTATGCTCGGAATAATGGAGGTAAAGGAGGTAACTTCAAGAAGGAGAGACCAATTTGTACTTACTGTGGCTTCACTGGTCACATAGCAGATAAGTGCTACAAACTTCATGGGTATCCTCCAGGGTATAAGCCAAAAGGTGGAAATAAGGCTATGGCTAATCAAATCACAGGAAGTTTTGATGGTCTTCCTAATATTCAACCTTGTGATACTAATCAGTTCAACATTGGTCTTCAGAGTCCTTTTGGTGTTTCACAGCCAAATTTTGGAGGTTTTCTTGGTGGTTTTGGTCCTCAGAATTGTCAACAGACCACTCAGCCTAAATGCCCAATTTCTCAGGTTCAATGTGAACAGCTTCTCAATTTTCTAAAGGCTCATACTGCATCCAGTTCAGGTTTTGGTACTTCAAATGGCATTGGTACTCAGACTACTTCACAGGTTGCTTCAGTGATGGCACCTGCTCCTTCTTTTACTACAGCTAATTCATTTCCTACAGCTGCTTCAGTTTCTTCATCTTTTTCCAATTTCTCAGGTAATCCCTTTTGGTTTGCCCCTAATTTGTCTCATTCTATTTTTTCAGCCCAAGTCATTGATAGACATTGTTTTAAGTCTAATTCTTGGATTCTTGATACTGGGGCTACTGATCACATGGTGCACTCAGTGTCACAATTAACCACAATCACTTCTATAGTCCATTCTTGTGTCTATTTGCCAAATGGGGAAAAGGTTGTAGTAACACACATTGGCACTGTGCAAATTTCTCCTACACTCACACTCACAGATGTATTGTGTGTTCCATCTTTTAATTTCAATCTCATTTCAGTCAGCAAACTCACTCAGCATAAACTTTGTTGCCTTATATTTCTTGGTGATTGGTGTTTCATCCAGGACCTTGCTCAATGGAGCATGATTGGTCTGGGTAGGCAAAGCAATGGTCTATACTTGCTGCAAGCTTCTGTTCCTCCATCAAGATCAGCTGCTCTTGCCAATAATGTCAGCCACATTTCTTCTTTAGATTTGTGGCATTCTAGATTAGGACACCTTTCTTTGTCAAAACTTCAAATGTTGAAGCACTTTGTAGATATTAACATTCAAAATAAAGCTACTTGCTGTGATGTATGCCATTTTTCAAAGCAAAAGAGGCTTTCTTTTCCCTCCAGCTCTCATGTAACCACTAAGCCTTTTGAATTGATTCATTGTGACCTATGGGGTCCCTTTTCTGTTAATACCATTGATGGTTACAAATATTTTTTGACTATTGTGGATGATTTTACTAGATGCACATGGGTTTACTTGCTTAAACATAAATCTGAAACTCAATTTCTGTTTCCTAAATTTGCATCAATGGTTTCAACTCAATTTGATAGTAAGATCAAAACCATTCGAAGTGACAATGGTACTGAGTTTTTCTTGAAACAATTTTTTCATTCTAATGGCATTTTGCATCAACTTTCCTGTGTTGATACTCCTCAGCAGAATGGTATTGCTGAAAGAAAGCATCAGCACATCCTCAATGTTGCGAGAGCTTTGAAGTTTCAATCTCATATTCCTTTATGTTTTTGGGGTGACTGCATCTTGACTGCTGTTCATCTCATCAATAGAATTCCTTCTAAAGCATTAGGTAATAAGAGTCCCTATGAAATGCTTTTCAATTCTTCTCCATCTTATCACCACTTAAGGACTTTTGGCTGCTTGTGTTTCATTTCTACTTTATCTCATAATAGGCACAAGTTTGCACCTAGGGCCAGAAAATGTGTGTTTCTTGGCTATCCTCATGGCATTAAAGGTTACAAGGTTCTTGATATTGAGTCCAATTCAGTCTATATTTCTAGAGATATTATCTTTTATGAAACTCTCTTTCCTTATGCTAAATGTTCTCAACCCTCTACTTCTTATTTGGATGATTTTGTTTTTCCTCATACCACCATAGATTCTGTTGAGTCTGTCCTTGTTCCTTGTTCTTCCTCCATTCCTCATTCTACTTCAATTCCTATCCCTGACCCTAGTTCTATTCATGTGGAACCTGTTTCTACAGAACCTGTTTCTATTGATTCCATTGGTTCTGATGTTCCTACTTCTTCCCAAGCTTGTGATCCTCTTTCTTATCCTTCTGGTTTCAATGTTCCCCTTAGAAAGTCTACTAGGTCCCACAAACCTCCTTCTTACTTGTCTGATTACTCTTGTAACTTTGCCAGTACCAAACCCAGTTCAGGTCTGCCTTATGTTCTTTCAGATCATTTGAGTTACTCACATCTTGGACCTACTTTTCATTCTTTTGTCATGGCTGTTTCTTCCATTCCATCCGAGCCTATCTCTTTTCAGCAAGCAGTGGAATTTCCTGAATGGAGAGCTGCCATGGACAAAGAAATTGAAGCTTTAGAGGTTAATGATACTTGGACTTTAACCCCTTTGCCTCCTGGTAAGTCAGCCATTGGATGTAAGTGGGTTTATAGGGTTAAATACTTACCTGATGGTACTATTGAGAGGTACAAAGCTAGGCTTGTAGCCAAGGGTTTCACTCAAAAGCATGGGCTGGACTACTCAGAAACTTTCTCTCCAGTTGCAAAATCAGTTTCAGTTCGGATTGTTTTGTCATTGGCTGCTGTGAAAGGGTGGTCTCTTCATCAAATGGATGTAAATAATGCTTTTCTTCATGGGGAGTTACTTGAGGATGTTTACATGTGTTTACCACCTGGCTTTCACAGCAAGGGGGAGCATCATTTGGTTTGCAAACTGAATAAGAGTCTCTATGGTCTCAAACATGCATCCAGACAATGGTTTGAGAAGTTTTCCTCAACTATTCTACAAATGGGGTTTGTCCAATCAAAGTCTGACTACTCCTTGTTTACTCATACACAAGGAGCTTCATTCACAATTTTGTTGGTATATGTTGATGATATACTTTTGACAGGAAACAATGTTGCTTGTGTTAATAATTTGAAGAAAGTTCTTGATGATAAGTTTGGTTTGAAGGATCTAGGCTCATTGAGGTATTTTCTAGGATTGGAAGTTGCTAGGACTGATGAAGGCATCAGTCTTAACCAAAGAAAATACGCTTTGGAAATCCTTAAGGACACTGGGTTCATTGGCAGCAAACCTGTTAAGTTTCCCATGGAACAAAACTTGAAGTTGTCCAAATATGAAGGCAAGCTGTTGGAAGAACCAAGTCAGTATAGAAGATTAATTGGACGACTCTTATACCTTACCTTGACAAGACCTGACTTGACTTATGCAGTGCATAGGTTGAGTCAGTTTGTCTCACAGCCAAGGGAACCACACTTGCAGGCAGCTCACAGGGTGCTACAATTCATTAAAGGGTCACCAGGTAAAGGCTTATTCTTCCCAAGCAACACAGAGTTGCATATCAAGGCCTTTTGTGATGCGGATTGGGCTGGATGCCCAGACACAAGGAGGTCCCTCACTGGTTATGCAGTATATTTGGGGGATTCTTTAATTTCTTGGAGATCAAAGAAACAAGGAGTCGTGTCCAGATCCTCAGCTGAAGCTGAGTATAGGGCTATGGCAAGTGTAGCCTGTGAAATCACTTGGGTTTTGCAATTGTTGAAGGACTTAAGGATTGAGCATTCAAGACCAGCCATGCTATTTTGTGATAACCAGGCTGCACTGTATATAGCAGCAAACCCGGTCTTTCATGAAAGAACCAAGCACATAGAAGTTGATTGTCATTTAGTGAGAGACAAAATTTTGGAGGGAATGATTAAGACTTTCCATGTTGCTACGAATTCACAGGTTGCAGACATCTTCACAAAAGCTTTGGGTTTTTCATCTTTTGTGAGATTGACAGAGAAACTAGGATTGAAAGACATTTTTCAACCAAAGCTGTTAAAGGAGCAATCTGAGCAATTACAGATAGCTTCCTTAGTTCAAGTTACAAAGTCTAATACTCTGAACTTGAGGGGGAGTGTTGAAGACAGAAGCATTACAAACGACAGAAGCAGCAGCACTGAAAACGACAGAAGAAAAACAAGGCTGAAGAACAGAACGACAGAAGCAAGAGGAGACTTGAAACGGAACGTTTTGATTAATGAAGTCACACAGGACACACGTGCGAAAGGAACACAGAGTTTAGTTAGAGAGGAAACCAGTTGTCAAATTGTAATTGGTTGATTAGTTGAAAAACGGTTATTAGCTTAGCACCGCACCTGGAGTAATGCTCTGTTTTTGAGCTGTATATAAGTAGCTCAGTTAGTAATTATAATTCAATTAATTCATTTGTATCATTCATTCAGCTAATGAGAATTTCATTTTCTCTCTACTCTCTGTTATTTTACACAGTGCTTATAATATGTGTACTTGCTTGATAATTGCTCAACGTCAGAACTTTCAAGGCTCGCACTTTGTTTTCTTTTATATATCATCTTCTGAAATGAGCTGTATCGGAGCTCATACCCAGAATTTGTAACAAGATAAAGAGGTGTGGCAGTTCTTGTCAAATAACCGTCTCTTTGCCTCAATAAAGAATATAAATCTGTAGCCCTTTTTCAATCTCACAGCAATGCAAGTGTCTATTTTAGATTCACATACATTTTTCAATTAATTATAATGGTTAAATAATCCAGTGAGTCAATGCGCTTATTTGTGTATAATGATGTGATAATTCACTTTGTTGGACAAGAAAAGGGAGATAATCAAGAAAGCCACTTTCCACTTTTAACTTCCAAAACTTGATCTGGATTATAATGAAAAGATAAGCCTAGGGAAGGTCTAGATGTTCATGGACATTCGCTTCTGTTTGTATATAAGATTTATCTGCTATCATCAGCAAAACTACTGTGTATGATTAGTGATATTATGGTCATGGAACATGCGATAAAAAACATCATTACATCTTCTACCATTTGAGTGTGTGCTTGAAATCTGATTCAATAGGAAAATTAATTTGAGAAATAACAGAAATGGAATAAGCTGTTGATTTGAAGATAAATATACAGTATAACCCAACAAGTTAACAATAGAAGGTCGGGTAATCATAGAACCTGTGTCAACACTTGAATAGAGAATGCATTCCTGAAATGATACAATTGAGGTATATGTTTCTATTCCAAATTTGTGGAGTTGTCTGGATGCCAGTGGATTCTTACAAACTAGAGAGCTGGTTGAAGATTTTTAAACCCCCTGTGATGTTAGAGGGACTGAGAACTCATCAACCCCATCTCCTTCCTACAAAACTTTGGGAGGAAATGGATCCCACAAAAAGAGTACAAGAGGCTCACTTAGCAATTTTTGCTTCAATTGTTATTGAATAAGAAATCTGAAATTCGAACCTATAAGCAATCATCATAAAACGGACATCATAGGTAGAAATTTTATCATATCTATAAAAATAAAGGTAGTATTATAATTCGATAATTAGGAGAGGACAAATTTAAACCTAGATGTCTCTGTTGAAAACACTAGGAGGTACTAATTAAGCTACGAAACTCTTGGAAACATATGTTTGTTTTTTGGCTTCTATTTGGTTAATTTTGTTTCCCTTACAAATGAATTTTGGATTTGCCAAAAAGTAATAAATGGAAATCTCACTTTCCATAAAAACTTTCAACCTTAAAAGTCAAGTTGTTGAAAATTTGCAAATTGAATAAAATGCAACTAAATTCAAACTTCCACAAATAGAAAACTGCATTAGTGAAAATTTTTCTTACTCAATGTCTAATTAACAATAACAGGTCACTTGAATAGTTTCTTCCTTCTGGATATCATTGTCTTCTTGTACCCTTGAAGAAAATGCTTGAGAAGTTGCTTACTGGAATTTTGGTAGAACCTTGTCATATATCTAATCAACTAATTGACAAATCTTTTCAAACAAGCTACATACTGCATTGAGTACTAAATTAGCTATGTAGTAGATACATTGATAAACTTGTTGGTATGAATGGCGTGGTACCCCTAGGATCATGATTGGACATAAATTAATTAGGAATAGCCAAAAGGGAGAAAAGATTATTGTGACAAGTAGCTCAATAGTACTAATTCCAGAAATTAGACAAATGAACCTCAATATGGGAAGATACTCAGCATTTTGAGGTAGAAGTTTTATCTCCACATATGCAATGCCATGGACGATTGTAGCCATGACGAAAAGCAAGATGATATAAGGCTTGAAAGTGTAAACTAATTAAGGCAATTATAAAGAAGGCGAGGAAGACAAGAAGCCCGTGAAATGCTTCAAAGAAAACGAGTGCTTCATCACTGGCACATACACAAACAAGAAATCCTTCAACTTTAACATTATTTCTTTACCTTCCAAACATAAGGAAAAAA
Source organism: Quercus robur (assembly GCF_932294415.1). Taxonomy (NCBI): domain Eukaryota; kingdom Viridiplantae; phylum Streptophyta; class Magnoliopsida; order Fagales; family Fagaceae; genus Quercus; species Quercus robur. Next base: position 44,852,356 of record NC_065543.1, read on the forward strand.
AAAAAAAAAACCCACAAAATCCACTTTACTTCCCAAGAAAAAAAAGAAGAAAAGAAATCCCTTCAGCTTTATTAGGTTTCTCTCCTAAACCTATCACAATGAGTGCAATTCAATGTGAAGAGATGAACAAGCCACTATCAATATTATTTCATTCACCCTCACTATAAGACATAATCTATAACAATTTGTCTTATCAAGAATTCTAAAAATTCAGTCTTTATATGTGTGAATGCCATGGCAGTGGTGAGTTTCTAATAATTGAAGTCATTCAATAAGCTATAAGTCTGATATAAGACTTATTGTTCCTCATACATGCATTAGCATTGATGTTGAAAAAGTAGACAACCAAAACTTAGTCCCAAAACTTTGGAATAGAGAAAAAGTAAACAACCAAAACTTAGTCCCAAAACTTTGGAATAGGCTAGGAATACTTAGTAGACTAATTAGGGGCATAAACTCCAGTCAAAATCTCAAGCATTGACTATCTTAAACCAACAAGCAAAACAAGGAACCTGACTAGCAAAGGAATAAAACCCATCTCTTCTTCCACTTTTTTCCATCTCATTCCCGCTATGTTTTCACTGGATGCACGAATCTCTTCTATCATTGGCCTCAAAGATCAGAGAAGCTTGAAAAACTTAAAAGGCAAACATACAACCATGCCAGTACAGAATATGCCCCAACAACGATAATGGGCAAAACTTTGTTCTTAAATCATCAAAGAGTTCAAAAACAACCAAACAAAACAACAAATATATCCCCTTCCCTTTGAATTTGAAATTAAAAATATAGCGTTTTTTCCCCCTAAAATCAAAATCGGCATGAATAAGTGAACCCAAACCTGTTCAATCGGTTATAAATAACTTCCGAAATTGAATCTTTCAATTTGATGGCTAAACCCAGAGCCGCATTTAAGCTGAAACTTGAATAAAACAAAAGACATAACATAAATTAGATCCAATCATCCAACTATCCAAGTGGTAATAAATTTGAAATTTTAAAAAACAAAGCAATAGAGCTAATAAACCAAGAACCCAAACCTGTTCAATATGCCATAAAAAGCTTTCAAAATTAAGCATTCAATTTGATTTGGAAAAAAAAAAAAAAAAAAAAAAAACCTTAACCCTAACCAAGATTATTCCAAACAGCTTAAGTCAAGTATTTCTAATGTACAGGACTTGGTCAGATGATGACACATGTCCATTGTTTTTTTTTTGTCTAAATTAGGTCTAGTATTTTTAGTGCACTAGACTCAGTCGAATAATAACACCTATCCAAAAATGGACACACATCAATATTTCAATGAGTCCAGTGGACATTAGACAAAACTGCCACTTTTTTTTTTTTTTTTTTTTTTGTTTAATGGGAAAGACAGCTTGCTAATTTCTTAAATTCGTAACCTTTGCGGCTCGACGTATGCCGTTATTTGAAATCATTAGATTTTGGTGTTCTGAAATCCAGGTTTTAAAGGCATCCCATCAATTATTATTATTTTATAATAATTAAAAAAAAAAAAAAAAGCAAATTTGACTTTGACTGTTTGACAGTGACACTAATGCCAAATTTAAGCACAATCAGCGGGCCAACATGTTGGCCCACCAGTGTGTGGGGGCCGGGGGGTTTACATGCTGTAAGAAGGTCAAGCTCCCTGCATAGGGCGGATACTGGATATTCGCCCTTTAAACAGTTAAATACTGTAACTCGTAAATGGGTTTGATTAAAGCATTCACACAAAATAATGTAAAAAAAAAAATCTCTATTTTAAATTTTCAAAAACTATTTTATCTATTTTATCAACCTATTTAATAATACATCCAATATAAAATAATATAAACTATACAATCAAATAATATAAATTTTATATTTTTCTCTCTTATCTTCTTCCTCTTTGTCTCTCTCTCAAGTAAACCTTCACAAGTCACAACCACCTTCCACCAAAACTTAGCCACAAACACTAATTCTTCACAACCAAAATTACCCCCAAAAAAAAAAAAATTTTGCCACCACCACTGAAAATCTGAACCACAACTATCAAAACCAAATAACCAACCACCACAGTCAATACTCATCCCAAAATAATCAAAGCCCATAGCAATAAAAAATAATTAATAAAAAAAACTCAACCACAACCCACCACCACCACCACTATCAACAACCACCAAAATCATAGAGAGAGAGAGAGAGAGAGAGTCAACAACCACCGCTACCAAACCCACCACCCACAATCGTTGTACTGCACACGTACAACAAGCACCAAAACAACTCACCGCTAAAACCCAGCCACCACCGAAACCAACCTAGCAAGAGCACTGAAACAACCAACCACCAAAACCTAGCCACCAATTCAACTCCACCATCGAAACCATACCAGCAACCACTGAAACGCCACCACTGAAACCCAACAACCATTGATTCGATCTAACCAAAAATGTGATAGACGAGAAGAGATAGAGGAGAGAGAAACAAAAAGAATAGAGAGAGAAAAGGGAGAGACGAAGAGATGGTGAAGAGAGAAACAAAAAGAATAGAGAGAGAAAAGGGAGAGACGAAGAGATGGTGAAGAGAGAAAAAAAATAATAGAGAAAGAAGAAGGAGAGTTAGAGGAGAGTGAAGTGAGAGAGTTAATAAAATATTAGAATTTAAGTTTACCTCCTGTGAACAATAGTTTGTAAATGTACCCACTTACTGTAGCAGGTGGATATAATTTTTTACATTTTACAACCCGGTTGTTGCATACTTTTAATGATTTAAGTTGTTAAATAGCAATTTGGAGGTTTTATACCCCAATGCTCTTAATAGATGGTCTTAAAATATTTATTAATTAACTATTTAGAAAAAAATTATGAAATTTTTTTTTTAAAATCAGTTTTTTTTTAATAAAAAAATTTATTAATGGATGTTCTAAGTAAAATCTTTTATAAATACATGTACCAGCTAATTGGTAATAACTTTTCTATTTATATATGTGGGGCCAGAGAACTTGTGACTCCGGCCCACTTTGCGTTAGGGCCCAAGGCCCGAGTCGAGGAGGGACATTGCCGAGGACATACAGTGAAAGTCCAAATGGCCTAGAGATATAGCCGATGATGATTCTGTCCTCGGCATCCCAAAGCGCTCCTGAAAGAAAGGGCAAGTACGATATAGGAACAGTTTAAGGAAAAACTGAACACCTCCACATTGATGGAGAAAGGACCCCTGAACAATATGGCGACAAAGGACAAAGGAAATACTGCCATTACTGCAATTAAATACTCTGCGTCTGACAGAGCAATGTTTTTCAGCTTTTACAACCACCCCCCAACCACTTTGGGTATGGGCTGATGGGACAAGTATCAGCCCTGGAAAGCTGAACCTACACGTGGACGTTGGAGGAAGGGTAAATGCTAGTATAAAAAGGAAAGAAAAGCAATTCAGGAAGGGAGAGACATATCGTCTCCCAAGCCATTGAATCCTAAAAAAGAGAGAATAATATGAACATGAAGCTCATCGGACAAAGTCTAAGGACCAGAGCTGCTCAGGCCGTGCCGGGGGAAAAGTCTTATTAGATACGCTAAGTTCACCCTCCTGCGATTACCATGAATACCATGGCCAACCACTGTCCGGTGACCAAGACCTAGCCTTTCAGCCCACGCTCTACAAATTTTATTTTTTGGGCCTTAAACGTGCGAACCCATTACCAGTTTGGGGTCGTTACAAATTGAGTCCTTACAATATATATTTCTGAGTTCATATATCATGATGAATATTATTTTTTACCATCAAGTTAAATTAATTTCTTTTGTGTAACTCTTAGTAAAAGTGGTAAGTATGATTTAGATCTGTGTTAGAAGAAGCTCATTAAAAAATATTTCGATTTTCAATTGATTAAAAATTAAATTTTTAACCACAGCACATCCTTAGTGCGATGATCACTTCACAAGTATAAGTGTTTGTGGGGTGTGGGAGTTTAAGTTTCCAGGAAGGAATTTTACACATATATACACTTAGATTAAGTTAGAGTAAAATTCTATTTTGTTAAAAAAAAAAAAAAAAGTATAACTCTGGAAGCCGCAACACGCAAGTGTTATTTGCATAGTTCGGGTAGTCCCAGCCAATAAGAGTATGCCTAGTTTGAAGTTTGAAGTTTGAAAACGAACCGGACCGATGGAAGCCGCAACACCATGGAAATCTTGCAGCGACGCGCTCTCCTCAAGTCTCTCATGAGTACCAATTTCCACGACGTCGTTAGAAAATGAAGCCAAGCTTAGATCCAGATCCAGTGCTTGTGTTTTTTGGCATGGTGCACTCAATAAGCTATAACTGGGGTTAAAATATGGTTAGTTTCCAAACGAGTTAAAATATGGTTAGTTTTCAAACGATTTTGGTGCGAGGAATAACTGTTAGCTAGACCTATATTGTGACACTTGTTTGGCAGTGCTACAAAGCGCTAGGAAAAAAAGCACTGAATAACCCATTTGAGTCTATATCGGCGATTTTTGGATTATAGCTTTTTTGTAGGGGTTGTATTTCATCAAAGAATTAATTAATTAACTGGCTTGTCCTCCAGGAAATGTGAGATAACTTTGTGTACTACGTATAAACATAACTCTCACCGTGTCATCTTATTCCTAAGACAGCCCTCCATTCCAGTAGTAATTCACTCATTGCAAGCTAACTTCTTCACGTATATATATATATATCGCTTAAACTTGATGAACTCTTAGAGGAAAGGTGGTGGTGTTAATAAGCTAATAATAAGAAAATATTGAAGATATAGTATATGTATGAAGTAAAGAAGAAAATGAAAACATGGTAGAGTATATTAATTACCTGTTCCTGTCATGATTGCTCAGATTAGCATCACGTTCGGAAATGGTACTTCTCTCCAACTCCAACTCTGTGCTTCTTCCTGCCATTCTTTGGGTTGACGTCTTTTGCTTCAGACCTTCAGCACTCTGCAGAAGTTATATATATATATATATATATATATATATCTCCATCAAGGAAGTTAATTAATTATTTGCAAGGGTAGAGCCAGAAATTTTTGTTTGGAGGTTAAGTTGCGGCACTAATATATTTTTCAAGGCAATCTCTACACACACACATATATATATATATATATATATAAACAAGCTTTTTTATTATATACACTTTTTTATTTGATAAGTTATATATATACACATCCAACAAAAAAAAAAAACTTAGTATTTTTAATCAAAATTATGTTTGATGGCAAATTTCATAAAATAAAAAAATATTTTCGATACAATTTATCAAATTTTATATTAAAGTAAGTAAAAAATATTTCAATTAAATTAATGAAATTTTCAAAAACCATCTTAGGCTCCAAACATAAGTTAGGCTCTAAACATATTTGAAATTATCTTACTCTAACCCATTATGTGACAATTAAAGAGACATTTTATATGTAGTTTTAGTAACAAAATTTTTTTAATGAGTCAATGACTTATTAATCGCCACATAACAGGTTGAAAAAGATAGATTCAAACATGTTTGATGCCAAACTTTATTAAATATTTAACAGATATAAGAGCACATTTTACAATAAAAAATAGAATTACGAAAAATAAAATTATGTCTTTATAACTATTAGGCCAATTATTTTTTTTAAGAGCATCATTGGACTAATTTAAATATTAGGGAGAACTCTTATTTTTGTAAACTAAATTTTGAAAACATTAAAATAATTATATACATATTTTTTTTTTCAAATGGGAGGGGGGGGGGGGGGGTGGGGGGGACCCATGTACATAGCTACGCCCCTTATTTATTCGTATATTTCTGCAACATTATTTTAGCTTAACTTTTTGTATTGTTGACTAATGATGATCACTTATTGTAATAATGCATGTTTTGTTGAATAATGATAATAAGGCTCGCTCTTTTCTAACAATCTTGAAATATTGTTGAATAATGCTCACTTCAATTTTTGTAACAATCATTTATTGTTGAATAATAATGCTCATTATTTTGTGACAATCGTGTATTGTTCAATAATGCCCACTTTTGTATCAAAAAAATAATAATAAAAATAATGCCCACTTTTTGTAAACATTCACATTGTAACAAAAGGTATCATCAAAAAAATGATAAGTAAAAGTGAAAGTAACAACCATGGACGTAATTAAGTGCTCCCGTCATTGTCGTCAATGTCCAACACATTTTCACACGTGGTTGTATATTACATGGAGACTTGAGAGACGAATTTAATCAATATATCAATACCTAAGCACTCAAGTGATCAGAATGGAGTAAAATTTTCTCGGCCTCGCTTCTCTCTGAGAAACCAGGCTGTGGAAACTCTATTATCTTCTTCGGAATGATATCTCTTTCCCTCTGCTAACACTGTTATCAGTAGGGTTTGTTGGTTTTATTTTTTCGTGGGTTTTAGGGAAACACATCCTCTCTTTCTTTCCCCCTTCTCTAATTCGAATATGGATGAAGTCCTCAGTGAATGGAAAAAACTATCCCTCATAGATGAGGAAGGTGCAAAACTTAGCCTAACAAAGTCAAAAAATCTGAAAAGAAAAGAATATGTTATTGCAGCAAAGTTCTTGACAAAACGTGCCCTGAACGTGGACGCCATTGGAAGAACTCTTAAACCATTATGGAGAGCCAGAAAAGAGTTTAAGATCAGAGAAGTAGGCGACCACACTCTGTTATTCGTTTTCGAACTGGAGACAGATGCGCAAAGAGTTCTAGCTCAAGAACCGTGGTCTTTTGATAAGCACCTTATTCTTCTACAACGATATGACTATTCGATCCCGGCCAAACAACTACGTTTTACAAAGATAACGTTTTGGGTTCAAATACATGGTTTACCTCTGAGATTGTTAGACACTGAGACAGCCATTGAACTAGGGGAAACACTTGGAGAAGTGGTAACTGACGAAGCAGAAAAGGAGATGGTGGGTGGAGATTTTGTACGTGTGAGGGTAAGAATAGATGTCTCAAAACCATTGAGCAGAGGTCGAAGAGTTGTTCTAGATGAGGGAACCAAGATTTGGGTCTCTTTTAAATATGAGAAGCTCTCCAACTTCTGTTACTGGTGTGGCTTGGTAACACATGATGAGAAAGAGTGTGAAAAATGGCTAGCCGGGAAAGGTTCAAATCATCAGGTCCAGCAGGAATACGGTGCATGGTTACGGGCCACTCCGTTCAATCCAGGAAGGTCCTTATACACTACGGTCTTGGGAATGGGTGATGGGCTTGGTGGAGTGACGGAGAAGACGTCTGGACAGAATAATGGAGTAGCGATGGAGATTCCGTTGGTGGCTTCACAGGGCAGACCTTCTCCGGCAGGGGTCAGTAACGGTCATTCCAACGTGGATAGTCCTCGTGCCTTTCACATGGAAACAGCGGATATTGTGGAAGATTCTGTGCGGAATTCCAGCCCATCATTATCACCAATTATACGGGTAATTAATTCCACCCCAAATTCCGCCCCATCAAATAACCGTCCACATGATTTTGAAAATCAGATTGAAGAAATTGATTCGGCATTGAATATGTTTGACTCCCACTCAATCTCTACAACTGTCAAGCCAACTGTTATCCCCACACACTCACAACCCGGTGCAAACAATTATGAAATAAATGCAGATATTTTAGGAATGAATGCACTTAGTAACCCCCCCCCCCCCCCACGTGACCAACCATGCTACCCCACTTGACACCACTACCATACGCACGTGGAAGAGAATGGCTAGAAACATTATGCCACCTGAAAGCTTTACCCAACACTCTGTTTTAAACAAAAGAAACAGAGAGATTGACGAGGAAGACCATCCTGAGTTACCAAAGAAGAAAGTCTTGGTTTCAAAAGATGAGAACACAGAAACTTCAATGGCGAAGGCTGCTGTGCAGTCCCGCCAAGAACCATGAGCATCATTGTTTGGAACTGCCGCGGGCTTGGGAACCCGCGGACAGGAACAGAGCTTGAAGTAGTGATTCGAGCAAAAGACCCCTCCGTTCTGTTTATAGCCGAAACGTGGGCGGATGAAGCAAGGCTGAAAGAAATCAAACAGAAAATCGAATTTGATAATTTATTTTTTGTAGAAAGAAATAACAGGGGTGGAGGTCTAGCACTCTTTTGGCGAAACTCAGTAGACTTGCATGTCGATTCTTTCTCGCCAAATCATATAGATTCCATCATCAATAAAGGGAAGGAGGAAGCATGGCGTTTCACAGGCTTTTATGGCGAACATGTGATGCATAAAAGGATTGACTCGTGGAATAAGCTTCGACAACTTCACAGAAAGTTTAATATCCCTTGGCTGTGTGCCGGGGATTTCAATGAGATTATGAGAAGCTCTGAAAAATTGGGAGGAAGCAACAGGAACCAATCACAGATGCAACTATTTCGGGATGTAGCAGATGAGTGTGGCTTTATTGACCTCGGTTTTACAGGGCCCTGGTACACATGGCAAAAACATTTTTCGACAGGTCATTCATTATGGGAAAGACTTGATCGGGCCTTGGCTACTAACGATTGGCTTTTAAGATTTGCAGGTACAAAAGTCCACCACCTCAAGTCAGATTCTTCAGACCATTGCCCACTATGGATAGATATGGCGGGCCTAGAATTTCAATGTGCAAAAAAACCATTTCAGTTTGAAGAGGCGTGGCTGTCGGACCATACATGTTTAGAAGTTGTTGAAGCTAGTTGGGAAGAAAGGGGAGTGGATGATCCAGCAACAAAAGTCATTAGAAAAATTGAAAGGTGTGGCCAAGAACTAAAAAGATGGGAGAGGGACCACTTCGGCAACATTAGAAATACCTTGAAGAAAAAGAGGAAAGAGTTGACTGAAGCTGAGAAGGAGGTGATGCACACTAGACAAAACTTCAAAATTCAGAGATTAAAGAGTGAGATTACAGAGTTGATGGACAAGGAAAATAGGCTATGGTTCCAAAGATCAAAGGTGCTATGGGCTACTCAGGGTGACCGAAACTCAAAGTATTTTCACAGCCGGGCTACTCAGCGAAGGCGAAAAAATACCATCCAGAAGCTTCGGTCAACAAATGGGCAATGGAGCTCAAGCAATGATGAGGTAGCCGAGATACTCATTGGCTATTTCCAAGACTTATATATATCTGCAAATCAGGTTTCATGTGATGCAGCCACAGAGTCTATTGAGAAGGTGATCAATTCAAATTTGAACAATCGGTTGGCGCAAGAATTTACTGCATGGGAAGTTCAGAAAGCAATTAAAGAAATGGCACCTCTCAAAGCCCCTGGACCAGACGGAATGCCTCCTTTGTTTTACCAACACTACTGGGGTACAATTGGTAATGACGTTACTCAATCAGTGTTACATTTTCTTAATTCTGCTTGCCTCCCTGATAATCTCAACCACACTTTTATTACACTCATCCCAAAAAAAAACTCCCCCGAATATGCTTCTGATTTTAGACCCATCAGCCTTTGTAATGTTTTATACAAAATATTTTCAAAGGTCTTGGCAAATAGAATAAAGAAAATTCTCCCAATGATCATCTTTGAACATCAAAGTGCTTTTACAAAAAGCAGACTAATTTCTGATAATATTCTAGTTGCTTTTGAATCTCTCCATAGTATGCAGAAACATGTGGGCAAGGAAGACTATATGGCTATCAAATTAGACATGAGCAAAGCCTTTGACAAGGTGGGATGATAAAACCTACTCGTGGTATCCGTCAAGGAGATCCACTGTCACCATTCCTTTTTTTACTTTGCACGAAAGGCTTAAACGTTCTCATCACTAAGGCGAAGGAGAAAGGTGATATTAAGGGTTATGCCCTATGCAGAAATAGCCCAAGACTAACCCATCTCTTTTTTGCAGATGATAGTCTGTTATTTTGTAGGGCAACAATCCAGGAATGCCAACAAGTTCTGGATATACTTGAACTTTATGGAAGATGTTCGGGTCAACAAATCAATAAAGCAAAAACTACCATCTTTTTCAGCAGGTCCACATCTGAGGAAGTAAAAAATTAGATCAAATCTGCCTTGAAAGTACCAGAAATCTTACAATACGAGAAGTATTTGGGATTACCATCTTTGGTGGGAAAAAACAAAAAGGCTAGCTTCAACTACATTAAGGAGAGGGTATGGAAAAAAATTCAAGGGTGGAAGGAAAAGCTTCTGTCTTAAGCGGGTAGAGAGATCCTTATCAAGAGGCTGTGGTCCAAGCAATACCAACCTACACAATGAGTTGCTTCAAGCTTCCTTTAGGACTTTGTGGAGATATTGAGAGCCTCATAAGAAAGTTTTGGTGGGGCCAAAAAGGTGATAGAAGAAAAGTACGTTGGGTCAAGTGGGACACCCTTTGTAAACCAAAATTGGAAGGGGGTATGGGATTCAAAGACTTGACAAACTTCAATGATGCCCTTTTAGCAAAACAAGCATGGCGATTACTTCACCAAAAAAACTCTCTTCTTTATAGAGTTTTTAAGGCGAGGTTTTTTCCAAATTGCTCTATCCTAGAAGCTTCTTACTCAAGTTCGGGGTCTTATGCTTGGCATAGCATACTAAAAGGAAGAGATTTATTATTGAAGGGAGCACGGTGGAGAGTGGGATGTGAAAATGCTATTAGTGTGTGGAACGATGCTTGGTTGCCTTCTAAAACTCATCCGAGAATTGAATCACAAGTGGTAAGTGGTTTTGAGGAGATGAAAGTTTCTGCACTCATAGATCCAATCACAAAGAAATGGGATCCTAATATGTTGAATGGACTTTTCACCCCACTGGAAGCAGAGTTGATTTTTAGTATTCCATTGTGTCAAAATACAGTGGAGGATACTGTTGTGTGGCCGTTCACTCCATCAGGAACTTATACAATGAGATCGGGTACAAGGTTCCTCACAGCAGACCATGCACCAATCCCACAAGATGTTCCTGTACAGCCAGGTAATGAAGTGTGGAAATTAATCTGGAGTCTCAATGTGCAAAGCAAAGTCCGAAACTTCCTTTGGATGACCTGCCACAATGCTTTACCGGTAAAACAAAATCTGAGACGAAGGCATATTATAAATGAAGATGTCTGCGAACTGTGCAAACAAGAGACCGAATCGGTTTTCCATGCACTCTGGGGTTGCGCACAACTTACACAAGTGTGGGGTTCTTTACCAACCTTTTCGTTCAGGCAGATGACGGTGCTTTCTTCCATTCAAGAAATGCTCCTGTACACGGACAAAGAAAAGAAAAAACCAGAACTGTTGGCATCAGTAATGTGGACTATTTGGCATCGCAGAAACCAGGTCCGCACCTCTCCAAAGGAATTTCCACTAGCACAAGTCGCACCAACAGCAACTCAAGCTTTGGAAGTCTTTCAACAAGCTAACTTAGATGCTGCCACACACTTTAGAGACCCTCATCGTTCGCGGGATTGATGGTCACCACCGGCGGAAGGAGAGATCAAAATTAATTTTGATGGAGCCCAATTTAGAGATATGGGCAAAGCGGGATTGGGTGTTGTTATTCGAAACAACAGAGGACAAGCTCTGGCTGCTCTCTTGGAGCAAGCAAATCTTCCCTACTCTCCAGACATTACAGAAGCTTTGGCAGCTGCCAGAGCTATTTCTTTTGCACGGGGGCTCGGCTTCACTTCATTCATTTTAGAGGGAGACTCCGCAAATATTATTAAAACACTAAAGTCTGAAGAAGCATCTCTATCCTCCTTTGGTCATATTCTCAGCTTAGCGAAATCCATGATGGCAGATGGCAATATTAGATTCTCTCATGTGGGTCGAATGGGTAATATGGTAGCACATAAACTAGCTCAACATGCTAGACATGTTAGGGGTTTTTCGGTATGGACGGAAAATGTCCCTCCACACCTATCTCATGTACTTTGTGCCGATCACGACTGATTTGTTTCTTCTACCTTAATAAAGTTAAAGTTCTTGTTTCTCAAAAAAAAAAAAAAAAAGTGATCAGAATGATTTAAAAAAAAAAAAAAAAACGTCATCAGAATGTTTATAATACAAAATTTTCAAGTTTATACATTTTTGTCCAAAAATTACCAGTATCACACAGGCCAAAATTGTGTAAGTTATGCATTGTTGCTCCCTTAATTGTGTAAATTTACACAATCACTATTTATTTTGCATTTAGTTTTTTGTTTTTTCTTTAAGTATCTTAGAATGAAAGAAGAGTGTGGATAGTTGTTAGTGTGTGTAAAAAATAAAATTAAAAATCAAGAAAAAATAATATTTTAATAAAATGTAGTGTGAAATAGATAATTAATCTGATGTGAGATGTTTTGAAAAATGAATATGTAAAATAAAAAAAATAAAAAAAATTAGATTTTTATGCACAAACAATTTTTGCACGCTATACAAATGCTCTTAATAATACAGCTACAAACAAAATTTCTCTCCATAGTTTGAAAATAAATCCTTCAAACTTAATCGGGAACGGGGCTATTTGATGGCTGGGGGCGTATGGCAAAATAACCTAGTAATATATATATATTTTTAAAAGATATCTGAATTTGTACCTAATAAAAATCTCCTCTGCTCCCCAAACATGATCCTTTGCTCCCTTCCAAACAGCAGCAGAAAAAATTCGCATAATCTACCAAAACGATTTGGATAAAGCCCAAACAAAAAAACAAAAAAAAAATCCTTAAAAAAATTTCTAGGTTTGATACAGATATGTACTATCTCAGCCTATTAATTTCTAAAAAAAAATTATAAATCCATATGATCACAACCCCATCTAGTTAATCCGCTTCACTCGTTCTTGGAACCCACCTATCAATGATAAAGCAGGTGTCTCATGTGCCCATACCTCACGTACAGGTGTTTGTCACTTTGTCTCCTTTGTCCAAGAACGCACCAAACGTTTTTAGCGACATGTATATTTACAATACAACAATACCCAATAGGCATTTATTTTAGGGTTGGTTCAATGTAAATCGAATTCCGAGTGTAAAATGAATGTAAGAGAAAGTGAATTCCTGTAAGGAAAATAAAATTTGAGTGTTTGGTTCTGTAATGGAAAATAGTCCGGAAAACGATTTTTGGTGTTTAGTAACATTCTGAAAATGCTATTTTCTTACAAATTTTTCATATTTTCTCAGCTCCCAAACAAATTTTATAATAAAAAATTTGGAAATATACACTTAACACAACCAAAAATCAAAATAAAAACATTTTTTATTCACAAACTCGTCAGATCAGGAAAGAGAGAGAACGAGGAAAGAGAGGATTGGAGTGGATGGAGGACGGCGCGGCCAGATCGGGTGGGTTTGGGGGTGGAGTGGAGTGGGCTGGTGATCGGTGGTGGCCAGATCAACAATCGACGGTGGTGGCCAGATCGGTTGTCAAGATCGGTATTGAGCTTGGGGCTTTGGGCGACGAGATCGGTGGTTCGATCTAGAGACAGCAGCGACGGCGCGGGTGGGTGGTGGGTTGTAGATCGGTGACATGCAGTTGAAGATTCGGCCATGGTTGGTCAGAGGAAAAGAGAGAGAACGACGGAGGAAGAGAAGAAGGACAGTGGACGGAGCTTGCACGGTGGACGACGGATGATGGACGGAGCTTGCACGGCGACCAAAGCTTGTACGGTGGTCCGATTCCTCTAGTGCGCTCTCTCTCTCTCTCTCTCTCTCTCTCTCTTCGGGTTGTTGAAATCTGAGTGAAGTTGGAAATCAATTGAAAGTAAAATGAGTATGTAATTGGTTTTACAAAGTTGGGGTGTCTATTTTATGGTCAACTGAAATTGGTTTTCAGATTGACCGAATTTTCATGCGCATCCAAACACCCTTAAGGGTGTTAAATATCTTTCGGACCCTTAAAGGTGTTAAATATTTTTCGGATTTCTTTTACCATGGAAACAAACGCAGTCTTAGTTTTCAGTTTTCACTAGAGAAACACGTTTACTCTCTCCAGTAGCTGCTGCCGCTTTTTCTTATCTTATATTCAAAATGCGTGGCTGTGAAGTGTTGCTACATTTTAAGTCATGAATTCCGACAAAATTCACTTGAAGACTAGGTGGGATGTTTTGACTATTTTTTGACTTGTGTGGGTTTTTATTTTATTTTTTCACATCTAGTTGAGCCATTCTAAGGATAACAATGGTGGCGAATTGGGTAATTAAATTGGGTCAAAGACATGAATTTGTGTGACCAAGAGAAAGAAAAGGAAGTGTCAATATAAGATTTAAATTCTAAATTAAAAACATGTGCATAATATTGTACACTTTTTATAAATGTGTATGATTTTATACAAATTTATTTAGTCTATAATGTAAATCTTACATGGATATATAGTGTAACGTAAACCAATAATTTTTCGAAAGACAAAGATATATACTATTTATAAAAATAGCGATAATACTTAAATGATACACCTCTATTGACCGATATCAAAATATTTAATTTCCCTGACCAAACCAAAATAGTCAAGTCCCATTTTGATAGATTATATTGCAATATATTAAGAAACATCTATTTTGTGTTTTTTCATTTGTTGACAATATTATTTATTAAATATTATTGATACTAATATACTATATGGATACATTACAACAAAATGTATTTTCAATGACGAAAAAATTAGTCACTAAAAGTCCAGTTTTTTGTCACTAAGGACCTTTAGTGACGAAACTCATTTCATCACTGTAGCCCCGTCACTAAAAGTCCTGGTGACGAAAAATTTCATCACTAAAAATCTGATTTGATTTTTTTTTTTTTTTAAAAGCTTTTAGTGACCAAACCGTTTTGTCACTAAATGTTTTCCTCACTGAAAACACTATTCAGTGACAAAAATATTTCGTCACTAAAAACACTTTAATTTACTAAATCATATTTAGTGACGAATAATTTCGTCACTAAAACTATGTTCGGGTACATATAGTGACGAAAAAATTCGTCACTAAAACTATTAATAAGAAAATCCAGGCACATATAGTGACGAAAATTTTCGTCACTAAAACCATTTCTTACAAAATTTTGCTATATTTAGTGATGAAATTTTCGTCACTAAAACAATTTTTTGTTGCTATATTTGGATTTTCGTCACTAAAACCATATCTTACAAAATTTTGCTATATTTGGATTTTCAAGGAATTTTTTTTTTTTTTTTGGCTCTACTTTGCCCCCTCTATTGAGATCCTGACTTCGTCCTTGCTGCTCATATCTATTTTTATTTGGTATAAATTTTGAAAATTTAATTGTTGAATTACATGTTCTTTATATTCTTAATATAAATGTCAAATTTCGTTCAAATTAGATGTTATTTACTATTCGATCAATAAATTTATTTTTTATGCATAATTTTAGAAAAATATAATAAAATAAACATTTGATTGATAATATAGCAATTGATATTTGATCTTTTTGAAATTTTGCAAGTATAGAAATTTAATAAGAATATGCAATCCAATGATTAGATTTTCATAATTTTAATTCAACATAAAGACATATGGTCAGTTTGAAAATACCTTTTTCCTGCATCAAGTAACAGACCTCTTCATGCTCAATGGGATATAGTGACAGTGACGCTACTTGAGTTCATTGTATCATAGCATTGGGAAAATAATTCCCTTCAGACTGAACATCTTGCTTCACTTGTTAAAATTGACAAAGTTTAGAAGAATAGACTTGTTAAAACTTAAAACTCCATTAGTTTCCAAGATAGCATGAAAAAGCTTGCAAGAAACTTAAACAAATTTCTCTCAAGTCAGAAGAAAGGGATTTTTTTTTATAAGAAGAAAGGGATCAATTGGCGGTCATTTGATTGAAAATTTATCATAAAATTTAAATGCATATGTATGATGTCTAGACATGGCAACACAAGTTAAAATTTACTGACCCGACCGACCTGAAAATATACGAACTCGAATTTTTTGACTCGAAACAAAAACAGGTTAATCCATGACCCGATCCATTTTTAAAACTTTCTTTTTGGTAAATAAAATTAAGACATTATTGATTTAATTGTTTGTTGTGAGCTTTATAGTACACAAACCAAATTCAATTGGCAATATATAATGGACATTATTATTATTATTATTATTAATTTTTTAACATTTGTTGGATAACTCTATTTATATATATATATATATATATATAATATCATTTAGATACAATGACTTTGAGGAAACAATTGAAACATGTACATAATTGCATGCAAATGAATTGAAAGATGAATGATTGAGGTATTTTGTAATGAGTAAAGATTTTCAAATATCAAATAATAAAGTACATGCCATGAAAATTTAGTTATAGTAGAGTTAAAAACATATATTTAAAATTATAGGCATATATGAGAAACATTCATAAGTGTAAAAAAAAGTGAAATCAAAGTATATTAATGAAATTAACATAAATTATGGATGCTTAGACATATTTTTTTAACAATTCATGTTCAAAATAAATGGATTTTCAAAATAAATTATGATACTTTTTAGAGTATGTGTTGTTTAACAATGACATGATATTCATAAAAGAGGCCATGTATAAATAAGTAAACAATCAAACTTTAATGTATATTATTAAATTGAAATAGAGTATGTAGACATAAAAAAATTATGATGCATTCATAACCATCTGATTGATCATGATCAAGTATTTATAATCAAATTGATTTCCAATTGATGATGTGTCAACGGTGGACAATCAACAAATAAAATCAAGCCACATGTCAAGTCTTAATTTGAGTCACCACCACTCACCTATATAAAAAATGACATGTGTCCAGGCCACATGGCAGCATCAAATGAAGAAAGCCACATGGCAACGTCAGAAGAAAAGACTCACATGGAATGTTCTTATTAAATGCAAGTCCAAAATTAAAGTCAAATTTGAATTTAAATTAAAAATTTGTAATTAACTCTCAATAAATGCTGAAAGAAAATTTTCAAATTAAAGACCATTGAGTTTCTTATAAATAGAGGCTTTTTATATGAGAAAAGGGACACAGAAATTCAGAGAGAAAAACCCTACTGACATTTTGTCAAAATAGAAAGTCATCTCTAAGTCCAAAAGAGCACCTTTGCTCCCTCAAAAATCAAGCTCATTCCTACTTCTTCAAATCAAAGTAGGGATTTCCCTTCAATTTAAATCGAGATCAATCCAATAGCCCTCGCATCAAATCAAGTACGTTCAACTGCTCATTCAACTTGGAGACATTAAGGCACGATTCAAGATCAAGCTTCACAATCCTTTGGATCATAAAGTTTCTTGGAGATCGAATCAGAGGAGTCTATTGTATTCTTTCATTATAAAGAGTCACACAGAGGATTGTGCTCACATATATACAAATCAATATAAATTGATAATTTATTACACCATTTCGTGATTGTGTGATTTATCCTTTATGAATTTTGTGTGTACAGAGTATCAATCACAATTGATATTAGATTATAAAATTAGTTTTCAAGATTGTAAATTTCTTATGCTCCATTTTTTATTCATTGTCAAATTAGTTATCAAATAAGGCATTTGTAATTTTTTTTATAAATATTTTGGGATGTTGATATTGTGTAAAAATGAAACTTGTATGTTTGTTTTAATTATCCTTTGTGTTATTTTGTTTTGATTAGTAATGATGGGATTTGTATAATTTCAAAATTATTGAATAAGTATATTAATTCGTTTAGCTGAGCTCATTTTTTTATCTAAGTGGTGAATTTAAAGTAATGCATTTTACAATTTTACATCAAGTAATTTGTTGCATGACTTTACAAGTGGCAAATACATATATTTGTCTATAAAACTTTTATAGACTACTAATGTATGTGGTGAGTGATCATAGGTAAATAAAAAAAGTGATGTTACTTGATGTATTTACCAAAAATACATCATATAAAAAATATGTATATGCCACTTGGCCACTTGGTAAGTCATGCAACAAACTACTTGATATGAAATACATTAATTTGAATTCAACTATGTCAAGAAAGAGTTCAAATCAACAAATTGATACTTGTTCATTACTAATAAAATAAAATAAATCTTAGAATTGCTAATCAAAATTAAAAAAAAAAAAAAAAAAAAAAGTCTAGTTTACCATTTGAAAAATTAATTAAAAAGATTACACAAGTTCCTTTGTCATACAATATTAACATCCCAAAATAGAAAAAAAAAAAATTACAAATATCCTATTGGATATAGCTAATTTGATAAAGATTTTTAAAAAAAAAATTACAATGTTGAAAACTTATTTCATAAGGACCTAAAAAAAAAAAACATTTAGTTTCATTCAGCTACGCCCAATAAATTCAAAGAGTTAGGGCATGTTTGGTAAAATGTAATAGACACTTTAATGTAATAGTTATTCTTATAATTTAGTTTTTTTTTTTTTTTTTTGACAAGACATTTAGTTATTCTTTAGTTTGTTTATATTTTTATTACAAGGAATAGTCATTCCATATAAATAACTATGCTTTAAAATGAAGAATAACTATTCATCTCTAAAAATGTTTTAATATTTATTCTTTAGTAAGCGTAATAATTTCTAAAATTAATATATTTCCAAATAAATAAATTTTTATATACATATAACAATTATAAAAATAAAAAATCATTAAAAATAATTCATCTCTCTTTTAAATTTAAAAAAGAATATTAATTTTAAAGGAATATAATTGTATGAGTAAGATATTTCTTAAAATAAATTTTAAATTTTATTCTAAAGTTACAACTCACAATCAAACTTATTAATATGTTTAGTTATTCCATTACAACATATTTTATTTATAATAATAAAGATAAGTAATCTTCATTCAATGAAAAGTGAAATTTATCTGTTATTCAATGTTTTGAACTGCTATGTAATACAATGCATTGTATACTAGCAGGTGAGACTTTTTTTTTGGGCTGGATATAAATTTTACTCACAACCAAGAACAACTCAAAAATACAACAAGAGGCTGGGCCTGGGGCCATCTCTAGCTAGCCGAAACCTGACTCAGCGTGGGCGACAAGGACCGGCCCAGGCCTCATAATGAGACATTACAATTGAACACTGACCTGTAAATTGGGAAAAACCTTAATAAAGTACCAGAGATGACTGCACAGGGTCTTGAATACACTTCGCGTTTTGTCGAAATAGAAGATTTTATGCTGCCATTGCCATAAGCCTCCTTTGTGACTTTCCGTTTCACTGCCAGATTTTACATTCCCATTTTCTGCAGGTTTTGGTTGGCTTCTTGTATCATTTTTGGTTAATGGCGAAGGCATTGTTTCTGCATGGTGATAGAAACATTACTGTATTAATAATAGAAGTGAAAAACTTACCAAAGCTCAACAAAATAAGAAGACCCATTGCTCAAGAAGGAAGGACGCCGTTACATTAAGCAGTGTAAAGCAGAAACAGCCAACAACCAGATAGCCAGGTCTGAATTTGGAGTTAAAAAAATAAATAAATAATAATTCTAAAAAACGAGTTGGGGCATCGACCAACTCGTTTTTATTTAAGGTCAAAAATTCGGGTTCAGATTTGGTATTTTTCTTCAGGTTCAAGTCAGGTTATCGGGTCCAAATCCAATTTTGCCATTTCTAAGAACTAGGAATGGTGGATGATGTAGTGGAATCTATAGAGTAGCAGATCAAATTTCTGTAGTACATATTTTTTGACTCAACTTCAATGCTGCAGTGTGAAGTCATTTTGATGCCTGATGGAGCAGGATCCTACAGAATCAAATGGAGGGCAACTGCTTATGTGTGCAAATTAAGACAGATCAGGCAATAAAGTATTACCTGGATGCCACTCTTGGGAATGTGACACAAAAGGATACTGCAATCAATTTAACTCTTAGACCATTATGACTCTTCTGCTAAAAAAAAGAATCACAAACTTCATTAATGGCATCAACTTACCTAAATTTTTTCCCATATTTTATGATAAGAACCGCTTTTAAAATTCCCACATTAGATTTTTTTTATTATTTTTAAATTCTATTTCAGTTAAATATTATTTCTTCATTCATTTTAAAATTATTTTTCACTTTTCAAAGCACCAACTCTTTTTTTTTTTTTCTGGTGTTAAAAACCACAAACTTTTCTTTATTGCAGTTATAAAGACACAAAAAATAATCAAATACTGGTTTAGGAATGAACAGTGCTTCTAAAATAGGTAACCAGTAGCCAGTAGGGAGTCTAAATTGCTCCCTTACCCTATTTTAGGGTAGCTGTCTAGCTGATGCCAATACTCCTATCAAGTGGTGGTGTGCAAATATCAGTTAGAAGGGTCCATTCCCGCATCTTGACAGGCATAATGAATCTGGCTAATGCGGCACCATGACTTTATATGCATGTTTTTTGGCCTAAGCTTGGGCAACTGTTTTGTCTATTTGTATTATATTCTTATGGCTGTCATGCATGGTTGGGTCAGATGTGGTGTTCTAATGTTCTGGCTTCTATCTGGTTTTTACAATGTCACAGAAAAAAATAAATGGAAATGTTGTTTACCACAACCTTTTAACTAGAAAAACCTAATTGTTGAAATTTGAAAAATTGCATTGCAAACTATATTATCTTAGCAGTCGGATGTGAAATCTTTAGTAAAGGATAAAAACATATGCTGAATATAGTATAGTTGAGCACACTTTGAATAAAATACAAATAGATTCAAGCTTCCACAAACAGAAAATTAAATATGTGAAAATTTTGCTCACTTATATGTAGCGCTTGCACAACAGGCCATTTAAACAGTTCCTACCCTCTGATTGTCATTGTCTTCTCGTTCCCTTGAAGAAAATGCTTGAAAAGCTCCTGATTGGAATATCTGTAGGAGCCAGTCATATATCTGACAAACTAATTGATAAATCTTTTTAAGCAAGCTTGGTGCTGCATTGAAAATTAAATTAGCTGTGTAGTAGAGAAACTGATATATTTGTTTGTATGCACACAATACCCCTATAATCAGGATTGGCAAGAAATTAACCATGAGCAGCCAAAAAGGAGAAATGATTATTGAGATAAGTAGCTCAACAGCAATGATTCCAGAAACCAGAGATATAAGCCTGAATAGGAGAAGATACTCAGCCCCTTGAGGTTGTAGTTTTATCCCCATATACGCAATGCTATACACAATTGCGGCCATGATGAAAACCAAGAAAGTAGCAAAATGTGTTTCAAGTGGTGAGAGGCCCAAGCCTTGAAAGTGGAAACCAATTGAGGCAGCCAGAATTGAGATGAGGGAGGCAATAAGGGCATAAAATGCTTCGAAGAAACCGTGTGCTTCATCTCTAGCATATACACAAACAAAAAATATTTCAGCTTTAATATCGCTTTTTCTTCCAAAAATAAGAATCAAAATCCACTTAACTTCTTATATATAAAAAAAAAAGAAAAAAAAAAAAAGACACCTTCAGCTTTATTAGATTTCTCTCCCAAATCTACCACAATGATGAATGAGCGCAATTCAACGTGAAGATATGAAAAAGCCACTAACAATATCATTTCATTCACATTTACTAGTAGAAATAATCTATGACAGTCTGTCTTATCGTATATATATTGGCTGGATATAAGACTTATTGTTCCTCACACATGCATTAGTATTTATGTTGAAATATAAACAAGAACAAACAAGGTTTAATCCCAAAACTTTGTAATTAGCTATGGATCATCAATAGATTAATCAAAGTCAATTACATTTTTTTTTTTTTCTAAATGCATATATTTCTCACAAAAATTTATTCATAGTAACTCATGTAATACATGAGAAAGTAACATACTATGATTTCCCCCCTTCCTTCCTGCTAATTTTTATACTAATCACCAATCAGAATACAATGGGAAACTCTGTTCTTAAATCTTCAAGGAGTCCCAAAAAACCAAGCAAAACAACACATACCCCCTTTCCCTTGAATTTGAAATTTAAAATATTGCTTTTTTCCCCTAAAATAAAAACCAGCATGAATAAGTGAATTTGAGGTTTTCCAATGTAATAGTTCATTTCCTCCATTTACTTTGTCTGATTTGCTTGATAGATGTAGTCTTTAAAATTCTTAGTTCTGTTTTGTTCTCATGCCTACCTTAGTACACGTCCTGTGTGCTTTGGCCTATTGTATTAGTTTTCTATCAATGAAGTTTTATTACTTATAAAAAAATAAAAATCCTGCATTTTCTAAGCAACAAAACAATAGGAAAATCCAACCACCTGATGTAGAGGATAAATTGGGTGCTTCTGGTAGGTTAGGGTTTAGGAGGAATTGTGAATATAGGATTCAGAATTGTAGAACAAGTGTTAGCACTCAAAATTAGGTAGGGTTTGATAAGAGTTTTTTTGACCACATGATAGAGAAATTATGTGGGATTTCACGGTTTTCATAGGTAAGTGTAAGGGGTTAACTTGGGATTTTATAGAAGAAGAAAAAGATAGAAATTAACAGTGTTCAGAATTGACACTAGAATTTAGCTCATAGGCTTATTTTGGATTCCATATTTTTCCACAAACAACTCCTAATCAGTGCATCCTCAACCCTCCAATTGGCATACCTAGGATCCATAATAGGAGGGAGATCATCATTTATATAAGTAAACATCTTCCTATCAAAAGAAAAACCTCAATAGCCTAGGCGCATTGTGCATAATAACTCCCCTTAAGATAAATCAAAGTAATAGAGAGCATCTCAGAGGGGAATAAGAAATTGGGCTGTATACCTTCCTTGGATTCCAATAAGCACCCAATCAAGACAAAGAAAGTAAACAAACAAATAAGATGTGGCTCCTGTAAGCAACACTAAAAATATATAGCAACAAAAACCATGTCTGACACTCAGTCCACAAAGAACCTGTATTCCCACAAGACAACCACCATCACTCCTCACAACAACCCAGAAATTAAAAAAGAAACACAACAGTTCCAAACCAACATATCAGATGCAACCATGGAAGATTAAATGTTACTACTCTAGCAAATTCGCCTATTCAAGATTTATTTTATGGGCCATGCTTGAAGTCTAAATGAAGTAAAAGTCATGTGATTTTAAAGGTCTAGTTATGTGTTTTCTGGTTAAAACAGTTTTTTATTTGGGCTTTTATTTAGTAAGTTAAGGTCATTTTTGTATTCGGGAGTAAATTTGTGATTTCTGCAATCCCTACAAATTAAGGATATTTTGGTAGTCTAGTTGATTTTAGGATTTTCTAGACTTAAATATCTTACATTTTATTTTCTTAGACTCCAATGACCCATGGATCAGAAGTGTAACATAAAAGACAATGGGATGCACTACCTGACTGGGGTAAACTGGAAGCAAAGGAAGAAGCAACTCCCTTTTGCTGAGCTAGGAAATTAGCATACTCTTCCTTTGGTATGGAGATCAATTCTATCTCTAGAATCATCTTGGGAGTTTAATGCAGTCAATGAAGGACAAAGTTCAAGCACAGTATTCATTACAGTTTTGCCTTTGAATACAAAATTGACCATAACATGTCAATTAAAACTAATATTGAAACCATTTTAACCTAAGGACAAATATAACTAAACCTTCTAAATCAAATGATTTTTACTTCAATTAGACTTCACAATAGGCCCTTAGAAGAATTATTAAGTAATAGCAAATTCATCTTCTATGGAATCAAACCCCTAAAAAAACAGTGACTCTATAAGTAAAGCATACCATGAATTGAGAAATACTTAAGAAACCCAATTCATATATATATATATATTAAAAAATAAAAAATAAATAAAAAACAAAATGAAAATGGGCAGCCAAAAATAAAAATCAATTATTTTCATAGCCGCTAAAAGCAAACATGCCTTCCAGCTTCAACCAATAATTTTAACAATACGTATTAATAAATATCATAGACTTAAGATGCTTAAGTAACACTTCTAAATAATCCATCCCAAATTATGCATATGCAGGAGCAAACCCCTAAGTACAATGAGCTATACAGGCACATATACAAACATATTTATACAAGAACCAAAATCTTTTTGATAGGCGATAAAGAGCTACCAAAATTAAAACCATTAAAGTTGATACTTATAGAAAACAAAAGGCAAAGAATCAATTATGAAACAAAAATTGATCCAAGTAACAATCAAATTTGAAAAACGAAGAAATAGAGAGAGATTAAAGCTAGAACCCAAACCTGTTCAGTCGGTGATAAATAGCTTCCCATATTGAATCCTTCAATTTGATGGCTAAATCCAGAGCCGCATTGCAACTGAGATTTGTAGAAAACAAAAGACATAAAATTAATTATAAAATTAAAATTGATCCAATCGTCCAAGTGACAATAAATTTGAAAATTTTAAAAACAAAGTAAAATAGAGATAATAAACCGAGAACTCCAAACCTGTTCCACAGGGCATAAAAAGCTTTCAAAAGTAAAACTTTCAATAGGATCGTGAATCTCCCACTCCCAGTCGCATTTGAGCTGAAACTGATTAAAAAAGAAAATCATTAAACAAAAATAGATGCAAGTAACAATCCAACATGTAAGCTGAAAACAAATAAATAGAGTCATTTAACATTTGAGACTGGCGAAGAAGAGGGCTATGATAGGAATAGTTTTGGTTAGGATTGAGCCTTTTTTTTTTTGGGAGAGAGAACGCGAAGGTGAAGAAGAGACGTTGTTCGAGCACTAATTTCTAAAATTCCTAACGTTGTCGCCGAACTTGTCGGAAACTTGAAAATGGCATAAATATCCGTGAATGAAGTAACATTTTGATACAACTTATTTTATCTAAAATTAAAAACGAGGAACTGTAATTTATTTCATTAATAAATAATTTTTAAATATATGAATAATATTTTGAGATTCATAAATAATATATAAATAATATTTTTTATTTCTATGAACGTGATTTTACTGTTTATATTCTGATGAAAAAAAAAAAACACGCAAACATGGGTTTGGAAACACGAATCCAAACCCACCCCATTCAGCCAAAAAAATAAAAAAAGAAAAACTATATCCATAGGACTATATAATATTATTTCTTTCAGACCGTTGCGTAGAGAGGGGGGAAATAATAATAATAATAAAATCTAAGGAAAATTCTTTAAAACTTTATATTCTATATTAATTGTAAACGATTTACAAATGTACATATTTATTTCGTTTATCATGTACGAAATCAATAATCACCCAAAAATTATCATAAATTCTTGTTATACAATATTATTACTCATGCATTTTTTGAACTAAAATTATAATTTTTTTTTGAGAAAGAACTAAAATTATAAGTTGATGAATAAAAAAAGTTGTGTTTAGTTCACACAGGTATGTTACACACAAGTATTTTATAAATTGAAATTGTAACTATTTTATAAATTAAAATTGTAACTTTAATTCACAATTTCAGTTTATAAAACATACGGTGTACCCAAAAAAAAAAAAAAAAAAAAATACTACTACCTTAAAAAGATTTAAATCATCCATCCGACATTTTATTTTAATATTGTGGGGCCCGGCCCAAAAATGATGGGCTATTCCAAGCTCAGACTCGTCCGAGGAGCGTCTTATCCAAAGAAAAGCCTCATATGAAGCACTATTCAACCCCAATAGCGCCAAGGAAACCTGTCCGAGGAGTAACTCCTCCTCGGACATCACGAAGCTCAGACGAGGAACTTGCCCCAGCCATTTCAGCTCGTCTTCCCAACATATAAAACGAATTAAATTCAAAATATCTCACGGAAGGCTACCACCACATTAATTGCGCCCCAACCACCCTCTTGGCCGCATTAATGAGGAAAAGACTCCTGAACAGTACCGCCTTGGCCTCTGCAACTCACAAAGGGTCTGATGAGGGTGTCTGATGGGACAGGTGCTCAAGTGGATGCTTGGATGATTAACAAGTGTAAGGCTAAGATGAAAAGAAGAAGAATATATAATGTAGTGAAGTCCCTCAAAGAAGGGGACGGCAGAACTGTATCAGGAACAAAAAAAGAAATAAAATCAGACTTGAGAAAGATCCATTCTGGTGTTTTCTATTTTCTTTTTGCAAACCATACTGCCCATGCATAAGACCGAACAAGTTCACTGAGGCCAAGTTCTTTGACCCATCCTCTACAAATAATTATTGTGGGTTGCGCTTTGGGCCAGGGCCTAATCAACACAAGTTGGGCCAGGAAAATCGTGCAACCACAATTGCCGCCGTCTGTGGGAAGAGCTAGGGCATCAGCTAGTGTAACAGTCGAGCATGGAAGAACTAGATCCACACCAGGAGGATCCTCACCAAGCTAACTCCCAACGAACACGACCTGCCGAGTCCTAGAGGCAAAATAACCCAACCAACCCAGGCGGCAGGGGGAATCGTGAGGGGAGTGTGCATACCACCCGGACGAGCCAGAGTCACACTCAGATAGGAAGTCACGTGTCTCAGAGGCGAAATAGTCACCAGGTCATGCAGCGAGAGATAGATGACCTAAAAAGGAAGTTAAGACGTGCGCAGCGAAGACAATCTCCCTCTGACTCAGGCGAGTCTTCTAGTCCGGATGACGTGAGTTACAGACAAAGGTCAAGGACCCCCCCCAAGCGAAACCTTTTCTTACGAAAAGGAACCACGCCTTGTACGGAAGTATGAGCGCCCGTCCAGCAAAGGTTCGGGGAGCGACGCCATGAAGAAGGCGTTGGATCAGGTCTCAAGATCACCCTTCACGAATAGAATCGAAGGGGCTAAGATGCCAAGACGCTTCAACCAACCGGCGTTCGCCATTTATCACGGCAAAGCAGACCCGGTGGAGCACGTGAGTCAGTTTAATCAAAAAATGGCAATTTACTCGCAAGACGAGGCCCTGATGTGCAAAATCTTCCCCTCTAGCTTGGGATCGATGGCAATGAGATGGTTCAACAACCTGAAGACAAACTCCGTAGGCTCCTACAAGCAGCTCACTCGAGCTTTTTGCTCCCGTTTCATTACAAACACCAGAGTCCCTCGACCTCTCAGTTCGCTACTGTCCTTATCCATGCACGAAGGAGAAACCCTGAAAGCGTACTCGGATAGGTATTGGGAGGTGTACAACGATTTAGATGACAACCATGATAACGTTGCTATCAGCACGTTCACAAGCGGCCTCCCCACCGGGCATGGCTTAAGGAAATCCCTCACCGGGAAACCGGTTACTGACGTCCAACAGCTGATGGATAGGATCGACAAGTACAAAAGAGTGGAGGAGGATCAGCTGCAAGGGAAGGGAAAGGAGAAGGTCATCCCCTTTAAAGCAAATAATTTCAGAATGGAACGTCACAATCCTGGTCAGCCGAGGAGAGATTTTCCGCGACAGGCTGGGCAGAGCAACCCGCAAACAGTGAATGCCGTATTCAGAGAGCCGGTACAACAAGTGCTGGAGAAAGTAAGGGATGAACCCTATTTCAGATAGCCGGGAAAGATGGCTGGAAACCCTGCCAATCGTAATCAGAACTTGTATTGCCAATATCATCAGGACCATGGGCATACTACTGAGGACTGCAGGAATTTGTGGAATCACCTGGATCAATTGGTCCGAGAAGGAAAGCTACGTCACCTGCTGCACCCATCGAGCGGCCATCCCGGCCAAGCGACACAAGAACCTCGAAGGGATGTGTCTTTAAGACCCCCCACCGGGACGATACATGTCATCCTCGCTGCACCAGGAAGAACTGGGCCACCCATCCCCAGGGTATTAGCCGTGGACCGCCTTCCCTCCGAGGGCAGACAAAGGGAGCCCAAAAGGATAAAAAAGGGAAGCTCTTTGATACTGGGATTCTCGGATGAGAATAAGAGAGGAACAATTCAACCTCACGATGACGCCTTGGTGGTCACCTTGCTGATTGGGGGTTTCGATGTGAAAAGGGTATTAGTAGACTCTGGGAGCGCGGTGGAGATAATGTACCCCGACCTATACAAGGGGCTGAATTTGAAGTCGGAAGACTTGACAGCTTATGACTCCCCTCTCCTCAGCTTCGAGGGGAAGCTTGTAACGCCAAAGGGGCAAATCCGACTGCCCGTACAGACTGGGGCGGAAGTGGTGGAGGTGAATTTCATCGTGGTCGACGCTTATTCACCCTACACCGCGATAGTTGCAAGGCCATGGATCCACAGCCTAGAGGCCGTGACCTCCACACTTCACCAGAAAGTGAAATACCCATCCAGAGGACGAGTGGAAGAGATCCGAGGAGATCAGGCCGTGGCCAGGAAGTGTGTGGTGGCCGCCATTTTACATCGACCCTTGGTCGAGACCTCGGCTCCAAAGAGCTTATAACAACCAGCCTCCTCGGCAAAGCAAGACGAGGGGCTGGCCGAGGAGATAAGGTGTGAAGGTTTAGATAGGGTTGCTGTCAGCAATGACCCGAAGAAGTTCTTTCAGGTCGGCTCTGAATTGCCCTCTCAGGAAAAGGAGGAACTGGTCAGATTTCTCAGAGAAAATGTCGACGTGTTCGCTTGGGACGCCTACGATGCCCCTGGAGTTGATCCCAGCCTCATCTGCCACCACCTGAACGTCAACCCCTCTTTCACTCCGAGGAAGCAACCACCCCGATGCCCTTCAAAGGAACACGCTAGTGCCGTAAGAGACGAGGTGGCCAAGTTGAAAAGAGCAGGGGCTATCAAAGAGGTCTTCTATCCTGAGTGGTTGGCGAACACAGTGGTGGTAAGGAAGAAGATGGGGAAGTGGAGGGTCTGCGTGGACTTCAAGGACCTGAACAAGGCGTGCCCCAAGGACCCGTTCCCTCTACCCAAAATCGATCGATTGGTGGATGCAACCGTGGGACACCCTCGAATGAGCTTCCTGGACGCCTTCCAGGGCTATCATCAGATACCCCTTGCGCTAGAGGACCAAGAGAAAACGGCTTTCATGACGCCCATCGGAAATTATCATTATAAGGTGATGCCATTCGGGCTAAAGAACGCGGGCTCAACCTACCAAAGGATGATGACTCGGATGTTCGAGCCACAACTGGGCAAGATCATTGAGGTGTATATAGACGATATGGTTGTGAAGAGTAAAAGGGTGTCCGAGCACGTGCAAGACCTTGGAACAGTCTTCGCTATCTTAAGGGAGCACCGGTTGCGGCTGAATGCCTCCAAATGTTCATTTGGGGTCGGGTCTGGGAAATTCCTAGGGTACATGGTCACCCATAGAGGAATAGAAGTAAGTCCTGACCAAATCAAAGCCATTAACAGTCTACAGACTCCTCGGAACCCGAAGGAGGTGCAGAAGCTCACTGGCATGATTGCGGCATTAAGCCGGTTCATATCACGATCGGCGGATCGATGTCGGCCTTTTTACCTCCTGATAAACAAGTGGAAAGAGTTTAAATGGTCGGAGGATTGCGTTCAGGCTTTCCAGCAGCTTAAGGACTACATGTCCCGACCACCCATCATGTCCAGTCCGGAGGCAGACGAGGTGCTGTTTGCCTACATCGCCGTAGCTCCCCACGCCGTAAGCCTGGTATTAATACGGGATGATAATGGGGTGCAGCGACTGGTGTACTATGTGAGCAAATCACTACATGAGGCCGAGGTGCGATACCTACCTTTGGAAAAGGCAATTTTGGCGATAGTGCATGCAACCCGGAAGCTTCCTCATTACTTCCAAGCGCATACGGTCATCGTTCTGACTCAGCTACCCCTTCGAGCCGTGCTTCGAAGCGCTGACTACACTGGAAGGATCGCCATGTGGAGTGCTCTTTTGGGGGCTTTTGATATTAAATATATGCCCCGACCCTCCGTCAAAGGACAGGTCCTCGCAGACTTGGTAGCGGAGTTTGCTGAGCCCTCTATAGAAACGATGACCGAGAAGAAAGAACGGGGTGGAAAACTGGTTGGCGCAGTTTCGGCCGGGGAGATTATGCATTGGAAGGTCTACGTGGATGGCGCGGCCAACCAGAGAGGATCAGGAGTTGGGATAGTTTTAATATCGCCGGACGGCGCCGTCATTGAAAAATCATTAAGACTCGGATTCTCGGCTACGAACAATGAAGCCGAATACGAAGCCTTGCTTCAAGGAATGGCAATGGTTCAAAGGTTGGGTGGAAGAGTAATAGAAGCCTTCTCGGACTCCAGATTAGTGGTCGGACAAGTGA
This sequence comes from Quercus robur, assembly GCF_932294415.1. Classification (NCBI taxonomy): domain Eukaryota; kingdom Viridiplantae; phylum Streptophyta; class Magnoliopsida; order Fagales; family Fagaceae; genus Quercus; species Quercus robur. The sequence continues at coordinate 44,882,310 of NC_065543.1, forward strand.
TGGGAGAGCTGGAAGTTCGAGATACTAGGATGCAAGAGTGTCTGGGACAAGTCAAATGGCTATAAGAGAGCTTTGAATCCTTCAGTCTAACGCACATCTCCAGGAGCGTAAACACTCATGCAGACTCGCTGGCCACTCTTGCCACGTCCTCGGCACGTAATTTGCCACGAGTGATCCTAGTCGAAGATCTAGTCAAGGCCAGTCCCATCAGTGGAAACCCGACCCAAGTCCATCAGATAAGACAGAGCCCTAGTTGGATGGACCCCCTAAGGAATTTCCTCCAAGATGAGATCCTACCGGAAGAAAAACTAGAAGCCGAGAAGATACGTAGAAATGCTCCTCGTTTTTGGCTATCAGAGGACCGCAAACTCTATCGGCGCTCCTACTCTGGACCGTACCTGCTCTGCGTACATCCAGAAGAGTCCGAATCTCTTCTTGAAGAGTTGCATGAGGGAGTATGTGGAAGTCACACCGGAGGAAGATCGCTGGCGCACAGGGCACTCACCCAAGGATACTGGTGGCCGAACATGCAGAGACAGGCCCAGGAGTACGCTAAGAAGTGCGATTAGTGCCAAAGATTCGCCCCAAATATCCACCAACCCGGAGGGGTTCTCAACCCATTCTCCAGTCCATGGCCGTTCGCGCAATGGGGTCTTGATATTGTCGGACCTTTCCCCAAGGCTGCGGGGAACAAGCGATACATAATAGTCGGAACCGATTACTTCACTAAATGGGTGGAGGCTGAACCTTTGGCCAACATCAGGGACATGGACGCCCAGAAATTCATCTGGAAGAACATTATCACCCGCTTCGGAACTCCAAGAACACTCATTTCCGACAATGGTCTTCAGTTTGACAGCAAAAATTTTAGGGAGTATTGCCGTGAGTTTGGGATCATTAATCGATATTCCACCCCCGCATACCCCCAAGGAAATGGGCAAGTCGAGTCATAGTGAACGGATTGAAGAAAAGATTGGATGAGTCAAAGGGGAGATGGGTAGAAGAACTACCGCACGTCTTATGGACCTATCGGACAACGCCACGGCGTTCAACCGGTGAAACCCCCTTCTCAATGACTTACGGGGCTGAAGCTGTGCTTCCGATCGAGAACAATTTCCCCACGTTGAGGTCTAGCTCGTTTACCCCAAGCGATAACGATGAGTTGCTAGGAAGAAGTCTGGACCTAGCCGAGGAAAGAAGGGAAAAGGCCACGATTCACATGGCCTATTATCACCAGAAGTTAAGACAAGGGTATGATGCTAACGTCAAATTGCGGCCTCTAGGTCCAGGTGATCTCGTGATGAGGAAGATTCTCGGCAGCGCAAAGAACCCCTCTTGGGGCAAGTTGGGGCCCAATTGGGAGGGACCATACCGTGTCACATTCGTGGCCGGAATAGGCGCCTACTACCTAGAAGATTTGGATGAAAAAGCTGCACCTCGACCATGGAATGTAAATAACCTCAGGAGGTATTATTATTAATAAGAATGGCTTAGCATACGTTTTCTTTTATGACTATTTGCCGCTTGCCAGTCTACATTACAATTATTTATAAGTTTTAAACAGAACCCAAGTCCTGCATGGCTCCTCGGACCACAGACTTGGGGGAAATTAATACTTAAGCCGATTGTTTATAAGTTTTAAACAGAACCTAAGTCCTGCATGGCTCCTCGGACTACAGACTTGGGGGAAATTATTATTTAAGCCAACTATTTATAAGTTTTAAACAAAACCAAAGTCCTACATGGATCCTCGGACCACAGACTTTTGGGGAAGTTATTACTCATGACAGCTCATAGTTTTAAACAGAACCTAAGTCCTGCATGGCTCCTCGGACCACAGACTTTAGGGGAAATTATTACTCATGACAATTCATAGTTTTAAGCAGAACCTAAGTCCTGCCTGGCTCCTCGGACCACAGACTTTTGGGGAGATTATTACTTGTGATAGATTGGGAGATTATTACTTAAAGGAAATCACTTTTAATACATGCGCACAGTCTAGCACCATCGCGACCCTCAAATGCGCAACCCAAAAACCCATTTTCATTTTGACCGTTTGCCTGTATCTACCTCGTTGCAAATGTTTAAAAAAAGAGCGCTATTGACATACATTCATAGTAAGCAAGACGAACATTTTATATTAATATTCCGAGTACATTAAAAAGAGAGGTCCTTACAAAAGAATGAAAAAACAAGACAACTCTCATTAAAAAAAAAAAAAAAGCCTAAAAGGCTAAGCCTTAGCGGGAGAATCTTCTTTCTGCTCGGGCTGAAGAGGAGGAACCTCAATGGTAGAGTCTGTGGCAGGATCCTTAGCCACATCAAACACAAGGACGACATCAGGCACCGCCAGGTCTTGCTCCGAAGCGACTTGGGCTTCATCAGGGTTAGCTCGGATCTCCGGAGGATAGAAGATGCTCTCGGGCAGTCTTAGGGCCGAATCCGCAGGAACTCCTGCAGCGTCGAGAGCATGAGCTCATGAAATGTCGCAGTACTCTCTGCATACCTCAGGAATCTCCTCAGACAGCCTGGCCTCCGTCTCTTCGGCCCCAAGCTGGCGAGCAACATTCTTCTCAGCCTCTGTGGCCTCTCGGATCAGCTGGGCCTCCTCCTTTACCAGCCTCAGCTCATCCTCTACCTTTTGCAGGGCAGTCCTGAGATCCCGCACTACCTGCCTCTCGGTGGTGAGGTCAAGCTGCGTCGTGTACAGCTCTTTGCGCTGGTCCTCCGCCTGGGTCTCAGCACTCTTTAAACCAGCCTCTGCACTTTTGTGCCGGTTCTCCGACACCTTAAAGTCGTCCGTGAGTTTAAGGTGCTCGTGCTTGAGAGACCCCAAGGCTTTCTCCATCTCTGCCCGAGCCTGGGTCTCAGCCTCAACCCGACTTCGGCTATCGCGGCAAAACTCATCAGCCACGAACACCTGTTAGGTAATCTGCGAACGAAACAAGAGTGTTACAGAAATCTAACAAGATAGGAAAATCAATAGAACAGTAAAAGGATTACTTACCAACGCGAGATCCCTTTTTAGGGATAGGAAGAGCTCGGACTGAGTGCATCGCCTATAGGCCTCCATGTCCCGAGGAAGGAGTAAGGGTTGCTCTAAGGCATCCGCCACGTACCCTGCCCGGCCTCGGTTATACTCTCGGACCGAAGCATTGTAGGAGATGACAACCCTATCCAGCTCCAGCTTGGGGTTCCATACACGAGGGGAGGCGCGAACATCAGCAAGGTTCTCCTCATCCCGGTTCTCCGAGGAGTTACCCCTTCTGCTCCTTGGCGCCCGCGTGGTCTTTTGCTGCTTGGTCGGCTGGGCAACCATCTCACCCTCCTCAGGAGTGTCAACCGGCCTCTTCTTCTTCAGGTCCGGATTAACCTTAAGGCCAGGGTCCGAGACGCCCTGGGGGACCACAGGGGGAAGGGTTTTGACCTTTGATGGACTTGGTCCCTTCGATGGCTGAACCTTTGATGACTGACCTTTCCCCTGAGAGGACATCAGCTCCTTTAGAGACTTTCCCTTTCCTGCCATGGGCTCTACCTCTTCGTCTGAAGTATCGTCCGAGCAGATAACGATTGAGGGAACACCAACCGCGGAATGTTGGTCCTGCTCTGCTTCGGGATTAGAAAGCTCCACCAAGGGGTTTTGCTGAATTTCCTCCTCGAAGTAAAACTTGTCTATTTCTTCCTCAAGGGAGAGACGAGAGGATTCAGCTCCTTCTTCAACCAAAACAGCAGCACCAGGCTCGTTTACCGGAGGTAGCTGCTCTGCCAAGTAAGGATTTCTGACACCTGGCAACACCACTGGTGGCAAATCGTGGTCAGCTAGGAATCCGTCCTGGGACACGTCAATTCTAGCCAGCCTCGGACTGCCAGCCCTTATAGCGTGACCGATTGCCTGGAAAGCGCTGCTCAGAGGTTGATAGCCCAAAACCAGATGGGCCGCACGCAACTGTCCGTCCTCGGTAGTGTAAATCTCCGACCTGAGAAGATAGTTTAGCGCTGGCACGTTCACAAGGCTTAGCCGAGGAGCAACGTGAATTTTGTCTGCAAATAAATCAAGAAAAGTGAGGTTAGATCATGAAATTTTCCAATTACAAAGAAAGCAAGAAAAGTAACCCCTCAACACTAAATCCTTTCCCAAAAAGGACCAATCCTAAAAGCGCCGCACCTGGGTTTCCTGCCCGAGTTGGACAATGAATACCGTCGAACCACTCCCCAGAAGCAATAAGGAAGTCATTCTTCACGGTCTTATTGGAAACTGGAAGACAAGAGATCAACCTAACGTCCTCGTTCCGGGATTTAAGATAATACCCGTCATCCCCGAGGCGGTGACACTCGTACAGATAAGCCACATCGTGCCAAGTAAGGCCTAGATTCATCCGCTCATCTAAGACATCTACACAGCCTAGTATCTTGAACATATTTGGGGCACACTGATACGGCGTCAACCTATGGTTGAACAGGTATTCCCTTGTGATCCTACGCATGGGAAGTGTCATCCCTCCCTCTATGAAAGCAATCATGGGGATAACGACTTCTCCCTCAACTCTATCGGTCAATATTCCTTCAAGAGGACAGTGCCGCAGCCCAACCCTCGGGGGAATGTGGTATTTCGCCCTAAAGGCTTCCATAGCGGCAGGAGTTTTTACTAATTTTTCGAATCTACCCATCTGAACTGAACTGGGGAAATGAAAGTAAAGACTGAAAAGAAAAGTAGAGTCCGAGGAGGGAATCGAAACGGAGAGAAAAGCGAAATGTACTGGTACCTTCACAAAACGCTCAAGGGGACGCCTGGAAATCTCTCTTGGACGAAACGCTTCACAAAAGCGGCTACGGTGGTGTAACGGACGCAAGTGTTCGTGTATCTCTGGGATTCGATGGAGTTCTCTGGAGTCTTTTGAGGTTTGTGAAATGCAGATGAAAGAAGGAACTGAACCCCTCTGACGTCTTATATAGCCAGGAGGAGAGAGAAAAAATCACCCCTACCTAAAAATACGGGAAGAAGCGATGGCCGTTCGATCCACGCCAAGCCGTTGGATGAAGGGAACATAACGCCTCCAGAAGTTAATGGCCACGCCTCGTAAATTGTAGCGCGTCAAAAGTAACGGCCCGCACGCGCGCCCCACTATCTCCTTATTTCCCTCCACTCACAAACATCAAAACCCCGCTTTTCCCCTCGAAGGGAGGTAAAAACCGGAGTTTTGAGGGGCTATTGTGGGGCCCGGCCCAAAAATGATGGGCTATTCCAAGCTCAGGCCCGTCCGAGGAGCGTCTTGTCCAAAGAAAAGCCTCATATGAAGCACTATTCAACCCCAATAGCGCTAAGGAAACCTGTCCGAGGAGTAACTCCTCCTCGGACATCACGAAACTCAGACGAGGAACTTGCCCCAGCCATTTCAGCTCGTCTTCCCAACATATAAAACGAATTAAATTCAAAATATCTCACGGAAGGCTACCACCACATTAATTGCGCCCCAACCACCCTCTTGGCCGCATTAATGAGGAAAAGACTCCTGAACAGTACCGCCTTGGCCTCTGCAACTCACAAAGGGTCTGATGAGGGTGTCTGATGGGACAGGTGCTCAAGTGGATGCTTGGTTGATTAACAGGTGTAAGGCTAAGATGAAAAGAAGAAGAATATATAATGTAGTGAAGTCCCTCAAAGAAGGGGACTGCAAAACTGTATCAGGAACAGAAAAAGAAATAAAATCAGACTTGAGAAAGATCCATTCTGGTGTTTTCTATTTTCTTTTTGCAAACCATACTGCCCATGCATAAGACCGAACAAGTTCACTGAGGCCAAGTTCACTGAGGCCAAGTTCTTTGACCCATCCTCTACAAATAATTATTGTGGGTTGCGCTTTGGGCCAGGGCCTAATCAACACAAGTTGGGCCAGGAAAATCATGCAACCACAAATATAATATTTAATTTTCAGTTATTTTTTTTACTATTTTAATATATGGTAAGAGGGAAAGAGAAAAGACAAAACAAATGAATAAAATATTTATATACGGTTTTTTTATGGGATATTTATTATTTACACTGTTATTATAATTTTTTAAATAAAATGATAGCAGTGATTTTTGGGATTGAATATCCAAAATTTACATAAAATTGAGCTTTATGCATTGACGGCAAAGAATTCTATTGACTTAAAAAAACCTATCACTGTTTATAAAAAAAAAAAAAAAAAAAAAAAAAAACAGTAACCTGTCACTGTCAGCATCGCACGTTTTGAAAACAAAACAGCATAAAGACTATAAAGAGCTTGTTCTTTTGGCTACTGCCCGTCTGATGAGTTGTTCCGGCGGCGCCGGCTTATTTTCCGCCGATTCGTCCATCTCCGACGATCTTACCAGAAAACGGCTGAAAAAATGGCCGGAGCCGACGAACAGAACTCACTTGAACGTGGTTCGATTCGTGAACGGTAACATACCGGAAAATCTCGGATGGCAAGGTTGCGTAAACCCGGGGTCTTGGGTCGGGTAGTGAGATCCGACGTGGAATAAAGAACACCGTTCTTGGAAATAATATTATTGCGAGAGAGTGGAGAGAAACGAAAACGAACATCTAGCTACGCTGGATAGATGGTTTCGGCATGCGGGTTAGTTACCGTCCTTGAGGAGAGGACGGGAACCGGAGGCCAGTTCGGTCCGATAAAAAGGCCTAAAACCGGTTAAAAATCGGTTAAAACCGGTATAAATCGGTCAAAACCGGTAAAAATCTGAAATCAAAGGCAAATCTGGTTTTGCTTCCGGTTTGCCTTCGGCCCTGTTTTTAAAACCGTGCTGGGATGCCCCGCATTTTCATTCCAAAAACGCGCGTGAAAACTCGCTTTCATTCCCATTCAAATGGAAAGAAAACGCTAATATGATAACGCTAATATGATGGCCATGCGGCGAGTTTGGGTCGGTAGACCTGAACTACGTACCCCTAGGACTGATATTGGGTCGGTTCGGGTTTACTGTGACCCGAAACCCGATCCAATATAAATCGGGTATTGTTATCTAAAACCCGACCCGACCCGAAAAAGAGCGAACCCACGATTCTCCGCCACCTCGTCCGCCTTGCTGCACCAAAAAATCTTTTTTAGACTGCGGAGAGCACCTCCTCCGCCTTGCTGCACCAAAAAAACCTTTTTAGACTGTGGAGAGCACCTCTACCTCCGGCGCATCCTCCGCCTTGCTGCACCAAAAAAACCTTTTTAGACTGTGGAGAGCACCTCTACCTCCGGCGCAGCCATCGTCCTCCACCGCCGGCGCCTCCTCCGCCTTGCTGCACCAAAAAAACCTTTTTAGACTGTGGAGAGCACCTCCACCGCCGGCGCCTCGTCCGCAAGTGAGCTACTTAAATCTCATCTCCCTTTGTACAGTGTACCACATAACATGTAACTCTCACCGGCCGTGTCATCTTAATCATGATCAGATCAGACAGCTTGCGTATCAAGTATCGAGCCCGCCATGGTTAGTATATATAGTAAAGAAGAAAACGAAGACAGTAGACTAACCTGTCATGATTTCTAAGAGCAGCATCACTTTCGGAAATGATAATTGTCTCCGAGTCCGATTCAGATGTTGGGAGTCGGGGCCGCGAGTGCGCCATCCTTGGTGTGTTACGTGGTTTGCTTTTTTTTTTTTTCTTATCTTTTTTCTTTTTTTTTTGCCCTGAATTACGTGATTTGCTTCTTAGCACTATGCACACTACATAAAGGAATAGCCGAATGCTAAAAATGCTAGTGTTTGCTTCTTCACAAAAAAAAAAAAAAATGCTAATGTCACAGGAAGTGGCACAGTTTATTTGCTAATGCGAGGAGTTGTGTCATGTGTGTGGCGTAAAGGTGATAGTTTGTACTTTGTATCGGGAACAATGCGGTGACCCTAGCATTTTTCATAGGATATCTTGTTTATCAAATTTTCCTGATCATGCCACGTTGGAATCAAAAAGAAAAAATTGCAAAACAATATATTAACTAGTGGAAATGACAATACTAGCTCAAGCAGTTTTTCTCACACATGGTTCTACCCCATAAAACCTTGTAATATATTTGAGGTTTTCGGTGTTGATACATAATTATATATTAGGAATTCTGTTTTCATTGCAGGGTGATGTAACGACAGGCCAGCAGTGCTTATATAATATGTGAACTTCCTCAAAATTGCCCAGAGTCAGAGTTTTCAAGTCTCACTCTTCATTTGCTTGCATATAGCATCTTCTAAAATGAGTTGTACTGGAGCTAATCCAGAATTTGTAACAAGATAAAGAGGTGTGGCCGTTCTTGTCAAATAATAGGTATCTTTGTCTCAATAAAGAATATAAATCTGTATCCCTTTTTCAATCTCGCAACTATTTCATTTGTACAGCAATACATGTTTCAATTTTAGCTTCACATACATTTTTCAATTAATTTGAATAATTAAATAATCCAGTGAGTCAATGCTCTTATAGCGTATAATGATGTGATAATTCACTTTTGTTGGACAAGAAGGTCTACATGTTCATGGAAATGAGTTTCTGTTTGTATATCAGTTTTATCTGCTATCAGCAAAATTACTCTTGTATTACCAGCGATATTATGGTCATACTTCATACAAAACTTCATTTCATCTTCTACAGTTTGAATGTGTGCTCAGAATCTGATCATCCATTTCAAAAGGAAAATTAATTTGAGAAATAAAAGAAATTGAATAAGCTGTTGATTTGAAGATACATATACAGTACAACCCAACATGTCAACAATAGAAGGTTAATCATAGGACCTTTGATAAAACTTGATTAGAGGATGCATTCCCGAAATGATAGTAGATGGAACAATTGAGATATATGGTTCTGTTCCAAATTTGTAAGTTGTCTAGATGCCTGTGGATTATTAGATACTAGAGAGCTGGTTGAAGATTTTTAAGCCCCTTGTGATGTTAGAGGGATTGAGAACTCATAAGAATTACTTTTCTTTAGCTTAGCTTTGTAAATCAATGTGTTGGGTTATAGGGACTGAGACCCATCAAGAATTAGTTTTCTTTAGCTGAGCTTTGGAGTCATTGTTTTGGACACAAAGTTACCGTGTAGTTATAGAGTTTTGTTAGGACATTTCTTGGTTATGGCCTTTAAAATGATTTTGAAACTTGTTACAGTGACTGACATAAGTTGCCACTACAACTTAAATTACTGCCTCAGAGAACTCTTTTGGTAACTACAAACTTAAATTCGATATGAAATATTCAATTCAAGTCAGTATTGATCACCTTAACAAGCTGAAGTCGTCTCTATATCAGCTAAGAAAACAAATATGTTGGAACCTGTTCAAGGCGACAAATATCGCCAATACAAATCCAACATGGCCTCAGTAAAAGTTATTGGCAACCATACTTATTAGTCCATTAATTACACAAAGTTTATATCAATTCAAATTGTGTCACATGGACAAATTGTGATTTGCCTCTATATCTATTGACAAAACAAAGCCTTTAAAAAGAAATGTTGTCTTATTAAGCGAAGCTAAAGTGATGTGCCAAAAAACATGTATAGATTAAGCTGCAATACATATTGCATAGCCATGTTCATATTGAATACTTGCTATTATTCTTATAAACATTGAAAGATAAAAGATAAAAAAACATCCTGAAAAGGGTATGTATTGTACAAAGCCTAGCTTTTTCAAGTTTCTTTCCTGCCATTGAGTCACACATATTATCATCAAAAGGACCTAAATTTTTTTGATCAAGTGCCATCCAAAGTCAATCTTTCTTCCCCTCTCCTTTCACCAACTTACCTACAAATTCATTAATGTTATTATCTGAGCTTCCACCTAAACTAACAGCTCTTATTACAAGCTTTCTCCAATTAGTTGCCTTCTTTATAATCTCTTCACTTCTTTCTCCTGCTGTAACTCCTTTTATACACATCTCTAGCTCATCCCTTGTCACGATCCCCTCCTTGTTCTTCTTAGCCTTTACTCCCACCTGCCACAACTCCTCCACAAACTTAGCATTAGTAGGCTGATCACTCCATTGTGGCATTGCTACCATTGGCACCCCTAGGCTCAAGGCCTCCAATGTTGAGTTCCAGCCACAATGTGTCACAAAGCAAGCCACAGCCTGATGTGCCAGCACCTGTAGTTGATTGCACCATGGTACAACCAACCCTCTTTCTTGTGCTGAATTAATAAATTCGATTGGAAACTTGTTTATGGAATCTTTTGCAACCAACAGAAAATGCATATTGCTTGCTATCAAACCACATGCAATTTCTTCAGCCTGTTTAACTGTTATGTCTGCCATGCTTCCAAATGATACATATATCACTGACTTTGGTGGTTTCATCTCTAGCCAGCTCAAGCACTGGTCACTACTAAGCTCCCAGAGACTGGCACCATAAGCTATGTCTCCACTGATCTGCTGATCTAGTTAGGCTGATGGCACCATTGGACCAACCATCACCAAGGGCCAGAGTCCTGACATGGCCTTCACTAGCTTTTCAACAATCAATGAACAAAATGAGAAAGATATACAATTATACAAATACAGGTCTTACTACTTGGCATATAAAACTATAATGTAGAATTTGATAGATTTGGCTCCTAATCTTTGATTCTCATAAAAAAATAAAAAAAAATAAAAAAAAATAAAAAAAAAAAAAAGAAAAAGAAGAAGAAGAACAAGACTCCTAATCTTTTTTTTGATAGGAGAGATTCCTAATTGTTGACCATTTCTAATTTCAATAAAGGCATAAATAAAACACATGATTTCCAAATTTAAAAAGTATAGTTATATATTTCATACTTATCCATTGTCCAAGATTATCCTGAGCATATATGGAGAAGCAGTAAATAAAAATCTATAGTTATATATTTCATATTTATTCATTGTCCAAGATTATCCTGAATATATTGAGAAGCTCTAAATTATTTGGAAATTCCTTGGTCTTCTGATCTCATCTCATCAAAAATTAAAAAATAGGAATTCACCTATTCCATCATCTACTTTTTTTCCCTCTTAACATCATTTGATTTCTCAATTCCCATGATTATCTTTCGGTTTCAATTTATTTCTGGCAGATTATTTAGTAATGCTATGACCCTGATTTATTTAACCATGTTCATATAAATCAATGTTTCCAAAATATGTTTCTTCCTGGCATCTATTCTTAACAATATAAAGTAATAGAACTACCTATGCGGGATAATAATAATAAAATAAAATAAAAAAAAATCATATTTAGTTAGTTAAAAGAAAGTTATCTCACTTTCCAACTCTTCAGAACTGTTACAGAATACCCAATCATTTTTATCCAAACAGCTAAATTTTTCCATGATCACTGCCAAATAAGCAGAATTACTTGAAGGCTGCGCGAGAAAACTAGGCAAGTCAGCAGGGCCAAGTGAAGGTAGTCCAGGCAACAACACAGGCTCAGTTGCTTGCTTCTCTGGCAAAGTCAGGCGACCATGATCGATATGCCAGTACATGGAGCACACAGAAGCTGAGTTTGTCAAGAATACTGCTGCATAAATGCCAAATTGCCTGGCCACATCAAGAGCCCATGGAAGCAAAGAGTCATACACAACACAGTTTACTGGTAAGGCTGAGTCTTTGAACTTTGATATGAGATCTGATAAAGTTCTTGAACCAACTGATTTGAATGACTCTAAGTAGGCTTCTGTACTAGGAGCTTGTTTATATCCACCTTCATCATAGCCATCTGAGATGGGCTCAACACCAACAGTGGTCGCATGAATGGACTTGACAGTGTAGGGGGTTGTGGCTAGAGTGGCCTTGAGACCTTTGGAAGCTAAACGTTTGGCAAACTGGAGGAGTGGGTTTATGTGGCCTTGGGCAGGATAAGTGAGCACAATAACATGACCTTTTTGGTTGCTCATTTTTTCTTGCTTTCAGGGATTGATCTTGATTTGATGAATAGAAGACATACTTATAGGCCTTACTTGAGGTGCCTTGAACTTATTTACCATGGAAAATTTTGGCTGAATATTAGAAAAGTTGTTCACCCTTTTACTTTAGTGGCCAAATTTGGTGAATAATTTTTTAAATTCTACAGATTAGGTATTGAATTTTTTGTATCAGCAAATATAAAAAGGTATTGAATTTTTCAAGTTATTGGTTTTAAAATAAAATGGATTTGGACCCACCACTCCATAGGTTTACATGATATATGTTTTTTTTAATAAATAATTTAATACTTATAATAGTGGAAGAAACGGAATTCAAATTGTAGTTCTCCTATTAATAAAGGAGAATATGCTACATAAATGAGCTTAAGGCTTTTACATTTTTGCATAATATATGTTATGTTTGTCAATTTAATCCAATCATAGAAACCAAGCATAAGATTTGGCCAGTGCTAATTTTTAGTTTCAATAAAGTCCACTAGATAATCTAACCAAGTTTGATTAATAGTATATATATTAGAATTATGGTACAATAATTAAATTCACAATTTTGTAATCTTTTGGAACAATAATAACTTAACATGATATCAAAGTAACAAATACTAACTTCAATAATTTATCAGTATATTAAAAAATTAACAGGTATTCTGATAACATTTGTTAATAAATTATTTCAAGAAAGTTTTAGTATCACTTTTATAAAAAATATTTATTAAAAAAACAGTAAAAAAAATTAACTACTTTTTTTCATAAAATTAAAAAAAAAAAAAATTATACCAATACTATAAAGCATCAAATTAACTTTTCCCTATTATACTTCCTCTGTGGAAAGATACATTGAATTATTGCAATCCCATGTGTCATAGAAATTCAAACTGTCGTGTTCCAAAAGTAAGTCTTGTACGAATAATTATTCTAGATGCTGACTAATGAAATTATGTATGGGGAAATTACACTTTACCACCCTAAACTATACCCCATGTTACACTTACCACCCTAAACTATGCAGATGCACATTTACCACCCTAAACTATTACCTATTGCACACTTTGCACCCACCGTTAACTTACCTGTTAACTTTGATGGAATTTAGGCTCATGTGCAAGTCATGTGAGAGCTGCAATTAGCAAAAGACCAAATTGCCACCTATTAACTGGTATCTTATAAACCTATATGGTCCTCACCGTTACTCATCTTCTTCCCCACACTCCAGTCTCTCTGTCTCTCGCTTCGCTCCCCTAGTCCAAGTCTCTTGCTTTCATCAACTACAGAGATGAACTTCTCATCATCCAAAAAAGGTAAGAATATTTACAAATAAAAAAAATGAATGAACACCTCAAGGATAAAGTCATTTAATACTACTTTCTTCACTGTACAATAACCATATCTCCTTCTAAGTTCCAACGACTCCAAATGCAAAGATTAATAAAAAACAAAAAGCCTAACTTCCATTTAATTTGTTGCAAACATCCACTTTCTCTAAATTTTAGCTCTCCTTTTTGAACTTTTTGTCTTCTGTGTCCAAGAAAAAATGAAAAACTTGAATAATTTTCCAGAGAACAAGGAAAATACCAAAGAATTCAAGACTGGGTTTTCTTGAGCATATTCTAAAAGCATTTTCTTTTCCTTTCCCTTTTAATTCTTAAAAACACAAATGCCTCTCCACACCATGAATTACTATTTTCTTCCTTAAACAGTCTAATTAAACCCAGTTTTTCATTGAAAGCGTTTCTGGGTATTTTCCCATAGAGGCAAATAGAGCTTTAACAAGCACTTATAACACCCAAGTACATAAATTAATTAAAACCCAGATAAATATCAATTTTGATTTTAAAAATCTAAGCCAATTAATTGTAAAAATTCAAGCTTTCAAACTCAGGAGCGATAAAAGCAAACACAAAAATTAAACTAGACGACATACAGGAGAAAGAAGAGGACAAGAAGAAAGACACTGAATGGAAGACTGGAATCTCTGTAGTTGATGAAAGCAATGGTGGGAGGAAAAAGAAGCTAGACACTGAATGGAAGTGACAAACTGTGTTTGAGAGGAGCTGAGAATATCACGTGAGGGACTTTTAATTGGATGTTTTAAGAGACTTGGGCAATTCTGTCTTTTAATTGGATGCAATGTACTCAAAAGTCATGTGACTTGCACATGAGCCTAATTTCCATCAAAGTTAACAGGTAAGTTAACGGTGGGTGCAAAGTGTGCAAGAGATAATAGTTTAGGGTGGTAAGTGTGCATCTGCATAGTTTAGGGTGGTAAGTGTAACATGAGGTATAGTTTAGGGTGGTAAAGTGTAATTTCCCCATTTTATTAAGAGCCTTATAACTGCTCAATTGCAGGAATTTTTCACATTTGCTTCACGTGTCGGTTTTGTGCCAAACTACAGCCCAAAGACCCCCAACCCTATTTCCATTTAAATCCCACATCAACCCTAATCAAAAGAAAAAAAACCATTGAAATGAGACTCAAAGAAAAAGGGGCACTGGAACCAAAAGAAAACCATGTTAATCTTATTTGTCTTCCAATCCTCTCTAAATTGATATACTATTGAGACGAGACTTTAGCCACCCAAAAACACTAGATAACCCGTTCGTGTTTATTGAAGTGTTATATTGAAATCACAAAGATGACAACAAATTTGCAAGTGGCCTTGAAGTAACTAAGAGATCAATTTGGCAATCGGCATCACGACTTGTGGCAACAAATCATTGTGAAGACAGAGGCTTGGTGAAGCATTTGTAGCAATAGCTGGAAGCTTAGGTATAAGTCAAGTTACATGTATTGGAGATCTTCTAAATTTTGATCATATCGCAATCTTTTTTCATACTGAATTCGACAAAAATTGGGCTAGACCCAAGAGTATTTGGAGAATTCCTTATCTCCTGTGTGGTTGTTCTTCTTGTGATTTATTTAGCAGTTTATCCATAATTTCATATTACTGAATCCGGTTAATTAATTACTTGGACCTGACTTGCAATTTAGTAATGTAATTTTATTTTGAACTAATGTATTATTTTTATTAAATGAATAAGAGGGTTTTTCATTAATTTTTTTTCTTCTTCTAGTTTTACTAATTGTGCAAGTTGCTCATAAGAACCGATTGGCAGTTGTAGAAGAGGACCATTCTCTTTATTGGCCTCTGCTAGGTGCTAAGAAAAGCAGGCTAGTGCTCTATGGCTAGTTTGTTAATAATCTTTTTACAATGTTTTTCCAATAAATTTTAAGTAGCAAATTGTTACGGGTTGTTATTGGTAGACAAAAAAATAATTTCAGTAGTATGTTCAAATTAAAACTAATAACAATTTATTACTTATGATTTGTTGTGAAAATGTTGTAAACGTACCATTTTTTTTTAATTGGTTTGCTTCTCACATAATCAGAGAAGCATTTACTGCTGTGTAAAGCTCTTGTACTCTTTTTGTTGGATTCACTTCCATATCTATTGCTCACAAAGTTTTGGCCGATGTAGATGGGGATTGGGGAATGATCCTGTTCCAATTGTGGGGGCTTTCTTTCAATAAAATCTACTTTACTAAGAAAATAGAAAAAAGAAATAACGTCATCCTCTAAAAGCAGCTTAACCTTATCATAAGATATTGGGAATCAACACTGATAAGTTTGATACATAATGGGAAAATTACACTTTACCACCCTAAACTATACCTCATTTTACACTTACCACCCTAAACTATGCAGATGCACACTTACCACCCTAAACTATTATCTCTTGCACACTTTGCACCCACCGTTAACTTACCTGTTAACTTTGATGGAAATTAGGCTCATGTGCAAGTCACATGACTTTTGAGTACATTGCATCCAATTAAAAGACAGAATTGCCCAAGTCTCTTAAAACATCCAATTAAAAGTCCCTCACGTGATATTCTCAGCTCCTTTCAAACACAGTTTGTCACTTCCATTCAGTGTCTAGCTTCTTTTTCCTCCCACCATTGCTTTCATCAACTACAGAGATTCCAGTCTTCCATTCAGTGTCTTTCTTCTTGTCCTCTTCTTTCTCCTGTATGTCGTCTAGTTTAATTTTTGTGTTTGCTTTTATCGCTTCTGAGTTTGAAAGCTTGAATTTTTACAATTAATTGGCTTAGATTTTTAAAATCAAAATTGATATTTATCTGGGTTTTAATTAATTTATGTACTTGGGTGTTATAAGTGCTTGTTAAAGCTCTGTTTGCCTCTATGGGAAAATACCCAGAAACGCTTTCAATGAAAAACTGGGTTTAATTAGACTGTTTAAGGAAGAAAATAGTAATTCATGGTGTGGAGAGGCATTTGTGTTTGTAAGAATTAAAAGGGAAAGGAAAAGAAAATGCTTTTAGAATATGCTCAAGAAAACCCAGTCTTGAATTCTTTGGTATTTTCCTTGTTCTCTGGAAAATTATTCAGGTTTTTCATTTTTTCTTGGACACAGAAGACAAAAAGTTCAAAAAGGAGAGCTAAAATTTAGAGAAAGTGGATGTTTGCAACAAATTAAATGGAAGTTAGGCTTTTTGTTTTTTATTAATCTTTGCATTTGGAGTCGTTGGAACTTAGAAGGAGATATGGTTATTGTACAGTGAAGAAAGTAGTATTAAATGACTTTATCCTTGAGGTGTTCATTCATTTTTTTTTATTTGTAAATATTCTTACCTTTTTTGGATGATGAGAAGTTCATCTCTGTAGTTGATGAAAGCAAGAGACTTGGACTAGGGGAGCGAAGCGAGAGACAGAGAGACTGGAGTGTGGGGAAGAAGATGAGTAACGGTGAGGACCATATAGGTTTATAAGATACCAGTTAATAGGTGGCAATTTGGTCTTTTGCTAATTGCAGCTCTCACATGACTTGCACATGAGCCTAAATTCCATCAAAGTTAACAGGTAAGTTAACGGTGGGTGCAAAGTGTGCAATAGGTAATAGTTTAGGGTGGTAAATGTGCATCTGCATAGTTTAGGGTGGTAAGTGTAACATGGGGTATAGTTTAGGGTGGTAAAGTGTAATTTCCCCTAATAAAAGAGACAAAAGTTATGTCACTAAATTACATGACACTCAGCATTATTATGAATTATGAATTAAGACATATAAATAACTTTTATTGAACAAACGATCTCATACAGAACTATAACCCAACATGAAAGCTACAGGATGTTAATGCACCCTGGTATTACTGCTTTACATATCTGAGCAAAAACTAATACCAGAAAGGCAGAAACTTGCTCTGATACTTACAAAAAAACATCTACATATATACAACTTGATTTACAGGAAGATAGTTCTATGATCTTTCACCAGAAGGCAAAGTACTTAAC
Source organism: Quercus robur (assembly GCF_932294415.1). Taxonomy (NCBI): domain Eukaryota; kingdom Viridiplantae; phylum Streptophyta; class Magnoliopsida; order Fagales; family Fagaceae; genus Quercus; species Quercus robur. The sequence goes on from NC_065543.1 coordinate 44,899,512, forward strand.
TACCATTGTATTTATGTCTACCAAGACCTCCAACTTATCTCACCAAAACAGCACGCAAAATCTTAGCGGCAGCACTCACCAACACTATATTTGCAAATGTCATCAAGCCATTTGTTTTCTCTTCACCTTTTTTTTTTCATAACCCACTCTTGTATCTTGGAATTTCTCGAACTAGGTTTCTTAAAGCCACACGTATTGAGAACCATTTTAGCACACTGAATAGCTTTGTCCATCTTGTCTGAGCTTACCCAATGGCATGTGCAGACATGAAATTGTCAACAGCACTCTGAAGATCAGTATCAAAAAAGTTCAGATGATCGTTATCAAATGAATGGTTCATGGACTCTGGGAAACTCAAAGCCTGTTCATATCTGAGACCCATACTGTCAATACCGTGCAGAGCAAAATCTTCCAAACCACTACTGCCCCCAACAGAATAGATGGATCTGGAGAAGAGGAACTTTGCTGTGCATAATTGAAACCAGCAATCTTGTGAGAAGCCAAAAACTTGCACCCGTTAGAACTCTCCGTCCTAGGCGAGCTTGAAGTGTAAAGAACATTGGTTAAGTGTGAAGAGCTGCCCACAATGGAGGCTTCATCATCAAAAGAAACGACTTCCCCCCAGTGTTCGAATGCAGAAATCACCAAGTTGTGGGCATCAGCCTAATGGAAAAGGTTGATCATAAGAAGTCAGACATAACTAAGGGAGAAAAAAAAAATAAAAGAAAGCAGATTTGAGGCAATAAGAGGAGTGCCTTCTCAGTTTCAGACAGCTTATCAATGGGAACATACTGGCATTCCAAAAGTAGTCCCATTACTTGTCCCACGACATTAAAGACCACACCAGTTTTTTGTTGAGAACTTGGAGGGCTATACAAGAACATCCTCTTCTCAAATACACGTGTCCGAGCATGCTCCATAGTGACTTCCCACATCTTAGCTGACATACCTATGCCGAGTATCTGCACATCCAAAGCAATTACTGTCATTACTCCATTCAAAGAGAGCTGAATTAAACCATATTTTTCTAGACTTGGAACACTTCATTTTGTTCACAGAAGATCACATAGGAGTTCAATGTATGGGCATATATGGGACATAAATTTTAGTAGTATGTGCAGATTGTGCTCAGAACACTGATTTGGACCCTAAGTTATAAGAAACAGAACATAACCCCAGCTCCAGACTACAATACTAAGGAAATAGACAAACAGATTCTGGTGTCTGACATGTTCAAGAGGGATTTATCAGTCTCAACAGAAATTGAATTGAGATATTTCTATAGCTAACCACCATGCCACAATCTCAAAGGAACCTGAAGATCAAACTAGAGCCATGTCAATACATGTTTAACAGAGACACACTGTGCCCGATTCAAGAACACAATCTAACATCAAAATGTCTGTATCCCACTGGTGCACCAGCAAAATTTTCCCTTGTGAATGCTTCCATCCAAAGAGAAAAACATTCAAGGGTATTGTCCTCAATAATGAGCAGACATCCTGATTAATCTAAACATAACGGCTGTTAAATCACTAGACTCTTCTCATTTTCAGATTGTTAACAAATGCTGACAAGTGTATGAATAAAAATACATCACTCTTTACATAGTACAAAAATTCAGAATTCTAGAGAAAAACTAGTAGGGAGTACTAAAAAGTAAAAGTAATTGAGGTAAGTGCAGTTTTATTTACATTTCGGAGCCTTGCAGGGTCTATGAAGAGTAATCCTTCAGAGTATTGATGCTTTCCCGATTCAAACGCTTATGGAAAGCTCCGTCTTTTCCAATCTTTTCTAATCTCCATACTTCATCAAGCAAAGGAGGAGGGTGATGCTTCTTGTACACTGCAAAAAGAATCAGTAATTAGAATGGTGTTTCATTTGATTTATTTCCCATTAGTTACTTTAGAAACCTAACATATGTAGCCTGGTAGGTACTTTTGTCAACTCAGTCCAAATGTATAGGCTTCAAGCTATGCAGAAAGTCATGACAGACAAGATAACAAGTTGTTCACATAATAAGAACACATTACATAGAAGCGTTGAACAAGCCAAATAGACTATATCCATAACAATATTGGGTAGCTATTTGATACAGGTACTCCATAGTAGTAACTAGGAGTGAGCACAAAAGTAAGAGATGGAAAAACAAAGATGAAAGGTTTGTAAAACTTGATGGTCAAGAGATACCACTGAGTAAATTTTTTTTTTTTTTTTTTGATATCTTCAATCAATAATTCACAAGGATAGAGATATTGAAGAGGATATGAAATATAGGATGAAATTAGGGTGTATGAAGTGGAGAAATGCATCAAGAATATTCTATGGTCATAAAATACATTAAAGGGAAAGTTTTACAATACTGCTATAAGACTAGCTATGCTTTTTAGTACTAAATGTTGGACTATTAAGAAACATGTTCATAAAATGAGCTGAAATGAAATTTACTAAGATGATTGACTGAAAATACAAGGAAAGATAGGATATGGAATGAAGACATTTTTTAAATAGAGGGATGGCTTCTAGTGATGAAAAAATGTGGGACAGTCACTTGACATGGTATGGCGATGTGCAAAGGATCCATTCATGCATCAGTGAAGAAAAGTGATTTGATTCAAATCGATAGAATGAAAAGAGGTAAAGAAAGGCCTAAAATTACACTGGTGGAAATAGTCAAAATGAATATATTAGTTAAGGAGGTGACAAAAAATATGATTTTGGATAGGATAGAGTGGTGGAGAAAAATACATGTGGTAGACCCTGGTTAGTCTAATGAAGACACACAGCCAACCCCAAAGTTTTGGGGCTAAAGCTTTGTTGTTTCTGTTTTTGTTGTAATCATGATAATCATATATAAAACCAAACACTAAAGAAACAAGCATTAGAATTTTAAACTTCGATCTTAAAAAATCAAATCAAAGGATATTAAAAATAAGTGCTCACATTCTCCGCGATGATCCCTGTCAATAAAGGATTTTGTCTTTGCTTCTCTTATGCTAGTTCCATCGATTTTATTTACAACTCTTGCCCCTAGCATGAACCTACGGCTTCTTGTCCAACTAGAATTATCTGTAAAGGAAATCTCACTCACAAAACCAGTGCCCTCTTTAAGATTTAAAAATGCATCACCTGTAAGTAGGGGCTTCTTTCCTTCCCTCTCTCTCACAATGTTGTTTTTAAACTCTTCAACTATCCAATTGTCATTCTCATCACCATCAAAATCACCCTCAAGAACAACAATTTCCACCTTGGTCGAGGACTCTGGCCCAGATATTACAGTATGCCTAGTAATAGCATCAATCAAAGCTACTTGTATGTTTGAACAATCTTCTCCTTCGAGCTCCAATAAATATGGGAAGAGAAAGGTTGTTTACAAACTTTAGCTGTAGGCTTCTTGACACAGAAGTATGTACCTCTTTCCCACAATTCCTGAACAGAAATGCACAAGATGCATCATCTATGTAATCTTATTACACAGGACAGTTAATATGATAACCTTATGAAAAATAATCTTTTCTGCAGCACCATGCCTTCGGGTACGTCCGGGATCTCCTGGTTGGTGCTTACTTGGACGGTGAACTGACGCTTCAAGCTGGCTTCGGAAGACTCAGCGAGGTCGAGCTGGTCGAACACTCTAAAGTCTTCCTCTAGATCAATTATCACCAGCTCCAGTAGGCTCCTATTGCACCTTGTACAAAGGTATAACTTCCTCTTCAGCCTAGATAATCTCGGCAACCTGCTGAGCAGTTAGAACAATGTCCTGAGTTTCCTTCGAAGGTGGACCAACAAGAAATCCAGGGACGGCTACATCAATCTTTGCCAACCTACGATCCTTGCTTTGATTTGATAACGTGCTTAGGAGATTGAAAGCTGGAGGAGATCGGAGTGTATCTGAGGATAATGTGGTCGGCACAAAGCTGGCCGTCCGTGTGGAGGAAGATCTCGAACTACAATATTCTGTTAAGATCCTCGCGATTCACCAAATTGAGATTGAGAGCAGTAAATTATTTATTTGCGGCAAAGTAAAGAACAGGGGGGAAGTCAAAGGTTAGCAAATGATTATGAAGAGAACAAAAGGAAAATAGAAAGAAGAATGCATGTTCATGTAGATTAAAATATATATATATATATATATATAATAAAACGAAGAAAATGATATTCTATGAGTTAAGGGTAAAAAGGGTTTGCTCAGGCCTATTAATATCCCACCTGGCTCCCCATCTCGTGTAGGGCAATATAAACCATCATGCCATTCACCCAAAACGATTAGAAAGCCCTTGCACATGCCCTTGTTGGATTTGGGAAGACAGGAGAACAGTCAGACCGAGGGTACCATAGTCTTAAAATAGTACCCCTGCTATTTTGACAGTTGCACACTCAGTTGACGTTATGATGGGTCAATTTAACTCCCATCTTACGGATTAACATATCTACGTTACCTAATATTCTAAATACGTTTGGGGAGCATTGGGTTGGGCAAGTCTATAATAAATAAAAAACTCCCTCGTCACTTTGCCCATGGGAATTTGCATCCCACCTTCTATGAAGGCAATCATGGGGATAACCACGGCACTGGAGGGCCTCTTAGTGTGCCATTCCCCTAGGTGACAATGTTCTATCTCTACCTTGGCAAGAATATTATATTTAACTTGGAAAGCCTCCCTCCCCTCAGGCATATCAACTAAGCTAGCAAATCTACCCATCCTTATAAAAAAAAAAGAGAGAAGATAAAAATAAAAAAAGAAAGAAAAAATAAAAAGAAGGGACTCTAAATTATGTGAAAGCTAAAACACTTATAGAAATGGGGAGTAGGGCACCTCGGATTGCTTCTCTGATGGTAAAGAAGGATTAGTAAAATGAGAAAAATAGTCCCTCATCCCCTTTATATAGGGGTGAAAAACAAGCGGTAAAATTCCCGCTCGAAATCACAGAAAAATTCACAGCCCTTGGATCTTCATCGTGCTGTCAAACGTGGGGGACACAACGCCGTACTTTGCATTTACTGCAGCGTTGCGAATGCTGAAGCATCAGGAACATGTGCAGAGCAAATGAAAAGATGCTCTCACGTGGGAACACTCCTAGAGCGTGTGAAACCATCAAGGTCCTATCAAAACCCTATTCTCCATGGTAGACGTAGGAACGGAATTTTGAGGGGCTATTGTGGGAGGGGAGGATCTAAACAGGACATAGAGCCCACGGGTCTAGTCCAAGGATGGAAAAGGGTCCATTCGCACACCAGTCCAAGCCAGACACGTGGATAAAATTCCGAGGAGAGAAAACGTAGAGACCCATCGTCCGAGGAGCCCGAAAAGCGAGTACTCCTCAGGAATTCTTCAGCTAGCTACTTGCACCAAAGGACAAGATATCGAGGAAGACAATAAAGACGTGTAAGTAAAGAAGAGAGGAAATATTTGGGTAAAATAGTTATCACCTCCGCATTCAATACACTGTACCAACTTAGCTGGTCACATTAATGAAGGAATAACTCCTGAACAGTAATCCCACAACTCATAGCACACTTTACCACCTCCAGTAGAGTCCTGATGGGACAAGCATCCAAATTAATACCTTCAAATTTACAGGTGGAGGGCTCAGATGCAATGGGAGGGACTATATAAGGAAAAAAAATCCCTCCAAGAAAGGGGGCAAATCATTAAGAAAGGATTAGAAGTGATAGAATATCATCTGGTATCAAACACTTAAGCACTTCTTTTATGAACATTGCCTCCTCGGCAAGACCCGAGGAAGTGTTTTATCCATATTTGGTACTTCTTTTTATCACTTTATAAGCCTTAACTCCACTTACTTCAAATTTGGATCATAGCAAAGCATTAAAGTTGACCTTGCAAGCCTATCCTTTAACAAATTAGTTGCACTTGGCTTGAAATATCTAACTCCATTTGGGCTCTTACAATATATATATATATATATAGTCAAATCCCACTATTGTCTCCAGCAGATAAGCAATTGGGATTGATATGCAATTGAGCAATTGTTATTTTGAGCTCCATAAATGATGTCCATAATTCAAAATGAAACTTAATTAGATGAAAATTGGACTAAATTGGATATGTCACACACGAAGACATGACTCAAAATGAAACTTAACTTTTCAAATGACAAATTTGCATTAGGAAAATTTCAAAAAGAAAAAAAAAATTCAATGACTCTTCAACTAAAAAAAGGAATCACAAGCATCATTGTCCTATCAAGTGGTAGTGTACAAACATCAGTTAGAAGGATCCATTACCGCATCTTGACAGACATAATCAATCTGGCTAATGTGGCACCATGACCGTATATACAAGTTTTTTGGTCTAAGCTTGGGCAACTATTTTGCCTATTTATATATTTTCCTATGGCTACAGTGGTTGGGTCAGATTTGGTGACCTAATAATCTGGCTTATGTCTTGTTGTATTTCCCTAACAGATGAATTTTTGACGACACCACAGAAAAAATAAATAAATAAAAATCTTGCTTTCTACATCCTTTAAACTAGGGGTGTCAATTCGAGTTAGTGTGTCGGGTTCGTATCATGTCGAAATAGGGGTATTCGACTAAATGGCTCAACCCTAACCTGACCCATTTAATAATCGTGTCAGGATCCTTCAACCCTAACCCGACCTATTAATAAGGCGGGTTGACCTGACCTAACCCATTTAACACGCTTAATAAACGAGTCGTGTTGGGTTGACACGAATGTAACATAACCTATTTCAACCTGCATAATATTAAATATAACATCCATCTAGATATAATTTTTTTTACATCCCAAAAAGCAGTGCATACACTTCAAGTCTTCAACCCACATTCAAAATAATATAGTTCAACAAAAATATAACATTCATCTAGAAATAAGTTATTTACACTCTAAAAGAAATGCATACACTTCAACCCAAATACAAAATAACAAAGTTTAACAAAAATAAAAATAACATAGTTCAACAAAAATATAATATTCTTGGAACTCGCCAAATGCTAAATATCAATATTGAAAGAATTTGAGCAAATAGTAGACTAATTCTGACTATGACCATTATTATTATCCATAGATTCTTTGTTGATGTCCAAATTCATAACATCTTCCACAAGCTCATCCAATTTCATTTGTGTAAGTTCTATGCCAAAAAAAAAAAAAAAAAAAAAAAGGTATTAGTAGTTCTAGAGTCTATAAAGTTTCAATTTCTAATTATATCCCTTGTAAATTTTTGCAATTACTTACTTTTCTTTTTAAATTAAAAATATATGTTAGATATAAAAGGTATTTAACAAATCTAAAATAAAATAAATATTTATTTGTTATACGAGTTAAACAGGTTGTGTTAAGTGGGTCATTTCGGGTTGACACAAATAAATTAGCGTGTCAAACGTGTCTATTGTGGGTTACGCGGATTGACCCGTTTCTTATCGTGTCGCTTTCGGATCGACCTGTTTATGACCCAAACCCATTAAGGCCCAACCCTAACCCGAAAAAATCCGTGTCGGGTTCGTGTCGTGTTCGCGGGTTGAGTTGAACATTGACAACCCTACATTGAGTTAAACTATAGAAATCTTGTTTTTGAAGTTTGAAAAATTACATTGCAAATTTTATTATCTGAGCAGTTGGATGTGAGATCTTTAGTAAAGTATAAAAACATATGCTGAATATAATATAATTAACCTTACTTTGAATAAGGTGTAAACAGATTCAAACTTCCACAAACAGAAAATTACAGAAGTGAAAATTTTGCTTGCTTAAATCTAGTACTACAACAGGCCACCTAATTTTGTATTGTTGCTGGTTCTCCATCTGTTTCAATAAGGATTCTTCATTTTTTTTTTTTTTTTTTTTAAAAGGCCACTTAAACAATTTCTACACCCAAATTATCTGTCTTCTCGTTCCCTAGAAGAGAATGCTTGAAATGCTTCTGATTGGAATATCTGACAGTCATATCGGATGAACTAATTGATAAATTTGTTCGTACAAACACAGTACCCCTACGATCAGGATTGAACATAAAATAACCATTGATAGCCAAAAGGGAGAAATGATTATGGAGGCAAGTAGCTCAATAGCAATGATTCCAAAAACTAGACGGATGAACCTGAATTTGGAAAGGTACTTGGCATCTTGAGGTTTTAGTTTTGTCAACACATATGCAATGCCGTAGACGATTATAGCCGCAATGAAAGTCAAGATGATAGCAAAATGTTTTTCAAGTGGAGAGATGCTCAAGGGTTGAAGGTGTAAACCAATTAAGGCAACCAGAAGCATGACGAGGAAGGCAAGAACAGTATGAAATGCTTCATAGAAACCGAGAGCTTCAGCATCATCACTAGAACATACAAAAACAAGAAATCCATCAGCTTTAATATTACTTTTTCTTCCAAACATAAGAAAATCAAAATCCCACAAAATCCACTTAAAAAAAAAAAAAAACCCTCAGCTTTTTATTAGGTTTCTCTTTCAAACCTACAAAAATGAGTGCAATACAACTTGAAGAGATGAACAAGCCACTAACAATAGTATTTCATTCACCCTTACTACAAGAAATAATATCTGAAAATTTGTCTTATCAAGAATTCTAAAAATTCACTCTTTATATGTGCGTGACTGCAATGCTGAGTTTGTAATAATTAAAGTCATTCAATAAGCTACAGGTCTAATATAAGACTTATTGTTCCTCATTCATGCAGAAGTATTGATGTTGAAATGCAAACAACTACAACAAGCAAGCCTTAGTCCCAAAACTTTCGAACTGGCTTGGGATCCTCAATAGACTAATGAAAGTTGGCCACATATTTCTTTCATTCTAACATATCCAAAATCATACTCTTTGGTCAATTCTATCTCAGAGTCATCTTGGGAGTTTAATGTAGCCAATGAAGGACTAAGTTCAAGCATAGTATTCATTACAGTTTTGCCTTTGAATACAAAATTGACCATAACATGCAAATTAAAACCCATATTGAAACCAGTTTCACCTAAGGACACATATAACTAAACCTTCAAAAACAAATTATTTTTACTTTAATTGAATTTCACACACAGATCCTTAGAAGAATTTTGAAGTAGTAACAAATTAAGCAATAATTAAGAAACTCAACTCACATAAAACAAATCCCAAATGAAAATGGACAGCCCAAAAAATCAATTATACAGCCATGAAACAGAGAATTAACAATAAACTTCCCCTCCAAATTCAACCAATAATTTTAACAATTACATATCAATAAATATAATAGACCTAAAATGCTTTATCTGACTCATCTAAATTATCCCAAATTATGCATATCCAGAAGCTAGCCTCTAGGTGATATACAAGAACATATTTATACAAGAACCCAAATCTGTTCACTAGGGTGATATAAAAGCTTTCAAAATTGAAACCTTCAATAAATTAACAACCAAATTGAAGTTGAAACCAGTAGAAAACAAAAGGCAGATAACAATCAAATTTGAAAAATTGAAAAACGAAGGAGAAACCAAACCTCAGTATGTAAGCAAGTGCTTTAGAAATAAGTTCCACCACTTTCGTTGCAGCCGCTTTAAAGCTGAAACTTTTAGAAAACAAAAGTGACAACTATTAAACAAAAGAAATCCATCAGCTTTAATATTACTTTTTCTTCCAAACATAAGAAAATCAAAATCCCACAAAATCCACTTTAAAAAAAAAAAAACCCTCAGCTTTTTATTAGGTTTCTCTTTCAAACCTACCAAAATGAGTGCAATACAACTTGAAGAAATGAACAATCCACTAACAATAGTATTTCATTCACCCTCACTACAAGAAATAATATCTGAAAATTTGTCTTATCAAGAATTCTAAAAATTCACTCTTTATATGTGCATGACTGAAATGCTGAGTTTGTAATAATTAAAGTCATTCAATAAGCTACAGGTCTGATATAAGACTTATTGTTCCTCATTCATGCAGAAGTATTGATGTTGAAATGCAAACAACTACAACAAGCAAGCCTTAGTCCCAAAACTTTTGAACTGCCTTGGGATCCTCAATAGACTAATGAAAGTTGGCCACATATTTCTGCCATTCTATCATATCCAAAATCATACTCTTTGGTCAATTCTATCTCAGAGTCATCTTGGGAGTTTAATGTAGCCAATGAAGGACTAAGTTCAAGCATGGTATTCATTACAGTTTTGCCTTTGAATACAAAATTGACCATAACATGCGAATTAAAACCCATACTGAAAACATTTTAACCTAAGGACACATATAACTAAACCTTCAAAAACAAATTATTTTTACTTTAATTGAATTTCACACACAGATCCTTAGAAGAATTTTGTAGTAACAAAGTAAGCAATAATTAAGAAACTCAACTCACATAAAACAAATCCCAAATGAAAATGGACAGCCCAAAAAACAAAAACAAAAAATCAATTATACAGCCATGAAACAGAGAATTAACAATAAACTTCCTCTCCAAATTCAGCCAATAATTTTAGCAATTACATATCAATAAATATAATAGACCTAATATGCTTTATCTGACTCATCTAAATTATAGCCTCCAGGTGATATACAAGAACATATTTATACAAGAACCAAAATCTGTTCACTAGGTGATATACAAGCTTTCAAAATTGAAACCTTCAATAAATTAACAACCGAATTGAAGTTAAAACTAGTAGAAAACAAAAGGCAGATAACAATCAAATTTGAAAATTTGAAAAACGAAGGAGAACCCAAACCTTAGTATGTAAGCAAGTGCTTTGGAAATAAGTTCCACCGCTTTCTTCGCAGCCGCTTTAAAGCTGAAACTTGCAGAAAACAAAAGTAACAACCATTAAACAAAAGAAAAAAGGTCCAAGTAACAATCAAATTTGTACAATTGCATATCAATAAATATAATAGACCTAATATGCTTTATCTGACTCATCTAAATTTGTAAATTGGATAACAAAAATAAAGAAAATCAGTATTAATGCGAGCTATTTATGCCCAAACACAGAGGTTTGGGTTAGGGTTAGGATCCAAGTCGAACCAGATCTGAAATCCACGTATCTTAACAGGCCATTATGACACCCTAGACCTTTAACGACAAAGTTCCATTGAAGCTCACTATGCTTCTGTCCGCCGCCGACCGATGCGTATGCCATACCCATCAATATTATTATTATTATTATTATTTGGTTGGAGTTTCTGAGAAAAACGATGGAGGAGGATGAGAGGAAAACCTTGAGATTTTGGGTTTGGTCTGAGCAAAAATCAAAAGAAATGAAGATGGCCGGAACAAGGGCTGCAGAGAGAGGATGGCCGGAGCTTGGGTTTGTGGAGGTGTGGTGAGTGTGGGGTTGTGGGTTTGTGGAGGATGGCCGGTGGTTGGTTGTGCGTTTGGGATTATGGAGGTGGGGTTGTGGGTTTGGGATTGTGGAGGTGAGGCTGTGCAGTGGGTTGGCTTGGTTTGCTTCAGACGAAAGAGAAGATCAGAGAGAAGAGATGAAAAGGAAGAAATTAAGAAATGAATAAATAAACTAAAAAAAAAATGAAAGGAAAAGAGAGAAATGAATAAAAAAATAAAGGTAATGCTAACGAGTGTCCTAAGGACACTTATTAATAATTTATTTTAGAAAAGTTTTGATACTATTTTTATGATAAATGAAAAAATTGTAAAAATATTAGTTATTTTTTTTTTATTTTTCATAAAAATTTTCTTTAAATAAATTATTAACCGGTACCCTAAGGACACCAATTACCATTTCTAAAAAATGAATACTATCTAGCTAATCTGAAAAATGGATGTTTTGCAGTTAGGTGAAACGAAAAGTTTGTTGTTAAAAGATAGGTAAAATAGTTTTTTAAGTTATTAAATATTAAAAATTTGAGTAGTATTTTGTACCTAATATTTTTTAAAAAAACTACCTGTTATCTCTCTCCAATTCCAACTCTGTGAGTCTTCCGGCCATTGTCGGATGTTTTCGAAACTAGAGAAAGATTGAAACTAACTTCAAGGTATGAGAGAGAAGACTTTAAGGTATGTTGTTTGTTTGAGAGAGAAGACTTGGTATGTTGTTTAAGAAACTAGAGAAAGATTTATATACACTGCGAATAGGGACTTTGATAGGGACTTTGGACCTGCGAACGAAGAAACGCGATGCACTGCGAATAGGGACTTTGGTTTTGAGCGAACGAAGAAACGCGATGCACTGCGAATAGGGACTTTGATAGGGACTTTGGTTTTGATTTACCTGACTTTGATAGGGACTTTGGTTCTTTGATAGGGACTTTGGTTTTGATTTACCTGACTTTGATAGGGACTTTGGTTCTTTGATAGGGACTTTGGTTTTGATTTACCTGCGATGCACTGCGAATAGGGACTTTGATAGGGACTTTGGTTTTGATTTCACTTTGATTATGCACTGCGATGCACATGGATTTTGGGACGGGACGTTGAATAGAGGGGTTACGTGGATTTGTAATTTTCTAATGTAAACGTTGTTACGTATGGTTATTACGTGGATTTTATTTATTTTTGATAATAAATAAATTTCATGTACAGATTAAAGGGAGATTATCTCTTATAAGCACATTTTTATATGTTTTTCTAAAGGATGTGGGACTATAAGATTGCTTTTCTCTTTGGTCCTTCACAAAATATTTTACTAATAATTGTAGCAATTGCTTGATCTAAAATGAATTGTTGAATTGTTTGATTTTATTATTTATATATATATATATATATATATAGCTCTTCTATAGTTAGAAGATATGATGCTATTGTCATTTTTTTAAGGCCTTGTTGATTGAAATTTCATCCAAAACCCTTGATCGAATTAATTATGTTGCAGCAATTATCAAGGTAGTCAATACCGTATAGGTACCGGCCGATATGTACCGTACTGGTATGTATACCTGTATCGAAACATTAACATTTCATACTAGTTTAAATACCGACTATACCGGCCAATTTCGGGCAATACCAACCAATTCCAGTCGTACCGGCCGGTATAGAAAAAAGTTTTTCTTTTTTAAGTTTTATAATTTTTGAATTTTTGTTAGAGCAGAATGGTAACTTATTTGCATTAATTTATTAGTATTATTTGTTTTCTTAGTATGCAATGGTAACTTTTAAGCTTTCTATTTTTTATATTGTGTTTTTTTTTTCTTTTTCTTTTAATTGATACTAAAGTCTAAAACCATAAATAATTAGTTCTAAATTGAGAAAATATTTTATGGTAAACTTTTATATTTATTATAATATATATACACACACATACATATATATATATATATATATATTTATAAATATAAAAAATAGCGATAAACCCGAAACAGTTCACCAGTATTAACCGGTATCCAAAATATATCGTACCGCTTGCCAAACTAGTATAGCCTCTGGTACGGTATTGACTCTCTTGATAGTTATACACCTTATTTGATCCAATCTGTGGGGCCTAGAAATTGGAACAACAGAACCAAACTCTTGAAAATGTTGATGTTTTTAACATAATTTAGTGTCGTACTTATTTTTGGTATCATGGTTGTTGCAACATCTTGTAAAATCATTAACTTGTCTTCTTATTTGCATTCTAATTGAAACTACAATTGTTTATAATTTGAATAAGAATGATATTCCCTTTGTCCATGTACCATTAATGAACCATTTCAAACATCATAAAAAATTAAAATAGTCCATTGTTTTGGAGTTTTAATTTTTAGAGTTCATAATGCAATTCATTCTTTCATACATTTGACCCATATGTAGATAGTTTTCCATTTGTAATTCTTAAGGCTACTACATGACTATTTTCACGAGATAATCTCATTTCAGTAAAATTATTTTTACCTATCAAAAAAATTTGTTTAGAGTTCATTTGGTTTTGTTTCCATCCTAACTTTCCAACATTTCTCTCTTATACAAGTGATAAATAAGAGTAATTTCAGGATAACAACAGATGATGAAATTGAGGTTACTCTTTCTACGACGTTGAGGAATTTAAGGTGTGAAACTATTTTAATGTGGTTATGTTCGGATTAGTGCCCTTAAATTCTATTGTATGATGCTATGTATGATATTATATATGACATTATGTATAACATAATATTGTGATTAATAAAGTTGTTTTATTATTATCTGAAATAATGGTAACATGAATATTCGGACATTGTAATATAGTCCATGAGATGTATAGTATGTGATTTATGTGAAAAATCACAGAAGATATAAATCACAAGTTCTTTGTAAACTCATAATTTTAGTTTGTAGTCGGTGATGAAATTGGGCGTTTCATCTACGAAGACTATAACATATCAACTAAGATGATTTGTCTTGATCATGGAAGTAGAAACTTCTAGTTGATACATTGATATGTTTTAAGAGTTAAGATATATTGAACTAGACCGCTGTGAGATTTATTATTCTCCTAACGACTATCAAATTAATAATAAATCTCACGACTTATATTTATATGAACTCTTAATCCTGAGAGAATAATGGACCTGATCATGAAATGTAGGTTACTTTAATATATCAGGAGTGAGATCCAAAGTCACAGTCAAAACCTTAGTATGTTGGGCAGTCATATTTAGTGTTGATGGAACATATATTCTCAAGATGGAATTCATAATCTTTTAACGGAGATATAAAATATTCACTTGAGATAAGTTTAATGGGTTCAGTTATTTAGAGTATTAAGTCTAACCACTTTAGTAAGGAGCATGGACGGAGCCATGGTTGGATGCCCCCCCCCCAAATTTTTTTTTTAAAAAAATATTATTATATATATGGGTACTAATTTTAGCAATTTTTTTTTAGAAAATTACACTTTTGATCCCTTGAGAGTATTGTTATAGTCACACATTTTTCTATAACATTTTTACAAATAGTTAAGGTAGCAAATTCTTATTAGTTTGCATTTGGGCTCACCACTTATATTATCAACAATTTGTAAAAAAGTTTGTAGTTCAAACATTTTCCACATTTTAAAAACCATTAAAAAATGTTTATAAGCCTAAAATCTAAAAAGCAAATATACAAGCCCAAAAAAATTAGTACAACAACAAAAATTTTCAATAGTAAACTAAAAAAATAAAAAAAAATTAAGCCTAGTCAACCAATTTTACTTAAAACAAACAATTTGACCCTTTAAAAAATTTTAAACAATTAGCAGCTAAGTGACTAAGTAGCAACAAAGTTGAAGGCCGAAATCACTGCACATAACCAACAACAAAGCTGCCCCCTCTAACTCTAAGTTCTGGCTCCATCCCTAGTAAGGAGTTACTAAAGCATATATTTATGAAATTCAATTTCATAAATATATGATGAATAACTTAAAGGGTTAGGGTACTCAAGGATTAAGATGTAGTAATTTTCAAAGCGGCAATCTATATTCATGACTTTGTATTACTACGAATATTTTATGAAGGGTTGCATATACAATAAAGTCTTGGGATATAGTTTATTAATAAGACCTAAAGTACAATTATATTTATATAATGATATTAAATATAATTAATGATAACTTTGGACTTGTCAAGAGTTGACAGAAAAGCCAAGGCCCATTAGAACTAGTGTCTTATTTGTTCCATTTTAGTCCCACTCCAAGCCACATACTAAAGCACAATTGGAAGGGCTCAAAACGATAGTTTAATTAGATAATCAGTTATAAGAAGAGAAATATATAAAATTTAAGTAAGAACATGAAATAGTTTGTATGTGAGTGTTGGACACTCTCTAATTCTCCCTTGAACATATTCATATAAACTGATTGAGAGACCACACTTCTTGGGCACAAGTGGAATTGGAGTGAAGATTAAAAGTGTTCTCAAGAACTTCTAATCTTTGGTTTTGAATTTCACCGTACCAAAGGACACTCTCTTGTTCTTATATTCTGAAATTTACATAGTGCATGTTATCAATTGTGAATGAAGTAGATCCGTTAATTTTCTGCAGTTCCGCTGCGTATGTTTTGTATGAGATATAAACATGTATTTTTTTCCATCAGGTTATCCAAGCACCAATTACAAAACTTCATTTTAAAACATCATGCACAAAATAGTCAAGTATCTATAAATATGTTTATTTTGTGAGTTATTAAGGGTATTTTCATTTTTTTTTTCAATTTTATATTTTTTTGATTGAATGTAGATTAATAAAAAGATTTTGAAATTTTGTCATGGGAGTTGTCAAGTGCCTGTTTGAAAATTTTTTATTCTAATATGTTTTTACAATTTCGTTATTCTCTTTTTTTTTTTTAACAGTATCTATTGTTAAATGTCACACAACAATAGTTCCAGAGGAGTGTACTACAAACAAGTTTTGTTTGGAGATGATGGATTAAATGCTAACACTTGTTTGGTCATAAAATATTTTATGGATAAACTACATATTTGATCCTTATCCTATACACTATATTTCAATTTGATTTCGAATATTTCAATTGTGTCAATTTGGCCTCTGACTTTTTGTGAACGCAGTGGCTTCCTCCTTAGGAAAGGGTGTACGCCTCAGCCAAGTGGATTAGAGCAGAGAAAATATTAGAGTTGCCATCAAGATTAGGTCTAGGAACCATTTAATAGCGCCCTCATATGGAAGGACTGATCTTACTACCAAAGTATGGATTTGGAGTTTAGGTATAATTTTGGAAAGATGTTAGGCACCCAAAATTGCTTAACTCTTGAGTCGGTTTCCATTCATTGTTTCTTACATCTTAATCTCATTGAAGGCATGTTCAATATTGCATACTAGACTTACACACTAGCAAACATCTAAGCATACAATATGACATCAATCACCCTAAAACCCTAATCATACATCCATCATGGCATATCACCTCAAACCTAACATACATCTATCATGTATATCATCTCATATCATCCAAGGCAGCAAGCATGGCATAAATTACAAGGGTAGAAACACATCATGGTAGGATCAAACAAACATAATATTGCATCTCATTATTAAGGGAAAGATAGACAAGCAAACATCATCCATATTCATCATCCAAAGCAAAATTATATCCCAAACAATGCTTGTTCATGTGAATGCATGCCTTACCTTTACTTCCCTTATCGCATCTCAGTGCCTATTCATCAATGGATGGACATATAAATGCATGTTTACGGTATTAAAGCAAGAAATAATAATAATAATAAAAAGATTAAAAAAAAAAAAAAAGAAACCCTAATCTAGAATGTTAAAGGCAAACAAGTAATTAAACAAAGAAAGAGCAACTCAAGAACATAAAAACAAGACTAAACAAAGGCATATGATGTAAAAGAAACAAAGAAACAGAAGCAGAAAACTTAGATTATGGTTTTTGGGTAAGAGTATGTGTGCGCATGCATAGGCCTGCGTACGCATGCCAGTTTTATGCATATGCATACTACAAGTCTACATGCGCATACAGAATCATGCATACATAAACAAGCTTGATGAACCCAAAACCAAAAAACAAGAACATAGAACATGACAAAAACTTAAAATAACAAATCTAACAACCTAACATGCTTGTAAACATACAAACTACTAAACCCTAGGCTAAACAAACATATCTAAGCATAAATAAAGCTAGGAAACAAGATTAAAAACAAGATTAAAGCAGAAATGAAAGAAAAAAAGTTTAGAACTCAATACCTCAAAACAAAAGCTCCTAGGCTTGATTTTGACCATTTTCCTCAATCAAATCTATTCACAATCAAACAAGGAAGTGATTAGTAATCTTAAAACTCAAAGATCAAGGCAAGAAAGGCCTCAATCTAAAAATATTGACTTGAGGATGTTTTTTGAAAAACTCCTTCTTTGATTCACTATTTCTAGTGAATCTTATTTTTTCCCTTTGGATTTTACGTGTCTTTTTGAAATATACCATATAAAGCTCTATATAGTTAAAAAATGGGGGGCTTGGAAAAGCTTCCAGACGATATGGGATTCATTCCAAATCTCAGTCTTTAATGCAAAAAAAAAAATTCCTTTCATAGTTTCTAGAACCCTAGCTACGTACGAAGGCCGAGGGTTTTCTTGGCCTTTATTTTCCAAAAATAGATTTATTTGCTCATAAAATAATATTTTCCACTTTAACATTTCTTACGTCAATTTAGAATCTGATTAGTCCCTAAACCAACCTTGGTCTTGGATCTTAGAATTTCAGCATCATTTAGGAACGAGGGCCCGAGTCGTAAGGGGTACAAAATGCGATATCTACACCTTTCAGTACCATTTCAATTTAGCCCTTGTTGTTATCTTTTCGGTGAAAATTAATGATGAGTCTAATGACCAAAATAAAGAATTAGCTTATGTTAATGTGACAATAAAGTTAAATTTTATTTTGGCCATTTGCTATGTCAACAATTTTCATCTAAGATATAACGACATGGACTAAATTGACACAACATTGAAAGGTTATGGACCTAATTGATATAATTGAAAGGTTAGAGACTAAATTGAAATATGGTGTAAAAGTTAAGGACCAAATATGTAGTTTACCCATATTTTAATTGTGGTGTAGAGAATCATCTTCTTGTATTTTGAATTGTTTCAAGTTTTATTTCATATGAATGTATTTTGAATTAGAAAATTTCAAAAAGAATTGTGATACACTTTATTTCAGATTTTCTAATCTTATGATCTTCTTTTTGTATACTAAATTGTGACAGGTCTTATTTCATATTGATGTTTTTGAATTAGAAATTTTCAAAAAGAACTGTGACAATTTATATCTTGATATATATATATATATATATATATATGGGTTGGGTTCAAGTTACACCTGGAGTAACTTTAAACAATGTTACACCATCCAATAACTTGTTATTGAATTAATATTTTGAAAATTCAATCGTTGAATTATATGTTCTATATGTTCTTAACATGCATGCCAATTTTCATATTAATCGGATGTTATTTACCATTTGATCCATAAACTCATCTTTTATGTATTATTTGAAACTACAAAAACTTGAATTTTAACAATTGATTAATGACATGGCAATTAATCTTTGATTATCTTGAAATTTTGCAAGCATGAAGAATATACAAAGATAATGTAATCTAACGGTGGATTTGTCAATATTTGCATCCAATTAAAAAATATTGAGTGGTGTAACATTGCTTAAAGTTATACCATGCGTAACTTGAACCTAACTCATATATATATATATATATATATATATATATAATAGGTGAAGGTGGGAGAAAATCTAATTAGATTTCAATTAGATTTTCAATTTTGCACCATGTGTCTTTTTTTTTTTTTTAGAGTCAAGTGAGTTACTGTACAATTAAAAGTTTTCTTGATTTTGCTACCAAATTGTGAAGACCAAAGAGACTACAATTTTTATACCGATGAAAGGGGTGGACTCCTCTCCCGTTTATTATTCTTCAGTTCTCTCCCATTTTAATTGGATTCTCAATTTTGCATCATGTATTCCATCTAAAATTTTAAAAATTTTGTGCCAAAATAAATAATACATTAACGCCTAATAAAAAAATCAAGAAGACCACAAAAATAACCTAAACAAGAATATTTCACCTGGACACTTCTATGTAGACTCTCAAGCTCCTCTCTCTCTCTCTTAAATGTTTCTCTAAATATAATCTCAACCCCTAACCACTTGCTACCATCGGCAAACAACTCTTAACAACACACCAGAAACCCCCCATTTCACAACAAACAGATTTATAAGTAAGCTTGCAGCCCCTTTTCTATTCATATTCATTAACTTATGAAACATTGTCAATTCCTTTTCTCACTTTTTTTTTTTTTTTTTTTTTTTTTTTTTTTTTTTTTTTTTCAGTTAACAACTCTTTTGCTTCATAACTAACCATTGAATTTAACAATATCAATATTCAAATGTATAAATGAAACATAAATCTCATATGAGAATTAAAATAAGCAACCATACAAATTTGAAAAATATGGCCTTTGGAAACAATACTTCATTATAATGCTATTTGGAGATTTTATTTATTATTAATTTTGTTGTTGTCGTATGCCTTTTTTGTTTCGAGTTGCATTTCAGCAATAAACAAAGCCAGTAATCCAATTATTTGTGGTAAGAATATAAGGGAATGATTGGACAAGACTAGTAGTTCTTTTTCTTCCAAGTCCAATGTACATGACTTATTTTTTAGAGATACTAAGTTGAAAGTGGTATTACTGGAAATTTTTCATATTGCATGAGATAAGATCTATAATGAAAAAAAAAAAAAACAATGACCAAACTTTAATACAAGTCTTTTATATAGTTAGGTAGATGAGATTTATCGATTACAAATTTAAAATATATTTAGTTTCTCAATAGGTAACTATAGAGAGATAGTATTTACTTAGATTCAATATGAGGGATGACACTCAAAACGGGTAAATATTCATCAATAGCTGAGTGTTGTTACTTATCTTTGAAAAGATCATATCCAAAAACAAAAAAATAGCAAAATTATAAATTCAACCCATTATCAGAGAAATTTGTTTAGTTTACGAGCTTTTATAATAGTTTTTTTTTTTTTTTTTTTTCATAGTTTGTAATACTCTTCAAAGTATATACTTAGTTATGTGTGACTTTTAATAAAGCTAATCATTGCTAGAAACAATGGTATCATATAGCAGAAAATATAGTAGAACAAATGAAAGATCTCAATGAAAGCTATTTATTTGTTTTAATTCGTGAGCGAATTTTGGTTTGGAAGATTCACATATGAATGAATCTGGAAATATTTCATATGAGAATCATATAGCATAATATAATAGTGGGCGAATGCCATGGTTGAGAGAGAAGATACTTTAAAGTTTGATTTGTGAGCTAGAGGATAATAGTGGGTGCATGTCATGTGATAATTGTATCTTTGACCTTAAGTTTCGCAAATCAAATGTACATAACTTAACCTTGACTCTTGAAGCATTGTCATTGTCCATAGTTCAAGCCAAGCTCTAAGTTTTACTTTTTTTTAAGACAAAACTTTTTCTCTTGAATGTTGTCATTCATGGTCATTTTATGTTATGTTGAACTTGATATCAGAATCATGTATGAAGCATAGCTCCTACATGCACCCATGGAATGTGGCTTATAGTGTAGCTTATTCACCTTCTTAAAAAAAGTGAATACTATGGTCCATATTCAAGTGGAAGCCAAAGCTTTTTTGTGGGCAATGGAATTAGCAGGTCAAAAGTAGCTTTAGAATGTGGTAATTGAGGGTAATTCCAAAAATTGAGTTGAGGTAGTGACTAATAGATCCAAATTAGTGCACTAGAGAACTGTTAATTTTATTGTTGAAGTCAAATTGCTATATGCAAGATTTGACTGGCTGGAGTTTCATTGGGTGTATAGGAAAGCTAACAAAGCTACACATCTTAGCAAGATGGTCTTTGTCAAACTCTTTTCCAAGTTATTTGGGTGAAGGGATTGGTCCCTTAGAAATGTTGTCTTGGCATGACTAGTTCTATTTTTACGTTTATCGTTCTAAATGTTAATTTTAATTTGTTTTTTAATTCATAATCAATAAGGAAACAATTTATATATATATATATATATATAATTGTGATTTTTTTTTTGGAGAATACTAAATATTTTTAACACACACACGGGGAGAGAGGAGAAAGTCTTAAAGAAACTTACAGTAGTGTATATTCAAAAGGGCCTAACTCTTGAATATACAATACAGGCTTTAAACCTCTTTAACTCACACTTATTTTTCAATGTGGGATTTACCCACTGTTTTTTCTTTTGAGAATACTAAATATTTTTAACATACACACACGGAGAGAGGGAAGAAGGTCTTAAAGAAACTTATAGTGGTGTATATTCAAAAGGGCCTAACTCTTGAATATACAGCACAGACTTTAAATCTCTTTAACTCACACTCATTTTCCAATGTAGGATTTACCCATTGTTTTTTCTTTTGAGAATACTAAATATTTTTAACACACATACACACGGGGAGAGGAAAGAAGGTTTTAAAGAAACTTATAGTGGTGTATATTCAAAAGGGCCTAACCCTTAAATATACAGCATAGACTTTAAACCTCTTTAACTCACACTCATTTTCCAATGTGGGATTTACTCAGCGTTTTTTCTTTTAAGAATATTAAATATTTTTTTAAATGTATCGAACATATGTACGGGGTTACACACTAGTCAATATATCATATACTATATATAATAGCATAAGTTGAGAGAAAGTTGATTCCTACAATCAATGAGGTGCTGCCATATAAGAAAAGTGACTCTCTAAAATTCAGTCACGTTTAAGTTAAAAAGCGACACATTATATTGTTTCACAGCCTCAACACCTTTTGATAGTGTTTGTGTATATATTTTAAAAAAAACTGTTAAAGTAAAATAAATAATAAATAAAAAAATGTTGCAACTAAGAAGAAACCTAGCAATACTGCGATACAAAGAAAGGGAAGGAGAAAAAAAAAGTTTGCAACACAGTGGAGATTTGTTTGGCTTGCCATTGCCATCGCCATCACCTGCCAGACTTAGGCCTCGTTTGAGAGAAGAGAATGGAATGGAATGGAAATGAATAAAAAGAATAAATTTAGAATATTTTTCTCTTCCCTTGTTTGGGAGTTTTAATGGAGGAAATAGAAAACTCATTCCCTTATTTGGGAGTTTAAGTGGGAGGGACCGGAATGAGTAGGAGGGAACACTCATTCCTCTCTATTCTCTTAAAACCTCAAATTTTCATTCTTCTGAAATTAGGAGGAATGGGAGGGAATGAAATTAGATTTAATGATTTTTTTACTAAAACTTCCAAAATACCCCTATATATTCAATCATTTATTTTAAAATAGGGATCTAATAGTAATATTGTCATAAAATGATTCAATTCCATTCCCTCCATGTTGTTTCTAAATAAGATTACTTACATTCCATTCATTTTCATTCTTTTCCATTCCTTTATTTTAAAACATCCAATCAAGATTACTTACTCCGCTTGGGAGAAGGGAATAGAATGGAATGAAAATGAATAAAAAGAATAATTTTAGAATATTCTTTCATTCTCTTGTTTGAGAGTTTTAATGAAGGGAATGGAAAGTACATTCCCTTGTTTGGGAGTGGAAGTGAGAGGGAATGAAATGGGTAGGAGGGAACACTTATTCATCTCTATTTCCTTAAGACCTCAAATTTTCATTCCCCCCAAAATTGGGAGGAATAAGAAGGAATGAAATTAGATTTAATGATTTTTTACTAAAACTCCCAAAATACCCCTATATATTCAACTCTTTATTTTAAAATAGAGGTCTAACAGTAATATTGTCATAAAATGATTCAATTCCATTCTCTCCATGTTGCTCCTAAACATGATTACTTACATTCCATTCATTTTCATTCATTTCCATTTCTTTATTTTAAAACATCCAATCAAGGTTACTTAATTCCATTCCACTCCATTCTTTTCCATTCCTTTCCCCTACTTAGATCTATTCCATTCCTTTCCATTCCCTTATGACCATCTCATTCCATTATGAACTTCCAAGCGGAGCCTTAGGTTTCTGAGAAGAGAAAGGAGTTACAGGTTTTAATTTTAGTTTTTAGAGGAGAATTGGGTTTTGTTTTGCGCTAAATGGTGTTTTGACGGGTGCCGGTTGCGGTTGTGTAAGCACCGTTTGGGAGTTTATAATGGAATGGAATGGAATAATCATAAGAAAATGGAAAGAAAAAGAATGGAATGGAATGTATTTAAGTAAGGGAAAAGAATGGAATGTAATGGAATTAAAAATCAAAACCATCTCCTTCCCCCAAAATCAAAATCCAAAAATTAGATGAGAAAGAAGTAAGCGATCAGAGGTGCCATCCTCACGCAATCTCCGATTCTCTCACACAATGGCCACTGATTCATCAGACCAACTTAACCTCAACCCTACTACTACTATAGAAGAAAACCCTAAACAAACCCTGGACGATGACACTACTACTATTGTTGTCACGCCCACCAGATTGCCTTGAAGAAGAAGAAGAGGAAGAACCAACTGGTAAGGCTTCCGATCAGCCTTCTATAACCACCGTCAATTCCAATGCGAAGTACGGCAAGGATTCAAAGAGCACTGTAGCAGCTGCCTGTAGCAGGGGATGTTGTTGATGTAGATCCGGCTTCCAATATTCAAAAGAAGATCCACCGTGCCGAGCGCTCCGACATTTCTTTGCAACTGACCAAGGAGGAGAAGTGTAATTCACGAAAAGAGAGGTCTTTTTTCTATTTGTGTTTTCTTTTTAATTATTGAATTGGTGTTTAGTTTCTGTTTGTTTGCGAAGAAATTACTTGATGTGAATTATTATTTGAGTTGCAATATAGGTGAAGTAGGGTTTGTTCGTGGTTGATAGGTGTTTGATGTTGGGTCTCAGTTAGTAAATCCTACCAGCGAGTGTGAGAGAGAGACAAATTTGCCAAGTTACCATCCTTCCTAGAATCTTCTCCATGTTGTTTTTCTCTCCAACAAAAGATTCAATGTTTGCTTTCTACTTTGCCTAGATTTGATCCTTTAAACTTTAGCAAAGGGATTGCTAAATAGCAGTTTGTGTGTATAACAGTGACATTCTGGATGATTCTCTATAGAGACAACATCTTTTATAACTATTGATATACCCTGTTGTGAATTGTTGTGAAAGATCGAAGTTGTAAAGATTAAAGAATTTAGCTTTAGTCATATCTAACTCTATGATCATTGTTACATAAAATTTCTTTGATTTAAGTCATGGGTTACAATCAAATACAAAATATGTGTCTACTTTCCTGATTTCTTTAAAGTTGCTGCTATAGAGGGAAAAGTCCAAGGGATTGCTTTTTCAACTTTAACTAATGTTTCTTCAATTTTGGTATGGATTATTTTGAAGTTTTTTTCTTCAATTCTGTCAATGTTCAAATGTAGTGTGGTTAATTTAGGTGAATTTTTTGGTTGTATTCATGCTGTAAAACATTCTTTTCATTCCCATTCCCATTTAGAATATGTGCTCCACGTGTCTGACAAAAAATCTCACTCAAAATTGAAACTTACTACTTAAAATTGAAACCTACCAAATAACACCATTTGAAATCCCAGACCTATTACTTGACTCCTCTTATAAGTATTATGCGAACCTTTAGGCATTCAAATTTCAGATGCTCCCTGTCTTCTTAAAACCAAAAACCACTATGTCAAACCATAACCCCACCTTCAGCCTAGCCTCCACCTATATACTGTCGGAACCACTGCAGTGCAGGTATTTTTAGACATGAAAAATTTGTGTTAAATATGATTTAAGTTTGTTATTTTGGGTTGCGTGTTAGGTTTTGGGTTATTGGATTGATGGTCTTTAATTTAGGCATTTGGGTTATTGGTTTTGATTAAGGTTGAATGATGAGAAAAATGAAAAGAAGCCAAGAATGGGTTTTTTTAGTATTGGTTTCCTTTGAATTGTATGTGTTGGATAATTTTGTGATTTTGAAATTTATGCTGATATTGGGGGTATTCCTGTGTCTACTTTGTATTCTAGATTTGATTGAATTTTAGTTTAGATGAGTCTTTGGTTTTGGAATAGTTCTTGCTTATCACATAATCAAGCTTTGTCACTTCAAGCATCATGGAAGGTTAATCAATAGTAGATGCATTAAGCTCAATTTTAACATCATGTATACCCTCTGATTTGTTGCTCTCTGAGTTGATCTTTCTCATAAACCAGTGGGAAGTCTTACTTCTCAGTAGTAAACAACATATCTGATTCTTCATCAGGTTAACTATTAGATTTGAAGTTTGAACTGTGTGTAGCACAAAAAGAGTAATTATTTTACATCAATTTGGTTTGTATTACGTGATGGATACAATCAGGCTGAGACAGACAGGTTTTGTTGTTGATAGCTTAGGTGACATGGGGGAGGCATTGCTTACTTGAGTGGCAGTGCTTCTGCTCTGTCCTTGTGTAGATACTATTTCATGTGATGGAGATCAATAATGATTATTCTAATGAAGCCACAAATGTCATTGCAGAAACTTTTATTAATTTTGAGCGAACATACTCAGCAAATATCTTCTTAACTAAATCAAAATCATTAGGAAACAAGCATGACGGGACATATTCCTGGATTGGCATATGGAGCTCATACATAACCCATTTTGGTCCTTAATTGTATCTTATTGTGAAGGAAAATCACTCACTTTGGACTTGCATTGTCCATGCTTTGACTTTGAATTCATGAACTAGAAAAAGGAGAATTGTATGAGGCTAAGATGCTGCTCACTTGAGTCACTTTTTTTCTTTGCATAAAATATAGATTAAAGCTTCTCAGATTGTGGAAGAATCTATTACAGAGAGATAATTAGAGTCAAAGCAATTATGATGTTGCTGCAATTCTTATAATTCTTTCGAATAAGAGTATGAAATTGAAACTTTGAAATATTTTTTGCCTGTTTGTTGTTGGTGCTTCTAACTACTGGAAAAATTAATTTATTGTTGTTTTGGTTATCATCAGTTGTCTCATGAAAGAAAAACTTAATGAATTTGAATTTGTTTAGTGGAAACTGAGCTCTGTGTTTGAATTCTTTTTTTTTTTTTGATAGGATGTTTGAATTCTTTATGATTAATATGTTAGAAATTGAGATTAGTATTGATGTTGAGATAGGTTTATATAGTAGAAAGGAGATTAATTGAATCATAATGGTCTTTGAGACTATCAATTTAAAAGTTTAAGGGATATTGATAGTAGGTCTGATTTTTTAATGATTAGAGTTTTGAACATTATGGTCTCTTCTATTAATGTTTCTTGAATGTTGGCTGAAAATTGGATTCTTATTGTTAGATTGCTTGAAATTCATACAGACTATCAGATTGATCGTTACTCATTCTCTCTCAATCGCACACTATAGTCCACCCCCTCAATCTTTGCCTTTTATCAATGCCACCACCAAGATTTGCTACTTTCCTCTAATTTTTTTTTTCTTTCTAGCCTACTTATGTATAAAATATATGATAGTTGGCCATCACAAAACCTTCTTGAAGGATGTCTAAAAAGGGTTTCACTATTCAGTCTATGAATCTCTGTCAAAACTATTGAAAAAGATGAAAAATTTCAATCAAATATTATTGGCCTTCTCTTTACATATTGTTGCAACATAGGACCGAGTGCACATGCTGCTGATACAATCAACTACCAAGGAATGATTTACAATTTATTGGTGAATTTGTCAAATATCTGTGAAATTTTCACAATCACTAAATCAGTTCTGCTTCTGACCATTATGTATAACATTTTATCCTTCAAAAACATGGATGGATTTTTTTCAATATTATTGTCACTAAGGTTCATATCTCTTTCATTTTCTCATTTAGTTTTCGTTCCCTTATTTGAAATAGTGATGGGTTTGTGTCAATTAATGATCTTTGCAACTTCAATGCTTTAGTTTAATTTTTATTGACGTAATATAATATTTGTGTGTGGGATTTGGTACTGCAGTGGTAAAAGGGTGGTCGGTGACTCAAATTATTGGTGTCATAATATTGAAACTACCAAAAATAGGGGACACTTGAGTCACTGAGATATTAGCGTGTGTTTTGAATTGGATTAATTGATGGACTATCCATTTTATTCCTATTCATAAAATTTTAATGGAATTGTTTTGGATAACTAGAATGCTAAGTAGAGTGGAGGATTGCATCACAAATCTATTTTATTTCATGTGAGTTTCAGAGCATTTTAGAACAATAAAACATCATAATATCATAACAATAATCATTAATTGCGGCATTAGCAACAAAAAAGAAGTTTCAATTGGATTTGTCATGTGGTTTCAGATTCAATTGTTCTTCTTCCATGTTGATGATACCGAAAACAATACCACCAATGAGTCACACGCTCCTCGTTTGATCGCAAATGGCACCTGCACAACGAAAAGGAGTAACCTAACAGAGAGCACCGGTGTGGTACCGGCCAAATACCCTCCGAAGGTCAAGTTAGAACTATTCTCACTGCTCTAGAGTGATAGAGAGGGTAAAATTATGCGTACCTCGGGTAACGAGAGTGCTAAGGTTTTTATAGTAGCAAGGGTCATCCCTCTTTTCCTTGGAGTAGAAGTCTTTTCCTTATAGGAGTCCTTTTAGGCGTATTTTCCGGGATCCTTTCCTTATAGGAGTCCCTTTGAATATTCTCTTGCATGGGAAACAAGTCAACTCTTGACTTATGACGTGGGAAGCAAGTCGACTTTACGATTGGTCCGTCGGCCTCAATGCATCTCCTTCAGCTTTTTGGGCGTCACTTGGTGAAACCGTCAGTCTTGGAGGATATCAAATACAACCGTCAGCTATTGCTCCGTCTATTTATTTATTGAAGACAGCATAACACCGTCAGTCTGAGGCTCTCTCCTTTTTATCCTCATCAGTTGCCCCCTACTCTATATGCTTGACGTTTAGAACCGTCAGCATGTGGAGTTATTTCTAAAGAAGAATTACGAATGATTCCTCGGGCCGCGAGCTATTTAATGCAAGGTCACGTGGCGCGCGGTAGTTGGTCTCGTTTCTGGCACAGGCGTCGCCTCGCGTTTCGTGCGTTTTCCCCCTATATAAATATCACGCCTCACAGCCTTATTTCGCTATTTCAACCTCGAAGATCTTTCAAGAGAGAAACCGTCGCTCTTACAAACGATTCGTCCCGTCAACTTTTACCAGTACCGTCATCCTTCAAGTTGTTTCACTTATTCAAGATCCATTTCACCTGTAAGTTCCTCTTCCCTTCTCTTTGTTTCTCTTTTTATTTTTACTTTTGCCCAAAGAATTTTTTATTAAGAACGTCAGTCTAGGGACTTAGGGTGTATCCGTCACTTATAGGTAGTCAGATGTCAAGTGACGCGTCGAGTGATCAGTCGTCAGTCCGCGATGGAGCGGGCTACGACGAAGTTTTTGGCTCAGGTCAAGAGTCCGACGGCTTTTCTGAGTCGTCAGGAAAAGAAACGTCAGCCCAATCCCTTAGTATTGACGTAGAAGACCGTGTCGAGGGAGTTAGGGAAAAAATGTTAAGTGAGGTTGAGGTCCAAGGGATCGATGAGGAAGTTGTTGATGACGGTAACTGGGAGGAAGGTGACGAGGAGATCGATAGCGACGGAGGTAGAGGTGGTAGTGACGGTAGTGAGGATGAGGGTGACGAAGAATCCAGTGAGGGAACTTCGGGGAGTTCTGGAGGTAATCGTCCCTTCATCCTTCCAGAGGAGTGGGCCGTCAATAAATTTCTCCCAAAGATGAGCAACAGAGTTTTTTCTGAGTTGCGTATTCGTTTCCAAATCCCGGATCACATTCCTCTCCGTCTCCCTAAAAAGAATGAGAAGTGTTATACAGGGAGGACGGCTGATGTGGGGATGTACGATGCCATGTTCGCAGCTGGCCTTAGACTTCCACTGACGGCTTTACACCGTCGGCTGGCGGATTTCTTAGGATTGTCCGTCAGCCAGATATCTCCGAATGCCTGGAGGATCTTTATTGGTGCTGAAGTCCTCTGGGGTCGCCTGAATGGGGGGAACCGTCAACTTTCGCTTGACGAGTTCTTTTACTGTTACAGACCTCAACATAAAGTATCCGCCAAGGGGACATATCATTTTGCACCCCGTGAAAAGAGCTTAAGATTAGTGTTTGATATGCCGGATTCGAATAGGAACTGGAAGAACAGATTTTTCTTTGTTAAGGGGACGGACTGGGTGTGCCGCCCGGATGAATGGGACACGTTGCCTGGGGGTTATTTTGATAACACATGGGCTTATATTAGGGAGTCAGGTTGCCCCCGTCTCTTTCTTTTTACCGTCGCTTTTCATTTTCACCGTCTCTTTTAACACCGTCTGTTTCCTTTTGTTTCAGCCGTCACTCGACCGGAGGTGTCTGACGAACAAAGGGATTTCATCCGCCGGATACTCACCATCTCACTTGAGCAACGTAGGTGTAGGGATTTGATAACCCTAGACACTCTACATTTGTATTGTGGTGGTCCTGAGCCGACGGTCGAAGCACGGAAGTTGGAAGAATTTTCAAGAAAACGTAAGTAAATGCGTTATTTAATCCGTCTGCTACTACTCATCCGTCAGATTACTTATCCGTTAGCTTTCTTTGTGCAGAGATGGAGGCTGCGAAGCAAAGGGTGAGGGCCGCTGCCGCCCGTAAGAAGGAAGAAGATAAAGCTAAGGGAAAGGATGGAGCGTCAACTCCTCATTCCTCCTTGAAGGGCTCAATCAAGAGGAAATCTGACGGAAAGGATGATCCTCCTTCTAAGAAGGTGGCCGTCACTCCTACGGACGTGCCCTCCCAGAAGTCATCCCCCAAGCCTAGTCACGGTGCTGGGAAAGGAGTGATGACTTCCTCTGGTCCCGACATTGAGGGGCCCCGTTGCTTGCTGACTCACAAGGATTATGCTGTCGAGAGTCTGGAATCTCTTATCAAACAGACGGATCTGGATCCTTGTGCTCAGCTTGGGACGGATGACCTGGGGGCGTCAGCCTTCTTTGATATTGCACGGGTACGCTTCCTTACTTTGATTAATCTGATTTTTACCTTGCTCAATAGCTGACGGTTGTGTTTCCTTCAGGCCTTGGTTCGTGTTAAAGCACTTCAAGACCGATGCATGGCCAAAGAAGGCGTCGTCTCTCGGGTGAGGAGGCACAATTCCACCCTGATGGATCAGCAGGCGCAATACAAGGAGGCCGTCCGTCTCTTAAACACAGATCTGAAGGACGTGAAGGAGAAGTTAGGAGAAGCAGAGGGTGAGCAGAAGAAACTTGAGGAGGAGGTTTCATCTTTGCGTACGCAAGTGGTGACGGCTGGGACTGACGCAGTTGAAAAATTTAAGACAACTCAGTCCTTCATCGACTCCTGTGCTGATTACTATGGCGCAGGTTTCGATGATTGTCTGAAGCAAGTGTCGTTAGCTCATCCGGAGCTGGATCTGTCTGGAATCACCATGGATACTTCCGTTCCGATGACTCTTGCCGCTGATAGAGATGACGAACCCCTCAGCTTGGATTCTTTGCTTAATGATGCTGGGGTTGTTTTGGCCCAGCCTGCTGTCGCTACCCCTGCTGGACCTTCAGATCAGATTGTGAAGGATAAACCTGACGGGGTCTCCAAGGACGCTCCTGCCGCTTAATCCTTTATTAATTGTAATTTTTGAACAATGTCTTCAAGTGCCCGTATGTTTGTTGGGCTTTTTGCTTGTAATTCTATCTACCCCCTGTTGTCCGTTACTTTGAACATATACACTGACTTTTATTGTTTGACTAATTTTAATGAGATCACCTATTATTTTTATATTTAGCCTTTTTTGATTAGCTCGTCATCTTTACAGGCTTGTTGGTTGGAGAAACTTATTTGTAAGTAGTCTCATTTTTTGGTAAGACCGTCAATAATTTGACCGTCTACCATATAAATTTTTCATCCATTGGACCGTCAGTTTATTGGACCGTCAGCTTTTAGCTTTAGCCTTTTCGGTTCGTTATTTTGATGGCCATTAGCCTCGATGTCTTTTGACATCTCCGTTGGTCCGTCGGTTTTGAAGGCTCGATCCATATGATAACTCTATCTATTGGACCGTCAGCTTTTAGCTTTAGCCTTCTCGGACCGTTATCTTTGTGGCCATTAGCCTCGATGTCTTTTGACATCTCCGTTGGTCCGTCGGTTTTGAAGGCTCGATCCATATGATAACTCTATCTATTGGACCGTCAGCTTTTAGCTTTAGCCTTTTCGGACCGTTATCTTTATGGCCATTAGCCTCGATGTCTTTTGACATCTCCGTTGGTCCGTCGGTTTTGAAGGCTCGATCCATATGATAACTCTATCTATTGGACCGTCAGCTTTTAGCTTTAGCCTTCTCGAACCATTGTTTTCTTTGGCTTTTTTAGCCTTGATGCCTTGACATCTTTCATTAGTCCGTCAGATTTTTCCTTTGTCCGTGAGTTATGGACTTAGTCGTTTTTGGGTCGTAAACTTAGTGGACCGTCGGAGGAAAAATATACTTCAGCGATTTCTGAATAAAACTCCTCTTATTGCCATGCATTTAAATAAAAGTAATTAAAACCAAATCCTGCCCCTTGGGCTAAAAAAAAGTATTGTTGCGAAAAAACTAAAGTAAACGATAAATCTGAGGAGTTAAACTATAATTTGCTGAAAAATAAAAGAAGTTGGTCTTCATGCTGCTGCTTCTATTGGTAGTACTTCCGTAGGTGCTCGGTGTTCCATGGATGTGGTAGTTTCTGTCCCTCCAATGTTTCAAGGTGGTAAGTACCTTTTCTCTGCCACGACGAGACTCGGTAAGGACCTTCCCAATTGGGGCCGAGTTTCCCTTGGGTAGGGTCCCTAGCGGGGCCCATGACCTTCCTAAGAACAAGGTCTCCGACTTGGAAGTCTCTGTGTCGGACCCGAGAGTTGTAGTATTTGGCCATGCGATCCTGGTACCTAGCGAGCCTTTGTTCTGCTGCTGCCCTGATCTCATCCACTAGGTCGAGCTGTAGTCGCATAGCTTCATCGTTTTTGTCCTCATCATGGTTATGTACCCTATAGCTTGCGAGTCCGACTTCTGCCGGGATGACTGCTTCGGCTCCGTACGCCAGGCGGAACGGTGTCTCTCCTGTGGGTGTTCTTGTCGTCGTCCTGTATGCCCATAGTATACTCGGCAATTCTTCAGGCCATATACCCTTCGCCCCCTCGAGCCGAGTCTTGATGATCTTGAGCAAGGATCGGTTTGTGACTTCGACCTGTCCATTAGCTTGAGGGTGGGCGGGGGAGGAGTAGTGATTCTTTATTCCTAACTGGGAGCAAAAATCCCGGAAATGGTCATTGTCGAACTGCCTCCCGTTGTCCGAGACAAGGACCCTAGGAATGCCAAACCTGCATATGATGCATCTCCAGACGAAGCTCCTTACGTTCTTCTCTGTGATTGTGGCCAAAGCTTCAGCTTCCACCCATTTCGTGAAATAGTCGATACCTACTACCAGGAATTTCAGCTGTCGTACGGCTGTAGGGAATGGTCCCATAATGTCTAATCCCCACTGTGCGAACGGCCACAGGGCCGTTATTGGGGTCAGCTCTTCGGTCGGTTATCTAATAATGTTGCCGAACCTTTGGCATTTGTCACAGGCCCTAACGTAGGTTTCGGCGTCCTTCTGCATGGTGGGCCAATAGTAACCTGCTCGCACAAGCTTGTGTACCAATGATCTGGATCCTGAGTGGTTTCCGCAGATTCCTTCATGCACTTCTCTCATAATGTAGTCCGCCTCTTCCGTACCCAAGCATCTTAGATATGGTCGGGAGAAACCTCTCTTATACAGGACGCCTTTTATCAGGACGAACCTCGCCGCCTGGACTTTAAGTTTCCTTGCGGCTTCCTTCTCGTCTGGCAAGATGCCGTCTTTTAGGTACGAGACTAACGGCGCTGTCCAGCTGCTGTCGGAGCATATTTCCTGCATGTCACTGATATCTGTCAGCGGGGAAAGCTGTACAAAGGAGAGTACATTACCAGGGACGACCATTCGTTCTGCTGAGGCGGCCTTCGCGAGACGGTCTGCTCGCTCGTTTTCCCCTCTGGGAATCTGGATGATTTTCGCTTCTAGGTCGCCCACTCTTGCCCTTACTTCATCAAGGTACTTCTTCATCTTTTCGCTCTTGCACTCGTAGTCTCCATTTATCCGGTTGGTGACGACCTGTGAATCGCAGTAGACGACTACCCTTGCAGCTCCTGCTGCTTTGGCGAGGTCGAGTCCTGCTATCAGAGCCTCATATTCTGATTCATTGTTGGTGGCGGGAAAGTTTAGACGGACCATACATTCAATGGTGTCTCCTTCAGGCGATAGCAATACAATGCCGGCCCCTGCGGCTTGCCTGTTGGATGATCCGTCCGTATGTATGCTCCATTGAGGGGACTCTGCTGCTCCCTGGTCCTCGTCGTGGGTGAATTCAGCTATAAAGTCGGCAACAGCCTGTCCCTTGATGGCGGTCCGCGGACGATACTGAATGTCAAATTCGCTCAGCTCGATTGCCCATAATGCCAGTCGTCCAGCGGCCTCGGGGCTGCTCATTGCTCGCCGTAAAGGCTTGTCAGTCAGGACGTTTACCGTATGAGCTTGGAAGTACGGTTTGAGCTTACGGGCTGCCGTGACCAATGCAAAGGCAAGTTTTTCCATCGGCGGGTATCTTTCCTCGGCACCGCGAAGCGCTCGGCTTGCGTAGTATACGGGTTTTTGCACTCTTTCTTCTTCTCTCATCAAGGCTGCGCTAACAGCTGCGGGGGAGACGGCCAGATAGAGAAAAAGCTCTTCTCCCGGCTGCGACGGGCTCAACAATGGTGGAGAGGAGAGGTAAATCTTCAATTCTTCGAACGCTTGCTGGCATTCGTTGGTCCATTCAAAGGATTTTTTCAATGTTCGGAAGAAGGGCAAACACTTGTCCGTTGCTCTCGACACGAACCTGTTAAGTGCCGCTATTTTTCCATTTAGGCTCTGTACCTCCTTTACACTTCTTGGCGGTGTCATTTCCATAATGGCTCGGATCTTATCCGGGTTCGCCTCGATTCCCCTTTGAGACACCATGAATCCCAAGAATTTTCCTGCCGTTACTCCAAAGGCGCACTTCCCTGGGTTGAGCTTCATATTGTAGGAGCGGAGTGTATCAAACGTTTCTTTGAGATCTTCTAGATGCTCTTCCTCCCTCCGGCTCTTGACTAGCATGTCGTCCACGTAGACCTGGACATTCCTCCCAATCTGTTGCGCGAACATTTTGTTCATAAGCCTTTGGTACGTTGCGCCTGCGTTCTTCAGGCCGAAGGGCATGACCTTGTAACAGAATAGGCCTTGGCTGGTTACGAACGACGTTTTCTCCTGGTCAGCTTCGTGCATTCGGATTTGGTTGTATCCCGAGAAAGCGTCCATGAAGCTCAGCAACTGGTGTCGGGCCGTGGAGTCTACTAGGACATCGACCCTCAGTAGGGGGTAGCTATCCTTGGGGCAGGCTTTGTTAAGGTCGGTGAAGTCCACACACATCCACCATTTCCCGCTCGCTTTCTTCACCATTACTACATTTGCTAACCAGTCGGGATAGTACACTTCCCTGATGAAGCTTGCCTCCCGTAGCTTTCTGACTTCTTCTGCTATGGCCCGGTCTCGCTCCGGGGCAAACACCCTCTTTTTCTGTCTGACGGGTGAAAAGGCGGGAGACACATTCAGCTTATGCACCATGATTGAAGGATCTATTCCTGGCATATCTTCATGACCCCATGCGAATACGTCTCTATTGCGTCTGAGGAAGGTTATGAGCTCTTGACGGATTGTGGGGTTAGCGAGCGTCCCAATTTTGGCCGTTCGGCCAGGATCGGAACTGTCAAAGGATATTTCTTCTAGCTTCTCGACCGGCTCCGTTATCGTCCGGTGCTCTTCTATACTTAAAGTCTGAACTTGGTCCTCCATTTCCACCATGGCTATGTAACATTCGCGCGCGGCCATCTGGCTCCCGCGCAGCTCCCCTACTCCGTAGTCAGTTGGGAACTTAATCATCAGGTGGTAGGTGGAGGTTACTACCTTCCATGAGTTGAGCGTGGGTCGCCCGAGGATAGCGTTGTAGGCTGATGAACAATCAACAACCAAGAATGTCACGTCCCTGGCTATCTGTTGGGGGTAATCACCCACAATTACGGATAAGGTGACCGCGCCTAGTGGGAATACTCGGCTCCCGCCGAAGCCGACAAGCGGGGCATTTGTTGGGATCAGTCGCCCCCTGTCGATCCTCATCTGCTGGAACGCGGGGTAGTATAAGATATCTGCTGAGCTGCCATTATCGACGAGCACCCGGTGCATATTGTAATCCCCTATACGCAAGCTGACGACTAGTGCGTCGTCATGTGGATGGTGAAGGCGTCGTGCGTCTTCTTCCGAGAATCCGATTACGGGACCTTCTCTTTTTGTTATCTTCGGCACGGCTCCTGTGAGTTGAACACTTTGTATCATCCGAAGATAGGTCTTGCGGGCCTTCTTGGATGACCCGACGGCGGTCATTCCCCCTATGATCATCCTTATATCCCCAATTGGGGGCCTCGGTCGCTCATTATCCCGTCGGGGGTGTTGGTCTTGCGCGGGGGGATCCGCTCTATCCTTGCTGACGAATCTTTGCAGCTTTCCTTGTCTGATAAGGGTTTCAATCTGCTGCTTGAGGTCATAGCAATCAGCTGTGTCGTGACCGTGGTCGCGGTGGAACCGGCAGTACTTATCTCGGGAGCGTTTGTTGGGGTCACTCTTCAGCTTTCCTGGGAATGTCAGCGACTCCTCGTCCTTGATCTGCATAAGGACTTGATCTATCGGGGCTGTTAGCGGGGTGAAGCTTGTGAACCTTCCTCCCAGGGGCTTAAGGCGTCTTTCGTCTCTTCGGTCTGCGGTTCTTGCCTTCTTTCGGCTTTGGTCCTGCCGGTTGTCTTCCTGCCGCTCTCTCTTCTTAGGCCTCTCTTCTCGAGCTAATAGTGCATCTTCAGCATTCATATACTTTGTGGCGCGATAAAGTACTTCTGACATGGTTTTTGGGTCGTTTTTGTATAGGGAAAACAAAAACTTGCCCTTCTTCAAGCCATTTGTAAATGCCGCTACAAGTATCTTGTCGTCAGCTTCGTCGATCGAGAGCGCCTCTTTGTTGAAGCGGGAGATGTAGGCTCTTAACGTTTCGTCTTCTCGCTGCTTCATACTCATCAAGCAAGCCGTAGACCTCTTGTAGCGATGGCCCCCAATGAAGTGTGCGGTAAACTGAGCGCTGAGTTCTTTGAAGGTGCTGACGGAGTTTGGCGCCAGTCGACTGAACCAAATTCTTGCTGCGCCCTTCAGCGTTGTAGGGAAGGCCCTACACATGATGGCGTCCGCTACCCCTTGCAAGTGCATTAGGGTTTTGAAGGTCTCCAGGTGGTCCAGTGGGTCCTTGACCCCGTCATAACTGTCTATTTGTGGCATGCGGAATTTACTTGGTAAAGGGTAGGAGTTGACGGTGGCGGTGAACGGTGAGTCAGTTCGGTTGACAAGGTCGTCAAGGTCGCTTGATACTCGTCCCTTGAGAGCATTCATCATAACCTCCATTTGTTCCTTCATGGCTTGCATCTCCGCGAGGACAAGTGGCGGAGTGGTTTCCGCGAGGGAGGGAATGCTCGTGTTCTGTCGTTCTGGTTTGCTCGGGGCGTTGCTGGCCTGGGGTCCTTCCTGGTTTCTCCTATCGGCGCTGGTTCCTTCTTGATCTGCTCCTTGGTTGTTGGGAGCTGCATCTTTCTGTCTCAGCTGCTCTTCTAGGTCGTGGTTTTGTTTTGTGAGGCGCTCCACGGCGGCGGCGAGCGTCCTCACCTGTCTTTCAAGCGCAGTTGTCGGGGTTTCTTCTTGTTGAACGTCGTTGGTGGTCGCCATTGCGCGAGTGAGTACCATGTAACTCTTTGTCTTGGAAGCGAGAACGTGCTAAAGCGTTTCCCACAGACGGCGCCAACTGATGATACCGAAAACAATACCACCAATGAGTCACACGCTCCTCGTTTGATCGCAAATGGCACCTGCACAACGAAAAGGAGTAACCTAACAGAGAGCACCGGTGTGGTACCGGCCAAATACCCTCCGAAGGTCAAGTTAGAACTATTCTCACTGCTCTAGAGTGCTAGAGAGGGTAAAATTATGCGTACCTCGGGTAACGAGAGTGCTAAGGTTTTTATAGTAGCAAGGGTCATCCCTCTTTTCCTTGGAGTAGAAGTCTTTTCCTTATAGGAGTCCTTTTGGGCGTATTTTCCGGGATCCTTTCCTTATAGGAGTCCCTTTGAATATTCTCTTGCGTGGGAAACAAGTCAACTCTTGACTTATGACGTGGGAAGCAAGTCGACTTTACGATTGGTCCGTCGGCCTCAATGCATCTCCTTCAGCTTTTTGGGCGTCACTTGGTGAAACCGTCAGTCTTGGAGGCCATCAAATACAACCGTCAGCTATTGCTCCGTCTATTTATTTATTGAAGACAGCATAACACCGTCAGTCTGAGGCTCTCTCCTTTTTATCCTCATCACATGTGTTCACAAAAAATTAACTAAAGGTATCTGTGGTTGAATTGTTAACTAACAGCTCCTACCCATGTATAAGAATTTTGTTATGAAGCCTATTTGAATGCAAAATATCTAATAAAATGTCTGATAGGAAGTGCAGTACATGTTTCTAATGCATCTTCTAGCCAGTTGAAGTGTCACTCAGGATGAATCTTCTAAATCTAGCCACGTGATATATAGCTTATGCGCAATTGTTTAATTCATTATATGTGAATAGTTTGTCTCTATTCAATTTAATAGAAAATTGTTATCCAAAATTTTAATCAAAGTTAAAGGTTTGTATTAATTTGTCATCAACAGAATGTCCTCTCCTCTGTTCTTGATTTCATAAATGCCATAGTTAAAAGCATATGAAACTTGATATATGCGTTTTGTAATTTCAGAGAGGCAAGTGGTGTTGTGGACCTCTTTAAGTATGATACAATCAATTTCTTTGACTTTGGCCCCAATGCTCTGAAGGTGAAATTTTCATAACTATGTGGGGTTACTTCAATT
This sequence comes from Quercus robur, assembly GCF_932294415.1. Taxonomy (NCBI): domain Eukaryota; kingdom Viridiplantae; phylum Streptophyta; class Magnoliopsida; order Fagales; family Fagaceae; genus Quercus; species Quercus robur. The sequence continues at coordinate 44,937,985 of NC_065543.1, forward strand.
TGTTTGTGATTGTAAACAAATTTTTTGTTGAAGATTCATGGAGTTAATATTTTTAGCCACTGTAACACATACGGGTTCAAATAAAAAATCATGTCAAAATCCTAGACTAGATTTTGATTTATATAATATCTGTTTCAATCTCTCTCTCTCAAGAAAACCTTGACACTATTTTTTGTTTGTTTTTTGTTGTTTTTTATTTATTATTTTTTAAATCTTTCATATTGAGGGCAAGTTGTACATTTAGGTGATTATACTGAGGTGTGAAAATTTCCATATTGAAGTTGATGAGGATATAGAGATAAATGTAAAAAGACGAAGATGTGTTATAATGAAATCACTCTGTCAACATTTTTTCCAAGAATTTTTGAAGTTGATAAGGACATAGAGATAATTGATAAAATTCTGTAGTGTTTTTATTTTTCCCTTTTTATCAATATTGTTCAAATGTTTTTGTGCGTATGCACGGGTTACATGCTAGTCTATATCTATATATATATATATATATATATATATATCTAATCTAATCTAATCTAATACTATATATAAGAGCAGAAGTCTCTAAGAAGGTGCTGCCACGTTTGGAAAAATGACCCCTTAAAATGCTGCCACGTTTACAATTTTTTCTTTAAAAAACCGTACATTGCGTCCTGCAAGTTACACCTGTTCAACCCGAAACAATCATAATAAAAGCCACTAATTGGCCCACATGTTACACCTGTTCAACCAAAACAAACATAATAAAAGCCATCCATTTCTCACACCAATAGGGTTTTAAAGTTACAGAGACGGTTTGCTAAAAGAGGAAAAACACAAAAGAAGTAAAGAACAGAGAGACAGATTTCATAAACTGCAGAAGAACAGAGATTGAAAGAGAGATTGAAAGCGCCTTCAGTCGAGATAATGAACCTGTTAAAACAAATGTAGAACAGAGATCGACAAAGAGATAAATTTCAGGGCAGCCACCACTGTCATGCAATCGGAACCGTTACCGGTAAGGTTTTCTTTATTCTTTTTAAAGAGATAACTATGATTTATATTTGAGTGTTTCGATTTAGGCATTTGGGTTAGATTTGGTTTTGTTCAAGGTTATAGGATTAAATTTGGTTTATGGGTAGGGTATATGTGTTGCTTTGGATTTATTTAACTCTCTCTTGGATTCAATTGTAGATTTCATTTGTAAATGATTGATTTCAATTTCAAATCTATGTAATAAAAAATTAAAGGGTTTTTCTTTAACTTTTCTTTTTCTGGGTTTGTAGGTGGATAGGCAAATCCTTGGAAGCCATCCAAGGATTTCAGATTTTGATGTTGTTTGTTTGGTTCTTTCCTTCTTGCCCTAACTCACTTTTTCTCTCTTGCTTTCCATCTCTGTTTCTTTCCCTAGAAAGTTGTGATTATATATGCTTTGTTATTTGTTATTTTTCTTTAAAGAGTATATAACTCAAGGGATTATTCAGTTTGCGTAATTAGAAACACTATGGTTTTTGATTGGTTGTTGAGAAAATGGAGGATTAAGTGAGGGAATGATGAGGGAAATTGGAATTTGTTTGTTGTTCATTTGGGGACTGATTGAATGAGCAAAGTTTGAGTTTTTGGTTTTGTTAGAAACTAAACAGTAAAAAAAAATGTGTGAAAGGTTATTAATTTGATGCTTCATTTGTTGCTGGAATTGTACTAGAAAAAAAAATAAATGTGAACAATATTGAGGCTTTTACTATTGTTCTTATTTAAAATTTTATGCTTGGTATTTGATGCGACCTTTTTTTTTTTTTTATATATATATTATTATAATTCAAATACTTATCTTAGGAATGTTTTCATCAAAAAAAAAAGAAGAAAAAGAATGCTAATCTTAGCAATTAAAGAAAGTTTACTTTTTTTTCACACATATATAAAAATTATAATCTTCACTGTTGCCTATGACATTCACATCAAATGGTATTTCCTTACCCACCTATCATCCGCTTCTTTCATCTATATCTCCAGTCATGCTTCACTGCTCCTCTAATTTTCTCTTTTTTTTTTTTTTTTTTTGGCAAATCAAGCATAGATTGTTTCATTAGCTTTCAACCCAGTAATTCAATATGCAAGGTAATTGATGAGGATAGTTTCTTTGTTTCATGGACTTAGAAACTCGGATATTTTTCTCTCATCTATATCTCCTCTACTCCTCTCTCAAACTCTAAAACACACAAAGGCTGAAACTAATCATGTATCAGAGGGCTTTAATTTCTTCTTTCCTTTTTTTTTTTCCAATATTCAGACAAGGTATTTGATTAGGATAATTCAAGCGTGAGAGAAAATTCCAACGATAGGCAGATGAGAAAGAAGGAAGCAATCAAAAGTAGAGAGAAATATGTTCAGTCCATACACTCCGTGAAAGAGAATTACCTCCACAGCTGCTTCGCTCATACTGGAGAGATATAACTCTGTAAATTTTCTGTGCCGTCGTCTTTGTCTTTGGATTCGTGATTGTCGTCTTTAGCGAACCCTAAGAAGCCCACTATTTTCCCCAACAACCCCACCGGGAATTTGAGAAGAAAAAAGGCGCTAATTGTTTGGTAGTTTTTGTCCAGTATTGTATGGTTGTGAGAGAAAAATAAAAGATGATATAAATAATTAAATAAGAAAGATCTTTGAAGAGAGAAAGAGAGAGAAGTGGTGGGAAGAAATGGAAAGTATATAGTGGGTGGCCATGGTCTTTTTCGAGGTTTCTTATTGCTGGCTTAGCTCACTCAACAGCTTTTCTTTTTGTCTGCCTTTTTGTTTGCTTGCACCCAAAATTTTGGTGCAGCTTTTGGGTAATACTGTAGCTAAGGGTCTCATCATTCTTCGGGTTTTCAACTTTTTTTTAATGGAGATCAAATTGACACTCTACTCTTGAAGTATTTCCCTCTAATATTTCCAATAAACTCTACTTCCTCAGTTATTACTTCAACTCTCTATTAATTCTGTTCAAGTGTCCTACGTATTATATACTATTCATCCACTCACAAGACTTCTCATCTCCTTATCAAAACACAAAATGGTTAACAATTCTCCCTTTATATACTTTCCCATTAAATCACATTCATCATTTTGGCCCTCCTTTAACTCGGGCTCTTCCTATCCTTATCAAAACCTTCAAAGCCTGCCCCATTGGAATTAAAACCCATTCATTTGTTATTTATTTATTTATTTATATATAAATTTCCAATTCTCTCTCCACCCCTGCAGAAGTCACCAAAGTACAAGCAGAGTTGAAAAGTCCCTTTGAGGTGGGTTTTGCCTTTCTGTTTTCCCCTCCATCTTCATTGGTTTGTTTGGTACAAATTGCATTTCCGCCCATTATGCAGAAGATTAAATGTTTGATTTTAACGTTATAAAAAAACTTTAATTGCTCACTTCTAGACAAAGGAAAGTGTTGCGGTCATACAGAGGATGCAAGTGTAAAGCGTTTGTAGGTGGCTTTTTGTGTAATGGGTCTTTCAAAAATATATTATTATTGTTTTACAAGGCTCACGGCATGATATATTATTGTTTAATTCCTGATTCATTTGGAATATTAAAAAATTTGATAAAAATAACATAGATAGATAAAATAGGAAAGCAACTAGACCATGTTGATTTATTTTATAAAATGTCAATGTTTTGCATATTTCTTTTGTGTCTCTCTTTATATTCAATTATATAAACATTTTAAATGTTCTAAAAAACTCTTTAAATTGATTAGAATGGAGAAGGTTAATACATGAAGCTCAAGAAGTGTTGCCAAGATAATAGGGACGATCTTTAGTTTTAGCAGATCAGTCAATATGGTATTACTCTTGGGGTATGACTCAGAAAAATGGTATATGCATATAACTCTTTTTTTTTTTTTTTTTTTTTTTGGGTAGGAATTTTGATGTGAAGTAAGGAATAAGTTTTTCATGGCCATACTTGGATGTTTTCCGATGACTCTTTGTAATGTACACATTTTGATTACTTAAAATTATTCTTATAGATGTTGAATTGGATCTGTAGTTAACTTTTTTGTTTAGGCTTGGTGCATCACAAAGAGGTCCCCTCTTCTTAACAATGTCCAACTCTCTATTCACAATCAATGTAACCATTTTCCTTTTATGTAGTAAAAGACGTGTTTGTCTTTAGCTTGCTAAGTTGCTAGGTTCTTTTTCTATGATCACAGGTTTAAATGTTGTGCTTTGGGTGAAAGCCGAATACCTTGAAGAGGTAGGCGGTTCCAAAGCTACTAAATGAATCTTCAGAGAACAATAGTAAGGTTGCTTTGGAAGAACCATGATTTTCTTAAAATCAATCAATGTCCATGTAACTAAATTTCAATAAGCAATGAGTAAAATGTATAAATTTTTTTGCTCATGGGTGTTTCATATTTTTCCCTCTGACTTCTTTGTGAGATGGGAATTTGGCATATAGTTACAAATTTTCCAGGAAAATCAGCCCACTAAGAGTTGTCATTTCCATATTGCACATGTATGATATTCCAATTATGTGATTTTTTAGAAATTAAGATGATAATCCAATCAGTACCTCAGCATAATGAAGTGATTCTTCATTATTCCATGGTATCACAAAAACAAACGTTGGTGTCAAACCAGATTTAGCATATAAGCATTGAGCATATGCATGATCTAGATATTTAGATAATTTACATAACTTTTTTACAAAAGCATAGATTGTATGATAAATTGCAAACTAAATCAGGTTCAAATGTACACATCTAAATGTTACTTTGACCATGGTGTCATTTCTCTTTCCTAGAACAATTCAGGTTAAAAAAATGGACATTTATAAACAATTTTGTCTTGAACAAGTTTGCATTTTATAAAAGTAAACTGTTTATAAATGGAGTTTATAAAAGCAAATTGTTTATTATGCAGGTTAACAATTATTAACTGCTTAGCATACAAAATATATATTACATTATACCAATTATAAATAATGCTAGAGATACAAATTATTTTATAAATTTTTTTACAAATTGCTAATATGGTGAGTGATTATTGGTAAATGAAAAAGTGATATTAATGATGGGTCTAGATAAAAATCAATAAAAGATTGGCCACATCAACATTTTGTAAAAATGTTGTAAAATAGTTTGTGGATGTAGCATTACTCATAAATTATACTCCATTAGAAAAATAATTATATAATTTTGAGTTTAAGACAAATACTTACAAGTTCCATGTACTTATTTCTTCTTTCACTTATCAATAAATAATAAATAAATAAAAACGTCAAAATTGCGCGGGTTTACAGCTAGTATATATAAAAGCAGAGACCTTATGCAAGAGAGCATAAGATTCTACCATGTGGTACACTTTATGAAGAGAATTGAAATACTCTTAAAAGACATTAGAGATAAAGAACAAATTTTAAAATATGGACTCTTTATTTTCTTTGGTTCAATATTTCAAGACTACTTTTTGTTACATTTTTTATTCAATGTTTTGAGACTACTATTTGTTTCATTTGGTTTATTGTTTTAAACCTTTTCCTTTTTCTCACACACAAAAAAATATTTGCATTTCCATTCAACCTTTTAATTTCTACTCCTTTATATACATATGCCCACAACCCTTCATGCCACTCCATCTCAAATATGCACTTAGGCTTCGTTTAGGAGTTCATAGGGGAATAAAAAATAATGGAATGTATTTAAGTAAGAGAAATGAATGGAAAAAAGTGATATAGAATGGGATTAAGTAATCTTAATTGGATGTTTTAAAATAAAAGAATGAAAATGAACGAAATGTAAATAATCTTGTAATAATTAATTATCAAAACGTTTGACTTTTTGTTGATCACTCCCTGTTACGTCACGTAACCACGTTTACATTTAAAAAAAATGAAAAATTTTGACTTTCCATTTAGTTTTTAAGAATTACCTATAAATTACACTACAAATGCCTAATCAGGCAATCACATTCAATTTATTAAAAAGAAAAAGAAAAAAGAAACAGAGAAAACCCATTAACCGTGAAACGCAGAAAGAGAGGAATTAATCTGACGATGGCTGACTCCTTACCGGGAAGCTTTACTCTTTGCTTTTCGGCTTGTGTTTCACCAATTGGCCTACTTCCTCCCAATGTATAGCGTCCTGCTACCATTGCTTTGGAACCGCTACTGTATAGTTCGACGTCAGGAACCAAAAAAAGGTCTCCTCGGCCCATAAACAACGCCTCCGATGGGGTACGGTAAATTAGATCTATTATACGCTTTCAAATTTTACAATCACATTTGGGTTTGGATCCAGATTTAAATTCAGAAATTAGGGCTTAGAAAACAGGATTCTGATATCACTATTTTTATTAAATATTTTCATTAATAGTTTTTTTTTTTTTTTGAATTCGTCTCGTTTAGATTTAAATCATTCAATTTCTCTGTAGAGATGAAGTGAAATTGTGGGATTTTGAATATTTGCTCAAAGATTTTCTGTTTTTTGTTTTGTTTGCCCAACTCTATACTTTATGACTCAATGAAAGACACTGTTTCACCGTATAGCAATTATGTGCTGTGATTGATATATGTGATATATTCATTGAAGTTTCGGATACTGTGGCTTGGCATATATATAATTTTATATGGGTACGAACTTGATTCGTAAAAGCTATGGTTACAATTGCACCACCGTCAATGAAATTTCTAGGTTTATTGAGATATGATATGACTGCTTTGTTTTATCATATAATAGTTGAAGCACTATAATCTTTGTTATGATTCTGATATATCTATGGAATTATGTGCTTGACATCATTCATATGCTTTTATATCCTTAGGTTAAATGAATATATATAGATTCATGTGCGGATATATAAACTATTGTTTCCTAACTATTGGTTTTTCGATATTAGTTCATGATCATATGGGTTAGATTTTGTTTGAACTAAGGTCTTTGGGTTAGAATTGATTTTGTTTAGGATTATTGTTTTTTGGTAAAAGAGATTGAAACAGTGTTGCCTCGCAGCAAACTGTTCATCTTCTACTATGCAGAAATCTCCCTCTGAAGATACTTGCAGCCAATCACAGGTTCTTTATGAATACAATTTCTTTGTTTTCAGTAAACTAAAATATTTGAATGGCTGAAATAGATAGGAATAGGTCCAGTGACTAAGGGTGGAGCAGCATCCGTTGATCAACTCCAGTCTCTGGAAGGGAATTCATGAGAGGCAAGCATTAAGAAGGGATTCAATCAGAGGTTATTCTGAAAGGAATTTTTTATCCGGTTCGGACTGGGTATTAATTCAAGGTTTAAGTAGTTTTTAATAAATACTGCATAAATGGCAAGTGTAGCAATTTAAAAATGAATATTTGATGTGAGATTCAATTTTGATGTATATTTGTGTTGTTAGTGAATTGCTCTCTTGCTGCATTTAATATTAGCGTCTTTCTATGATTTCACTTCTACTTGAGTTGATTGTCAAAATTCATTGGTTGCAATGGCATAAGTTTGTAGTAGCTTATTGTTGTGTGACATATGAAGCTTTTTTTTTAAATGATGATCTATGATTACTTAGTACCTAACTTTAGGGTGAAAATTTCTTAAGATTTTTAAATTGTAATTGTGAAATATAAACTGCACTTTGAAAGTGGTCATTATGCGTGTTTACTTTTGGTTTTATGGTTAAAATTTTAAATTGTAATTGTAAAATGTAAACTACACTTTGAAAGGGGTCATTATGTGTGTTTAATTTTGGTTTTATGGTTATGTAATGGACTGTGTATTGAGATTTACTTTTGTTATTGTTTGCTCTGTTATGGTTTGTACTGAGATTTAATTTTGTTGATTTTGGTTCTATAAATCAAACTCAGAAGACTTTGGTTTTGTGCCTCTTGATTTGCAAGCATTGTTGGAGTTTTGATCTCATGTTGGGTTAAAGTTATATGATAAACTTATTGGATACTCGGTGTTCCTAAAAAGTTCAAGGATATATTAAAAAAGAACACTATAATTGGGATAAACAAAGTAAATTTGCCCATGGGTGGAACCGAAGTTACCCTTTTGGCACATGGTTAAATCCTCTTGGGCTATTAGATTTTTTACCAATTACATTCAAATTTCAATATGAATAATCTTAGGCATCTACATCCCATTGTGGATTTCCATAGCATGCATGTAAGTGATTCTGCTGCTAACTTTAAGCCTTAATATTTTGGACTTCAATGGAACCAGTAGATGGAATGTGATATAAATTTTCATTTTTTTTATGTTTTGAGGTGTAAGGAGTACTTTTAGAAACATGATCATGTGCTTTAATTTATTGTCTATATGAAGAGGTACTTTATCCAATTCAATTTCTTAATGCTTTGGAAATTTTAACTTACACCCAATTACTTTTGAGATATTTAAGTAATCTTAATGTTCATAATTACTTTTCAATTTTTTTTTTCTTTTTTAATGGGGATCAAATTGGCACTCTACTCCCATAAAATTGGATCAAGACCCCTTCTGGATGCATCTATTTTGCCATAAGAAAATGTTTCTACCATCCCCTATTTCATAACAAAGAAACTTCCAAACCATGCCTCTAATCTTAAGCAATTTTTGGGGTTTTATGAATGTTATTTGCATTTTAGGCTTTAGCAAATGAGAATAGTAACTCTTTGCAGAGAGGGTGATGCTATTTTTAAAATTGATTATCAGTGGCTATATGTTATTTGTATTAATGTCTGTTCTGTGAAAGTCCTTTATTGTTGTTTAGATTATTTTTTGTTTCTTTTCGTGCCAACATGGTCTATGCTGTGACCGATGGAATTGAGAGTATTTAGTTGAATTCAAGGCGACAACCCTCCTAAAAGCTATTAGACAAGAAGAGATTAGTTTTTTATGGAGTAATATTTGCTGCCTCTTATTGCTTAAGCCATAGCTTAAATACAACTATGACAAATTTATTTAAAATTGAATACAATTTCAAATTGTATTTTTGGGTGCAGCACATCACACTTAGAAATCCTAATTTACTTAGGTTTAGAAACCCTTAATTTTTTGGTAATTTGTTGGCTTATAAATTCTATCCAGTTCTTATGTGTTTCTATACAATTTTGTAGGCTCTATTTAGTACTATTAGTGGAAGCAATTGGACTTGCTCGTGGAGGAGCTTACAGGTATTGATATAAATTATTATTATTTAAAAAATTTCATCAATTATTAATACACAATGAATCACTGAATGCTATCAAAAGAGAATTGGATGTCAAATTGTAGAATAAATTTCATGGGTCTGGTTGTGCTGAGGGTGTGGGGTTAAGTTTGAAATATAACAACAAATAGAACCCAACTATAATTAACTGACATTAGGGTGATTAGTATTTGTTTGTCTTCATTGGGATAAGTATTTGTTTCTCTTTCAAAAATTGAGACTGCTAAGTTTTTAATAATGAAAGCACTGATTAGCTTAATGCCTAAGATAATAATCAATATATAGCGTATGTTGTCTCATTTTAGTGATTTTAAGCATTCTTTGTTAGAAAGGTTGTTTTAGATGGAGGCAAATAAACCCGAGTTTGAAAGAATTCAAACTGGAAGTCTTTTCCGGATTTGTTATTGGCTTCACACAAGAGTTTGATAGAATTTCTAAATAGTGTTCATATGGCATGATTTGTTTTCCCACATAAATTAGTTCCTAAATCCATACTAGAGCTTTCTATCTCTAGTTCCCTAAACTTTTAAATTCTAAGTTTGGAAAGATTCTTCCCCTTGCTAATTTTTTCAGGTTATTTTCTCAAGTCTTCTGGTATTGAAATTTATAATATAATTAAGCCTTTTAATCTCATCTCTTGAGACTATGTACCAAGATATGCTTTTTAGACCGTTATAAGCCATCATGAATTTATTTATCTTTTGAGACTGTATAAGCAATCATGAATATTATTTCTTTTCAACTATGCTTTGGTAATCCAAAGAAGTAAATAAGTTCATTACGTGAGACCTGAATAACTTTTTTCCTTCAAGCAATGGTGTGACTTTAAATTTTAAGATATTTCATACTTAATTCCATCTGCCTTGATACTATAAATAAATTACCACTTATCTAAAAATCGTAAATTGTTAGAAACTAATAAATTTAATCATCCAATCACAATTCTTAATTGCTCTTTCTAAAATCCTATTGCAAGGAAAGGGGAGAATATTGTCCAAAGAATGACAGAAAACCAGCAGTTTATTCACGTGATTTCAAATCAATATCTAATCTAATGCTATATATGTAAAAGCAGAAGCTAAGAGAAAGTAAGGCCCTACAATTAAGGATGTTGGGACATGTAGGACAAAACCCCACTTAAAAATCTACCACATTTCCAAAAAAGAATGCAAAAAAAAAAGGTGAAAGATTGTGACTTCAAAATACTAAGCGTTTCAATTTCATTCGCTGAATTCGATTGCATTTTTCTGATTTTTTCAATCCTTATATGATGGTTGCTGTTGAAAGGTAGAGATAGAGTTATTTTCTGTTTTTTGCTCCCATGCCTTGCTATTTGCTTTGTTGTATTTGTTCTTGCTGTTGGTTGTGTAGGGTGAATGTGAAAAGGAGCTGCCATTGTTGGGTTTCTTGGTTCAATAAGAAAAAGGAGGAAGCTTTATATGTTTTTGGTCATGCTTTCTTTGGGTTTCTTTGAGAGGTTGGTCTGACTGCTGTGGAGAGTTGTTGCTATGCACTTTGCTATTGCATTAATTTCTAGATAGCTTCTAAACTCTATAGACTTGGTCCTTCAATGTGCATGGCAGAAAGTAGAAAATAAAATTCAGTAGTAGGGTGGTAGCTATGGATCTTAGTACAAATTTTATAATTTCGTCATTGAAAGTGTCAAAGTTTATCATTTTAGTACAAATTTTGTAGTTTGTTATTGGAAGAGGAGGAAGAAGAAAAAAATGTAATCTAAATGATTCTGTAATGTTTTCCATTAAAAAAATGTAATCTGAATGATTCTGTAATGTTTTCCATTTACTCAATATTACATTAGTTGCTTATAAACACAAAATTTGGTTGTTTTTAATCTAGACCTCTGAATTTTATGAGTTTTAATAAGAATTATTTGCTGGAAATTAATATTTTAAGCATCAATAACTAAATATAGAGAAGAAACAAAAGAAAGTAAGAACGAAGTGGGGAAATGTTATCGGGTCATCTCTGCTTCTCTCTTTTCTTTTCTTTGCCTTGCTTTTTGTCCATATACCCTTTTTTACTTTTGCTCCCATGTCTTGCTGCTTGCTTTGTTGTATATGTTCTTGCTGTTGGTTGTTTTGTTGGTTGTCGAGGGTGAATGGGAAAAGGAGCTGCCTTTGTTGGGTTTCTTAATTCAATAAGAAAAAGGAGAAAGCTTTATATGTTTTTGGTCATGCTTTCTTTGGGTTTTTTTTGAGAGGTTGGTCTGACTGCTGTGGGGAGTTGTTAGTGGTCTCGGCTCTCGCAAGTTTGTGGGAAAGGAGAGAACTTTTTTTATTTTGGGCTAGGAAATGGTTCTGTTTATGGAGTTTTGGAGGGAGGGAACAGTGGTACTTTTTGTATTTGTTATTTTACTTTTTTTCTTTTCTATCTCATTTGTCTATATTGAATTGTGCTTAAGAACAACCAATGCTATTGCCCATTGTAACTAGATAGATAAATCACTTTGTTGTATATTGCAGAATATGACCAGCAAGATAGAGTTACAAAAAATTGCCCCATTTTGTAAAATATGTTACTATCTAATTTTATAAAGAACATTTTTCTACCATTGAGTTGGCTTATTAGACTTGGAATATATTTAGTTTGTTTTAAATCTAACCTCCATATGTAAAGGGGTTATGATGTTTCCTTTCTTAGAGGTATGTAGTATGGGTATGTACACTTTACATGAAACTATAATATGTGTATACACAAATTTTACTATTAATAGAAAATTTTCTACTGCGATTGTTTAAATATGAGTTAAGAAAACAAGTTTGAGTAAAAAGTGAAGAAGAGGGTTAATTTTTTTTTAATAATTTGATAATTCAAGAAGAGGGTGTTTGAACCTAACCAATATAGTTATAATGTTATATAGATTTTGTAAATATTCTTTGTGCTTTTCCAAGCATCGCACGGATTAGTGACTAATTTATATATATATATATATATATATAAAGCTAAGAGAAAGTCCAATTAGATTTCAAATTGAAATTCAATTAGAATCTAATTTTGTGCCACGTGTTCCATTTAATCTAAGTTTTTAAATTTTTGTGTGAAGTGAGTTAATTCAATGTAAAAATTAGATTTTAATTAGAGTTTAATTTTTCTACATGTGTCCCATCTAATATAAATTTTTTAATTTTTATGTTAAATGAGTTAATTTAGTGTAAAAAATGAGGAGTCCAATATAAGTAAACTATAAAAAACATAATTTTTTAATGATTTTATATTTATGAGCATTTTTTTTTTTTGTAAAACTAAAAGCAATTCAAGTTTATAAGTCATATATATATATATGTGTGTGTGTGTGTGTGTGTGTGTGTGTGTAAAACTGAGAAAAAATCCAATTAGATTTAAAATTGAAATTCAATTAGAGTTTAATTTTACGTCATATGCCCTAGCTAATCAAAAATTTTAAAATTTTGTGCCAGGTTAGTTAATTCAGTATAAAAATTGGATTTCAATTAGAGTTTGATTTTACGGCATGTGTCCCATCTAATCGAAATTTTTTAATTTTTGTGCCAAATGAATTAATTTAGTATAGAAAACGAGAATTCTAATATAAATAAATCATAAAAAAGTAATCATGTATTTAACACTATATATAAAATTAGAAGAAGAGAGAGTTTGAATGATTTTATATTTATGAGCCTTTTTTTTGTATAACTAAAAACAATTCAAATAATAATAATAATAATTGTAGAAGGTACTGTTCACTTTGGGTGAAAGACCCTCATGGATTTGTCCCACATTGGGGAACTACGCCTCCCACCTTTGACTTATAAGCGTTGCGCCTAAGTGAAGGTGTACCATCGTGTGCGTGATCACCCCTCTATAATAATAATAATAATAATAATAATTGTAGGGATGACAAGCCTAGAAATGTATATTGGGCCATGGATCCTGTTCGAAGACATTTAGTAGTTTGAGGATAGATAAATGGTAGCGTGGAAGTGCAAATTAGTGAACAGTGATGAAGTATAAGAGAAATATATATTCAAGAACTACTTTCCTTGGACTTTGCCGAGGAAGAATTTCTTTGTATAAACTTGTTTTTCTTTGCTTTCTTACCATCTCTAATCCATTGTGAGCGTTGTTCAATACATTGAAGCCTAGTTTTCGGTCCACTCTATACAAATTTTTTGTATTGGGCTATTTGGGCCTTAATTCTTTTACCTTTTAGGCTTAGGATCCAAAACCTACCCTTACAATAATAATAGTAATAATAGGTGAAACTGAGAGAAACTCAAATTAAAATTCCAAATTAGAGTTCCAATTTTGCGCTATGTATCTTAAATTATTTATTGTTAAAGAGTTTTATTTCTTAATTTTAGAATCAAATGTAGGACCACATCATAAATATTCATCCAAATGAGTTATTAAGTACAAAAACCAAAGAATCTAGAATAAATGAATCATATAAAAAAAAAAGTGTTTCACAATAATAAATAAATAAATAAACATGGACAATTTACATTTTATACCTAATAATATCCTTACAAAATTTTTTAAAGAGTTAACAAAATATAAAAATGACTATCAATGGTATTTAAATTATATATATAGGAATTATATTATGCATATGTATATCTTTAAGTGTATCCATGCATATGCATGGGGTCAAAACTTAGAAAAAATCCAATTAGAATCCAAATTGGATTTCAAATGAAATCTAATTTTATTCCAAGTGTCCAATTGAAGGTGAACCACAATAATGACACTGCTTCAATTTCAATACAATATTTATTACTCAATTGTTTTTGAGATTTATAAAAACAAAATTTATTTCTTAATAAAAAAAATTTATGGTTTGTCTAGCCCACTACTAACATGTCACTTTTATTTTTATTTTTTTAACTAACATAACTTTTTTACTTACTGATAATCATTCATCACATCAACTCATCAAAAATTTGTAATAAAAATAAATAAATAAATAAATAATAATAAAACTTTAGCATTTTCCATAGTCAAATTGTTAATAAATAGTTAAATACCACATGATAATATATATATATATATATATATATTTTTTTTTTTTTTTTTGAGAAACAAACACACACACACAAAAGGGAGAGGGAGGGGTTCTAACACAAAAACACACCACAACTTCACTCAAAAGCCATGGTAACTTTTAAGGGAGGGTGGGGCAAATTATACTACACACAACACATTCTCTTAAGTAATGGTAAGCTTTTCTTTAATACATTCACACCAAGGGGTTGGTTTAGTGGTTCAGACCTCATGATATCCATGAGATCTTGGGTTTGAAACATCTTGGAGCCACTCCAACACAATGTTCAGGAACAAAATTTAAAAAAAAAAAAAAAAAAAAAAGACTACACAGATTAAATTTATTAAATGAATTTTGGCTAACCACTTCTCTCCGAGGACTAACAAATTTTTTGAATTTTGGCTAAACACTTGTCTCTAAGGACTAATAAATGTTTTAAATTTTCTGATTAAGACCGTTTCCCTCAATATGTTGTTCTCTTGTTTAATCAAAGATGTAGAGATATTGTCCACTTTGACCTATGCCTCTCACAATTTTGTTCTTCCTCCCACAATAGTGGAGAAAAAGGCCTTTACACGTTAAAAAAAGATCACTCTAGAGATGTTTCCCCAGGCAATGTAGGACTCTAGGATTACTTCTCCTTTTAGTCCTTCACACAATGCTTTATTAATAATGGTCTCAATTGCTAGATCTTGAATGGATTGTTGAATTGTTTAATTGTGCGCAATTCCTAATCTAAATTAGGGAAAGGAAAGGAAAGTAAAATGTTTAATATGTATTTCTTCTACAGTTTGAGGATAAAATGCTATTGTAGTTTGTCTAAGGCCTCGTTGATTGAAATTTCATCCATTTATAGAACCCTTGATTGGATTAATTATGTTGCAGCAATTATACACTTTATTTGATCCAATCAATGGGGCCTAGAAATTGGAGCAACATAACCTATCTCCAAGAAAAAAAAATTGATGTTTTCAAATAGAATTTTGTGTCATTCTTATTTCTAGTATCATGGTTGCTACAACTTCTTGTAAAATCCTTAAGGTGTCTTCTTATTTGCACTCTGTTTGAAACTACTATTGTTTATAATTTGAATAAGAATGATATTCCCTTTATCTATGTACTATTAATGAATCTTTTCAAACATCATAAAAAATTAAAATAGTCTATTTGTTTGGAGTTTTAATTTCTGAGAACATTTAGATTTGGTTAAACTCCCCAACTACAAATTCTAGGTTTGGGGAAGAAGAACAATGAATGGTGTTGAGCAAAAAATATTTGGTAAAGTAAATGATGAGGTCAACATTTTGTTTGGTTAGTAATTGCAGATTTTGGGTTTGGGGGAAGAACATTGTGTTAAAATAAAATGAAATTGTCTTTCGTTAAAGAAATTGTATGAAAAATAAAAGAAAAAACATCGTTAAACAAATTGTATGAAAAATAAAAGAAAAAACATAGAAAGGAAAAAAATTGGTAAAGAAAATATAAAAATTAAATTAACGAAGGTTTTGTGTGTGTGTGTGTGTGTGTGTGCGCGCGTGCTGATGTGGTCACTAAATTCAGATACATCAGCATTTTATTTAATATTAGATGTGCCAACAATGCAAATCGTTCGCCACGTGAGTATTTTTTGTTAGTGAACTAACAATAGGAACCAAATTAATTGCAAATTGAAAATAACACGGACTAAATTGATTACTACCAAAATGTTGAGATCAAATTGACCATGACCCTAAAATGTAAGGACCAAAATGATATTTTAGCCTATTATTTATTATTAGGGGAAATTGTAATAAACCTACCTGTGGTTTGGTCCGAAATTACTTTGCTTACATCTGGTTTGAAAAATGTCAATTTACCTACCCGAGGTAAGTTCTGTTTGTCTCCTATTACTGACCTCTGTTAAAAATATGGACAAATTTGTATTTTTGATACCCTTTTATATCTCTATCTTCCAAAAAAACAAAAAAAAAAAAATTCAAGAAAAAAAAAATCTAAGAACATTCATATCAAAAATGCTAAAAAAATATAACTTTTAACAACTCAAAAAACTACTTTATTATATCTGCCATGCTTCTAAATTATACATATATCACATACTTTGGTGGCTTCGTCTCTAGCCAGCTCAAGCACTGGTTACTACTAAGCTCCCAGAGACTGGTGCCATAAGCTATATGTCTCCACTGATCTGCTGATCTAGGTAGGCTGATGACACCATTGGACCAACCATCACCAAGGGCCAGAGTCCTGACATGGCTTTCACTAGCTTTTCAACAATCAATGAACAAAATGAGAAAGATATACAATTATACAAATACAGGTCTTACTACTCGGCATATAAAACTATAATGTGGAATTTGATAGATTAGGCTCCTACTCTTTGATTCTAAAAAAAAAAAAAAAAAAAAACTCCTAATCTCTCTCTTTTTTTCCCTTTCTTTTTAAGAGAGACTGTTTCTTCCTGGCATCTATTCTTAACAATAGAACTACCTACGCCAAAAAAAAAAAACACACACACACACACACACCTATCATAGTTAGTTAAAAGAAAGTTACCTCACTTTTCAACTCTTCAGAACTGTTACAGAATACCCAGTCATTATTATCCAAACAGCTAAATTTTTCCATGATCACTGCCAAATAAGCAGAATTACTTGAAGGCTGCGCAAGAAAACTGGGTAAGTCAGCAGGGCCAAGTGAAGGTAGTCCAGGACAGGCTCAGTTGCTTGCTTCTCTGGCAAAGTCAGGCGACCATGATCGATATGCCAGTACATGGAGCACACAGAGGCTGAGTTTGTCAAGAATACTGCTGCATAAATGCCACATTGCCTAGCCACATCAAGAACCCATGGAAGCAAAGAGTCATACACAACACAGTTTACTGATGAGGCTGAGTCTTTGAACTTAGATATGAGCTCTGATAAAGTTCTTGAACCAACTGATTTAAAGGACTCTAAGTAGGCTTCTGTACTAGGAGCTTGCTTATATCCACCTTCATCATAGCCATCTGAGATGGGCTCGACACCAACAGTGGTTGCATGAATGGACTTGACAGTGTAATGGGTTGTGGCTAGAGTGGCCTTGAGCCCTTTGGAGGCTAAACGTTTGGCAAACTGGAGAAGTGGGTTTATGTGGCCTTGGGCAGGATAAGTGAGCACAACAACATGACCTTTTTGGTTGCTCATTTTTTCTTGCTTTCAGGGATTGACCTTGATTTGATGAATAGAAGACATACTTATAGGCCTTACTTGAGTTGCCTTGAACTTATTTACCATGGGAAATTTTGGTTGAATATTAGAAAAGTTGTTCACCCTTTTTACTTTAGTGGCCAAATTTGGTGAATAATTTTTTAAATACTGCAGATTAGGTATTGATTTTTTTATATCAGCAAATATAAAAACGTATTGAAATTGTCAAGTTATTGGTTATAAAATAAATTGGATTTGGACCCAACACTCCATAGGTTTACATGATATATGTTTTTTTTAATAAATAATTTAATACTTATAATGGTGGAAGAAACAGAATTCAAATTGTAGTTCTCTTATTAATAAAGGAGAATATGCTATATAAATGACCTTAAGGCTTTTAGATTTTTGCATAATATATGTTATGCTTATGTTAGTCAATTTAATCCAATCATAGAAACCAAGCATACCCGATTTAAAACACAATCATTATTCTCGTAAGTATACTATTTACTCAAAAAAATAGGGATGTTTATCCCACATTGGTTGTGTATGTCTAGTGTTCGTTGTTTATAATCTCAATCTACAACTACAAAGGTTAGGCCCTTTTGTAGTTGTACTCTAGTTATATAATATATTATAAACCCGGTTTAAAACACTTGCTAATTTTTAGTTTCAATAAAGTCCACTAGATAATCTAACCAAGTTGGATTAATAGTATATATTAGAATTATGGTTCAATAGTTAAATTCACAATTTTTTAATCTTTTGGAACAATAATAACTTATCAGGATATCAAAGTAACATATACTAACTTCAATAATTTATAAGTATATTAAAAAATTAACAGGTACTCTTAGAAAATTTATTAATAAATCATTTTAAGAAAGTTTTAGTATCACTTTCATGAAAAATATTTATAAAAAAAAAAACTGTAACAAAAAAAAAAATCAACTACTTTTTTTTTTTTATATAAAAATTTTTAAAAATATATTTTTTAAACCAATACTATAAGCATCAAATTAACTTTTCCCTATTATACTTCCCCTGTGGAAAGATACATTGAATTATTGCAATCCCATATGTCATAGAAATTCAAACTGTCGTGTTACAAAAGTAAGTCTTGTACGAATATTTTTTAATTATTCTAGATGCTGACTGATGAAATTATGTATCAAACTTATCAAGATGTTGATTCCCATTTCCCAATATCTTCTGATAAGGTTAAGGTGCTTTTAGGTGATGACGTTATTTCATTTTTCTATTGTCTTAGTAAAGAAGATTTTATTGAAAGAAAGCCCCACAATTGCAACAGGATCACTCCCCAATCCCCATCTACATCAGCCAAAACTTTGTGAGCAATAGATATGGAAATGAATCCAACAAAAAGAGTAGAAGATCTTTACACAGCAGTAAATGCTTCTCTGATAATGTGAGCAGCAAACTAATTAGAAAAAAGAAGTGGTACCATCTACAACATTTTTACAACAAATCATAAGTAATAAATAGTTATTAGTTTTAATTTAAACATACCACTGAAATTATCTTTTTATTCGCCAATAACAACTCTTAATAATCTGCTACTTAAAATTTATTGTGAAAATATTGTAAAAATATTATTAACAAACTAGCTAAAGAGCACTGACCTGCTTTTCTTAGCACCCGGTAGAGGCCAATAAAGAGAATGGTCCTCTTCTACAACTACCAATCGGTTCTTATAAGCAACTTGCACAATTAATAAAACTAAAAGTCAAAAGTCTTGTAATTGAATTGATACTTCCCCATGTACAAAGTGCTTGGGGGTTTAGGGGGAAAATAGTTCGAGCTGTAAGATTAGCAGCATGTTGTAATTATCTCTCAAAAAAAGTAAAACTAGAAGAAGAAAAAAAAAATTATTGAAAAACCCTCTTATTCATTTAATAAAAATAATACATTAGTTCAAAATGAAATTACATTACTAAATTGCAAGTCAGGTCCAAGTAATTAATTAACCAGATTGAGTAATATGGAATTATGGATAAACTGCAAAATAAATCACAAGAAGAACAACCACACAAGAGATAAGGAATTGTCCAAATACTCTTGGTTCTAGCCCAATTTTTGTCAAATTCAGTATGAAAATAGATTGCGATATGATCAAAATTTAGAAGATCTCCAATACATGTAACTTGACTTATACCTAAGCTCCTAGCTATTGCTACAAATGCTTCACCAAGCCTCTGTCTTCACAATGATTTGTTGCCGCAACTCATGACGCCAATTGCCAATGATTTGGTAATATTATTCTAGTAACGTTGTTTGTATTTTTTGGAAATACGTGTAGGTGAAAAAGCGTGTGAAAATACGTGTAATGTTGTTTAAATACTAAAAAACTGTTGTTTAAAATACACTACCAAACAGCCCCTAGTTACTTCAAGACCACTTGAAAATTTGTAGTCTTTGTGGTTTCAATATAACACTCCAATAAACACGAATGGGTTATCTAGTGTTTTTGGGTGGCTAAAGTCTGATCTCAATAGTTTATCAATTTAGAGAGGATTGGAAGACAAATAAGATTAACATGGTTTTCTTTTGGTTTTGGTGCCCCTTTTTCTTCAAGTCTCATTACAATGGTTTTTTTTTTTCTTTTGATTAGGGTTGATGTGGGATTTAAATGGAAATAGGGTTTGGGGTCTTTGGGCTGTAATTTGGCACAAAACTTACTCGTGAAGCAAATCTGAAAATTTCCTGTAATTGAGTAGTTATAACTTATAAGGCTCTTAATAAAAGAGACAAGGGTTATGTCACTAAATTACAAGATACTTGGCATTATGATAATCCAAGCAGGAATTTCTGTGAAAGCAACAGGAAGAATTGCTCAGATACCCGTAAGTGAGGCTTATTTAGGTCCTTTTATAAATGCCATAGCGAAACCCATTGATGGTCGAGCTTCTAAATCTAGGTTAGGCAATCCACATTGATGTAATGAAAGATAGGAACCCACAACAATGATAGATCAACCCGAATAATCCACCCATTTGCCAAGCAGAGTCGAATTATGAATTAAGACATAAAAATAACTTTTATTGAACAAACAGTCTCATACAGAACTATAACCCAACATGAAAGCTTCAGGATGTTAGCACCCTGGTATTACTGCTTTACATATTTGAGCAAAAACCAATACCAGAAAGGCAGAAACTTGCCCTGATACTGTCAAAAAAAATCTACATATTTACAACTTGATGTAAGCAGGAAGATAGTTCTATGATCTTTCACCAGAAGGCGAAGTACTTAACTACTGTTGTATTTACGTCTACCAAGACCTCCAACTTGTCTCACCAAAACAGCACGCAAAATCTAACCGGCAGCACTCACTAACACTAATTTGCAAATGTTATCAAACCATTTGTTTTCTCTTCACCCATTTTTTTTTTTTTTCATAACCCACTCTTGTATCTTGGAATTTCTCGACCTCGTTTTCTTACAGCCACACATATTGAAAACCATTTTAGCACACTGAATAGCTTTGTCCATCTTGTCTGAGCTTTACCAATGGCAGCACGTGCAGAAATGAAAGTGTCAACAGCACTCTGAAGATCTGATTGCGATTCTAAATTGACACTCTGAGTTAGAAGATCAGTATCGAAAAAGTTCAGATGATCGTCATCAAATGAATGGTTCATGGACTCTGGGAAACTCAAAGCCTGTTCATATCTGAGACCCATACTGTCAATACCGTGCAGGGCAAAATCTTCCAAACCACTACTGCCCCCAACAGAATAGATGGATGAAATGATATCTGGAGAAGAGGCACTTTGCTGTGCATAATCGAAACCAGCAATCTTGTGAGAAGCCAAAAACTTGCACCCGTTAGAACTCTCCGTCCTAGGTGAGCTTGAAGTGTAAAGAATGTTGGTTAAGTGTGAAGAGCTGCCCACAATAGAGGCTTCATCATCAAAAGAAACAACTTCCCCCCAGTGTTCGAATGCAGAAATCACCAAGTTGTGGGCATCAGCCTAATGGAAAAGGTTGATCATAAGAAGTCAGACATGACTAAGGGAGAAAAAAAAAAATGAAAAGAAAGCAGATTTGAGGTAATAAGAGGAGTGCCTTCTCAGTTTCAGACAGCTTATCAATAGGAACATACTGGCATTCCAAAAGTAGTCCCATCACTTGTCCCACGACATTAAAGACCACACCAGTTTTTTGTTGAGAACTTGGAGGGCTATACAAGAACATCCTCTTCTCAAATACACATGTCCGAGCATGCTCCACAGTGACTTCCCACATCTTAGCTGACATACCTGTGCCGAGTATCTGCACATCCAAAGCAATTACTGTTATTACTCCATTCAAAGAAAGCTGAATTAAACCATATTTTTCTAGACTTGGAACACTTCATTTTGTTCACAGAAGATCACATAGGAGTTCAATGTAAGGGCATATATGGGACATAAATTTTAGTAGTATGTGCAGATTGTGCTCAGAACACTGATTTGGACCCTAAATTATAAGAAACAGAACATAACCCTAGCTCTGGACTACAATACTAAGGAAATAGACAAACAGATTCTGGTGTCTGACATGGTCAAGAGGGATTTATCAGTCTCAACAGAAGTTGAATTGAGATATTTCTATAGCTAACCACCATACCACAATCTCAAAGGAACCTGAAGATCTAACTAGAGCCATGTCAATACATGTTTAACAGAGACACGCTGTGCCCGATTCAAGAACACAATCTAACATCAAAATGTCTGTATCCCACTGGTGCAGCAGCAAAATTTTCCCTTGTGAATGCTTCTATCCAAAGAGAAAAACACCCAAGGGTATTGTCCTCAATAATTAGCAGACATCCTGATTAATCTAAACATAACGGCTGTTAAATCACTAGAATCTTCTCATTTTCAGATTTTTAACAAATGCTGACAAGTGTATGAATACAACAATACATCACTCTTTAAAGAGTAGTACTTCAAATTCAGAATTCTAGAGAAAAATTATTAGGGAGTACTAAAAAGTAAAAGTAATTGAGGTAAGTGCAGTTTTATTTACATTTCGGAGCCTTGTAGGGTCTATGAAGAGTAGGATCAAAAAATCCTTCACAGTATTGATGCTTTCCCGACTCAAGCGCTTATGGAAAGCTCCATCTTTGCCAATCTTTTCTAATCTCCATACTTCATCATGCAAAGAAGGAGGGTGATGCTTCTTGTACACTGCAAAAAGAATCAGTAATTAGAATGGCGTTTCATTTGATTTATTTCCCATTAGTTACGTTAGAAACCTAACATATGTAGCCTGGTAGGTACTTTTGTCAACTCAGTCCAAATGTATAGGTTTCAAGCTATGCAGAAAGTCATGACAGACAAGATAACAAATTGTTCGCATAATAAGAACACATTGCATAGAAGTGTTGAACAAGCCAAATAGACTATATCCATAACAATATTGGGTAGCTATTTGATACAAGTACTCCATAGTAGTAACAAGGAGTGAGCACAAAGTAAGAGACGGAAAAACAAAGATGAAGGGTTTGTAAAACTTGATGGTCAAGAGATACCACTGAGTAAATTTTTTTTTTTTTTGATATCTTCAATCAATAATTCACAAGGATAGAAATATTGAAGAGGATATGAAATATAGGATGAGATTAGGGTGTATGAAGTGGAAAAATGCATCAAGAATATTCTATGATCATAAAATACATTAAAGGGAAAGTTTTACAATACTGCTATAAGACTAGCTATGCTTTTTAGCACTAAATGTTGGGCTATTAAGAAACATCTTCATAAAATGAGCTGAAATGAAATTTACTAAGATGGATGACTGAAAATACAAGGAAAGATAGTATGTGGAATGAAGAAATTTTTTAAATATAGGGATGCCTCCTATTGATGAAAAAAATGAGGGAGAGTCACTTGACATAGCATGGTCATGTGCAAAGGATCCATTCATGCATCAGTGAAGAAAAGTGATTTGATTCAAGTTGATAGAATGAAAAGAGGTAAAGAAAGGCCTAAAATTACATTGGTGGAAATAGTTAAAATGAATATATTAGTTAAGGAGGTGACAAAAAATACGATTTTGAATAGGATAGAATGGTGGAGAAAAATACATGTGGTAGACCCTGGTTAGTCTAACAAAGACACACAGCCAACCCCAAAGTTTTGGGGCTAAAACTTTGTTGTTGCTATTTTGGTTGTAATCATGATAACCATATATAAAACCAAACACTTAAGAAACAAGCATTAGAATTTTAAACTTCAATCTTAAAAAATCAAATCAAAGGATATTAAAAATAAGTGCTCACATTCTCCACGATGATCCCTGACAATAAAGGATTCTGTCTTTGCTTCTCTAATGCTAGTTCCATCAATTTTATCCACAACTCTTGCCCCTAGCCTGAACCTACGGCTTCTTGTCCAGCTAGAATTATCTGTAAAGGAAATCTCACTCACAAAACCAGTGCCCTCTTTAAGATTTACAAATGCATCTCCTGTAAGCAGGGGCTTCTTTCCTTCCCTCTCTCTCACAATGTTGTTTTTAAACTCTTCGACTGTCCAATTGTCATTCTCATCACCATCAAAATCACCCTCAAGAACAACAATTTCCACCTTGGCCGAGGACTCTGGCCCAGATATTACAGTTTGCCCAGTAATAGCATCAATCAAAGCTACTTGTATGTTTGAACAATCTTCTCCTTCAATTCGAGCTCCAGTAAATACTGGAAGAGAAAGGTTGTTTACAAACTTTAGCTGTAGGCTTCTTGACACAGAAGTATGTACCTCTTTCCCACAATTCCTGAACAGAAATGCACAAGATGCATCATCTATGTAATCTTATTCCACAGGACAGTTAAAATGAAAAACTTATGAAAAATAATCTTAATGACCACAGTATCATTTCTTACTGTTTCATGCTGTTCAAATGCTTTTTTAAGGCCAATTCAACTTCCTCTTTGACCTGTAAATATATAACATTAATCCATATCAAGCAATTATACAACAATCAATTAGAACTGTGACATATATTTACAGAATAAAAACAACTGCAAGATGGAACTAACAGCTGCTAAAAGTGACAAATTAGTGTTTTAATTCACAGACACTAATTTCCAGTCACATCTATAGCCCATAACTTAGGAAGGATATACCATTGGCAAATTGCAACTATTTCAAAACCACTACAGGTATAAAGAAGAATATAAACACAATTCTGCAGCAGTTAGTTACAATCTCTTTAACACATACAACCCCATATTTCCTTAGGGCCACTATTGGTCGAGTCAGTAAATAACATTCCCATGCTAAAAATATCCTCAACCTTTCGCAAAAATGAACTCCAGGAATTGACTCGTTAGAATTTAGAAGTCCAATCACTGAGGAAAATAGACTCTCTGCGCAGTTTACTTTGACATGTTCAGATATCCTAAGTAGTTAACGAAGTTTCAAGTTAGGTGCATTTGGATTAATGGGTTAATAGTATTATCATAAGCTTCACCAGTCTTTAGGGGGAAAATCCACTTTTAAATTTGTTAGTACATGAAGTTCATGCCTACTCTTATAAGAGAATATATATGTTAGAATCCCAAAAATTTATGCAATACATTGATCCTAGAGCCTCTAGCAAAGTAAGTTTGAGTTATGCACATATATGGTGTTTTATGATGTACTATATGCCCATCACCAGAAAGTGGCAACTTTGACAAGGAGGACGTGGACCAATGTGCAACAGTGACATGGTTAAAATCCTTACTCAAGGAGGGCGTAGTCATCATGCAGTGGAAGGATACTAGGTGTCAGGCCATAGTACATGCCACAATAGAGTGGACTGGATGCTTGTTATCTGCAGCTTGCAAGGCTATGGTAGTACATTAGAATCCCAAAAATTTATGCACTCACTGGTCCTAGATCTTCTACCAAATTAATTGTGAGTTACACACTTATAACGTCCTACAATATATCGTAAGTCCATCACTAAAAAGTGCCAACTTTGACTAGGAGAACATGTACCAATGAGCAACCATTATATGGTTTCAATCTTTACTCACAAAGTCAGCCATCATGCAGTGGAAGGATACCAGGTGTCAGGCCATAGTACGTTGCATAATAGAGCGGGCTGGTATGAACGTTATCTGCAGCTTGCAAGGCCATGGTAATATCTGACATCTCCAATTCTTAAAAAAAGTCTATATTGATGACATATATCAATATTAAATTATTGATGTGTTTATCAAGTTCATAAATACAAAAAAAAAAAAAAAAAAAAAAAAAAACTCACTAATATGTGAGTATTATATTTCAACGAATTAGCAATAGACAGAACAAATAATTATTTATAATAAATAATCTTTAAGTCTAACATATAAATGTCAAACTGATTATCACAAGTAAGTTTATCCAATAATATAAACTTACCACTCTACGAATCAAGGGCTCTAGAATTGGCTCCAGCAAATGATGGACTGATTGCATTTTCATAACCTCTGACACCACACTGAACATAGTTAACAAAATCATTAGAAATCAATATTTTTTGTCGGTGATGTCATCCAACATGGTCCAATATACATCATTAAATTCACAATGTTACAAGAAAAGTTTCTTTATATCAAAAGTACACCCACATATTCATCCATAGTATGCATAAACTTCTCCCTCATTTCTCTGTTACTGCTCGTCAAAAAATGGTCCAAGAACCCATTGTCTACCTATAAACAACAATTCTAAAATCATTTTTTCATGACATTGAGCCAAGTGCACTCACGTTTACAAGGAAAAGCACAGTCCTCAACTCTAAGAATGTTACTTCTGTGGGTATTGCATTGATCTTTGATAGGGTAGTATATCCATATAAGGAATAGATTCATGGAGATATAGAACAGCATATAAGTTATCATGCTTGCACATCCACCATTTGAGTCTCCAACAATTACTCCAATAATTACATAACCAACTTGACCTATGAATGAATACATACACAAGCATATGTTTCATGTTTATTTGAGTAATAGCAGTAAGAAATATACTTTTTTTTATTAGTGTTTATTAAGATAATAGAGAGCTTCATGCACCCAACAATAAACACAAAGTAGCCTAGAAGATGATCAACACAAGAATATACATTCAATGTGAATGAAACTATGCCTAAACTTGAGCCTTAACATATGTAATCACATCAAATATAGCATCAATCAAGGGGCTACCTAACGCTCCCCCGCAAATTCAACTGTCTAGGGAGGACAAGTTTGTAGTCCAAAGTTCATATCGATTGCTTGTGAAGCCCCTTAGTAAAGAGATCTGCAGTCTGATTAGTGAAAGGAACAAACTATATACAATGGCTAACTGATAGGACAAACTCACGAATGAAGTGATGATCAAAATTATTGTACTTAGTGCAAGCATGGAAGACCAAGTTGGAAGCTAAGCTCAAATAATGTGATAATTACCCCTAAAACCAAAAGCTTAAATTTGTTAGGTAATAATGAGTTTAATCATTGAACCATTGTTCTAACACTTTCCCTCTTGTGTGGGTACATAGTCCTTAATAAATTGAGCCCAACACATGGGGTTTTTAACTTTTTAAAATCAGAGGAATGGTGACATAGTTCGAACTTAAGACTGCATGCTTTGATACCATGTAAAAATGTGAATTTTGTGTGTATTTCATTGATCTTTGATTGGGTATAAATACACAATACATTGATCTTTTTTTCCTTTTTGTTGATAATTCGGTAGTTACAACTGGGGGAGAGGAGATTTGAACTCAGGACGTCTCCATTGAAAACACGAGAAGGTGCTAGTTGGGCTACAAGACTCTTGACTGCATATAGTGATTTATATAAGGAATATGCCTTCAATGTAAATAAAAATATGCCTAAACTTAAGCCTAAATATATGTAACAGTATCAAGGAAAAAATATTGTTTATATCTTTAAAGTTTTTATGATGTTCGTTTTTCGAACCTAAACTATTGAAATGTGACAATTGTCCTTCCATCAATCCTTGTTAACTTTTATCTTACGTATCTAGCTACTAAGTAGGTGGCACTATTTTTAGCATTAGAGAGAGTTCATCATGTCTGACATGGACAATTGCAATTTCTTTTTTTTTCTTTTTAAAGGACACACATGAGGTAAACAAGTGACATGAAGCTATTGCTATAAGGAGGGGGGAGGGGGGGCATTTCTCAAAATTTCAAACTTCAAAGACCCAAAAAATATCTTTTTAAAGTTCAAGGACAAAGTATAACGTTTCAATAATTTAGGGATGAGAAACTTTTTAAATTTTAGGGACAAAAAAATATTTATAGCCTAGAATCAATGAACCCTTAATACAGCATCAACCAAGGGGCTGGTTAACATCAACAATTTGCAATAAGCATACCCAAAAAGGCTATTCTTCAATCAGACACCATTTTCTAACATCTCTTTTCCTAAAGTTTACAACACCCATTTCCCTCTCTAGAAAATAAAAAACAACATCAATTCTCCAACTCACATACTAATAGAGGATTGGAACCATGACCTCATAGCCACCCTTTGTTTTAGAGAGATGGAAATTTCATTTGGTCCATAGACCACTGGCATCAATTGTGCACAATATCAAGCCACCAGCAATCAAATTCCACAAGGACCACACACATTTGAGGAAATTTCCACTCAAAAAAGTAAACACAATTCAGCTATTAATCTTCTTCTCCCTTGAACCTAAAAAAATCTCAACCAAATTTCACACGGGCAAAGCACAATCACCAACAATTTTCACTAAACAACCAAAACTCAGTTCAGTTAGCTCAATATAGTCCACAATAATACATAACATTCATCAACAATTTTCACTAAATAACCAAAACCCAGTTCAGTTTGCTCAAAATATCCCACAACAATACATAACATTTAACAACAATTTCCACCAAACAAGCAGTACCCACTTACTTTCTCAACTCAATAATTCACTCAGCATCAACAAAATCCCCACTAAAACATAACATTTGCAACAACAAACATAAATAAATAAACAAAATAAATTAAATGGTTCAAAAAGTCAGTCAGTGAGTCAGTCATACTTCCTGAAAGTAGGCATCCTCCTACGCTTATCCTCAGGACTAGTCCCTTCTGGACGAGCCTTCACATCCTCCTGCTGTCTCTTCTGCGACATCATCGAATTCCAGCAACACCCCAACAACACAACACTACTACTATTTGCTGTGTAATATTATTGGAACCAAACATGAACAACAACTATAACTAACAACAACAACAGCAATAACCAAACATGCGGCGCAATAATAAATATGAGAGCAATGAAAAATAGCAATATATATAGAGATAGAGAGATAGAGATATAAGTCAGAAAACACAAGAATAATAAATGACAATAAAGAAGTAAAGTCCAAAATCTTTATAGTACTTTTCTGTCATCTTTCTATCCAATTGTCTGAAATTTGGCTCTGTCTGCGATGCTTCTCGGCTCTGAGGTTCTCTACTTGCATCTTTCTTTTTTGCCACTTCGTTCAAAACCCCACAAAAAAACGCAAATAGTGTGAAGCTTTTTTTGCTTTTGGTATTAGGCAGAACAGAAGAACAGAGATAAAAACTCTCTCTTTCTCTCTCATCAGAGAGAAGAGAAGATGATGTGTTTTTGTGGGGTCCATAGAAAGCGCGTTATGAACTATGTAGAAATTGAAACTGTGGGGTCCACTTTCAAAAAACGCGGAGTTCGTTGAGTACAGACGTAGTTATCTATCTTCCATTTGCCGTGTAAACATGACTAAATGCTTTAGTCATCAAAAAAAAAAAAAAAAAACATTGTATAGTCAATTGAAGAGTCTAAGGTAAGTTTCACATTGGATTCCCGTTAGGTATTAGGTACGGTTTGTAATGGGAAGTTAGTACTTCTATAGAGTTTTTAGTAACTCCGTTTGTGTTAAATTTTTGAGGGGAATATATACACCTAACTTGCCTAAAACGATAATGACCAAACCCCCGTATAAGGTCTTGACTCTTTTGAGTGTAACACCAACTTTTGTCCAAGGATGGAACAAGATTTTACCTTGGGGGGACCAAAACATGAATAAGCCACTTCGAAATAACCTCACTAAACAAAAAGGCTTTTTCGAGGAGGAACTTTCTTATTAGAAGATTCCTCGTTGATATTTAATCACTCTCAATCAAACAAGGGTGCGCCGGTGGATACAATGATTCAATTGTTGAATTGAAACTTATCAAGGCTCCGACATGGTTTTACCTATTACCGTTACTATATATTTAAAATTAAACATAATTTTATCATAGAAATATAAATAATTAGTCAAATTACTTTTTTTTTTATAAATAGTATATAACACATGTGTACATATGAAAACATTAAAAATTAAACGCAATTTTTATCATAAAAATATAAATAATTAGTCAAATTTTTTTTAAGTAAACGTAATCAGTCACATATTAAAATTCTTAAGTAAATTTAATATTATTTATGATAATTTTTTATAATTTTTAATAAAATAAAATGTGAGGTGATCTTTGTTACGTGATTGGTTTTTTTTTTTTTTAATAGTTCATTAATATTAGATTTTTAGTATTTTACACTCATTAATTTACTTGGCACAAAAACTAAAAAACTTAAGTGGATATATGGCAGAAACTTAAGTGGATAATTATGGTGTAGTCTTCACCTAAATTTAGACACATGACGTAGAATTGGATTTTAATTTCAAATTCTAATTGAACTTTTTCTAAGCTTTGCCTATTAATATATACTTAAAAGATACACATTAAGATGCATAGTATAATTTTTATATATATAATTTAAGTATTATTGATAGTCATTCTTAT
Organism: Quercus robur; assembly: GCF_932294415.1. Classification (NCBI taxonomy): domain Eukaryota; kingdom Viridiplantae; phylum Streptophyta; class Magnoliopsida; order Fagales; family Fagaceae; genus Quercus; species Quercus robur. The sequence goes on from NC_065543.1 coordinate 44,968,147, forward strand.
ATATATTTTTTAACTCTTTAAAAAGTCTTGTAAGAATTTTATTAGGTAGAAAATGTAAATTGTCAATTTTTTAAACGTTTTTATGTTCATTAATTCTCGACTCTTTGGTTTTTATACACAATAACTTACTTGAATAGATATTTATGATATGATCTCACATTTGATTCCAAAATTAAGAAATAAATCCCTCTTTAAAAATAAATAATTTAGGACACATGACGCAAAATTAGACTTCAATTGTAGAATCTAATTGAATTTTCTCTAAACTTTACCTATTAATATATATATATATATGACTTATAAATTTGAATTGTTTTAAGTTATACAAAAAAAAAAGGCTCATAAATATAAAATCATTCAAACTCTCTCTTCCTCTAATTTTATATTGTGTTAAATATATGATTATGTTTTTTTTTATGATTTACTTATATTGGACTCCTCGTTTTTTACACTAAACTAATTCATTTGACACAAAAATTTAAAAACTTAGATTAAATGGGACACATATCGCAAAATTAAACTCTAATTGAAATCCAAATTTTACATTGAATTAACTCACTTGACATAAAAATTTAGAAACTTAAATTAGATGGGACACGTGGCGCAAAATTAGATTCTAATTGAATTTCCACTTGAAATCTAATTGGATTTTCTCTCAGTATTACCTATTATTATTATTATATAGATGTGGCGTGAAGTCGATAAGTCCACATCGAAAACCTCATTTTTTTACTTATCAAAATATTTTTTTTTATTGAATTGAGAATTTAGTGCAACATAGAAAATACTTCATCAATAATGATATAGAACTACAAAGTCATCTTGTTAATGGTGAAAAAAGAAAAAATAGACACCTTAACAACTCTTTAAGTGAATCTAGACAACATGACGGCACTTAAATCCAAAATTTCTCCACTTTAATTATGGAACGTAAACAAATAGTCAAAATACATAAATCATCTTCTTTTTTTAAGGGATTTGTTTTAGTTTTATTAGCAATATTGGGTTTTTTTTTTTTTTTTTAAGGGGGACCACCAATCACAAATATGGTCCTTACTTTAAGTTTTGTGTTTTTCTAGACCAACTTTCAAATTTAGGGCTGGTTTTCAAATTTCGAAGGGGGCCATTCGTAAATATTTTTGAAAATAAATTTTATTTTTCATAAAAGAGATATTGACTATTTTAAATATTTTTTAAATTCTAGGGGGCTCCCCAGCTTAGTAGTGGTTTTGTCTTCGCTTTCATTTTATATTTCATGTATTAATCAGTAATTAGATCAAACTTAAACCCCTTTTATAATATTGTTTTATATAAAAATGCAACTCTAAATACAGACTTGTGTCATCACACGAGTGACTACCATTTATTTTAATGGATGTTTGACAGTATAATATACATATTACAAATTGTTAAGTGTTAAGTGTTACATTTAAAACAACTTAGTGATTTAGAAAGAAAACATAGTGGGATTTCGTGTACTTTCCCGTTAATGTGAATAACATTCAAATAGATATTACAATAATATTAACTAATATATATTTAAATATAAATAATTTATATAAATATAAATAAAAATAGATGAACTTAATGAATTTCTACATTTTGGGTATGTCAAATGCATATTAGAAAGTTTTGAGGGGTTTTTTACATTTTAAGCTAATATTATTTGGTCGAGTAAATTATGACTATTTGAACATTTAAAATGTATTCAAATATTTTTTTTTTTTTTAAATGATTTGTGGTTCCAAAATAAAATAGATGACAACTTAGGGTTTGTTTGGTCGGAAGATTTTTGTTTTTGTTTTCAAAACAGTATGAAAACAATTTTCAAAAAATTAAAATTAAAACTAGTTTTCAGATAATTATATGTGTTTAGCTCTCACTTTTAAAAACAATTTTCAAAATACTAAAAAAAAAAATTGTTTGTGATACCATTTTGAGATTTAAAAAAAAAAAAAATTCAAAAAGTAATTTGTAGGTAGATTTTTTTTATTTTTTATTTTTTTATAATGATAAGGGAATAAAGCTCATGTACCTTTTTTTTTTCTTCCTCATAATGATAAGTTTCGAATTTGAAGTGTGAGATTTTTTTTTTTGATAAAGATAAACTCCTTAATTTAAAAGATAAAAAAATTTCGACAAATCTATAAGGTCTACTGTTTTTAATTTATTTACAATTATACCATTAAAAACATTTTTAGTATCTTGAAAATATCCTCTCAGCTATTTTCAAAATCATGTATTGAATAATAAAAATAGGATACAATTTTTTGAAAATTGCATTTAAAGAACATCAGTCAAACAATATATTCACATGTGAGACCCACCATTTTATGGTTTGCAAATCAAAAAACTATATTCAAATACTCTTACCAAACAAACCCTTAGTTTACTAAGAGTTTTGTAATTTAATTGCTTAAATTTAACATGCATGCATGCATACATACATACATACATATATATATATATATATATATAACAAAATTGATTTTAGAAAGAGGTGGTTGGGGCCTTGGGGGAAGGGGGGAATAAGCTGGAAAAAGGATGAAAAGATGACTATAAAAAGGATTGTGAAAATATAAAATAGGGTAAATGATAAATTACATCTCTAAAATTTAGGATTGTTTGGATTTTACGTCCTAAAATTTCTAAACTTTGATTTTATACCCTAAAATTTGATTCTATTAGCAATTCATTCCTCATAGTTAATTTCTGTTGTTAAGTGATAAATATGCACGCTGTTTTATTTTTATTCAAATCAGCGTTGTTTCAATGAAAAATAAAACCTTCCCTAGCATTTTCCAAACAGTACCGTTTTGCCCAAGTTAAAACACAAATAAATATTAATATAATGAGTTTTGTGATCACTCATGAAAACGAATGTTCAGGAATCAAGGGTCATCTGCAATAATAACTTTTGCCATCTTAGTATCTTACAATGAAAAGCAAAACAATTTTCTTGTATTGGTTTTCCTGAAGTGAAAAATATCATAAGAAAACAAGTAAATCACGATCTCTGGAATCAGCAGCTGGTTGAGTTGATTGAGATCTGTGCTTGCTCTTGTGATGACGATCTAATGGAGAAGTAGACCGCCCATGTCTTTTATTTTTTATTTTTTTTTATTGCTATTATCTCTACGACTCTACCTGACCTCTCTTTTCTATCGCCCTTAGTTTCCCTATCAAAACCCCTTTTATTGGAATGACTGGAAAGTTTTTAGATTTCAGTTTTATTTTTTATTTTTTTTGTCTTACCTTTTATTAAATAATAAATAAGCAATAAAATAATCTAATATCCATGTCAGTTTAAAACATGTTGGTGTGGGTTTCAAAAAAAATAAAAATAAAAAACATGTTGGTGTGGACTGTGTGGTACCTTTTAAATTGCCCATAGAATCAATATCTTATACCAATTCAACGACAACTAAGACAATTTATTTCTGTTGTGCGATTATTATCACGTTGAACTAATTCTCGTCGTTGCGTATTAAAAATGATTTCATTTCAATCACAATATGTTGACCATATATCGACCTCATCGATTATGTAACATCAATTTAAACGACTTAAATTTTTTAACAAGTGACAAATGACTAATAAAAACTAAATACTTTTTGCGTGTGAAAAGTATCAAAGTGAGTTCATCCTATCGTAAAATGATATGAATATACATAATTTCCTTTCATTACACATTGAACATCGTAAATAAATAATTTTATAAAGGCTCGCGCTTAAATTGTTTTAGGTTAGGATATAATAGAGGAATAAAGTTTCTCTCTAAACTTGTTTAGACTTTGGAGAGAAATTCTTTAACCTTCTTATATTGGGATGTAAAATTTGAAAATCTAACCGTTGAATTTCATGTTCCTTATGTTTTTAACATGTATATCAAATTTCATACAAATCGGATGTTATTTATTATTTGATCAATAAACTTATTTTTCACATACAATTTTAGATCACAAAAATTTAAAATTTTAACATTTGTTTGATGATATAGCAATTGATTTTTTTATTTTTATGAAATTTTTGCAAACATGAATGATATAATACAAACATGCAAACCAATGATTAGATTTTAAAAATTTACCCTCAATATAAAGATATATGAGGAATTTAAAGAATTTTTCTCCAAACTAGTTTGAGGAGAAACTTTGTTCTAATAGAAGTGTATGAAGGTTTATTATTTGTTCATTTAATTCAATTTTGAAAACAAATCAAGTTTAAGTTATTCCATCGAGCTAGAGTGCATGTTCATGTTTAATGGTTTTTCTTTTTCCTTTCTTGAATAAGTATTCCAATACAATATCATATGTCAATATTATTGTATTTTTCCTCTCCCATGGCAATAGGTCTCACAAATTAAATTTGTAATAAGACTTCATGTGAAAGAAGAAAGTACAGCATTATTGTTCTCCTGAAATATTGTATAATTATTCATTAACTCATCATTCAAAGTAAATACCAAAAGTGAGATTCACATGTCTCTTAATGTATCTACTCACCAAAAGTAAGATTCACATGTCTCTTGATATATCTACACAATTCAAAGTAAACGCCAAAAGTAAGATTAACATGTCTCTTGATGTATCTACCCAAGTGATTAATAACTATTATAATTGATTTTTTTTTTTAATTAAACTATAATGTGCTGGTTATAAAATTTTGATTCAACAAGTTTGTTTTATTGGATATTATATATAACTTTTACTATGAAATGGTCTATCCATCATAGCTCATATATTATTCATTTTCATTTATTTACAAACTCAAGCAATCCAATCCACACAATTTGATGTATCACAGCAGTCGTGCATATTTTGGGTTCATTTGAACTTTATGAACATCTACAAGGATTTTTAATTGTGACTAAGCTAGTCTTGGGGTATAATACATATATATGTGATTAGCATTTTTTATTGAGTCATAACAGTAGGTGGACTTGATTGTTGTTGAGTGTTTGATTTGTTCTTTTTTCTTTTTTATTTTATTTCTAATTATTTCAGATTTTATTTTGTATTTAAAATAATTTTAGAAGTTTTTCATTAAAAAAATTAAATGAAATTTTATTCATTTTTCTTTATTAAAAAATATTTTATCAATAGGTAACAAAGTAATTGGATGGAATGATCAATGTTGACAACAAACATAAACTTTTAAGGACTAAATTGACAAAAACATAACTAAAGGGACCAAAATGACAATTTACAAAGAGACAGCCCACAACAAGAAAATTTATTCGAGGGCCTAGCCAAGAAAACCAATATGCCATGAAGATAGTTGTGATTCAAAATAAATTTTACATCCTCTAGTCCTATGTAGACGTTATATTGTATTCAAGCTCTCTACTCTTGCCAGTAACATGTTGTACCAGCCGCTTCTCTTCAATAGTTTCAGGTTCCACAAGTTGAGACTCCAACCGCCAATTCAATCTCTTAGATCCTTCAAAGCGACCTGAAGGTTTGAGATTGGCTTAGTGGTTTTCAGCACCATTAATCCAATACACACAAGGAAATCAAGAATGTTTGGTTGGGTTCTCCTCTCAACGGTATGTCAATTTGAAAAGGGTAAATGTATGAATGCGACCGTGATTTTCTCTCTAAAGAGAATTTGAAAGTTTCAGCCTTCTTTATGATTTTTAGGGTTAAATTTCGTAATAAATATATATATGTCACATTTGAGACTTGATGGGTTATAGGAAATTAGGAACAACAAAGACGACTGGAATTTTTGTCTCTAGTGAAAACTTGCTCAAGTCAATTTCATGCCACGTTCAAGCGAATGTTTATGTGTAACACTTTTTAAATCTGTTGAACTCATCATCTAACAACTCGCCTAACATTGAGATTCTTGCTCGAGCAAAAATCCTACGTTATCATATTGTACACTTTCATTTTTATTTGATCGACACAATGCAATTACAAATGAATTAAATTTCAAATTTATGGAAATAACACAATTACAAATAAAATTTTGACACCGAATTTAGCCAACACTAAATATTCTAACAATAACGATTGGCCAAAATTTAACCTCTTTGTTTTGTTTTTGTTTTTTTTTTTTCCTCCGCTCTTTCTAAGCGAGTGGCCCAAATTTAACTTGAAAGAGAAATTACTTGAACAGACCGCTCAAGTTTATACCAGAATCAAACTTTTACAATTAAGTTTCGGAAAGTAATTTGCTAATGTGTTTTCACTGTTTTGTAGTTCAAATTGTGTTCCTTTCAAGGTTAGTTTACGTAACAAAAGCTAATTTGTTTTTTTTATAGAGTAGAGATTGTGTTTTGAGTTGACTCTTTTGAGAAATATATTACTACAGAAGACTTAATTTGAAAACCAATTGTTTTTGGAACTTTAAGCAAAAAATAAAGGAGAAAACATCACAGATTCTTTGGTCTGTTCGAGGAAAATTTAAGAATGATCGACTAATGAGAAGCAAATAATTTAAATAGTATTATAGTACTAGTATTAGGTTACTTTAATGCTTATTATTAAGGTAAATTCAACGGTAGTTGAAGACGTGAATCTTTATTCATATTATACAGATTCCTTAATTGAATTTCATATAAAATTGCCTATAGACATTTTTATTTATTGTTGTTTTGGTTAGAAAAAATTAGTCCATTAGATTATTTCCTTCAGGTTGACCTAACACATGTTATAAACATATTTTTTGAAAGAGTGATTTTAAATATACTACGGATTTTATGTTTTGAAAATTGATGTTTAAAAAAAATGATGTTATTAATACGACAAATTTTACCGTATAAACCTAAAAAAACTGATGTATCTTTACCGTATAAACCTAAAAAATTGATGTATCTTTATAATACATGATAATAAAAAAAACATTTATTACGATTATTGATATGGCACTAATGAGATTCATTGCCACAAGTAATTTAATATTTTTCAAAAAAAAATAATAATAATAGGATTACATTATTGGATGTGAACTTTGACAAATCCATGACTGAATTACATTTTCTTCTTATATCCTCAATACTTGCGAAATTTTCAAAAGATCAACAGGCATGTCACCAATCAATTGTTTAAATTGCAAGTTTTTAAAGTTTAAAATTATGCATAAGAAAATAAATCTATAAATCATGTAGTAAATAATATCTGATTGACACAAAATTTGACATGTATATTAATAATATAAAAAACATGTAACCAAACGATTAAATTTTCAAAATATGTAACAATATTAATTTTTTTTTTTAAATACAATTATATTTGTAGTCAAATTTTGTCCCTTATTTATTATGTTGTTAACATGACACTAATCACATTTCATCGTCAACTTGTAAATTTGTTGAAGTAAAACAGGCAAAAGCTTTTGCATTTCTAAATAAACAAAATAGGCAGTAGTTTCTTCTTTAATTCCTTCAGGCCAAGCATGTAATAAGTTTCAAGAATTATCCTGCATCAAATGAGATAAAAATGGTGGGTTCCAGTTAACTCAATTGGTAAAATCTCTGAATGTTAAATAAGATATCCGAAGTTCAATTTTTGTCTACACCAAAAACTGATTAGTGTCTTAATCTGATGATAAATAGCTATCATCAAGAATGAATGCTATAAATTAAAACTCTCTAAAAAATAAATAAATAAATAAAATTGAATCACTATGTATTCTCCTCATCTTCATTTTATTCATGTACTAAACGAGTTTAACAACCTTGAGTGACTCCTAAGCAGCCGCTATAAATGGATTTTCTTTTCTACCTTGCCATAAATTTCTACCCTAGGATTTGGCAACATCCAACACTTAAGTCAAAATTATATGTGACATTTCAAGAAAATTGGACATAGTTTGTCCAAAAACTAAAAACGAAAAAAACAATAGAACAGGCAAAGTGAAAGAGCATTGTCATGGAAGAAAAACTATAAATCATCTCCTTATCAACACGACTCTTAAGATTCTAAATTGGAATTATTAGAAATATGAGCCATCACCATCATTGTCATGTCACTATTTCATTAAATACTCTCACATTCACATTATCAAGAAATAGTTCAATTTTTTTTTTTTTTTTTTTTATAGTTAAAAAAAAAACAATAATTTAGAATGTCATTTTCCAAAATGTTAGAATTAAAAAATGGCTGGGTCATAGATCATAAAGATACACATGAAACTCGTCCCACTTCCAGGAATCTTCCTTAGTACATCAATCTTACCTTCCCCAAAAATAAAAGATATGCAACATTTCAAGCTCGTTACCAAAAGAATATCATGCTAATCCAAAGTACAATTTGTCTTGTTACCAAAAGCTAAAAGAGAAAAATAATTAAGATTTTAAAAAACCAATTTTGTCCACCATCAAGTCACACGCAAATTAAATTTGTAGGGACAATAATGCGATTGCCCAATTAACATTTTTCACGTTGGCAATAAAAACAACAACCTGAAAAAAGCATATACGTCAAAGATTTTGTAAATCTCTAGAAACATACACTACGTACTAAAAAATCGCAAAATAATTTACTGAAACAGTAAATTACTCGTGAGGCTAAAAATTGATGGTTACTTCGTCGTGATCTTGATCCACAAGTTACGTTAGATACCGGACCCATTGCCTTTTCTCCTGTCAATCTAGAGGGCCTTAAGTCTATGCTGACTGATAGCCATGTCGGAAAGAATCCTCTTCCATTTTTTGGTTAAATATGCGGCACGTATTATTCATCTGATTTTTAAATGACACACGTAATTGGCACGTTGATTGATACTTGATAGCCATTATGGAACGAATTCTCATTCTTTTTTTTGGTGATGAATGTGTGACACATAATATTCATATGATTTTTAAATGTCATACTTATTCTTATTTAAGTTTTTTTTAAGAGAGTTTTAATCTATAGTGTCCGATTTTGATAATAACTATTTATTATCAGACTAAAACACTAATAAGTTTTTGATGTAAACGAAAATTGAACCTCAAACCTTTTATAAAATTATTAAAAACTTTACCAATTAAACTAATTAAACCCACTATAGTCTATTCTTATCTAAGTAAAAACTAAAAATAAATGGGAATTCAATCATTCGATGCGAGAGAATCTTATCCAACACATTATCCGTATGCTTACAAGATCAAAAACGCGCTTGCCCCCATCAAAAAAAATAAAAATAAAAAACGCGCTTTGCCACTTGTACACTTGGTGGGTGGCCCATGATTTGCTAGCCAGTCGAGTGGTGTACAATAAAATGACTACAACTGATAGGACCTAGATATGACCAATCAAGACCAGCCAAATGTCTAAAGTTTGGTTAGATTGTCGAAAGGTTTATTCTTACATAAGCAACTACATAAAATAGTTGTATTACTTGTTTTGTCGGCGGTTTAATAGATCATTAGATTGAATTTTAAAAATAAATAAAGAGTTATAGGTTTACCTGATGTGATTTGGTTTGAATCAACGTCCCAAATTCAAATCCTTAAAAAATTGAAATTGATTTTCAAGACTTCCACTAGATGATCAACCCAAAAGGAGCTCCAACAATCCCTTATATAGGACCTTTATGTATTTAAAGATCGGCTCTTTACTGAGTAGGTACTATTATGATCGTGTCCAAATATAATTTCTCACAAATTGGTCATCTCCTGCACTTTTTATTTTTTTAATTAACGAACAAAGGAAAATTTATAATTTACCACTTATGGTTTGGCCTTATCATAATAATTATAAGTGAAATATAAGTAACATTGCTAAGTATGTATAAACATAAGTAAAGTACATATACGAAGCAATAAGAGAATTTGCAAAAATAGAAATTTTCAAAAAGAATGTCTAATCTCACATCTACGCACCCAAAAATATCTCTAACTCTTAGATACCCAATTTAGTATTTTTTTTTTAATGAGTAACTACTAAGCTTCTTAAATTAAACTTAAAATAAATTTAGCTAGCCATAACTGAACATGCCCTAAGTCGACTAGGACCTTCCTTTCCATATAATAATTACTATTAAGTTTAGAGAATCAAGCTTCTAGATATATAATACCTTCTCAAAAATAAAGCTTAGATATATAAAAACCTCAATTTAAGAGAGAGCCTCTTTAATTACTAATCAAAAATTTAATTAATCCATAATCCTTTGATTACCTCACCAAATTAAAAATTCAAACATGCACTTCGAGTACCTTAATTTTATATAAGAACCCATACTTTGAGACTAAAGTATTCAGATCATCAAAACCCTCAAAATTGGACTAAGCCAAAAACTTAACGATTTCAATTTTGTGACTACACTTCAATCTATAATAATTTATCTCAACTAAAGTTATAAAACCCTAATTAGATGTTCCAAATTGCATGTTATTCCACCAAATTTGATCAAAACATTACTAAATTGAAAAGTTTTTACTTAACGTAATAAATACTATAATATCAAAAGACCTACTTTTTCTAGATCACATTAATCAAGAGATAATCTGATATACTTTGGAGATTTAAACTTTAATTAGATCTTCTATTTTTTTTTTCCATTCTAAAGCATTCAATTTCATGGATCAAAGTCCATAACACACACACACACACACACAAAAACCCCTCAATTTGGTTATAAAACCCTAAACCTAAATTATAATTATTCCATATGCCCTTCATGTATAATTCTCTCACCAAGTTGAACATGTGGTCTTAATTACATGTTTTTATGATTAATTTTTGAAATTTATAATTGGAATATAAAATCCCCTAAATTAAGCCTAAAACCTAACCCTAACATTAAAATTTCTCACATTCCTACCAAAATCATTATAATTAAGTAAGATCAAGATTAAATATTGAAAGAATAAGCTATATTACATCTTGAGCATGGTTCAAGACAATCTAAAAGCACAAAAACTCAAAATGTGTCGTGAACAAGCAAAAATATCAATATTTTTTTGGCAAGATTTGGATGGTTTTAGGCTACAACACATTGTCCTAAGGTTGGGTTGCAACTAGCTATCTTGGGTAGAGGAGGCCCAAAACTCACTATTTGCCTCATATCTTGTTTTCAATGAGTTCTTTGCCATTTTTCAGTGATTCACTGTGATGATGAGACTTGGTTTGGTTTGGCTAGGGTTTCTAGAGTTTTAGGATGGTTTAGATAAGTGGCCATATATATCAATAGAGGTCAAAGACTTTCTTCAAATCGGTTTGGAAGAATCTCCTTTAATCTATTACGCGAATAATTCATAAAATCATTTATATGTATTATTTAAATTAGTCACATAACTCATTAATAAGTCATTTGACTAAAAGTATATGACAATGATTTTATTAATTACCATATAGTGGGTTGGAGCAATTTTCTTCCAAATTGGTTTAGAGGTAAATTTTTTTCTTTTAAGTAAATAAAACTCTCTTCTTTTTTATTTACTTATTGTTTGTTTAATTATTTTATTGGCCATTACAATGATAATCTCTCTCTCTCTCTCTCTCTCTCTCTCTCTCTCTCTCTCTCTCTCATACTTTTTACATTCTCCCCAAAATGCCTCATACCAAAGGACTGTTAATATTTGATGTAATATTTAGAATTAGTTATTTAAATCCATGTCTTTTGCATCTTTATTAACATAAACATGTTCGATATACATAGAGGGCATTCCTACTATATTATTGAAATCATTTTAGGCATATCTAATAAGAATATAAAAATGTTGTTCCATTATCTTAAGCTGTCAATAGAGTAGGTAATCAAGTAGCAAAATATAGAGTAGGTAATCCACCTTTTTACCCTAATGTGGAGCTCGACATGTTCCACGAGTTTTTTTTTAGGGGGGTGGGGTTCCACGAGTATTTTTGAGACACTGAAATTGAAAACTAATTATAAAGTTATTACAACCTTTCATTTTTATGATTATAGAATTAACTTTTAGACCCCATGATAAAGACAAAATGTGGCAACGTGTTACGTAAGGATATGCAAAGTTGACACTTCCGCCTTAACAAACGCAATCCGCCGCTAAAACCGACCTCTGATATTTTATTTTTTATTTATTTTTTACGGAGACAACCGATAATTTTATGTTCATGAATCATGCCTTCAAACCTTTCATTCTTTAATCTTTCTAAATTGATCTATGACATATGCAATTGCTAGCATATTGGGTTCAAAAGTTAAAGGCTCAAACAATAAATTTGTAGAGAATGGACTAAAAGACTAGGCCTTGGTTATCGGACAGTAGTTAGTCATGATGTTCAAGATGATCGTACATAGGTGAATTGTGTTTGCCCAAGAAGACTTTCTCCTCGGCACGGCCTGGGTGGCTCTGGTTCTTGGCCCTGGTCCTAGCCCCCTTTCTGGACTGCTTCCTTCTCCTTTTATACTAGCTTTTCCCCTCCCTTCAATGTCCACGTGTAGGTTCAGCTTTCTAGGGCTGATACTTGTCCTATCAGCCCATACCCAAAGTGGTTGGGGTGGTTGTAAAAGCTGAAAAACATGGCTCTATCAGGCGCAGAGTACTTAATTGCAGTAATGACAGTCTTTCCCTTGTCCTTTGTCGCCACATTGTTCAGTGGTCCTTTCTAGGACGTTTGTTGGCACATTCAATGCGGAGGTGTTAGTTTTTCCTTGAACCGCTCCTATACTGTATTCGCCCTTTCTTCTGAGAGCGCTTTGGAGACTACCTTTAATGGCGTGCCGTTCCTTCCTTCTAGGTTTTGGGATGCTGAAGACAGGATCGTCCTTGGCTATATCTCTAGGCCATTTGGACTTTCGTTGCATGTTCTCGGCAACGCCTCTCCTCGACGCGGGCCTTGGGCCCTAATGTAAAGTGGGCCGAGATCACAAATTCTCTAGCCCCACAGAAAACATATGACAGACTTTTTTTTTTTTGAGAAGAAAAACATATGATAAACCTAAGGGGTAAGTTTAATGATTCCTAAATATATATGAGATTCTGGGTTTGAAATCTTTAACTAGCATCTTAAAATCACCTTCAACTCTAAGGAATTTTTCTATGAACAAAATTTCTCTCCAAATTCAAACTCTTCATATATTTTTATGTTGAGTGTGAATTTTGAATTTTTTTTTAATCTAATTTTGAAAATCTAACCATTAGATTACATGTTCTTATTATATTTTTTATACTTGCAAAATTTCGAGAATATCAAAAATCAATTGCTATGTCACTAAACAAATGTTAAAATTTCAAATTTTTATGATTTAAAATTGTATATAAAAAATAAATTTATTGATCAAATAATAAATAATATCCGATTTGAACGAAATTTGATATGCATATTAAAAATATAAAGAACATAAAATTCAATGATTAAAATTTTAATATATATATATATATTCTCTCTCACACACACCAACAACAAGATAATTCATAAAAATACAAATAAAAATAAAATCAAAGTTTCTCTCAAATTCCTTTAGAGAGAAACTTAGATTTTATTTTTATTTTTATGAATTATCTTGTTGTTGGTGTGTGTGTTTTATTGTTATGAATTATCTTGTTGTTGGTGGGTGTGTGTGTATATATATACACACACACCAACAACAAGATAATTCATAAAAATAACACTACACACACCAACAACAAGATAATTCATAACAATAAAACACACACACCAATAACAAGATAATTCATAAAAATAAAAATAAAATCTAAGTTTCTCTCAAATGAGAGAAGAAGACTGCAAAGTGCAAGAGGAATATGGACTAAAATCTATAAACAACGAACAAAAGAGAACGAATTTTGTCATTGATGTCATACTGACAATTCTGCAACGTGTATAAGCAGCAAGACTGAAACAATGTTGAGAGAAACTTTGATTTATTTATTTTTTTTTTTATGAATTATCTTGTTGTTGGTGTGTGTGAGAGAGAAGAAGACTGCAAAGTGCAAGAGGACTATGGACTAAAATCTATAAACAAGGAACAAAAGGGAACGAATTTAGTCAATGATGTGATACTGACAACAGTACTGCAACGTGTATAAGCAGCAAGACTAAAACAATAATTCAACATAACACGTGGTTATACCCTCTGAATCTAGGCATAAAACGGTGAGACAACTGTTGAAACTTGAATAAAAGGGGCCATTCTACCAAACTATCTTTTTTTTTTGATGAACCATTCCACCAAACTATCATTAACTGAGAAAGGAACTTAGTACATATGATTACAGTATATGCGATCTCTCTTTTCACACTACACAATATATCTCTTCCTTTTAAAATCTATACTGTTAAGGTCCAAAGGTTAAAAAATTCAGAGTTTCTGACTGCCATTCAACATAGAGAAACATCAAAATGTTGGTTCTAATAATTAAGTTCCAAGTCTAACTGCCATTCCAAGTAGTTGTAGAACGTGTTTATAGAAAATAAGTAAACAATAAAGAAAGAGTGCTTCTAAAAATTAAATTAGTCTTGCATAATTCACGCGTTATAAGATATACTAATATGATTTGATTAACGAGTCTTTAGAGTATATATTAGTAAATTATTTTTAAAAAAAAAAATCTATGAGAAAATGAAAGAGTGACTAATGTTTTTTGAACAACTTTTTCAATTTTTCATAAATTTTTTTTCTAAAATGGATAATTAATATGTGCTCTTGCACGATAACCACACCCATAACAATAAAGAGTCCGTAACACACTTTCAATGACTATATATATATTTTCTCAAAAGAAAAGACTACATATATATATATATATATATATATACACACACATCAGCCATTACTTGCTGACTATTTATTAATATTAATATATTTTTGCTTAAGAGGATGAATGTTTGATAAAATAATAAATGTGCTTGGCGCAACATGTGGCCAAGCTCTCTGAAACTCCGAGTTCATATAAAAAACTTGTTGTCAGAAGGTTAGAAGCAAGCATTTGTGGTTGGTAGGAATACAAAATTAGATTTGAATACATAATTGGGTTTGCTTAGTGGGTGGCTATGGCTTTCCTTGCACCAGTTCTGAAAGTTTAAGTTTTGATCAGTGCATAACCTTGTTTATGTAGGTGAATAAATAGGATATATGTTGTATTTGCACTGCATACAAGAGAAGTATCCCTGATTATTGTAAAGATTCATATATTTTTTGGCAGGTAATAAAAACTTAATGGGGATTATGTACGTTTGAGACTGATTTATAAGCTAGTTTTGTGTTTTTTTTTTTTTTTTTTTAAATTTTAACTACAGTTTATTAAAATTAAACTTCTTTATTTTTTTTTTCTTCACTTTTTAAAAATACAAATATACTTTCGACAAAAAGTTTTTAACAAAAAGTTAAATAAATTATTTCTAAACAAAAATAATTTTCATTTTATTTTATTTTTAGTTTATAACGTTTGCGTGCATGTCCATTATTCTCATGATTCATTGTATGAAAGATTCTTGATTATTTATATATATATATATATATATAATATATATATTTATATCATTTGCATACGATGAAGCTCTACTCCAGACTTAGGTGAGGATTAACTTTGTTGGCATAAGGTCCAAAATTGTTGAGTCCACACATAAAAAATCTCCTATTAAAGTTGCTGATTTGCATTGATCCCTGCTAAAGTTACTAAAGCTACTTTGATTCCTAGATAAAAGTATGACTCTTGCTCTAACTGTTTCCTACGGGGGGATGTTTTCCTCCGGATAGTACATGCTGACAATCTTGCTGACCTACAATAAATAATAAAAGAGTTAATTTTACTGTTCACTATATATATATATATATATAAATTTTAGAAAGACAATATTATTGATAATATTGTTGTATATGAGAGACTTATAAACGCCTGAGTGTGTTTGACAACTGATTTCTTTGTTTTCGCTTTGTTGTTCATTATTGTTCTAGGCCCATACCGCAGATCAGATTAGCTTTGCAAGGCCACTCAAAAGTACTCATGGGTTGGGCTTCCTTTATGGTTTCAATTTGCCTTTGTTTCAAACTCGGCCTCATGTACCGTTAAAATACATCTACAGTTATATATTTTTTTTGGGCCATCGTTGGGTAACCTAGGTCATGCTAGTGGAGGGGGCTTATTCTGAGACTCCAAAGGGCAGTGGATCAAAGGTTTTTGTCGTAACATTGGACTGTCCTTGAGTGAAGAGGCAGAACTCTGGGCTTTAAGGAATGGACTAACCTTATGCATTGATCTCAACATTCTAGCAGTGGAGATTGAAATTGATGCAAGTAGTGTTTGATTGGATTTCTAACGAGTATAATTGCAACTTACACCATACCTCTCCCATTATGAATAGTAAGATCCTTGTCAATCAAATTTTTTAATGGCCTGTTTGGATAGAGGGGGGAAGGAGGGGAAGTGGGGGGAGTAGAGTAGAGCTGGCTAAAAATAAGCTAATTTTGTGCTAAATTTACTTTACTCTACTCTATTCCCCCTTTCTCTCCCTCAATCCAAACGAATCATAAATGAAGATGAATCATTGCTATCGTGAAGCAAACAAATGCAAAAATGACTTCTTATTTTTTATAGTCCGCTTGTGGACATTTCTATGCTTTCATTTTATGACAATATGGGTGTGTATTATGAGAGGAGTTATCCTCAAACATCTGCTATTGGCTTTAGTTAGTTTCTGTTTATGATAATAATTTTTTCTACCCAAAAAAAAAAAAAAATTTCTTATAGTTATAATTTTTTGGGCCATGCTCGTCTTTATCTAAATCGATAAATTTATGGGTGGATAAGTGGATAGAAGCTTCGGAATTACTAACCGATGGCCATCCAAAGAGAGGGTGTTGATTAGGCATAGGAAAATATATATATATATATATATATATATATGTGTGTGTGTGTGCCGCTAAATTAAAAGAGATATTTGGTTTGTTGTAAGTCGTAACGTGATAAACATTACGATATTAACTAAATGTGCTTCATTATTGTAGGCGATTGTGAAAACTTTTACTTGCTACTCTTCCCTAGAAAAAAAAGAGATCAAAAAGTTCTTTTCCTTCATGTAGAATTGGAGTAGAAAGAATTGACCCCTTCTTCCACTGTAATCTTAAGTACTACTTTGCTTTCGATGCGAAATGTCCTTTTGCCTCCCATATCTAGAGTCTCGATGAGCTGATAGTCAGAGTGATTACTGCCTCCAAGGATTACTACCTAGCTAACAGTGGAGGTCCAATATAGGGGCAAGTGGTTTCCTAGAACAAGGAAGCAATTTCCGTCTCTCTCTACTGTTAAGCTCTTTTTTATTAAGCCAATGCTCATTAGGCTATTCAGACCATAAAAGCTAATAATGAGAGACGTGTAAAGATCTTTATCTGGTTTTTATTGACCAGAAAGCATATGATAGGTATCATAGGTTAAGACTCGAAAGATATTATAGAAAATGTAAATCATAAGATAAGAGCATGGTAGATAAGGTGGAGAAGTGTATTAAGGAGTATCGTGTGATCGTAGAATACTTATTAAGTTAAGAGTAGTGCTACATATATTACAAGTTTTACTACAATGAGTTTACAAATTAATGTGCCACTGCATCAATCATAAAGAGAGGCAATTTAAATATTCAATTATGAGATAGTTGAAACCCACCAAACACATTCATTGTCATATTAATTTGTAAATTTTATGTTGTAAAATTTATAGTGCCTTTTGATGGGATTGACGAGAACAAGTTACCTTGACGAGGTCAACGTAGAGACGAGGTGACCCCTTGATGACGAGCAAGCCATCAACGACGAGGAAAGGAAAGTCATTCAATGGTGCCAACAAGTAATCTGGACAGTTACAAAACCAGCAGAGCAGACCGTTGGAGTCTAATAAAGGCCCCATAATTGGGTTAGAGGCGTTATGAAATAGGAGCATTTACACTCCAACGTCTAGCAGTCAGGCTCACATTTATAAAGCCCTCACATTTGCAGCAAGAGGTACGGATTCTAAGATTCTGAAAATATACTTCTTACTTTCTAGTCCTGCGAATTGCTTGATTGTTCTAACTTTGGCATCGGAGACGTTGTGGCAGGCACCACACCGGTGACCACCTTTCTTGGAGAGAACCAGGTGCTAGCAGGGAGTTCCATCTGCCTACTGTAACTGACGAGTTTGCACCTCATCACCTTTAATATTTTCCTTAATGAAAAACAGTCACTAGAGATTATTTAGTCATGTTTAGAGAAGAGAACCATATTCAGCAATAAAAAAGAGTAAGTTGATTCAAAGTGAGCAAAGGGAATGAAAAAAGATTAAAAAAAAAACAATATAAGTATAAGAAGAAATGACATATCAGTTAAGAAAATAATAGAGTAACTTTGAATATAATAAAATAATTAAAAATAATAATATATATAACCGTCTAACCGATCTAACTAATATTTTGAGAATCTATTGCTGAACTAAATTTTTTTGAAACTATATCTTTGTTGTTATTGTTTAATTGTTTGTTGGATTTATTTATTCATTTTGATTAGGTTTTTTTTTATTTTTTTTATTTTAAAGAAATGTACAAAGAGGCTTATATGGATTTAGGTATAAAGGTTAGATAACTTCATCACTTGTAAAGAGGCATTCACATAGTCATGGTTTATATAATTGTAGATACTAGTACCATGGGACGCATCATTCCGAAAACATTTGACAAACACTGGAAGGACTGTAAACATGAAATTCTGATATAATAATAAGGTTAAATTACTTCGAAAATCTTATATTGTTAACTCGTCTGCATCAAAGATCTCATTCCATATAAACCCACTTAAAGTGGGAGCCTTGGTACCAGTTCTGCAAAAACACAAAATCAACATTAACTGGAAACACAATTGAAAAAAGAAAAAAAACAGGAGTACGTTTCTCAAAGTTCAATAGTCAGTTTTGTTAGACTTATGGTTAAGTGATTAAATTTACAATTTTCTAACAGCTTAAGTTTTTAGGACAGTCGGTAATTTAATATGGTATCAAAGCAGGAGATCCTGAGTTTGATCTGGCTTTAGTCTACCTCTCATTTAAAATGTTAAATTCCCACTTGTTGGGCCCCCACTTATTAAGGGAAAGTTTATGCCCACAAGTGAGGAGGAGTGTTAGACTTATAATTAAGTGATTAAATTCATCATTTTCTAACAGTTTAAACTTTTGAGACAGTCGGTAATTTAACAAGTTTCAGATTAGAATTAACTTAACTATTTTTTTCTTAATTTTTTTTAAATGTGCTAAATTATACTTGTAATTTAAAAAAAATTAAACCCTTATTTAATTTATTTACTAAAAATTTTAGTTAAAAATATGCTAAAAGTGTACTTACGAAAATAAGATTTTTAAGTACTTATATGATAAAAGCTAAAATCAATGGCCATTGTCTTTCCAAGGATGGCTTGTTAGTTATCAAGTATTAGTTGTAGTAATGAAGGATGTTGATACTTTATCCATTTAAAATCAATTGCCATGGTCTTTCAAGGAATAACTTGTTAATTAGCTATGAAAGCAAGTCGTTTAACATGACTTCTATTTTTTTTGGCCCGGGGGGGGGGGGGGGGGGGGGGGGGTGGTAAAACAACCAAGGGGCAATAGCAAGCATGACCTTTGATATAGAACCAAGGTCTAATACTATAGAGTATAGACCCAAAAATTTCAAAATTATTGAGTTCATAAGTTTTTAGGTCTATTTTAGACCCTGATAATAACTTGTCAATTCAACCATTAATGAAATTTCTCGCTTGTCTCTAGAATTATTTTTGATATGGACTAAACAGATACTTTTGATCTAGGCAAATTATTTTTTCCTTCTAAATTCTTTTCACAACTAGTGCCTTGATTTTTGTATTTAAATTAACGAATCCCACACAAGTTACAACTAAATTTCCAGAAATTCCTTGCATTTAATATGATACAATAATACAAGAAGTAAGAGCCTAGTATGGCCATAGAAACATAAACAGCAATTTAGATTTTTAGACATTGATCACACACTTAACATAAGCTTGATAGACACATACATAGCCAAACCGTTCGAGATGGACCTAAATTTAAAGCTAAAAATAAACCAAGTCCATTGGGTCTATGGACATTTGGTCTTGTTTCCATGGGTGGTCATATCAGTGTAGCATGTTCCACAGAGCTCTCTGTTCCCTGCAGTACCAGGTGGCACACACTTGCACCTCACACAGCACGTGCCACATGCCCTGTTGCACAAGTTCGGCCTCGAGTGAAGACTACACCTCTGCTTGCACAAACCTCCACAATCTAAACCCAAAAAACAAAAACAAAACAAGAAAATATTAATAAATTTGAGGTACACATCTGACCAAACGAAGACAAATAAGAACCCAAAAACCGTTAATTTATTTATTACAAAACCAAAATACTGACTAACAAAGTATTGTGAAGCTCAGAAATGATTTTGCTGAGAAATCATAGTAATATGCAAAAATGGCTTATTGCTAAGGAGCTAAACTTCTTCATTTTTAAGAAAACCAAAATACTGACAACCTTTTCTCCAATTTTTCACCCCAAATGAAACAAGAATCCTAAGAAAAGTGTCTAATTTTTTTTAACTAAAGTTACATTCTCCACTTCGTACACCACTAGTTACAAAGTACAATATGCAAATATGTGTTTTTTTTTCTTTCTATTTTTAACTATAGTTCTATTCTATACAAAAACTGTGACAAGTTAGAACATAAACTTTGATTATTTTTTCAACAAATAAGGGTTAGGATATTGCAATCAATTTTGTTTGGGGTTTGGTGGTGTTGGAAGAATTATGAAAATAAATTATAAACCCACCAATTTCCTGCATGAGCCTTCTGTTTCCATCTTTCACAATAAGCTGGAAAAAGAAAATATTGCCAAATGAGACATGTGTGGAATAAGAAAATGAGAAAAGTAATAAACAGCTTTAAGAAAAAAAAAAAAAAAAGGAAAGTAAATGGATCTTTTGTATTACCTGGCTAGGAAGGGGTAGCTCTTCTTCAATCTTGATATCAGATGAAACCTACATGCATGAAGTTTTGAAGATCAAAGATAAGTATCAGTTAAAAACAACAACATGTAACAATATGATCATTTGTGAAGAACAAACAAGAAACCAGACTGCACCATTGTAAAGCAGAAGAGTAAAGCCCCCAAGAAAAAGAGCACACGTAATGCCATCATTCTAGTCTCTCTTGCAAGTACCAAAGGCTAGCTGAAAGTGTGTGTAGTTACTTATTGCTACTTGCTCAGAAAGCTGGCATTGCGTGTTCTTTATAGGCGATTCATCAGTGGCGATTTTACTAAAATGGTCAGAGTTCACACCTTTTTGTTTTGGTAAAATGCTAGACCAAACAAAATTACATCATTTTGCATAATTTTACCGCAACTTTTTACGTAATTTTTGTCGCAACATATCGAGTTGTAAATGATGTAAAAAAATTAAGGGTTTTATTAATGTGTGCTAGGCACACAATAATTTTTATTTTTGAAATTTTTTTTTTTGAGAATTGAAAAAATAATATTTCTAAAAATAGATAGTTTAATATGTGTCTTAAAGACACATATTAATTGGACTCAAAAATAAAAAATGATAAATTTATGTTAGTTGATATTTTTGTTTATGCACCAGTTCCGATAAAAATTGTGTAATATTTTGTGATCAATTTTCGTTTGTGGATTAGGATTAGGCCGACATATATATGTGGGGACTCCTCGAACTTTGGGCATTGCCAACTAGTTGAGTAGTTCTATCAAAGTATCAACCAGGGTAATTTATGTGTGAATAAATTTAAAGAGTCGGTAAACGTGGTGCTAATCAAGATTATCGGTGTTGCTGTGTTTGGGTTCAGATCCGCTGCCATCATGACGTGGTGGCGCTAAGTACTAACCAATGTTCTTTACATGCAAAGCGCACGTTTTATCTTCATAAAAGGTCATAAAATACACGTGACGAGTGAGAATGCATCTTGTTTATACTTTATACTATTATTTTCCCTCTAGAATGTAGCATATTTTTGATAATTAGATTGTCATATATTATCAGTTTTAAAAAATAAAAAATTGGTCTCTAGTATAGATTCATTGACCTCATATATATGTGTATTATGATGGTAATATCATAATATGCAATATTATGTGTATCATCAAAATCTTGATGAAATTATCACTCGAATTATTTACCATATAAAGTAATATGAGAACTCTTATCAACAAGCTACACTTCTACAGTGGTATATTAAGTTTTAATTGAGATATGATTACAAGACTCTTGACGAGTACATGATTTATTAATATTATAAATATGTTTTTGTTATGATTTATTTAGATAAATGTAAATTTTAAAAGTGTTACTGTTTTTTTAGATAGATTTTATTTTTTAGGCCGAGTGAGTTGATGGATTAAAGTTATCAACACCAAAACATAATTGAGACTGTGCCCACCTGAATTTAATTGGCCACATTTTGGCACTCTCAAATGATTATTCGATTGGAAGTTTGACCAAATCTTGATCATATAATTGAAGCAACCAGAAGAGTTAAAATGGTAGTTATAGCTAGGGAAGAAAAATGGGTTTTGATTGCTAAATAGGCTTCATGCTTTTGAAATATGTCTATTCTCTTTGAAGATATAGTAGAGCTACTAAATTATACCGAGTTCTTTCGAATATATTATCTTAAACATCATGTGTTTTCTTTATTAGAGAATATTTATACTAATTTTAATGGATTATATTCTTATTTTTGCTATTAAGCTACTTACCAAAAATAAAAAATAGTGCTTGCAAGCAAAGCTTGATTTGCACAGGAGAAAGATTGAAAGAACATAGAAAATAAAAAAGTCATATTGGAGATTAGAAAAACACTTTTTCTAAAATTCACCAATCTTGTCAGCCCAAAATCCTAATATTTTAAGAAAAAAAATCTTTTGTGGAATGCTCGGTTTATTGTATTAATCTAAGATTTCAAAATAGTGCCACTTGGAGTATGAGCTGCCAAGAACAAAGTATATAAATTAAAGGACAAGCAAAAAATAATTGTAGAGTTGTTGGTGAATTAATTGTATAATATATAATCTCTAGGTTGTTCTTGAATAATAAATATTAAATAGTACTCTAATTATTTATTATTTTCTGGTCATGACCCATGAGACATCTTAACCTTATGGGAACGGCTCGTTGCCCTTGGACCTAGGGCCTTGGGCATACTCGTACACGAGTCAAAATGGTGCTTTTACTCCACACAGCTGGATGTTCATTACGTACTGTACAGCCTGTACTGCATACTAATACCTTAGAAGACAAGAAAATAAAAAAAAATTTGGATACAACTTTGTCATGGCATTATATGAATTATAATGAAAGTAACAGATACCGATTAATCATTATATAAGATAATTATAAAAAAATAAGTGGTAAAAAATGTAATCCTTCTATTATTCATGGAAAACTGATATTAATAATGTTATTTAAGTGTTATAGAAATATGTATGGATAAAAAAATATTGTAAAAAATTGTTATTTAAACAATACAACTGAACAAACCCAAATAGTAAAGTTGTTTTCAAAAAAGATTAAAAAATATAGAAAATGCTATATTCATATTAGTTTATGTAAACACTTATTTCTATTTTAGTATATAAAAAAAAATTATTTCTCGAAAAAAGTTGTTTCTCAAAAAAATAAAAAATAAATGGCATCAGTGTAAACTTATATACGTACTACCACTGCCATTCCTATGCAAGTTGCATGAATGACACCAACAGTTTTAAAATCTGTACGTGTCGATTGTCATATCACAGTACTTATTACAATTTGCAGTAGTAAAAATGATAAAGTATTTACCAACTCTCACCGGCACCCCCCTACAGGTCACGACAAAAAAAAGCAAAAAAGCAAAAGAATGATATAAATGGATAAGCGAGCTGGCAGAGGTGAGTTGTCGTGACCCGTCAGGGTTTGTTCACTCACTCACTCACTCACTAGGAATGGTATCTGTCCATACCGAGTTTGGCCTTGGGTTACTGTCAAGCATCCATTTTAAACGCATATCAGATCGAGTGATCAGCCTTACAGCTGGCCTTGCTACCTATATATGGGGACTAGCAAAATATTGGAGACCAGCTCATCATCTCTTTCTTCCAACCCAACTGGCCCCCATTCTCTCTTCTTTCAAAAACCATAATAAAAATATATATGAGAGTTGGAATTGGATGGATTACTTGAGATATTTTTTTGGCTTCACTGTTTATTTTTGGTAAGAGCAAGATTCGGTTTTTCGGAATTTTGTGCGTCATATATATCTCCATTGGCTCTGCTAGTCCCCGTTGTTATTTAGTGGGATTCATGGCCCATGTCATGGGTCACTATTCTGCCCTATGCGTAGTTTTTTCCATTTTGATAACCCTATCCCATACGTAGGAGTAATGGATTGCATGCAATGCATGCGCCATGGATAAATTTACATGTTCACGAACATTACTTTCATCTTTTTCTTTTTTTTTTTTGTTTATTTAAATGAAAATATAGTAGTACCTTATCTTAGATTTTTTTTTTATTATTATTATTATTACACTTTTTTTTTTGGCTTCAATAAGGATTTTACTGAAAAAAAAAAAAAAATTTACACAGCGCAATCCCTAAGAAAGCGTTAAAGACAGATTGGGACTTGGGAGTTGGGACTTGGGAGCATACACCAAAAGAAACAGTGCCCGTAGTAAGATTACAAGAGTGTCATTTCGCAAGGGCAAGAGCAAGAGCGGCAGCATTTAGCTTCTCTTCGAACCCAAAGAAAACAAACAGAAAAAGAAAAGGATAGAGAGTACAAATGTCTTGCACAAGCTCTTCAATAATCCATGCTTGTGTGTTTTAATTGGTTTAATTAAATGGAGGATGCATTACTATGAGAATGTGTCCTCAATCATAGAGAAACAATTTAAATATTCAATTATAAGGTGGTTAAAACCCACCAATCAAATAAACTTTATATAATAAAACTTGTAATACATTTATTATTTTCCTTACAAAATAACGTACGTTGACCTCATCTCCTCCGAGAAGAATAATACTATTGACATATAAAATACCATAATTTTAAGCCATAACTCGCCACATGCATCTGTCGATATAGACTTTTTACTTTTTATTTTTCCTTCAATTCTACTATTTTCAATTCTACGCTTTTCTTGTTCAGATGTGAATTGTGCTGCAACTCACCGGAATCTATTGGACATCTCCTGCGGGAGTGCCCCTTTGCCAGGAATGTTTGGGCTTTGTGTCGAGGAAAAATTCAGAAGTGCCTGAATTATGCAGGTGAGTTCTTCCTTCTATTTCGAATGCTGGAGGAAAAGCTTCCACAGTTGGAGCTTGAACGATGGGCAACAATATCATGGGCAACATGGAATGTTCGTAATAAGTTCTACTTTGACAAAGTCCAGCAGCTTTCAAAAATGATTTTTGAGGCGGCAAATGGATTTTTGAGCGAGTATCAAAGGTTATGCGTTACACAGAGGAGTAACTAGAGCAGTGCAAACCTAATTGTTTTCTCTTTTAATTCTACTGATCTGCTGTTTAAAACTGTGGCAGACTTGTTGGATTATTGTCTGTACTCTGTTTTTACCTTAATAAAATTTCTATGTTTTACCTCCAAAAAAAAAAAAAAAAAAAAATTAAAGTTATATAGAACCTGGTAAGAAATTTATAGTATCATTGTTTGTATTTTTTAAAAATACGTGTAGGTGAAAAAGTTTACGAAAATACATGTAATATTGTTTAAACATTGAAAACTATTGTTTAAACCACTGAAACAAACAGGCTCATAGTATCAATTTTGGGTGTATGGTGCAGCTTGCTGTGATTCTTTGAAGGATGTGAATTTGATGGACATTATGTACCTGTTTGGTTTTGGCATTTACTGCGTTTCAGCGTTTGCGTTTTGGGCATAAGACCCATGCTACAGTTGCACGCAGTAAACGCATCCTTCTTCTTCTTTTTTAGCTGTTAACGTTGACTTTTCCTGTAAATAGTGCACTCGTGTACTGTTTATGGGTCCCACAAACTTCACTTTTCAACAATTTTTTCATTAAAAATGGGTCTCATGGTATTATTCACACATTTAAAAATTATTTTGCTACAGTGTTTTCAGTTTCAGTAAAAAAAGCTCAATCCAAATAGACCCTATATATACATATATATATATATATATATACATATTATCTTTTTATGATTCCAGAGTCGAAGGAGGGTGATTTAAACCGTAACATTGAAAATTCTAAAAGATACCAATGAATTGAGCATTAAGACTCTTGGTAAATTTGATGGACAATTGAAACGCAAGAAAGGGGTAGGTTTAGGCCCTCTGATATACCCTCTCCTTTAAAAAACAATGGAAGTGTGAAACATTTCATTGGGCCCAAGTTTGTGGACATCTTAGCAAAGGAGTTGAATGACTTAAGAAACAACCAAGTTTCGAGCAGCCTAGTTTCAGGCAAGAGCAAGACGCAACCCAGTTTCGGGTGCTATTTTTCCAAATTGCTTAATTATTCTTATTAGGATTTGAACCCGATGGCATAGGTTCCTGGGCCTGCCCAAACATTGTGGAGGTCTAACGCGAAAAGGCCTTTATGTTATCATTTAAATAATATTTAATTAGTATTTTATATAATAATTTTAAAAAAAAATTATTTTTTTACTTTTTAATATGATTTTTTTTTTTGAGAAAATGATGAAGTTACAATAAATTTTACTACAAACTGATATTGTAACAGATTTAATGACATGAGGCTTACAAAAATATTAGAGATATTATAAAATTTACAACATGGAAATTATAAAGATATTTTACCAATCACAAAAATTCATTCAAAAATCCATTCAATAGTTTGTTAAAGTCTACCTATCATATTTATTGTCACATCAAATTATAAAGTTATGTAGACCACTATTCACCCTTGGCGCAGTGATAACTTCAGAAGTATAAGTGTTTGTAAGATGTAAGGGGCAAGTGTCGAGGTAAGACCTATTTATTTAAATTATGATCTTTTCTCTATCTTTAGCATTACTTAATTATTTGAGACTTCTTAATAGTGAAAAAAAAAAATTTAACTAAAATTTTTTTTAATGTCTCCCAAAAGTATTTATTAAAAAAAAAAACAATTTTTCCCCCAAATTTGGGGCCTTTCTCTAGTAGGGGCCTAAGCAATGGCCTAATTGGCCTAAGCCTAGGGCTGGCCCTGGTAGGTTCAAATCCTACATAGCATGATTTGGTTCCTCTTAGGTCCTAATTACAATGAAATAACTTCCCTAGCTTGTATAGCAACTCGAAATTGACCTCTTGTAGGGATTAATAAAAGGGAGTGGTAAAAAAAAGTTAAGAAATATTAATTAATTAAAAGGTCCAACATCACTGTATTTGCAATGTAAGTATACAGTTACAAATAATTTAACCAAAGTAATTGGAATTAGACCTAGCACAATTCAAAATAGAAAAACCTCAAATCATTTTTTTTTAATAGACATGTGCAAATTTTAACCTTTGGTATTTACTCAATGACCACTACTTTATTTTAATCTAGGGTGTTATTTCCACTAGAAAATGATTGCTTTACTTTGGCAAAAACGTCATTTTGGAGTTACAGTCAATTTGGTTTCTAGTCCCTACTACGCATGTGACTACTAAAAGAATACATGAAATGCAAGTTTGGTAAAAAACTTGAAACAAAGATGAAGTGGTAGCAAGACTCAATAAATTAAAAGATACTAAAGAGTGAGATCTTTTGAATCTTTGATGAATAATTCTTAAGGATCTAGAGATTAAAGAGAATGTGAATTATAGGAGAAGAGTAGTGTAGATGAAGTGGAGAAGTGCATTAGGAGTATTGTGTGGTTGTAAAATACCTACTAAGTTAAAAGGAAAAATTTTATAAGACTACATACTATTAAACTAAGTATGCTCTATGGCACTAAATGTTGGAGTGCTAAGAAGCAACAAATTAATGAAATGAGAAATGAAGGAAAGTCGTGCTAGAGATGGTTAGGTCATGTTCGAAAAAGAGCAACTTATGAAAGTGTAAAAAAAGAAAAAAAAAAAAAAGAGGGTGAATTGATTCAAATTGAGATAAGAGAATGATAAATAATAAAATAGTAGAATTAAAAAAATTAAGGACATATTAATTAAGAGAGTAACAAAGAGTGGCTTTGTATATAATAAACGACGTTACTAATTGCCAACATTCAGGTGGCCTAGTTGGTTAGATACCAAGCCAACAAGTCTCAGGACTTGGGTTCGAACCTCAACAACTAGTTGTGTGTTGGTGCTCCTTATATCTCATTTTCATCCCAAACGGTCCAAATGATAATAAGTGAGTTTCTCATAGACCGGGAGTATGGAGTCTCACCCAAGAGCGGGTAGGGTGCTAATATGGTTATGCCTAGGTAGGAAAGCCACACAAGTTGCCTCCCTCTAACCATTTTTTTTTACCACAAAAAAAAGAAAAAAATGACTTTACTAATTTGGTAAGGATCACTCAATAAATTTGAGACTAAAGTTTTGTTATTATTGTTTGTTTGTTGTGTTTTTATTTTTAAAGAAAACTACAGAAGACTAATATGAATTTAGGTCTAAATTTTATTTATTTTAGTTTGTTAATAAAGAGGGTAACAATATGAACACTATATCCACTCCAATGGCCAGTTTCTACTGCTCCTTTCTACTCCCCCCTCCATCCAGATTGGTCATAACACTTGTTGTCACATTTGCTGAAGATCATCATAAATAGTAATAGTTGCATTCTAGAGCAGCAGTCACCCAAAAGCCGCTCCTTTATAGTTGTTGAAGCAGTAGGGTTTTTTTTTTTTTTTTTTTTTTTTTTTTTTTGAGCAGCAAAAGAAACCCCTTCAAACCCAACCCCCCTCTTCTTTTTCTCTTGTCATCACATGGTGTAGTTGAAAATAAAATGTAGAATTCTATCTATCTCAAAAACGAAAAAGAAAAGAAGGAACTTGCTTTTGTTAAGCAAACAAAGACCAAATGGCGTTTTTAACTTCTCCCTCACACATTAAGGGGAAATTGCATAGTGCAGTAACTCCAAATCATGCAAAACTCACTCTACTCATCTGTGGCATTTTCTAGTACACATACACACCATCAGTCTCTGCGAAAGAGAACTCCCTCAATAGAACTTGTAACATTCCCAATTTGATACATAATGTGCAGAGCAACTTAACTTTTATCCACCACCCCAAAATAAAAGGTTTGCATTGAAAATTTTCTATACGAAGTAATGAGTATTCCTATAATCTCTCATTTTCCTATTTTCTCAAATGGCTGTTAGTACAGGCCTGCCCGATTATTTACCTCTGTGGACCAAAGTTATTATAATTCGGAAAACTTCACTTATTTCTTGAATATTACAAGGTATTACACGAGTAACCACAACCCACAGTACCCAGCCATGCTGCATGACCTTCGTCTGCATGTAGTCGAATCAACTCCACACTCTTCATCAGTAAAACACCTGTGGTCAGCACGAGCATCAGTGATGTGGCAAGCGCTCTCAACCTGTTGGTTATCATTAGCAGGACAGACTTGTAAAGACATTGCACTTGTCCGCCTGCCTTGCTTTTCACTCTGCACAAGTAAAAACTTCATTACTTACATGATTCAATTCCACATTTGAGAACAACAGAAGTATAAACTACAAAAGTGAAAACTGAAATAAAAAGGTCCGAACTCCAAACTACACTTTTGGTTCTCCAGCAATAGTTGTAGTTTCAATTTCACCCATATACATTGAATGATGTCAATCCCCCTCGACTTTTAATTGTCAATTTTGTGTCCCAACTTTCAAAACTAAGTCGTTTTCTAATGAAAAAATCTACTTGATTTTCAATTGACTTGATTTTGGAATTCAAAGGACGAAATGGAAATGATTAAATATATAGGAACGAAATTGAAACTGTGACAAATGTGCAGGGATAAAAATTGTTGTTTGGACAAATTAAAATAATACAAAAAGGTTAGAGTAAACTATACATGCAAGGAAAAATATAAGTTTCGAAAAACTTCTATTCAATCAGGAAGCATCTTTGGAGTATGTTAAAGGAAGAGTTTCAAAAATCAATCGCTATACAACCATATAGGAAGAAAACCTGGGCAAAACTCCAGTTAGTTGAAATATAGCTCTCTGGAAGCCTGTCATGCCAATCTCTTAATACTGGAAGGGGATGACCCTCAGTTGTGAAGATATAATTCCGATCAACCAAAAATGAATCATCAAACAGAAGATAGAGGTACTTGCACCTACAGGAAACATTAGACATTGACATAATTTTAAGAGTGAAAATTCTATGGCTGAGATAATATTTCTTTATTATTAATAACATGAAAAAGAAGGGAATGACAAAGCTTTACGTTTCAGCGAGGAAAAAACTATGCTGGTGATCTTCCAACTGCATAGTTGTCACGTCTCTAACGCTTGCAAATCCCCCTTCCACTTTGGTGTATAAATTAAGAGAATTAACAATCGATTCACCCACTTTTAAGTACCACGAATCTGATAACATGAAAAAAAAAAAAAAAAAGAATCAATCAAATGTGAGAATTAACAATTAATTCACCCACTTTTAAGAACCATGAATCTGATAACATGAAAAAAAAGATAGAAATCAAACAAATGTGAAAATCAGAATAGTCCAGAGCGCAGCTGAATAACCATGTGCCTTGATTAAAGCGAGAATTAATGCATTTGTGTGATATGCCTGCAACCATGCTCATAATGAAGCTTAAAGTACACAAGAAAGCAAGTCCTAAACCAAGCAATCCAAATTATGGACATGATAATTAAAATGAAGGGTAAATTACATATTTGGTCCCTAATCTTTACACTGTATGCCAATTTAATCCAAGACCTTTCAAATGTGTCAGTTTGGTCCCTAATATTTTAGTATTATGTCAAAATGGTCTCTACTGTTAAGTAATAGATGGAAAATGCTGACGTGACTAACGGCCAAAATAACATATTATTTTCATGCCACATAGATGGCCGGTACTGGAACGTCAGCATATACTTAACCAAAAAAAAAAAAAAAAAAAAGGCAAAAAACCAAATTAGATATCTTTTGCTCTATCTTTGGGGTAATGTCACCCACCATCAGTTGGGGTTTAAATCAAATAAGTGTAAATTAGGGTTAGAGAGAGAAGTGGATAGGTAAAGTGAACTGGGTTGATTGAGAGAGAAGGGATGAAATCAAAAGAAAGAAAAAAAGAGTGGGGGGGGGTTGACAAAGGAATGGAAAACACTGTCTCATCAATTTCTTTTTTTTCTACCTTCCTTTAACCCGTTGTCAAACTGTGGGCTTTCTTCATCTTATCAAATTTAAAAAGGGTAAAAGAAGGAGAAGAAGGGATGGCACTACAGAAACTCAGAAATACAAAGATCTACCATTGCCAAACAATGGGAGTCACATCTATTGTCCTCCAAATGGGGGAAAAAAGTATAATGTATTCCAAGACTACTTAATTGGAACTAAAGAAAAACTTGGAATCCATTTCAGAAGTAGGATTTACTTCATATCCTCTTTCTTTAAATTAGTAGAAGATATGAATTAATATCTTCTTGAAACAGATTTTTTCTTTCCTTTTGTTCTTAAAGTTTTCATCATTGCCATGTTTGACTTAACCCCCTGCCAGAGAGAGCAAAAGATATCTAATTTGTTTGTTTGTTTTTTTTATGTATATGCTGACATGTCAGTACATGTGGTCATGTATGTGGCATGAAAATAATATTTATTTTGGCTGTTAGCTATGTCAGCATTTTCTATCCTTTACTTAACGGCATGGACCATTTTGACACGATATCAAAATATTAGGGATCAAATTGACACACAATGTAAAGGTTAGGCACCAATACGTAACTTACCCTAAGATGAAACTAATGTGTGCTTTGCAACTTAATTACAAGGCTCATCAATGTTCAACTTCAATGTAAAATTACAACTTGTACATAAATGACCTAAAATTTACTACCTACAGTTGATTTACTTTTACAAGTTCAAAGTATAAATAAGCATTACATTTCCAGGGGAAAAAAAAAATCAAACAAAATAAAAATAAAAGAAACTCTCAGACAGTCAGTTCAAGCTAAAATTAAAAATAACTGATATGATACAATAAAAGACCTTTGGTGGCTTGATATAAGTAGAATGTTGACTCTGCCAATTCGGGGCGCAAAGGATAATATTTTTCTGTAGGATGCAACATTTGATGGTCCAGCAAATACCTGAATAATTACATGCTTTAACCCATTATGAAAAAAAATTCTGCCATAGTAGAGACCAAAGAGAGACAAAATTAAACTAAGCTAATTGTTGTTACAGAATATACAACTAAATGAAGACATAGGGAAATTTTCAAAAGCCGGTTACCTCTCAGGTAGAACTCCATACTTCTCCCATACATGGAAAAACTCACGGTGTGATGAATTAGCTGCTGCAATATCCCCAACAAGAACCTAAGCACCATATATCAAATATAAAGATCAGAAGGTCTCTCTGAGACTTAAAATTTCATTTCATAATATGTCCTTGCCTGCAGGCCGGGCCAAAATGCTTGAAGGCTTGTAAGCTGCCAATAAGTAGCCTTTCCTGTTCTCATATCAGCTTCATGATACCTACATACATTACAATAACAAGCTTCAAATCATAAACTTTTTTTTCTTTTCTTTTACAGCCTAATACTCAATAGTTGAACATAAATTCTTTTGGCTTGTAAACTCCTAATATAAACTCTTATATTAAACTTAGTGAGTGTTTAAAAATTTACACGGTAAAATACAAATTTGAATATTCACTCAAAAGATGTATAGCATCAACTTGTAAAACATGTAAAAAACATTTGAAACCACAAACCTCATAAAAATACCATTTAAGCAATTGAGCTAGAGCTCCATTGTGCAAAGTTCTTATGTCTAAAGAAGAGAAAATTCCCCACATAATTTATGGTTTATTTCAAAAAGGGTGCTGACCATTCCCCTGTGTAGTCTGTATTCTTTGTACTCTGACTAATCTGTTAATTTCATCAGCATGATGATACAGTCCAGACTGTTGGCAAAGACAATACAACCCAGGTTGTAAAACCAATGGCCTGATCCACAAAAAGTACACCAATTTATTTATTTATTTATTTTAATTAGCAAGCCACATTTGCTCCAGGTTTTTTTTTTTTTTTTTTGGACAAATCAAGACCTGAAATTTTGGGCGGGTAGAAAGTATAGCAAAGTCTGTCATTCCATATAACAGTCATGAAGTTAAAATCAATAAAGGTCACAAAATCTTGGAAAGTTGGTGAAAGTCTTTAGGCAAGTTATAAACGTAAATCAAGAAACCATAGGATGAAAATGAGACACGTAGAAACATAGAAATTATTCAAATTCAACAGAGCAAGACATCAGTGCAGTACCATGGACCGTGTCTAAAATATTTCTGCACTGCAAGATAAGCAGAATGGAACATTCGCCAAAACTCCTCCTTTCCAAAAAGAATGTGAGCTTTGAATAGATACTCATAGAATGAATCAACCCCTAAAATAAGCCACAGGGAATCCAACATCAGAAACATCAAGGTTAACTTAACAAATATAAAGAGGCAAAAAGATCCAGCATGCACCACAATCTGGAAACAGCATGGCATGCCATATTTGACAAATTTTACAATACAATATATGCTAAATTTTAAAAGGGAGCTCATATGTTTAGTGGTCTCATGAACCATATGACACAGAATCTAGCACAAAATGAATTGAAAAATCAGAGAGTACCTACCAGCCCCAATTCCAGCTGAATACTCTATCCAATCCCCAGTTACCACATCCAGCGTTGTTCCAAGTAAATTCAGTGAACTCCGCATGCCCCATAATTTACGAAGAGCACGTATAGCTACATATTCGTATGTGGGGTCACCAGTTAATTGTGATAAGGCTCCCATTTCAAGAATCAGAGAACCTGAATCCAGAATGAAAATCAGCTGATTTCAGTGCTGCACTTTTTGTGATACTCTCACATCATAAACTCTAAAAGATAAGCCTCTCACCACACCCAGAAGTGCTTGTTTCAGTAGTCTCATCCACCATCACTCCGTACTGTCCACAGAATTTTGCATTGATGCGGAGTCATATATCCTTCTTACAGACAAAACCAACAGACATTTCATACATTTTGAAATGTAAATTTTTTTTGGATGAATCAAAATGTGAGTAGGCTGAAAAGTGCTTGTCTTTCAGCATCATACTAATCAAGATAGCATCAATAAGAGCATGCTTAGTATCTGATTGATGACATTCATACAGTTGGAGGATAACAAAGACCTTTTAGTTCAACATACGACAGAAGATGAACTATTTTGAATAGCACCAGAAGCATAAGATTGCAAGTTTGATATTAAAGTTTAGTAATTGGCTTTCGCATATTATCAGACATGTTTAAAGAATGACATTTTTCAATATTTCAAGCTCAGTTGTTAAAAGTCTTGAAGTCAGGCCAATTTTTAGCATAAATTACTGAGCACTGAATAAGGGCTATGGTTCATCTATATCAAACTAAAAGTATGCTATATCCATTATGAGACAATGGAGAAGTGATATTCTAGCTACGTCTGAAAGAATATCTCATATATAAAAACACTACAATATGAAAGATCTGCATGAGCCTTCTTCAAAGGCTAGCAAACATGTGTTGCAATAAAGGGTACAGCCCTATATATTTCTTGTTACTAGTAGGTATCCTAACACTGGTTTAGAAGGTAAGTATATATATATGCGTGTGTGTATTTGAAAATTGACTTAAGCATGTTTTGGTAGTACCTTTAAGTTAATCCATGCATATGGCAACCCAGTGGGTGTATTGAATGCAGGTAGAAAGCGTTTCCCTAAATCTTCAGCCAAGATAAGCAGCTGATTCTTGTAAGCACCATGAACCAACCTGTTTGTAGAATCAGTTGCAAGTATATGAGCAGAAACTAGTCCTCCAAGAACTCTTATGTTGCACTACACCATAATGACCAAGTGGAAAAGAACACCATTAAAACATTTCAAAAACAACATAGTATGTAATAATATTGCTTCTTGAATGACATTGAGAAATTAAAATTAGCAATCTGATTCATCAAGATTTGATTAATCCATACTGCCCCACATGAAGCTTTAGAATCAACTAAACCAATGCTTTTCCAAGAACTATTTCAATCGCATACCTCAAAAAGATTTACCCTTGCATCAACATTGAATGTTATATTTTGAGAAAGCCAAAGTACTGCCCTTTCAAATTCAGTGCTGTTACCCATAATAAGAAGGCTGAAAAGGGAGGAGAGAGAGACAGTATCAGAATGATTATCCCACTATATAAAATGAAATCAGGAAAGCACCAAACTAGAATATATTACTGCAATAACTAATTATCAGAAAAAAAAAAAATAATGATAGTAATAGATTATTGCAATAACTAGATACATAACAGTTAAGATTGAAAAATTAGATCTACAACCTAACTATCTATGCACTCTTTACTCAAGTCACATGTTATACCTGGATAATGACTCAATAAGTGTGAGAGCAGATCCATTATAGTCTTGCGGCAAGTGTTCAAGCTGTAATGAAGAGAACAAACAGTTATATTTCCCCTTGCAACTAACTATTAATAGCATGCTCAATAATAAAAAATTACCCTCAGATTTCCCAGCTCGCTAAGAGAGTCAGTGAAAGATTTAGTAAGAGGCTTGAGCTCATCATGCTGCCAAAAAAGGAATAAAAAGATAAATATGATGTCATTAAATGGAAGTGTTATGTCAACTCTAACAAAATCATTGAAGATCAGGAACTGACCGGGAATGCATGGGTCATGTAGTTGTCATATGCATGGTAAAACCTGGAAAGAATGAGATATAAAACATACTGTTAAATTTCATCTCACAATTTATTAACAAGGAGATGTCAATATAATTTTTTAATCAAAAACCCCTTTTCTGTTCCACTTTGTTCAAATAGGTAAATTCATTTAGAATCAGTGCTTAAAATGCAATGAAGTTGGTCATGAACAATCACAAAAAAGCAAAACCACATATTTCTAACATGCTTGCTAATGTTACCTCATTTGTCACCTAAAGTTTAAAAGCAAATTGAAATTGAAATTAAAATTAAAAATAAAACTATTCAAACTAGCAGAGATCTATAAAAATAAAATAAATCCCTCATCTAAAATTTATTTGATGACAAATTTCAACCAGACACCAAGCATTGCCAACAACATAAGCCAAAGCAAATCCTGATATCAATCAATAAATTGAGAACAACCCATGATTCTATTAAGACTAAAATAGAAGACACCCGTCAGCTCAAAATGAAAACCAATACGAAAGTAATGAAATTGAGCTCAGAATATCAACTGGGTCAGTGTCAAAATTCGAGCTTTGCTTACATCTTCCGAACCTTCTCTCTCATAACGTGTCTCTTCTTAGCTGCCCAACGAGGTTCGAGTTGGCACGTGCAAGGGTTGAAGATGTTGGGAAAGATCACAAGGAACACAAGCATCCATGCCACAATAAACTCTCGAGGCAACATGGTTTTTGCTTCGTGTGCTCAATTTGAAAGCTTTCTATGAGTGAGTATGAGAATTTTTCGATTTTGTTGAGGTGGTTGTTGGGGATCTTGTCGAGCAGTGCCAGTGAAAGATTGGCCATCCGTTTAGAACATGAATAATAAAGGTATTGAGTGAGAGATTCTTGACCAATGAGTTGGCGCCACGTAATATTTAGGGTTTTGTGAATTTACACTTCTAATCGGTCAAGTAAACACGTGGTGTCCACCGATTGGTGTTTGACTATTTATCATGTCTCTGACTTCTCAATTGTGTTTTGACTGTTCGTAATACTTTTTTCCGGACTTTTAACATTTTTTTTGTGGGTCTTAAATAATGATTAAGTAATAAGTAATATTAGGAGCACGTAAAATGACATAACATGTACTAAAGGTGTGATAGTGTGTAATATATTTGTAGTGCTTATAACTTGCCATGTGGATGAGTTATGGTATAAATTGTATTATTTTACGTGATCTTTGTATTACTCATAACGTTTAATTATTTCACTCTTTTTAGAGTTATGCTGGTGTCATGTTGGCACTATTTGTGTCACAACTCGTCCACGTGACGAGTTATGAGTAGTAAAGGGGTGTCCTCATATAAACCTACCATTATCTCTCTACAATTCACAACTTGCAACACAAGCATAACTTTTTTTTTTTTTAATGAGAAACTAGTACCACATTTTATTTCGCAACTTCATTGTCATAATTGTGACGTGAAAGAGTGTGAGTGGTGGAAAAGAAAAATTGTGGGTTCATGTGTAAGTGATAAACCAATCTGCTACATCATAATTGTGATAAAAAAATTGTGAAATAATGTGTGGTCATAAAACTACTATTTAGTTTGTGAAATATGTACATTTAATTATTTATTTATGTACATATTTATAATTTTTATTTATTTTGAATCCTTCTACAATGACAATATAAATTTATAACATTTCAAAATTTGTCTATTACCTCGCATATGGACATTGAAAATTTTTAATTGTAGATTAAGGTGGGTGCAAGTGTGGAGTGGTAGGCAATAGAGAAGTGTTGTAAAATTGGAGTAAATTTTTGTTGTTACCCTAACTTCATTGTTTTCTTTTCCAAAGTAGAATAATTATTTTTGTTAACCTTCAAAAAGAAAAATTCATAGATCTGACACTACAAAAAAGATTGCTATTTGCGACGAAACTTTTTTGACAACTACAAAAAGCCATCGTAAAAACTAGCTTTTTTGACGGCAAATCTCTTCCGTCGACAATTACTCGTCAAATATTAACATATTTGTGACGGCAAAATAAGTCTGTCAAAAATGCCTATTATTTTTGTCGAAAATGTGATTTTTTTCGGAGGGAAGTGTTCCCGCCTTACTTTTTACGACGGCATAAAAATGTTTGTCGCTAGTAAAGTATTATTTACGACGACTGAAAAAAAACCGTCGGAACTATTAACACTTGTGACGGCTTTGGTACGTCGAAAATACAAAACATATATTTTTTATGGTGTTAGTATTTGCGACAAACAATCTTCCATCGTAAATATAAAAGATGGTATTATTTACAACGACAGAAGAAACACCATCGACACTATTAACACTTGTGACAGCCTTTGTGCATTGAAAATACAAAATATATATTTTTTATGGTGTTATTATTTACGACAAACATTATTCTATCGTGTAAAAAAAAAAAAAAAAAAAAAAAAGGTATTAACGACTGACATGAAGCCATTAAAAATGGTAAAATATTTTGGAGGGAAAATTCCCTCCTTACTTTTCACATTTGTGACAACATTTATCCATCGCAATTAATTTTTTTATTTTTCTAATTGAGTTTGTATTTACGACAAACATGCTGACCGTCGTAAATAGTTAATTTACTTTAAAAGAAAGAATGTGTAAGTAATGGAATTGGATCCCTCCCAATAAATAATATTTGCGATAGACCTACACCGTCGACATTGGTAATTTTTTTAAAAGGGGGAAATCATGCCCTTATTTTTCATGTGTTTGATGGTTTTTTCCATCACTATATATTGCATTGTTATTTACGACGGATGTTGTGGTCATCGTTAATAGTTAAAATTTTCATAAGAAAAAAAGGTATTAATGACAGTAAGATAAATTTGTCACAATAAAAGTGATTTCCAACATACATATGCCCGTAAAAAAATGATTATTTACTTTGAATGGTAAATTTTCCTCAATTTTGTCTTACAAACTCTAGAATTTTATCTTAATTTTGAAAATAAAAAAAAAAAATTCTAAAAAGACCCACTAAGTACATGATGGCTATTTTGGTCATTTCAGAAGTAAAACGTAATTTGATCATTTTGAAGCTTTTAGGGGCACTTTCATCACTTTAGATGTTTATGGGTATTTTGGTAATTTCCTATATTTGATGGCGTATTTCAGCCATTTTGAATGGTCGGATTGTGTCAACGGGTTAATCAAAGTTTCCTAGTGGGTGGGTACAACAACATGTATCCATCATGAAACCAGATGGAGATCCAAAATCTGGCCGTTGGATTAGTAGAATGTGGTGAAATATTTGTGTTTGTAAATTACAATGATAATCAGACGATCAGATTGTGAGAACAGAGTAGTCAAATCTTGCGAAACTTCGTCAAAGTCTATTAAACTTGGTCAATTTTGGTCAAAATTCAAAGTTGGTTCTGAGATCACTGGATTTGATCAAATTAGGTTGTTCAATGAGGTTTTAAGTGGGTTTTGGGTATTGATAAGAGTTTTAAGGTTTTCTTGGTTTTCATGTTTTTATTAGTTTCAAGTTTTAAAATGGCAAAGTCAAAAGTCATATGCAAATCCATTTGAGGTCATTTTGTAGGTTTTTGGTTGTATTTTGCAGATCATTTTCTTGATTATTAGTAATACTTATATAGTGTATAACTCTCTTAATTAGTATAGTATTAGATATTTTTAGTGATTGAAGTTTCATTATAGGCGGATACGACACGCATCCATCTTGTGCAATAGTCGAATTTAAAATTTGACCATTGGATTGAAAAAGTATGATAAAATAATGGTTTTGATAAATTTTGAGCTCAATCAAACAGTTGGATTAGGAGAACATGACCAATCAAAATTTTTGGTGTGCTAGTACAACAACACATGTCCATAATGCTCTAGACTCAAACCCAAAGATCGATCTTCCCACCACCACCATGCATTCTCACTCTCAAACCCTAGATTAGGCCTCTCTCTATTAGCACTCACCGCCGCCGCTAGCCGATTGAAGCCCCCAATGATCAATATTTGAATATTAATTTCACTGAGTCTAGTGGTATTGGGACTATCTATTAATTTTGACTAGATTTGACTAATTTAAACTAAACTTTGACCGCACCTTTCTCTAAATCTGACTATTTGATTGTGACCATAATTTATCAAAATTAACTTTTCATTACACTCTTCAGATCCAACGGTTAGATTTCAAATCTAAGTTTGGCGCGTGATAGACATGTGTTGTGTACTTGTATGGTTTTGTTTTCTCAATTGGACCATCCAATTGGTCTCAAATTTCACTAACACGAATATGTCACCGTACTCTTCAATCCCAATGATCAAGATTTGAATATGATTTTCACCAAGTCCAGTGGTCTCGAGACCATCTATTAAGTTTGACCGGATTTGACCAACTTTGACTAAACTTTAACCGCGGCTTTCTCTAAATCCAACTGTTTAATTGTGACCATAATTTACCAGAATTAACTTTTCATTACACTATTCAACTCCAACGGTTAGATTTTAAATCTAAGAATGGTACGTGATGAACATGTGTTGTGTACCTATATGGCTATATATATTCTCTCAATCTGACCATCCAATTGGTCTCAAATTTTACCAACACCAATATGTCATCATACTCTTCAATCCTAATGATCAAGATTTGAATATGAATTTCATCAAGCCCATTGGTATCGGGACCATCTATTAAGTTTGATCGGGTTTGACCAACTTTGACTAAACTTTGACCATGCATTTCTCTAAATCCAACCGTTTAATTGTGACCATAATTTACCAAAATGAACCTTTCATTACACTCTTCAAATCCAACGGTTAGATTCCAAATCCAAGTATGGCATGTGATGGACATGTATTGTGTATCTATATGGCTATATATATTCTCTCAATCTGACCATCTAATTGGTCTCAAATTTCACCAACATCAATATGTCACCATACACTTCAATCCTAATGATCAAGATTTGAATATGAATTTCACCAAATCCAGTGGTACCGAGACCATCTATTAAGTTTGATTGGGTTTGACCAACTTTGACTAAACTTTGACCACGCATTTCTTTAAATCCAATCATTTGATTGTGACCATAACTTATTAAAATTAACCTTTCATTATACTCTTCAAATCTAATGGTTAGATTTCAAATCTAAATATGGTGCATGATGGACATATGCTGTGTATTTGTATGGTTATGTTTACTCAATCTGACTATCCAATTGGTCTCAAATTTCATCAACACCAGTATGTTATCATACTCTTCAATACTATTGATCAAGATTTGAATATGAATTTCACCAAGTCAAGTGGTCTCGGGACCATCTATTAAGTTTGATCGAGTTTGACCAACTTTGACTAAACTTTGACCTCGCCTTTCTCTAAATCCAACCGTTTAATTGTGACTATAATTTATCAGAATTAACCTTTCATTACACTCTTCAAATCCAACGGTTAGATTTCAAATTTAAGTATGGTGCGTGATGGACATGTGCTGTGTACTTGTATAGTTATGTTCTAAGTATGGTGCGTGATGGACATGTGCTGTGTACTTGTATAGTTATGTTCTCTCAATCTGACCATTCAATTAGTCATATTATTTTTTTTAAAAAAAGTAAACGTAGTTAGTCACATATTAAAATTTATACATAAATTTAATAATAGCTATGATTTTAAAAAAAATTTATAAGATAGAACGTGTAATAATTTTTGTTGTGTGGTATTTTTTTTTTTTTTTTTTTTGAGAAAGTTGTGTAGTGATTTTTATTGAGTATATGTGATTATTATTTTTTATTTTTTAATTTTATTTCATAGCTCATTAATATTATATTCTTAATATTTTGAACTCATTAACTCACTTA
Organism: Quercus robur; assembly: GCF_932294415.1. Lineage (NCBI taxonomy): Eukaryota > Viridiplantae > Streptophyta > Magnoliopsida > Fagales > Fagaceae > Quercus > Quercus robur. The sequence goes on from NC_065543.1 coordinate 45,009,761, forward strand.
AATATATAGATGTATTTGATTCATGTACAATTACAAAATGCACGACAAAATGGTAATTGCTAGTCAAAAATGGTAATTAATTATAATTGTCTTCTTTTATTTTTATTTTTTCCTCAAAATAAATCTGTCTTCCTTTATTTTTCCCACCCAAAATTTCCCAAAAATTTGTTTCCCTCCTAACGTGTTTCACTTAGCTCCCCCCACCCCTTCCCGCGCCGTAAAAAACCAAAATCTGACCTTTTACTTAGGTTTTTTTCCCCTAAAATTTGCTTTCCTCTCTCTAAGCTGTCACTCTTCTTCTCTTTTTCTCTCCATCCTCATTGGCCAACACGGCGGTGTAGTCACCGGGGCTCAAGACTTATTTCAAAACCCCAGAAGGACGTTATAAGCTACATTACGAGAAGACTCACCCTTCAGGTCTCCTTCATTATGCTCATGGCAAAACCATCACTCAGGTTCATTCTTCCAAACATTTCTGAAATTTCTATTTTTTACTTCTTCAAACCAATTTTTCTGTTTTGGGAGTTTTCTTGAATACCCATTTCGTGAAAATGGATGTTCTGTGAGTTTAAGGTTTTTTTTTTTCTTTCTTGTTGATAATGATTTCTAGGGTTTTAATTAATGATCAATACCTGTTTGTTAGAATTACCGTTTGAATATGGGTTTTGATTTATTTTGATTAATAGTTTTCCATGATTATATTTGGTTAATGTTGATATATTTGGATATAATTTTGATACCCAATTTTCAAAATTAAGGTTTTTAGGACTATTTTATTTCAAATTTATTAACGTGTATTTCTGGAAGGTGTTTGGTTGATTCTCACGTTCTGGGATTTTCTAAAAAGTCCATGGGTCATTGGGGTCTTCGATTAAGATTAATATATAGTAGTAATAATAGGATTGGGTCATTGGGGTCTTTGAGTTCTAGTAATTCAATGGGTAATTCAAACTTCGATGGTAAAGGTTCTTATTTGGTCTTCAATGTTGGAGATGCTATCTTTATAAGCGATATGAATTCTCAAGACAAGGTAGTTTGGTATTTTAGTTAGTTGAGTGGTCAAACAATGAAATTTGAAATTTATGTTAGTTAGTTCAGTCTTTTTTTTTTTTGTTACAATTTCTTGGCAACCAAATGGTGTTGAATTCTATCAGGAAATTTGTTCAAATATTGCTTGGTTGCTGAGAAAATTGCACACAAGTGACAGGAAAGTGAAATTTGAAGTCTTACACTATTGCTATGAACATAGAGCCTTATTCATCACTTGTATTTTACATTCCAGTTGCTGCAATAGAGAATGGTGTGTTTACTTCTCTAGAGATGGCAAAGTCATTTGATTTCACTTCGGAGGAGCGAATATACAATTGGTATTTTATTTTGTGATAGAACTATTGCTAATATATGCGCTTAAATTGATTTTTATTTTATTTTATTCTGTAGCTATTAACTTCCAAGTGAATAGGTGATTCATTTTGCTTATTCTCTTTATTTCTCTTCTGATGTATATATTTTAAATTGTTATATTTGTTTCTTCACTTTGGGTGATGAATAGATATTTTGTTTATGTTAAGTTAAAATCTTACTACAATGGTCAGTATGACATATTTCATAATGACTACAACTTTGTTTTATTATTGTTATTAGTTAAGCTACTACTGGAAACCAATTGCATTCTATATTACCATAGTTCCATTTGGTTTCATGTTTGGTAATACTGTGTGTGGAGCCTGATATATTCCATAATGGCGATATAATTTTCATAAGCCTGTTATATATGGATGTATGCATTCACACAGCACAACCTATTTTGTTCCTGGAGAAACTCAAAATTGATCTAGAAGCCTGTGAATCTAACATGGCTATAACACTCCATAACAGTAGTATACATAAGATGGATACTATAGCTATTAATCTAGTGCTGTCTAATAGCTTTATAGTTGATGGGTATATATCATTTGTGTATTTTTCTCTCTCACCCCTTATAAATGCATAGGTGCTTTTTTATGGGAAAGGCCTCCTGTTTATTGCATATCCTTTCATCATATCCTTTCTCTTTCTGCCTATTTTTTATGTTTAAAATTTTAAATAATTTTAAAATTACTTAAAGTTGGGTTCTCTTATAAACATAAAGTCTATTGTTTGTTATGTATTTATTTATTTATTGGAAAGTTCATGAATTGGCCACACACAAATATTGGTTGTTTGTGGATTGGCCATATGGTTTCCTCGAGATACTTTCACCAACTTGCCTTGTAGTTAATAAAATGAGTGGCGGGCACAAAGGGTGTTATCCTGAGAAATATTTTTATTTTAATATTATTAAAAATTTTAAAAACATAAAGAGTTGCTTTTTGTTTTTTACTAAGGGTCCGTTTGGATACAGTTTATTGTTGCTGAAACTGAAAATTGTTGCTGAAAACACTGTAGCAAAATAATTTTTAAATGTGTAAATAGTACCGTGGGACCCATTTTTAATATTTTTTTATATGTGAACAGTAAAAGCACAGTACGTGAACAGTACATTTACTGTTCATAATAGTGAAATTTGTCTCCCAAAGTCAACAAAAGCGGGCCAAAAAAAAAAAAAAAAAAAAAAAAAAAAAGAGAAAACGCGAACTGGGAAAACGCAGACGCAGCGAACGCGGAGCCCAAACGCTCACTAAAAGTGCTTTTATATTGTAATTTGGGTTTGGACATATGTACATTAAAAGTTCTTCTGATTTTTCAATTGATTCACTATATGTATTCTTTGATGTTGATAATTCCATTGTTATTCATTGTAGGGATTGTTGTTGATGTTAAATTAATACGTTTTAATATCTTTATTATGTATTGTAAATATAATTTGCATAGTAATAATTTTTTTTTGTATACTTATTCAGTTTAATCAAAATATTACAGACCAATGTTGGAGAAGGAAATCAAAATGTGGACGAAGACACAAAAGATGACTCTGAGGAGGAAGATGACTTAGATGGCTCTCAAAAGGAGAATACTAACTCAAATGATGATTGATCTTCCAATATTTATGTTTTCAAGTTTGGTGAAGGATATTATAGCTTTCATGTAGATGTTTTAATTAATATTTTTTATTCTATTTTATAGACATTTTAATATTTTTTTTATTGCATTATGCACTTTCTAGATTTGGACAATTATGGATTTGTGCTTGTTATTTGAATTGAAAAACTTTTGGGAGATTTATGTTTCCTCGCAATTAAAATATTAGAAATGATCTCTTTTATTATTGACAGAATTATTTTGTTGCAAATAATGTGTTACTGACGTGGTGAATAGGTTTCAATAATGGTCAAAGTTCATTGAAAAAGGTAAATGGTCACATTGATAATGTATTGTTGACGAAAAACCCATTATTTTACGATGGCTTTTAGTCGTTGAAAAACTACATTAACGACAACTATAGTTCATCACAAAAGTTATTTTCGACGACAAACCAAGTACTTATGACAGTTTTTATTCATCAAAACAAGGGCATTAACAACGACTTTAGTTTGTTGTAGAAAGTATTTGGTCATTTGACTTTCTTGTATGAAGTTACATTGTCGACGACAAACCAAGTAATTACGACGGCTTTTATTCGTCAAAAAAAGGTATTAACAACGGCCTTAGTTTGTCGTAGAAAGTATTTGGTCGTTTGACTTCCTCGTATGAAGTTACATTGTCGACGACAAACCAAGTAATTACAACGGCTTTTATTTGTCAAAAAAAGGTATTAACGACGGCCTAAGTTCAACGTAGAAAGTATTTGGTCATACGACTTCCTCATATAAAGTTGTATTGTCGATGACAAATGAAATAACTACGACGGTACTTTGTCGTCGAAACTATGCATTAACGACGGCCGAAGGTCGTCACAAAAGGTATTTGGTCGTCCAACTTCCTCGTATGAAGTTGAATCTATAACGGCAATTATCAAGTACTTACGACGGAGTTGTGCTGTCGAAAATGAGTGTTAGCAACGGTCTCGTCGGTAATATAGTATTACCGACAAGGCTTTTTCCGACGGCCGTCGACGGCCTTTTACCGTCGGCAATACTAATTTGCGACAGCTTTTTGTGTTGTTTCGACGAACTTTGGCCATCGCTAATAGCAATCTTTTTTGTAGTGTGACATGTTTGAGTTTGACTCTTCTAACATTTAACTAGTCCCCAAGAATGATGAGATTAGTGAACTCCGAATTACAATTCATGTAATCAAAAAAACAATAGGCCTTATTTTAAAGATAAAAAACTGTCTTTACAAATCTCAAAAAGGAAATAGGAGATAAAAATTAGAACTAAAAGAAAATCATTCAAAAGGAGGTAATCAATTAAGATCATGCTATAAATTGCGCACCACCCCCCACCCCCCCTAAAAAAAAAAAAAAAAAAAAGGTAATCCTTGATCTCTTGGCAATGCATGTTCTGAGAATTTTTTGTGTTTAATGTACATCTAAGTTATAACTATTCTCTCAACAACAACAACAAAAAGTTCTAACTAAAGGCCTATAATTTTTTTTAATTAAAAAAAATCTAACTAAAGAATGTTATGTTTAGCTGGATGGAAAATGAAAAAAAAAAGGACAGGAGATAAGAGAACGCGGAGGAAACAGCAATTGTTTTGTGGTAAGAAAAGAGAGAACAACCATTTTTTTCACAAGCATAGCTAATTCAGTTTTGTGGGGAAGAAACATATCCACTATCCTTCTTTTTTAAGTGAGGCAGTTTTGTGAGAATCTAGCTACATGTTTGGATCACTTTTATAAAATTTGTTTTGAGTCAAACACTTTGTTAAATTTAAACAAACATTTGGTAATTAATTAATCAAAACAGTTTTTATATGCGAGCGGCACCATTTATACAAAATTAACAATGCAAAATTCGGACCAAAAGAGAAGCTAATTGACAATGCAAAATTATAGGTCATATAAATCTTCCAACCCACTTTTTTCTGTTTTACTTTATATTCAACCGATTATTACTTATCATGTGGTTGATTTTTTTTTTTTTTTTTTCCATTTTAAACTTTAATTATCTTATATAAGAAAAAAATTAAATAAATACACAGTAAGTTGTGATTGGTGAAATACAAATTTTGAGATAAAAAATTTATATTTGAATGATCTCGCTGGTTCAACGCATTCCCCGCTCGATAACCTTTCCCCTTCCAAACCTCAAAAACCAACCTTCCATACAAAAACAAAGCCATGCAAAAATAGCATGCACAAGAAAAACACAAACAGAAACAAAAAAATTCCTCTCTTTTTCTCTCATTAATATAGCAATATAACAAACCTCCCCCCCTAAAACCTCTCTCATCCACAATACTCTTTACCTTTTTCCCAACTCTCCTTTTCCCCCAAACCCATAGATCTGCTTTCTCTTTCCTCCCAATTCCCTCCTGTGGAGGTTGCTTCATAGAGGAAAAACCTAGAGGAAGTAGGTCTCAACTCTCAATCCCTACCACCCTTCCTCTCATTCTTTCATTCATTCATTCTTTCTTTCTTTCACCATGGCTTTCCCTTTCCCATTCCCTTTCCCTTTACTTTTCCTTCTCTTCCTTTCCATTCCCTTCTCAGAATCCAAGCTCTCCGTCGACTACTACACAAAAACATGCCCTGATTTTGACTCCATCATGCGTGAAACTGTCACCAGCAAACAGATCAATAGCCCTACAACCGCCGCAGGCACTTTACGTCTTTTTTTCCATGACTGCATGGTTGATGGCTGCGATGCCTCGGTCCTCATCTCCACAAACCCCTTCAACAAAGCCGAGCGTGACGCTGATATCAACCTCTCTCTCCCCGGCGACGCCTTTGATCTGGTTGTTCGTGCCAAGACCGCCCTCGAGCTCTCTTGCCCCGGCATTGTTTCCTGCGCTGATATCTTGGCTCAGGCTACGCGTGATCTTATCACCATGGTGGGTGGCCCTTTCTACAAAATACGTTTGGGACGTAAAGATGGCTTTGAATCAAAAGCTGAACTTGTTAACGGACAAGTTCCGCAACCAAACATGTCCGTGAACCAATTGATCAAAGTTTTCGCTGCTAAAGGGTTTAGCGCACAAGAAATGGTTGCGCTAACAGGTGCACATACCATTGGATTTTCTCATTGCAAGGAATTCAGTCACAGAATCTACAATTACAGCAACACCTCCCCATCTGACCCGGAAATGTATCCTAAGTACGCTGAGGCATTGAGAAAAACTTGTTCAAACTACCTTAAAGACCCTGGAATGTCTGCTTTCAATGATATAATGACACCAAGCAAGTTTGATAACATGTACTATCAGAATCTTCAGAGGGGATTGGGGCTCTTGGCCACCGATCATGCACTCAGTAAGCACCCTAGAACCAAGCCATTCGTAGACTTGTACGCTTCAAACCAGACTAAGTTCTTCGAGGATTTTTCACACGCAATGGAAAAGCTTAGTGTTTTTGGTATCAAGACTGGCCGGAAAGGAGAGGTGAGGCACAAGTGTGACGCTTTCAACACTCTCAAGGCATAGAAATATTTGTGATTGTTTTGATTTGTATCCAGAAGAAACAGGGTTTTAAAAAAAAACAAAGGTTCTAAATTCCCTTTAACTTCATATTTTGTTTTGCTTTTTATAAGAACCATGATAGTGATTATATTTATATGGTGATCTGATTGATGTTCTTCATGATGACATGTTCACGACAATATAATATTTGAGAATAGAAGCTTGTACTATTTTTTTAAATATAAATGTTATGTGGTTTAAGATTAATGAATGATGAAAGAAGGGAAACGATTTTCCTCTTCATCTGCAAATTAAGTGTGTTAATTGTTTGAGGTTGTAATTTTCATAGGTGAGTAAAAATAAAATTCTTAGTTTCTCAATTGAGATTCTTTCCCCCCTTTTTCCAAGTTTGTTTTCTGTTGGCTTTTGGAAGATGGATGAGTGGAATTCAATGGGGATGCAGCACATGTTTTAAACATGCCAAGAACTTCTCGAGGTTGAAAGTTTTTCAAACATTATTGATTCATTAGTTTGCAGAATAAGTATAAAATATCTAAACTCAGATTATAACGTATGAACAAGAGAACAAAACATGACTTTGAATTTTCCGAAGGATAATTATTAGCTTACATGAATAGTAGAACGTAAAGTGTACATTGTAGGCAAAAAGATTCTTCCAAATTGTCAAATATTTGCCACTTTGGAAGAATGTGTACCATCCTTTTGCCTATCATGTAGGCTTTACATTCTCGTATTAATGTAAACTAATAATTTTCCTTTTCCGAATTGTCTAACGCTACAATTTTTAAGAATCAAATGATGGTGAGAGAAGTTTCTCAAAAAAAAAAAAAAAAAGGAAAAAAAATGATGGCGAGAGATCCTCTTGTCAGTGGAGTTATAGGAGGAGGCAGGTGATCGTTGATTGTGGGGATCAGTTGATGATGTTGGATCTTACCATCAACGCCACTAAAGAGCACAACCTCTATGAAGACGAACTTTGAATACTTCTTGACTCAATTCGTTTAATGTTATCAGTGTTTATGCAGTGCTGTTGCCATCCACTCACGTGGCTAATTTTATTTAAAAGCGTTTTGTTTTTTATGCTGACTAATCCCAACTTAAAACAATGTTGTTTAACAAAATCACGGCAAGTTATTATCAGATTTGGACAAAATGACTGGATTAACTCAATTTGACAAAAGGATTGAATTGACATAAATTAGACCTTAGATTTTAATTTGACAACTAAAGAAAAAGTCAGTTGACTGAATGGATTCCATGAATTTATACAACATTTGAAAAAAATGTGGCAATCAAAGTTTCACTCTCAATTCAATGTAAATTGTCATGCACATTTGTATGCGGCCAAAAACACAATTGGCTCTTTTCAATAATTTTCAAGGAGAATTTGAACAAAAATGAAAGAACAGATCATCTGCGTATCAACTAGCAACACAAGGAAGTAGTAAACAAGCAGAAAGATCCAAAATATGCATTGCAAATAGCATCCACTTTTTAAGTAGTTGAATTGCTTATGTGAATTGCTTTCTCCGCTTAAGGTAAACTACAGACATAGAACATAATCAATAGAACTGTAAATAATTTAATCTTAAATCTAATACACAATTGCTGGTTTTTCATTGTCCAAATTGATCCAATAGCAAGCAATTAATGGATTGGCATCCTGATCATATCATAGACTCGGCGAACTGTGGTAGAATCATCCATTCATGTTACATAGGGGTACAAGGTCACAAGTCATATACTCTAAATAAGGCTGAATCTAGCATCATTGATTTATTTCAAATGGGAGATTGCTTGAAAAAAGATACATTATGATCAACTATTGTTATAATGCAGTCTCAGACTGCCTACCTAGAGACTTTCCATAATACTTCACCCATCTTTTTCACTTTGAGAATCATAAAAATCAAAAGGGGAGAAGGATAAGCACTGTTTAGATTTCCCAAACTGTATAGCATGCGCTTCTGGAGGAGCTGCATTGGGCAAGCCTAATCGAATACACAGACTCTGACAGCTTTTCTTTGAAACATAGGATGGCAAAGGTTTGATGACTGCTGGTTGTTCAAATCGGCCATGAGAAGCCTGAGCTATCGGCTTGAAGACACAAGATGCACCACTGTATAAGTTTTGATCTTGATCCAAGGAATTCAAGCCAATCTGAGACTCCTTGTGGTGTGTTATATCAGGTGCACAAGAAGAAAAGTCAATGAAACATGGGGAAGAATGACCGGGAAGGAAACCACTGTGACTTTGGAGAGGTTGAAGGTAAGCATTGAAGCTAGCCCCCTCTCCCTGAAGCTGCATTAGTTTCTTCTTTAGCCTCTCGTTCTTATGGGCATTTTGGTGGCCTCCAAATGCCTGCGAGCTTGAAAACTCCTTAAGACAAAACACACATACATACCTCTTCTGTGCTGGTTCACATATTGAACTTTTCTCTTCAAAAGATTTCTCCATCCCCAACAATTCTTTGTCAGAGGACCTAACACTTCCCTGCCTTTCAAATTTTTTCATATATTTCTCACCCTGGGCATAAGGATCCACATCAAAGCCAAATAATTTGAGCCTTTTCGCCTCCATGTGGATATCAGAAAAGAAGTCATCATTCTTGCTCCTTCTACGCAAGAGTAAGTTAGAGGCCCCAAAGTTTGTTTGCAACATATTGTTTTCCATTCTCTCTAAAACTAACAATTTAGCATACCCCTCTAGGCCTTGAATCTTTACCTTATATAGAAAACTTCTTTGGGTTCACCAATATTTTACACCCAAATAGTATTATTCCATGTTAAGAACAGGATAAATGTGTTGAAAGAGTCAATCAAAGAAAATGAGTAACAAGAACAGAAGTAGGTAGCTGGCATCCATCAGAGGATTAGGACAACATTTTAACAAAGACATGCATCAAATTTTCCATATCAAAGAGAGATTATCTTACTTTAAATGGTATATAGGCAGCTAGGCATTTTTTACATGCAAATTTGCTGAGGCATTATTAAAAGGGATTAGCCTAAATTATTTTATTTAACACCAAAGGTCAAAAAGAAGTGGCATGCCTGCTAGAGGGAAAGCTCTGACTTCTATACTTATCTGTACCGTACTTTCAGCATGTCTAAGACTCTGAGCTTATTAATGATCACTCCTTTCATTTGTCCACATGCATGCTTATGCTAAATTCAGTAATACTGCAGCAACTTGCCTCTTCCATAATCATTTTCATAACAGTTCCTCTGCCCTCATACAACGAATGAAAACTTGGTAAACCAAAGAATTTGGAGGCGGAGTTACTGCATAAACATGGGATGATGGAAGTGGATAATGATGTAAGCAAAACTACTAAGGTCAAAAGAAGATCTTGGCATATATGTAAACAATGCAGGAGCAATATTATATGCCCAAAAACATGGACTTAAATAAACCCACTCATTTAGCATTTTTAATGGAGGGGATATCAAAACTGTTGCAATCGAAAATTATTTTAAATTGAGCCAACAGGAACCATCAAGACTTTTGACATCTTAAAAACAATTGAAATGTGTACTTACTCAATGACTTGCAAATTGCACTCTCTCATTCCTTATCAACTCACACCCACCACCCCCCCAACCCTCCCCCACCAAAAAAAAAAAAAAATCCATTTTGTTTTTTCTTTTAGTCCAATTTCAACTTGATTTCTTAAGTTATTGAAGAAATTCAAGTAGACCCCTTAGAAACAGTTTAATAAACTCAATTTGAAATCAAACAAGGATATACTATAAAACACACAGTGAAGAAGGGTGCAGTAATGTATTGGATGTATCACTACATTTTATGTCATATATCTTAAAGCGAACCCAATTCATCACTTCACAAAGCTTCCTTGAGATCAAACAAGGCACTCACCCCCTTGCCCAGGGTTCCTTCTTCAAAACAAAAGGAAAAGCATAATAGGATCAAGCAAGGCTTTCAACCTTAAATTGAATTTATTAACTTGATTTCATACAAAGAGTTCTTGCAGTAATTTAACAGAGGACAAGAGATTTCATGGGGTTCCTTTCTTTGCTGCTTACCCACTTTCTTGGTGCATTTACGGCAGAGCTTACCATGGGTATACAGAAGACAGTTAAGATCAAACTTAAGTTCATTTGGGATACGTTGATTAAGATGAAGATATGTCTTGTTCCTGTCAGCCAGAGCTGGTACCCAACCAATGGCCTTTGCAATCTCAAACACCTGCACAAACATGTGAGTATGAGGAGAATCACACAGTGCCAAAGAAGTGAGAGAAATATAGTACTCACATGTGTGTCCACTGGAAAATCGTCTAGCTGAAGATTGAACATCAAAACACAAGCCACCTATCATCCATTTTGCAATCATTAAATTCTGATGCAATTGAGGAAAAATAGATACATGGTGTGGTGCTGTGTATGTGTGGATAAAGGATAGTAACATATAGGAAGGAAAAAAATGTAAAAACCTTCTGGACCATTTCAACTACCAGTAGATGTGCACATTCTGTGTTGATCAATATGAACAACAAAGACAACAAAATTGGAGCTGAATTGGCAATTATATAAATATAATTGAAAAAGGCATTCATACATTCCTATTTTAAATAGACAAAAGGCCACCAATGCTCTTGATACTATGAAGGTTTCAACAGATGCAAGGATGAAGCATACAAAAGTAACACAAAGAATCACAAAAAAGATGATCACCGTTTTGGGGCCAATTCCTTTGAATTGAGATAGCTCAGCCTTAATTTCATCAACTGACAAATCTCGCAAGTACTCCAAGCACAATTTGCCTTTTTTCTCAAGCAAACAACTCAATATATTCTTAATGCAAGAAGCCTTAGTTGGGGCTAAACCTCCACATCTTATGGCATTCTCTAAACATTTTGATTCAGCAGCAAGGACCTTAGACAAAACACAAGAATCTTTCAAAAACGGAGCAAAAGTAGCCCCAATAAGCAATAAACACCCATATCCACCTCAGGATTCATTAATAACCATCAGGTCAAAGAAAATCATGCAGCAAATTACAAATAGTCAGAAACAATAAACCATATTGTCCATTTACAACAACTATTAAAACCAATACAAAAATAACTTATTCAAGAGGACACATTTAGGTTGAGAAACTAATTGAAACGCCCACATTATCAAAATTGTTCTATAAAACACAACCCCATGAAAAATCTAGGTCCAAAAAAGTACTAACTTTTTATGATTTATTAAGAGTTAAGACCCATCAAACTATAACTAGACTTATCAATCAAAATAAACAAAACCCATCTCAATGCAAGTCCAAAAACACACAATTCCACCTCAAAATTCAAAATTCATCAATACCCATTGCCCACCAAACCAAAACAAGTTGAAAAAATAAAAACAACAAAAAACATACGTAATTTTATGTTTCATTAAGACCCATCAAACCAAAACTAGACCATCAATCAAAATAAACAAATCCCACCTCAATGCAAGTCCAAAAACACACAATTCCACCTCAAAATTCAAAATTCATCAATACCCATTGCCCAACAAACCAAAACAAGACTCGAACAAGAACAAACATACATACTTCTTCCCAGGTGGGAAAAGCAGACTTGAGAGAATCAAAAGCCCTCAGAGAATTAACTTCCGTAGTGTTCTGGGAGAGCACGGTTTTAACCAAACCGTCCAAAACAGTCTCCTTGGCATCCCCATCATCGAATTGGATTTGGTTCTCGTCTCTGCGGTACTTGGCGAACTCTTTGGGGAAGCCATGGAGGGCCAAGAGGTCGTCTCGTACGGCTATGCATTCTTCTCGGGTGGGTCGAGTGTGGGTCGGATATGGGTCCTTGGTGAGTTTGGTTCCAGAGTCAGACTCAGACTGAGGCTTGTGATCAAGCTCAAGCTGCTTTCTTTTGCGGGATTTCTGCATTTTCTGAATGCTTTTTGTGTTTTTGGTTCAATTCAATGCTTAAGCTGAGCTTATTAGTTTGAAGCTACTTCACTTAAGATGGACTTTCCTTTTGGACATGGGCTTTTAGTGGGCTAATAAACATTGGACAGTTTTTAAACAATAGGATTTCTCTTTAAACCCTATACTTTAGGGGTGGTCCATAGCATCAAATTGAAATAACACCACCGTTGTGCACCTTTGATGTGGTTGTCACTCTATAAATATAAATATTTATGAGGTGTGGGGGGTAAAGATCAGAGTTTAAGTCCTTAAAAATAAACTTCATACACATATACACTTAGATTAAATTAGAGTAATATTTTTATCTTATATAAAATTAAAAAAAGAAAAAAAAGAAATAACACCCTCAATTTTCATGGTTTAATTTGGACCATCCCTAAAGTACAGGGTAAAAAGGTGAAATTTCTCCAAATCTTTTTTTGTATAAGATAATGTTGTTTTATATTTTTTTAGACACAATCTAAAAAATAATTTTGTTAGCTTTTGGTTTAATTGAAAATTCCACCAATAATGACAATTGTGAGAAGAAAAGGAGTGAGGGATGGGGCAGCAACGTCAAATGATCAACGACGGTAGCAATAACGAACAGATGGTGGCCAATAGTGATTGGTGACAATGTTCAATAATTTTTTACCAAAAAAAAGACAATGTTCAATAACCAATAACAGCCATCAATCAATGGCCAACATGTGATTGACAACGACTGAGCTAATAATAATGACGGTGAGAGTTGTGGACGAATTCCAAACGTTTTTCAAAAAATGTTATATGCCTTGTAAGTCGTCATTTTAGTGTATTTATTGATGACAAAAAATGTTTTCCGTTGATTAACAATTTCAATTATATCTAACATTAAGTATTTTTTTGAAAAACATTTTACGCTAATATAAACGGTACCTTTTATTTATTTATTTTTAACGGGTTTGAATATAAGAGAATGAAGAAGAAAGATTTGAGTTAATAATATATGCCTATTGCTAACCTCCCTATTATAAAAGGCTTAAAGGGATTGTGAGGAAGAAATTGGTGGTGAGGGTTGTGGTGACGATGTCGAATGATCGATGATGGTGACAACAACGGATGGGTGGTAACCGGCAGTGGTTGGTGACCATGTTCAACAACTAAAAACAAGTAAACAAGTAAACAACCAATGGCCAGAATGTAGCGGACAACGATGGTCAAGTTGACAACGATTGGATAGGGGGCAATGACCATCAATGATATGGAAGTAAGTGGTAGTAAATAGTAATAGCATATTGAAACTTGAAAGGGGTAAAGGGCTGTGAGATAAAGTCCAAGATATTTTTTTGGAAAAAATTTTATGCTTATGATATGGAAGGAAGTAGAGGTGATGGAAAAATGTGTTGAAACTTGAAAGGGGATAAGAATTGTAGGATGAAGTTCAAGCTTTTCCCGAAAAATGTTATATACCTTTTAAAACATGATTTTAGTGCATCTATTGACAAACAAAAAAAAAAAAAAGTTTTTCGTTGATTGACATTTTTAGTTGTACCAAATATTAAGTATTTTTTTGAAAACATTTCACACAAAAATAAATAGAACTTTTTATTTATTTTTTTGGGAAAATTTATCAGATGTCTTAAAGATATTGGTTTGGAAAATATTTTTAAAATATTTTTATGAAAATAATAATAATAAAAAAAGCAATAGATTTTTTGGACAATTTTTAAATATTTTTCATAAAAGTGATATTAACATTTTATTTAAATGATATATTAACAAATATCCTAAAAGCACCTGTAGAGACGCATTTTGGACCCTAGACCCAAAGCATGATTGGATCCAAGCCCAATAAGCTCAATACAATGAATTTGTAGAGTGTGTTGGAAAATTAAGCTCTAATGAATGAGATAACAATCAGAATGGAATTTAAAAGATAATCAAACAGAAATGGATTGGAGTAATCTAAGTAAATTTGTCATCAGCACAATCCGAGGAGGTCTGTTCTAGTATATATTGATTGAAAATGGTTATAGATATGGTTCAAGTTGCTATAATGCTTTCTCTTACAAATTTCCGATCCTCTCTCCATGGAGGGTCTCTCATGTTATATAATTCCCTTTGAATGATCTTGGTCCTATATTTGTTGATCATCTAAACCACTACTTGAGTGCTTGTCCCATCGGACACCCCATCAGGCCTTCTATGAGTTGGGGTAGTCAAGGCAGCACTGTTCAATGGTCTTCTCCACATTGAAGCAGCCAAAAAGTTAGTTACAAAGCATTTAATGCGGTGGCAGCAGTCTTTCCTTAGATATTTCCGGGCTCCCATCTCTCTTGTACGTTCATAATGTACGTCCCTATCAGTGGAACTTCCTAGAAGGTTACTTTGAACGATAGGATATACACTTAGTCTGTGCTTCGCTGATCCGAGGAGTTACTCCTCCTCAGACAACCTCCCCCAATCCTTCTATTTGCCACATACTCATGAGACTCTAAACTTAACACCCTCATTAATGTTTATTCGTCCTCGGACTAACCAACGTCCTCGGCCAAAACCCAAGACCCAATATATAATTTTGGGCACTTATCCCTACAACAGCCATTCCTTATTTTTATAACTAAATTTTATTATAAGAGAAGAAAGAAAAGAAGATTTTAGTTAATTAAGGCCCATTTGGTTTAGAGGTGTCTCAATTTTCATAACTCAAACTCAAAACTCATAACTCATAACTTAAACTCCACTATCATTCAAAAAATCCAACACTTTTGTTTGGTCACAAAACTCAGTCATGTATCTCAGTTTTTAACTTCACTTTTTGCCAAAAAAATGGACCCACCCATTGACACTACATAGAAGAATATGGTTGCTACTCGTGTTCCTTTTTTTTTTTTTTCCTGCTCTTCAAACCCAGCTCCACCACCACCAATGGCAAACCCAAAAATCCACAACCACAACCACCACCACCAACAGCCCTCAACCAAATGTTTTTTATTTAAAAAAAAAAAAAAAAAAAAGAAAAAAAAAAAAAAAGAAAGAAGAAGAAGGAGATCTCTAGGTCCAATTCGTCAACGAAGCTTGATCTCTGGTCTTGGCTTAGTCCGATTTGTCGGCGAATCTTCCAATCTCTGTGAAGCATCAGGTCTCATGATCTGGCATGGGCTTAATCCGATTCGCCGACAAAGCTTGATCTTTGGGTTGGAGAGAGACATTACTTGATGGGACAAAATCAAAACCCAACACTGGCGATCATGGTCTTGGTGTTTCGAGGCTCTCGCTTTGGTGGTGGCGGTGGAACTAGGCTGAACCAGAGAAAGGAAGAAAGAAAGAACTAGACAAAGAACCAAAGAAAGGAAGAAAGAAAGAAAAAAAGAAAAAACAAAGAGAGAGAGAAGCGGTAGAAAGAAAGAAAAAGAAAAAAGTGGGAGAAGAAAGAGAGAGGATAAAGTAAGAGAGAGGTAACGCCATCAACACATATTGACCCCATAGAGATAAAAAATTTACAATCCTGCCACTGAGTTATGTATCTCAGAAACCAAAAACACCAATTTGGTATTTTCGGTTTTCATCACTCTCACTCAAAATTTTTGAGTTTGAGTGATGAAAACAAGATTAGGAAATCAAGCCAAACAAAAAAAATTGTGTGGGTCTAACGTTTTTTGATAACTCAGTTATGAGTTTTGGATCATATTACTCAAAACACCACTAAACCAAACAAGCCCTTAATATCTGTTGCTTTCATGAGGCATGGTATCTCATTCATTATGTCACACTAAATTAATCATTTATTCATTTAATTTGAAAACCCACAATTTATTGCAAAAACATTTTAGTGCACTTGAGTTACAAATATATACTTCTAGAATTTCATTAAGACAGACAAACTCTCATTGTCTCACACTTATGTTGACGTTTAACACGGCCTTATTTTGATGAGCATTTGACACGGCCTTAAGTTGGAAAAAACAATCGTGCACCTATTCGTAGACTTTCCTATTAGCAAAGTCAAATTGACATTCGACAGTAAAATTACCATAATTCAAAGTCTCAAAACACATTCATTAACCTGTCTGTTTTACTCAAAAAAAGAAAAAGAAACATGCAGATTTAAAAGAAGAGTCTACGCGAACCGGAGTTCAAGTCTCAGAGCCAGAAAAGAGATACTTTTTCGTCACGTCTAAATAAGACTAGTAAAAAAATAAAGAGTCTATTAATCATTTGTTTACTAGTCTCATTTAGACACGTGATAAACCATCTTTGAGTCGCTGTTTAGAATTTCAAAGTTCAAAGAACCAAAGCAACAACAATCACATTCCTTAACAAACCTAGTCCTGGCTCAGGACTCACGAAGGACCTAAATGGCTAAATCATTTATAAAAGTCCTTGGCTTAAGAATGGTAAAACAATCGAGAAGCCCAACTTTTGGCAAATAGAATCAAAAGCCGAAAAAGCAGTATGAACAGAACATCCCTCCACTGAGAACACAAAGTTCCAACATCGAAAAAAGAAATCCACCATATCCATAACCAACAAAATCCTAAAACAATAAAGCAAAATCAAGCAAAGCATTAAACTACCTTGATTTGGACCAAGCCATGCTCAAAAAGAAGTCAAACCCAACATTTCTTTCTCACTAAGATTCTCAGAACATACAAGACACAACATATAAACAAGCATTTGTAGCTCAAATTAGGCAATTAAACAAACCAACCCCTTTACTATACAATCATGAACTCAAAAGAAAAAACAACATAATAATCTCAAACTTTTATGCACAATTGTGTACTTTTCCAGAGCTCTTGCCTATTCATTTCTAGTTGTATAATTTGCATTGCCACAACCCCAATAAACAAAAGACCTTTCATGATTCCAACTTTAAAGTGTGAAAAGCAAAAGCAAACATATCCTCACAAACACATTCCACCCAAAAAAAAAAAAAAAATTTCCTTATCAGAAAGAAAAGGCCAAGGAAAAACACCAAACGTATATATTTCTAGATCACATTCCCTACGAAAATTTTATTATGTACACATTCACAAGGAGAATTACAAATTAACATTGACAAAATATCACAAAAAAAACCCATATATCCCACATTACCATTTTCCCTAGTTCCTAGAAATAATTAATTACAACCCAAAAGACCCAACTTTGTTTACGAAATCCCTCAATTCATGTAAGCTGGACAGTAATTAAAAATTGGAAACTTACAGGAAATACCAAAATTCAAAAGGTTGTAGAGTTAGCACCATACAAGTTTTTCCCGGCAACTCGGTACCGACTCCGACTAATTCCACCGGAGTTCAGAATCCCTTCCCAATCCTCTCCTTCTTCACCTCCATCCTCCTCTTCTCTTCCCTTCATCATTCTCAAAATCCGCTTCGCCTTTTCCCTCGCCCTATCGCTTCCTTTCTCTTCCACTTCCCTCAATGCCTCAACAGCTCTTGCTTCCTTTGCCAATCCCTTGAATCTCATACTCCCTTGGCTCAGGGCATACAACGCGGCCACGCAGTTCTCGCGCGTGGCCTCAGACTCTGCTCCTTCGCCATTCCTAAGCATTCCCACCAAACACTCCACCGCATTGGCATCCAGCATAGCTGACCTCCCTTCCACGGATACAGCCAAGTTGCATAGAATCAACAGCACGCGACTCGCTGACTCGCCGGTTTTAGCCATTGCTAAAAGACTCGGTACGGCTCCGAGTTTCACCAGCTTGAC
Organism: Quercus robur; assembly: GCF_932294415.1. Taxonomy (NCBI): domain Eukaryota; kingdom Viridiplantae; phylum Streptophyta; class Magnoliopsida; order Fagales; family Fagaceae; genus Quercus; species Quercus robur. Next base: position 45,027,893 of record NC_065543.1, read on the forward strand.
TCGGTTGCTTTGAATAAGAGTCAGGTGGTACAGTGCCAGTGCCGAGTCGTGCCGAGTTCGCTCGCTTTCTGATCTCAGCGCGTGCATCAATGGCGGCAGAGCTCCTAACACTCCGATTGCCATTTTGTTGTCGTCCTCCAACGCTAAGCTGAAGAGAGCGCCGGCGGCGTGTTCCTGCGACTCGCTGAATCCTCCTTTCAACGCGTCGATTAAGAGCGGAACGAATCCTGACCGCACGATCTGCACCTTGTTGCGCTTTTCCAGAGAGAGGTTCACCAACAAAGCGATGGCGTTGACTTGTACGGCGGCGTATTTGGATTGAATCAACAATCGGACGGCGGAGAGTAGCCGAGGAGTACAGAGCGAAACCCTAAGGTCTTCTCTGGTCCTCGTGAGCTTTCTCAACGAAACCACAGCTTCTTCTTGCTCATACACCTCCGCGCTTTTCAACTTCGCGATGAACTGGTCCTCTTCGGGAGTGGAAGAGTTAGGGCCTATGGTTAGGCTTAGAATTTCGTTGGCGACGATTTCGGAAGAGGAAGATGAGGAAGAGTAGCACAAAGGCCGAGTCGCGAGTGGTAGAGGAGTACCTGGACTCCCCGCCGCGATAACAACCGACTCGTCGGAGGAGCTCGAGTGGAAGTGATTGACTCGGTGACCTAACTCAGTCGCCGCGTGCGACAGAATCAACGGCGGATTCTCCGCTACGCCTCTCAGAAGCTCCCGCTCCGAAATCCTAATCTCCGGACCGGAATTCCTCTCCTCCGCCTCCATTTCCGACCGGACCATCCGCTCCACGGAGCTGTAATCCGGTGCGGACGGGTGCACCGTACCGTTGCTCTCGCACCACTTGAGGATCGTGGACTTGAACGCCTTGTTCGGAATCTCGGTCGTGAAATCGGGTATCGACCCGTCTTCGAGCCTCGGGGAATAACCGAGGTCGCGGCAGACGCGTACGGACACGCGCTCGAACGTTTGACCCGAAGAGACCACAACCGGGTCGGACATTAAGGACCCGGAAATTGGGCAGATGAAATCCTTAGGGGTCTGTTTGGGACTGGAGTTAGAGCGGTGAAATGAAATTCTCCACCTGTGTTTTCCGTTTCCGCCCATTTGGGGTTTTGGGGTTATCTCTCTCTCTTTCTATATTTCTATCTTACTTTTCTCTCTCTCTCTGTGAAGTTAATGAGTGATGAGAGATTCTTCAATTTATTATTCTCGCTCTGAATGAGAAAAGTATTATTTATGGGGTCAAAAGACTCAAAAATATAGGGGCATTCTAATTGGGCTTTTGGAGAGAGAGAGAGAGAGAGAGAGAGAGAAAATGAGAAATTCTGAGTTGGGAGTTTGTGGGGTCCATAGAAGTGTTGGTGAGACGAGAATCATGAGAGTTAGCAATATATTATTGAGGTTTATTGAATTAGTCTAGGAAGAGTGATTTGACTTTTTGATAATGTTCTTAAGACTTTAGATATTTGATGGTTGAGGATAGTGGCTATGAGAGATGCAGCTATGTAAGAAAGAATTTTTTTTTTTTTTTTTTTTTGTTTATTTTAATTTAAGATTAGTTTCAAGTTTTGACCTTAATTTTGTACTAGCAATTACAGCTTTTTCTTCTTCTTTTTTTCTTTCAAGTTTTTAGTACAACATTGACTAGCCAATCAAAAGTCTTTGCAATCTCTTTCTGCGTCCCTGTCTGCTGCTTTGCTGATATTTTGTAATATATTATTTATTTTGAGTGTAATACAAATAAATCTCTAAATTGCAAATGGATAAGAATATTGGGAGTTTAAATGTGAGATAAGAAAAGCTAATCCAAATATGAGATGATAACAATATTTACTCATGGAGTATCAATATATTGCCTCTTTTTTGAAGAATCCAATTCGAAAGATTTTATTACCAAAACAGAATTAATTAGAGTCACCATTTGTGAACACCATTTGTATATACAGGATTCAAGGTTTATTTGCATTGCTTACAATTGACATTTAATTGATTTACTCACTCTTAAATTGTTACAGTTCTATTACTGCACGTTTTTGATATGATGGTCACTCAACAAATATAAATACTTGTGGGATATTGGTTGTTGGGGGTAAAGGCCGGAGTTCAAATCTCAAAGAAGAAACTTTACACGTATATACACTTAGATTACGTTAAAGTAGAATTTCTATCTTATATTAAAAAAATGTTACAATTCTGTATCTTCAGGTCACAAAAGGAAGATGAGAAAAGCTAAGGGCATTGGTTTAAGAAATATTTTTAGAAACTTTTTATAGGGAAAAAAATAATTTTTTTTAACGACTTTTATGTTTCTCATGAAAGTAGTATCAACACCTTCAGAAAATAGTCCATTAACAAATTCAAAATATGGGAAAAAGAAAGCTCTAGACCTAGCAATCAATGAAAAGACTTGTAGCTCTTTGCACAATTGTTGTTTTCTCAACCACTCCTTGAACTAAATCTGGGGTAGTTAAAAGGGAAAAAAGTATCTAATATTTTGGATGTATGATATATTACATAGCATATGAATCCAATCCACCTGTAAGGCCTATGTATTAGAAATGTGACGCTATATGTATCTAAAACACAAGATACTTAGTTAGAAAAAAGAGAGATAAATAAATAAATAGATGGGGAGCTTTCCTTCCTAAGCACTTAATTGTTTTTTGGCTACCTTTGGTTCAAAATGAGAATTGGAATGGTTTCGGCCTTTTAGCCTTTTAGGTCTTCAAAGTTTTAAAGGAGAGAGAGGAGAAATCTTCAGCAAGATTTTCACTTTCTGCTTGGAAACGGGGCCCATTACTAGAAATTATTCCTGTCCTCTTCGGCTAACATAAGTATTCATCTTCTTTTTGAGCTTCGAATAATGTTCATCACAACCTTTGGCTTGCATGCCAAATTATCAAGATATGAATAGTAAAATAAAAGCAGTAAAATAATTTTAGAAATTTTTTTTAATCATCAAAAGGGATTTCATAATTTTTATTTCAATCATTTATGTTCACAAGAAAGTAAAATCTCTTAATTATTTTTAAAGCAATGTTAGTAACAGAAAGGTTATAATTATAATTTTTTTTTTGAGACACAGATAATTAGAGTAACATCATTTTCATATAAACTCACCATTAGATATCACTTTATTATGCATTAATTAAAATAGACCATGGGTTATAGTTAGCTCAATTGGTAAAGTCTTTTTCTCTCAAAAAAAAAAAAAAAAAAAAACTGATAAAGTTTCTGATGGTTGAATAAGAGATATAGAATTCAATCCCTCCTACACCAAAAATCGATTAGTGTTTTAGTTTGATGATAATGAGCACAATTATAAGAAGTGGATGTTATAGGTTGAAAACCTATATAAAAAAAATTGTAATGTAGTATGGTTCATCAAGTAATAAAGTCTCACATTGATTAATAATGACAAGATTGAGTAGTTAATATAACTAGTATGTAACCCGTGCTTACGCAAGGAATAATAAATTGTAGTGGTGCTATTGATGTTAGTTTTTATTTATTTATTTATTTATTTTTTACAAGATAGAAATTCTACTCTATCCTAATTTAAGTGTATATGTATATGAAGTTTCCTTTTAAAAACTTAAACCTCGGCCCATACCCCCCCACACCCCACAAGCACTTATACTTGTGGAGTGACCATCACACTAAGGATGTGCAATATTAAAATAGTTTTTCTTTGCAATTTTCATGATATTAGTTATGTTAGGTTTCTCATTACATTGCTATTATGTATATAATTTTGAAAGTTACTATTAGATACTACATATACAATATCAATTCTAATAATTGTACGTGAAATTCTACTAAATACAACACAAAATTTAAAAAAAAAAAAAATTGGTCCAATAGTATCTCCTAAATTGAATAGGGATAGGTGCATGAGATTGTTTAGCTTAATTACAATCTTTTAGGTTTAAGATCTTCGCATACAAAATATCTGAATTGAAATAGTATAAAAAATATGTTCATTAATTATTATTTTTTTTAAAAAAAAAGCAAAAATCTAAACAATTTAATTTTTATGAAAAGCTAACAAAATTACAATTTTTTAGGTTCAAGATCTTCGCATAAAAAATATCTGAATAGAAACAGTATAAAAAATATGCTTATTAGTTTAGAAAAAAAAATAATGTGGGGTCATAGAGCCCAGTAATATACACCCACCTTTTGTACTGGCCTGAGGCCCATGCCAAGGTCCATAATCGCATATGAAGAAGTCAGTGGTGATCATGGCAACCCAAGAAATCGTGTCGAGGACAACTCTATCCTTGGCTAGCCAAAGCCAAGGTAGAAGAAAAGTGATTTACCGACAAAGACAATCTTCCAAAGCACTCCAAAGAAAAAGATAAGTACATCAAGTACGTACACTGGAGCATGGCGGTAGAGCAATTCCAGGAAAAGCTACTGCCTCCACATTAAATGCTCCATAACTAACACTCTGACCGCATTAATGTGGAAATGATACCCGAGCAGTGGCTTTTCAGACTCACAACTACTACCTAAGAGCTCTAGGAGGAGGTTGATGTGACAAAGACTAACAACAGCAGATCTGACCACGTATATGGTGGAGATGAAGGAGGAAAGTAGTATATAAGGAAGAAGAAGCTCTGAGAAAAGGGATCAGAGATTTTACCAGAGAAAACATTGTAGCAATCTGAACTAATTTTGTAACCATTATCATTGTCACTCAAGAAGTAATAAGTTGAAGCTCCTCGAACTAGTGCCGAGGATTGAATTGCTTACTCAAATCCATATTTGTTTTACTTATTCATTCTTTAAATCATCTTCAACTGTTATTACACTCATTAAAGCCTAGTTCTTCTATCAACTCTCTACAAATTTATTGTTTTGGGCTTGTTGAGCTTGAATTCATTTATCCCTTAGGAATAATGCTCAAACCCAGTCCCTAAAAATAACAACAAAAATCTAAACAATTTAATTTTTATGGAAAGCTAATAAAATCATACATAGTCATGGTATATTACATAAATGACTTGCTTATAAATTTGAATTATTTTTAGTTACACTAAAAAATAGCTCATAAATATAAAATCATTCAAACTCGTACTTCCTCTAATTTTATATATAGAGTTAAATATATGATTATGTGTGGGTTCCAGTTAGATCAGCTGGTAAAGTTTCTGAAAGTTATATAAGAAATCTGGGATTCAATCCCTAGCTACACCAAAAAACTAATTAGTGTCTTGGTCTGATGATAAAGAGCTATCATTAGGAATGAACGCTATAGGTTGAAACTCTCTAAAATATATATATATATATATATATATGATTATGTTTTTTTTTTTTATTATTAGTTTATTTATGTTGGACTCATCGTCTTCTACATTGAATTAACTCACTAGATACAAAAATTTAAAAGCTTAGATTAGATAGGAAACGTGGCGCAAAATTAAAATCTAATTGAATTACAATTTGAAATATAATTGGATTTTTTCTCAACTTTGACTATTAATATATATATATATATATATATATATGTAGGGATAAGGGCCCAAAATCATATATTGGGCCTTGGGCCTTGGCCGAGAATGTTGATTGGTCCAAGGACGAATAAATAGTAGTAAGGGTGTTAAGCTCAAAGTCCCGTAAATAACATGCAGACGAAAAGGTTGGGATAGGTGGTCCGAGGAGGAGTGTCTCCTCGAATAAACGAAGCACAGATCGAATGCATATCCTATCACTCAAAGTGACCTTCCAAGAAACTTCACTAATAAAGGAGTGCATTATGAACACATTGGAAGAGTGGGAACTAAGAAATATCTAAGAGAAATCTGCTGTCATCACATTAAATGTTCTGCAGCTAACTTTCTGACCGCATTTATGTGGAGAAGACCCCTGAACAGTGCTGCATTGGCTATCTCAACTCACAGAGGGCTAGAAATGGTGTCCAATGCGACAAGCACTCAAGTAGTGGCTTGGATGATCAACAAATGGAGAGCCAAGATCATTAGAACGGAGATATATAATGTAAGGGACCCCTGACAAAGAAGGGGAGGGGAAATTAGAGAAAGAAATTTAAAGAGAAACACTATAGCAATCAAGAAACAATCATGTAATCATACTTAAGATAAATATACAAGAACTGATCTTCTCGGACTTGTCCGAGGACAACTTTCTTCAGTTGAAATCCATCTACCTTTTTGTTCTTGTCATTTGAATCAACTTTGTTTGCCATCTAACTCATTCTAACCCAGTTTTCCAACTCACTCTCTATGAATTTATTGTTTTGAGCTTTTTGGACCCGAGCCTATTCATTTTTTGGGCTTGGGATTCAAACTTGGTCCCTACAATTGGCGCCATCTGTGGGAGATTTCTAGTGTTATAGTGAGTCTAACATTCAAGTATGGTAGGTTCAGGTCCACACCAAACAGAATCTATGGGGTCTCAACATATAAACCATTTTGTCAACCTCGAGCGAAGAAGAGACCGAGAGGGAAAATTAGAAAGAGAAATCTAAAGAAAAACATTGTAATAGTCAGGAAACAATCGTGTAATCATACTTAAGATAAATATACTAAAACTGATCTCCTTGGAACTATCCGAAGACGACTTTCTTCAATTGAAATCCATCTACCTTTCTGTTCTTATCATTTGAATCCACTTTGTTTGACATCTAACTCATTCTAGCCCAGTTTTCCAACCCACTCTTTGTAAATTTATTGTTTTGGGCTTTTTGGTCCTGAGCCTATTCATTTTTTGGGCTTGGGATTCAAACTTGGTCCCTACAATATATATATATATATATATATATATAATTTTAGTTATACAGAAAAAAAAGACTCATAAATATAAAATCATTCACAATTATGTTTTTTATGGTTTATGTATATTGGACTCCTTGTTTTCAATACTAAATTAATTCATTTGGTACAAAAATTAAAAAAACTTAGATTAGATAGGACATGTGGCGCAAAATTAAACTCTATAAATTAGATGAGACACGTGGTGAAAAATTAGACTCTAATTGAATTTCAATTTAAAATCTAATTAAATTTTCTCTCAGTTTTACCTATATATTCAAATTTGGTAAGGATGGAATGTAAAATCCATATTTTACACAATCTAATAAGAAATTGACACATTAGCTTTTTACTTAAAACTTAATACATCCTACCATACCTAATAATACCATATCAATTTTTTACTTAAAACATGAAATATGGTATTTATTAAGATATTATCATATGTGATTAGATGTATTTATGTTTTGGTAATATGATGATGTGTCATATCCTTATTGGAGGGTGTAAACCAAAGAGTTTACATCAAGTCCTTACAAAAGAGATTTGAGCCAGGTTAAGAATTAGCCTAACGATCAATTAAAGCTCAACATTGCATCCTATAATTATTGAATAAAAAACTACGTTTTACAACAAAATGAAAGATCGTATTTTAACAAACTCTTTGATTTTGTACATAAAAAAGAAAATTATTGCTAATTTTTTTTTTTTTGATACCATAAAAGGAAGATACAAAGTTATCAGTTTACAAAAGAAGTTGAATTAGCCCAATTGTTATGTATTGGCATTCTAATTGCCATAGCTACAACATTATAAACAAAATCAAGTACAATCCTAGGAACCTCTAACAGCTTACAAACTAGTCCATCCATGTACAAAACATCCAGGTCAGCAATGAGAGACCTCTCATGCCTAGCTGGTTTCTTGGACTTACTAACAAGTTGAATTAGGTCCTTACTGTTGGTTAAAATAGGATCCGTTTAAAGCCATGATTCTTGACTGTGAAGACAGCTTCCAACAGAGCCTCCTGCACAGCTCCTTTAATTGTACTAGCGTTGCTGCTATAAACACCATAGAATTTGATAACTCCTTGCTGATCTTAAGCTTCAAAAGCCCAAGCACTCCTATTAAGCCTCGGGTTTCTAGTCCCTACATTTTAATTAGGAGTTGCCACTGTCCAGTGACATTGCTAGGTTCATTACTTAGCCTGCTTCTTGTAATAAAGGGACTGGTTGGCTTGAGAAGACCTCTTTGTACCTGCAAGACAAAGTTTGTGCTGTTAGGATTACTTTCATGGGGTTGGGCTATTTACCTTCATGTACCATCGTGTTCCTATGGAGCCAAATGGTCCACACAATGTGGTAAAGATGGACTGCATATATTCAAAAGAACCTTCTTCATTCCAATAAAGAGCATTATTCAGATTAATTAACCATTGCTGAACAAATATGTCACTAAAATTAGAAGTATGAACAGCCAAAGATGAACCATGCCAACAAGCTCTAGCAAAAGGGCACAATAAAAACAAATGAGAAGTTGATTCGATCCTCCTTATAGTTGCACATTGGACATAGCTCATCATCAGATATACCCCTAATTTTTAAAAGCTGCAAAGTTGGAAGACAATCATGTAATAATATCCAAATAAAGGTCCAAATTTTCTGTGGAAGCTTTATCTTCCAAATCAATGCCCAAATTTTACTTTCAACCAGATTCACCCTATGACTATCAATAGAAGAAGCCAAGCAATCCTTAAGGAGAAGCCTATATGCTGTTTTGACCTCAAAGTCCCCACTCTTTAAGTGCTTCCACAATAATTTGTCACCTCCAACATTAGTTTTTGGCAAGGGAATTTTCATAATCTCCTCACAGATAGGAAAAGGGTAATAGGTTTGCACTAAATCTGCATTCCATGAGTAATTCTCTTGATTAATAAGGTCAGTTACAGAACGGTCAGTTATGAAGGGAATGTTCAACATATTATGTTTACACCTAAACCACTCATTATCTCTTAAAGGAATGTCTAAACCCTTATTCACCCACCATCTACCTTCCTTAAGCTTAGGATTATCAGATTTAATGATGTTCCTCCAAACCCAAGATTGATGCAGTTTAGGAGAGCAAGTATGGATGGATCCCCTAGGATAGTACTTTGCCTTGAAGGTTCTTGCAATTAAGGAATTAGGATTATGGCATAATCTCCAATATTGTTTAGCCAGCATAGCCTGATTTAAAAGACTAAATCTTCTTAGACCTAAACCCCCCGAAGACTTAGGACAACATATCTTACTCCATTTAAGAGAATGTAGTTTCTTAACCCCAGGTGCATGACCCCACCAGAATGCCCTAACTATAGAATCCATCCTCCTACATATTGTTTCAGGAACCTTAAAACAAGAGAAGGTATAGAGGGGGAGGGTTTGAAGTACATAGTTTATTAAAGTTGTTCCCCCAGCTTGAGATAACAGATTTGCTTTCCATCCTTCAAGCTTGGATTGAAGCTTGGCTACAAGGAATTGGAAGTCAGCCACTCTATTCCCCCTAAGCTTAAAATTAATACCAAGATACTTGCTAGGATATTGAACCAAATTAACATGAAGTTGTTTGGCCAAATCTTCTTGTTCAGATAGAGGCATGTTAGGAGATCAATAAAGGTCAGATTTTCTAAAATTAATGTCCTGCCCAGAAATCTTACAGTACCAATCCAAAATTTTCTTTAAGTTTGTTATTAATTTATTGTCTTTTTTGAAGAAAAACAAAGAGTCATCATCAAACAACAAATGTGTAAAAGTACAGCCACTCCTACCAACTTTAACTCCATTGATTAGCTTGTCATGTTCAGCTTTTTGTGAAGACAATGACAAAACATTAGCACACACGAGAAAGAGATAAGGAGAAAGAGGATAATCCTGTCTCAACCCCTTACAAGGCTTGAAGGATTTAGACCTACTGCCATTAACAAGGAGAGTGTATTGTACTGAAGTCACACATTCCATCATCCAATATCCATTGTTAACTAAAGTTCATGGCAGTCAGAATAGCCCTAAGGAAATTCCAACTTACCCTATCATAAGCCTTTTTCATATCAATTTTTAAGGCTTCAAAGCTACCTTTTCTACCCTTTTTCTTCCTAAGAATGTCCATGATTTCATGAGCAATAAGAATATTGTCAAAAATACTCCTACCTTTTAGAAATGCATTTTGAAAGGGAGAAATAAGACTGTCCATGAAAGGCTTTAATCTGTTAACAAGGATTTTGAAGATGGTCTTGTATATCACATTGCAAAGACTAATAGGTCTAAAGTGTGATACTTCGTCAGGAAAGGGAGTTTTGGGGATAAGGGTGAGGAAAGTGTGATTAAGGGGCTTAAAAAGGGACCCTGAATGAAAAAACGCTTGAATGGTGTTGACAACATCAGTTTTGACAACCTCTCAATACTGTTGATAAAAGAAAGCATGTATTCCATCAAGACTAGGAGCTTTGTGAGGCCCTAATTGGAAAATAGTGTCCTTAATCTCCCATGAAGTGACTAATCTACTCATATCCAAGCACTGCTAGTGGGATAGTTTAGGAATATCCAAATATTGAAGTTCCGTTTTAAATATATTCTATATGACTAAGTTAATATATATTAGAAATAATTATTCACTTATTTGTATCTTTATCTTGTATATACTTAATGGATAGTAGTTTTATTTTTCTTTTTTTTATATAACAAAAAAAAAAATTGAGCTTGCAAGTATGGTCACTATTCCTAACTCACTTAAACCTTATTTTTTTCATGTATTAATTAAGTTTTAATATATTTCTTATTCTAGAATGATCAAATTTTGTTGTCAATGTTTTAGCCCCTAAAACAAATTCCTGGATATATGTATATCCAAAAGTTCTATCAAGTTTCAATATATGTTGAAAACTTGAAATACTGAAATGTCATTTCATGAGTCCTCTTGGACATCTTCTAAAGCTCATTTTATATTATGCACCCTACTTTAGTTCAATGGAAATATATACAATGCCAGTGAATATATCTTGGTTGCTTTATGCAATTGTCAACACTCAAATCTCAATAGTATAGCCAGTAATAAAGTAAAGGATGTCCAACTTAATTAATATACAACAGCTACAGATCATAGTTATAATATAAATTAGATAACACCACTAGAACTGTAGCATTCATCTATTCAGACCATTCCTTTGTACTCTTTTTCATTGTTAATATGAGCAATATATAATGACCTCTTCAAATCTTACGTGAGCAAGCTTACATACTGCAAAAGTTGGGTGCAGAAACAGTCCTTCTGCTGCAAATTAATGATACCTTGTATATATTATTAGATATGGAATTAATAATGCTAGCTCTTTGTTAGATTAATAAGATTGCCACAGTTCTAGCTAGAGAAGCTTATTACGCTTTGTTTGGTATAAAATATATCCCACTGTTCCACTTGTAGGATATTTTATTCACTTCTTTGTAATAATCATCCAAGTCTATGCCTTTTCATCAAGCAAAATATGAACTGTCACTGATTTATCTGTAGAACTTAGAATGAAAAAAAGAAAAAAGAAGAGAGAGTCTCAATTAGTTGCCTAATAATACTTATCTTTGTTGGTTGCAGCATTTTGAAACTAGAAAAGTAGTTCCTGCACAATTTGTACAACCTTGAGTTTTTGAAAGAATATTTAACTGGAGATCGTGGCCTCAAATTCTAGGTGGTTGGCAGATCACATTAAGTGTGAAAGCATTTGTAGATTTCAATATACTATTGTCGAGATTCGGTAGGCCTGTAAGAGACATCAAGAACAAGAAGATGGGTTGTTAAGCATGGTATATTTTGGTCCTGACACTGTCCTTCATTGGGGTTTGTCTTCTAGCTCGTGCAACAGTCGTTTGATTTGAAGGGAAATAATTTTTACGTTACCAAATTTAACAAGCCAACTTTCTTATCACACTGTAACAAAAAATGTATGGCTTGCTTCACTTCACAACAATGGAATAATTGTATAAAATTGATGGTAATAATTTTATAAAAGGAATAACCTTCCTCGGGCAAGGAGTGTCATTTTATATATCATATTCTTCGCAACTTGGAACATTCACTTATTTAAATTTGGGGAACTCAAATTAATAATCATATGTTAGTTGAAAATGTTCCATGACTAATCACATTGATATGAAAAAAGTACGTTATAACTAGGAAGAAACAGTTGGTGCCACATCATAGCTGATCAAACTAATAAGGTACCCAAATTAACTAAGCATGTTGACTTCGTTGATTTAGTAATAGAAGTTATTCACTCTTATGTACGGGAAGAGTCCTCGCTCCTCCCATACTCATTATGAGAGGAGGGAGGACTCCAATACAAATGAATAATTTATGAATAATTTTCCCTATAATAGAACATTGTATTAGTAAGCTTTTTAATCAAACAAAGTATGTTTAGTGAATATGAATATGATTTTTCTATTGACTTTCTTTCTAACTTAAGTATCAGAATTATGAAATTGATGTCACTCCCATTATTTTCAATTTTTGGCCGGCATTTTATCGGTCAACAATATAACCAAAAGAATAGAATGAATTATGAAAACTCCATCACCTATATTTGATGTGTATCATTATTGCATCTTACTCTCCATAATAATAATTGTAGGGATAAGGGCCCAAAACTCTATATTGGGCTTTGAGCCTTGGTCGAGGACGTTGGTTGATTCGAGAACGAATAAACAACAGTGAGGGTGTTAAGTTTAGAGTCCCATGGGTATATGGCAAATGGAAAGGTTGGGGGAGGTGGTCCGAGAAGTAGTACCTCTTCGGATAAACGTAACGCAAACCAGAGGTGTATCCTATCGCTCAAAGTGATCTTCCAGGAAATTCCACTAATAGGGGCATGAATTATAAACGTACAGGAGGGATGGAAGTTCAAAAATATTTAAGAGAAAACTGCTACCATCATATTAAATGCTCTGTAGCTAACTCTTTGGTCGCATTAATGAAAAAGTGATCTCTGAATAGTGTTTTCAATCTTACAGTTACCCCCAAAGACTTCAGGAAGGGGCTGATAGGATAAGTATCAACACCAACCATTTGGCCTACACGTGGAGGGTAGAGATAAAAAGGAAAGATAGTATATAAAGAGAATGAGACAATGAGAGTGGGGGATCGAGAAATCAAGAGAAAAACACTGTAGCAATCAGGAAACAGACTTTTAATCAAACTTAAGAGAAATATAAGAGAACTGATCTCCTTGGACTGTGCCAAAGACATTTTCAGCTTAAATCAATCTTTCTTTCGATTCTCGTCATTTGGACCCACTTTATCTATCATCCAGCTCATTTTAGCTCAGTTTTCCAACTCACTCTCTACAAATTCATTGTTTTGGGCTTAAGTCCATCCATCCTTTGGGCTGAGAACCAAATCGGGTCCTTACAATAATAATAATAAAACAAGGTGGGGAAAGTGTGTGTTATGTTTGGTTGTCATGAAAATAAGTGAATGAAAATTAAAAAAGAAAAAGAAAAAGTTGAGATGATTTTTTTTATTTCATTATTTTTTGATGATGCGGGAGGGAAGGGATTTCATTAAGATGATAATGTGACTTTTTAAAATGTCAAATAAATTATTTTTTATTATAATTAAGTGACTTATAAGCATTCCACTAACCAAGTTAACAAATTTATTCTATTATATAATGATAAGGACAAGAATAAAACACAGTTTAAAGGATTTAGAACTAAATGAAATACTAAATTTGTTGAAGGCCAAAATGAAAACATCCTCAATGTTGAGAACCAAAAGCATATTTAGAGCTATAATTTAAATAGAGAAGATAATATCTATTTAATAAGAATTTGTTTAGTATTTGATTGCTTTACGTACCCAAAAAGATGGAACGTGCTAACTAGTTTAAACTAACATAGTTTAGTACTATTTATAACTTTGATAAGAAAATTTTAAAAAACATATATTAGAATCATGTCATAGAAAATGGAGATTTCAAAAGTTTATCACAATATTTAAAACCAATTTAATATATATATATATATATATATATTAAAATGACATTAGAACCTATAATTTAACTAGAATAATGACACCGAAATATATGGCCTTTCAAGACTTATCACTTATGTAGAAACAATAGAACAAGGAAACAAAAAAGAAAAAATAAAAACTTATTTGATATGATTAAATGTGGAATAGTTAGACAGTTGAAAATGCTCATCTTATGAAAAAAATGAAGTTAATAAGTATAACATTTGATATAAATTCATATTTTTATCAGAATGTTCTGGATTTTTTGAATAATTATTGTAGGGGGCTAAATTAATGACTAAGCCCAAATAGTGGGTGACTGGACAAGGAATGAGAGAGGCCTATATAATTAATTTGTAGAGGTGGATGGTCAAGGTCAACACTTTGATCTCTTATAATCACAGGTTTGTAATTAAAGAAAATAGATTAACAAAAATAACAATACAGATAAGGAATTAAGTCAGGTTAAGAGAAATTTTTATTTAAGTTCTTCCTCGGGCAGGCTAAGGAGCAAGTGTTCTTTAGGAATACACTTCTCTGTTTTACAATGATCACTTTCTCTCTCTAATCCTTATTTCTCTATCTCAACTTTTTCCAATCCCCACTTAAGGAGGAAATTTCTTCCTATATGTTGGTGCAAACACAATAATAATGGAAATAACAAAAAGAGAAACTGAATAATACTTCTGAATATTATTAATTTAAAGAGAAAAAAATTACACAATACTATTTGGACTGAGGCGTGACACTCACTCTCTTTAAAGAAATTCAAGTCCTTGGTTTGCTAAACTTTATAACCGGTGCAGACCTTCTTTAACTTGTCTCCCCCATAATACAATAGCCCAATAAGTGTTGTATGGCTAGAACAACCTCTGCACAAAGTGTTTAAACCCAAAGCTCCACCAAAAGGATCCAAGAGTCTATTTCATTTCCATTTTTGAGCTTCCTCCTCTCACAATTATTATTTGAATACTCTATATATATCATCTAATAAAGTTTGGTGAAATTATGTATCAATTATTGCCAATTATAATTGCGTGTTACTTTTAAAGGCATATTAAAAAACAAGATGGGGTATTTGATTTATTGGTAGACAATGTAAAACCTAATTATTAACATAGTGCATGGGACTTTACCTAAATCTTTAGACTTTTTTGTGTTGTCGTGTACGTGTGCATGAGCATATCCAGTTAAAGCTACCTTTGCTTTAAGGCCTTCGCTTGCTTGTGGAATTGAAAAACTCAATACTTTTTGATGCATTCACATAAACTCATAAAGGTACAAATGCCCCTTTCAAATAAAATGCCCCAAATCCCATTCATATTATTGTGTAAAAGTGTACTGCCAATAAAGCTTTTATTGAATTTGGTAGAAGAATATTTAGAATCTGAACCACCATATACACAAAGACAATGCCAACTTTTGAAATTTTGCTTTCTTTTTGGCCAAATGAGTAAGACAATTGACAACACTAACTTAAAAAATAAATAATATAAGCCAGATTGTTGTTTTAAGTGGAAGGTTTAGATGAGAGGTGGCTTTCCAACCTATTTTTTAATCCTTGGACTATAATTAGCAAATTTTAGTTACAATTATGTGACCCTAGCTAGCTAGAATTTGTATGGTAGAACCATATTGGTTTACACAAATATTGAAACACACGATGAGAAAACCACTCGTTGAGAGCATTTACATCCATAATTAAGTTGAGAGGAAATTAATAAACATTGATTGGAATGTAGTATTCATTGATGATAAAAAAAACTAAAATGATTTCACCCAAACTTTGTCCATATATCTTATGATTGTTGTTGATTTTTTTTTTGACAGCTTTTTTTTTTAAATTTCCAAAGCAAATATACAAAACATATTAGGTGGGAACTTCTCCAAAAAAATAAAAAGGCATATTAGGTGGGAAGAAGATCTGAGATTCTGGATACCCAGGCCCATGAGAAAAAGAAGAAGTGGGCCGTTTAGCAAGGTTGTGGGCTGCAATATTTGCTGAAGAAAGTAATATACATATAGTAAGGTGAATTAAATAATTTCTGTGAAGGAGTGTGCAAAATTTTCAACCACTTTCTTGAAATCTTTAGGCCGCTTAGCCCTGGTTTGCAGTCAGTTAAGAAATTGGGCTCGGCCTAAGTTAAGAATTAGGATCATGAAGCCTAATAGTTACAAATGCTCAACAGGTCCACACAGAATCGTAGATACAAAATAACCCAGGCTTGATCACTATACTTGTGTAACCCCACTCCCTCCCCCCAGATAAATAACCTTTTAAATGATATAATAGTCTGTACACTTGGATCAAACCATAAATAGTTTCTCAAAAAAAAAAAAAAAAATCAAACCATAAATAGGAAAAAGAAAAATTCATAAATATACTAAAAAATGTTATATCCACGACATTTTCACAATAAAATCATAAGTGATAGCAACTTGTTTCTAATGAGATACAAAATCTCTTTGTTTACAATCTTGCTGCTTGCATGAATATTTTCCCTTGTCTCTACTAGTTCGGTTGTGATCCTTGAAGTTTTATGGTGGAGCTTTGCTTTGGTGCCATTTAGATTTAGACCAGAGTCTGGCAATCTCAAGTAAAACTTATTTTACTTGTTACCCAAGAAAAAAAATATCCCTAGTTGTTTTCCCAGTCTTTCCAACGTAGATGGCATCATTTGAAATAAAGGTATATAACACTTGGAACTTGAACAGCCTAAAGAATATTTTAAAGCTTCAACTTGAAGATCTTTGCAACAATTAGGTACCATTGGAAGAGGACTTGCAATATTATTGCATGAAGCATGAGAGATTGACTTTTAACCTGGGTGCTGGGTCCAGACTAGCTATACTGAATCAAATAGCTATCATAACAATCTCATGATGAATTGGATTTTAATGATAAACAACTAGGAAATTTAAGGGATTAGTCAGCTCAGGTAAGAAGCTATGATTGAACCTACTTAAAGGAGTGTATGCTACACCTTATCCCCATTTCAAATGGAGCCATATATTGGTTCTTCAATTGGGTAGATACTGCTCTATGTGGTCACAATTCATGTCCGTGTCAAAATCTTCAATATTGGACTGGTCAGCCACAACTCCTACCGCTTTCGGCCCTTACCCTCACAACTGACACACACAGAGTTGTCTAGATTCTGGTTAGTGGTCATCACCATTTAAAAATGGATCTATTTTAATATTTAAATTAAATATTACAAATTTAAATGGGTAATTTGGTGCCACATGTAATATATGATTATATGGTTAAATATATGAAGTTAAATCTTTGGTTTCATTTGTTTTGTTGTAAAATACTTTCTCACAAACATTTTCAACATTTTGGGGTAAATGTTTTGTTGTAAAAACACACCCAAATTAAACTTCTCAAATGTTTTCTGGTTTATTTATTTATTTATTTATTTTTATTTTTTATTAAAACATTATCCAAACCATTCGCCCCCTTCTCCTCTCCCCTCTCTTCTCTCTTTCTCACACAGCCCTAGCTCTCCCCTTTCTTCTCTCGATCTTGTAGATTGCTACACTCCTTTCTCTCTTTCTCGTGCATAGAGTATGCCTATGGTTAGACAGAAGGCGAGCGGAGGTTAGCGATCTTTTCGTTGGGGTTGAGAAGGTGAGGGCAGTGATCAGTCAATTTGACATTGTAAGTGCAAAGAAAAGCTTCCAATCTACTGATACTCTATTGTCAATTTGTAATTTTTTTTTTCTTTCTTTCTTTTTTTTTTTGGTTGGATGGGTGTTTTAATTTCGTTGTAATGATTTAAAATATCTTTTAGGTGTTTTCTAGTTTTGTAATGAGTTTTGGTTGTTGATACACATGTTCTGTATATAAAGGAAAATTTCCACATTTTACATCACGTCAAATACCAATAAAATACATTTTGAAGTATTTTAAATACTACAGCCAAACACCGAAAAAGAAAATGTTTTCCCAAAAAATGTTTTCATCTGAAAATATTTTACGCTAACAAACATTTTACAACGAAACAAACAAAATGTTAATTCTATTCCTCGTAAATTTGTAGACCAAAGAAAAATCTCACCAATCTCACAATGCACTCATTATCATATCATTGAATTAATTTGAATTAATTCATTGTTTCCAGTATAATCTCCTTCAAAGAAGTTTTTATGATAAATGGTAATATTTTAAATAACAAAATATATCTCCAAACTAATTTGGAGGAATCTCCTTTAACCTACTATACGGTGAATTATAAATTATTCATATGTATTATTTAAACAAATGTAGTAAATCAATTCCCCACCTTCTCTTAAAAGTTATCATGACTTTTGAGTGAAGTTGTGGTGTACCTTTGTGTTAAAATCTCCTTCTCTCTCTGTTGTGTGTGTGTTTATTCCTCCAAAAAAAAGTGAATCAATAAAAAGATTATATGACTAAAACTACACCTAGGATAGTATTTTCAACCACCACATTGTAGGTTGGAAGAAGATTCTTCCAATCAGATTGAAGCTAAACCTTTTCTTACAATCAACAATAAATTCACATCTTACAAGGTTTTGATAGACGTGAAATTATCAATTGGAAACTACCGAAACAAAATGCTATTGGTTATCCAGTCCAAATCTTTGGCTACATCAACAGAAACTTAGTCCAGCAATCAAATTGAATTTTAAGACTCTAGCTATCTTCCACAAAATGAATCAACACGGCTCTAATATCAAACAAGAAGGAAGTACTCGAAAATAAAAAAAGAGTTTCAGTGGAGATTTAGTAGGTCAAGCTTTGGGTATGGAGTCAACAAGAACATACATACATCCAACGCATGCTTAGTAAGAAAAGAAAATTAAGGCTCCAGTCAACCTAAAGGTAGTAATGGGACCCTCACCATGTTACGTAGTTTGCTAAAGTCGCAGGACTTTTATTTTGCTTAAGTACTGTTATAATCACTCAAATTTCAAAGCATGAATTGTTATATTATATTTTCTTTTTAAACTTTAAGAAGCTGAATACCTATGTAGATTCCTTGCTTGCCTGTCAATAAAGACTCAAATAGAAACACTAAGTACAATGCATATGATCTTTTAGTGAAAAACGGTGAAAGACAATGTCTTTTACCTAGACAAAATACTTACAGTTTACCTCAGGCCAATGTTTAAAGAGGTAACACGTGAAACTTTTTGCAGTTTGAGGAGACTTGATTGACATTAGAACAGCCACAAAGGCATGGAAAAATCTTTCTTTCTAATGTGAATATGAATAACAACACAGCTTCTAGAACTTCATTTTTCATGTGAAAAGAATTCGAAGGATTTAGGCAACTAATGTAAGATTCAAACTAGTGAACAAGAGGTTCAAGTTATCTTGTTGGCAAGAAAATGAAAGGAGATTAAGAAAAGAACAAAAGGGTTGTGACCAAGTATAGTTTCTAAATCTGATTATGATTTTCTTCTTCATGAAAAAATATTTCAAAAAAAAAAATTAAATGTATGGCACATATGTACAGTGTGAGCCTTCAAATTAAGTTCAAACACAATCATGTTTACTCACATGCATATATAAAAAATTAATATCCCCCTAATGTTTAGGGCATACACATGCATCTATGTATCTAGAATATATGTCTACGAATTTGAATCATTCTAGGTGCGTGCCAGTCAATGCCATCATCAACATCAACATCATCATCTTCATCTTATAATTATTACTAATAACCACAGATTATTTCAAGTAGATTAGGTAAAACAATGAAATACAACACAGTAAAAGTTGGAGGCACGAAATTAATAGCAAACCCTAGCTCAACAATTAGGCATGGCCATGGAACACAGTTCCTTATCAGTGAAATTAGGATTACACTCTTCCAACATTACATTGATCATTATTCATGTACTCAAGAATAAGACTTAGAAAAGCATTTATTACATGTCATAAGTGTGAAACACTGAATTTGTCCATTAAACATGATTGCACTAACTGTATCTACAGAAAAATCCTGAAAAACCCAACACCAAAATATCTAAAAGAGAAGGAGAGAAAAAGAGAGAGATCAAGATTTTTCCTTTGGGTGATAAACAGTACACATAACCAAATGCAATTATATTGTTTCCATCATTTTTTTTTTTTTTTTTTTTGCAAACAAAGTAAACACAAAACTAAAGGATTAGTAGGACATATTAAAACAGCTAATATGTTTACTTAGAGATATGAAAATGGCAATAAATCAAAAGCTTATAGAACTTATATGATTTGCTTGATCTAGCAAACAATCGGACCGAAACGCTTGATTCCCCAAGAGCAAGAGTAGTAGGATCCTTTTAAAGAAAAAAGACCCTTCACACTCATGAAAGGTACTAGGGTTTTCAGCTCAGAGAGAAGAAACCCTTGTCGTCATCATCATCGTCTTCGTCATCATCATCGTCATCATCATCATCTTTTTCTTCCTCTTCTTCTTCTTCTTCTTGGGTTGTTTGTTTTTTTGGTTTTTGTTGTTGTTGGTGGTGATGGTGATGAGAAGGTTGGTGGATGATGATAAAAGAAGTGGGAGTGGTGAGGGGGTAATGATGATGGTGGTGAAGAGTGAGAGAGAAGGGCAAGGGCAAGGAGGAGGGCATGATGATTGCTGTTGGGTGAAGCCGTTGAAAGGTTGAAGAAAAATCCAAAGTATTGCGTGCCATCTCTCAGAGAGAGAGAGATAGACTATAATTGAGACCCACACTCTCTCTCTCTCTCTCTCTCCTGTGGAAGGAATTATCACGAAACCCATGGTGATAGCTTTTTCATGCCCCCCTCAGCTCTTGTTTTCACATAAAAGGAAAGAATACATTATTTTTCTATCAAATAAATAATAAATCAGGTGCAACAGTTTTTGTGGCCTTGGCTGCAACACCCAATCACATTGCTGCAAAAGTTGTTACTTGGGAAGTACCTGGCAGCTAAATTTTTTAAAGAAAGTGTAGACACAGTTTGTCAAAACTTTGACATGTGTGACGGTAAGTAAAAAGAAAAAAACAACAATTAAAGAAAAGGATAGAATACATGTAAAAATGGTTATTTATCAATTACAGTCGCACATATTATCAAATTATAACAATAATATAATTTTAAAAGAATAAATATAAGTAAAATCATAAAAATTATGTTATTTAAATTACAACATTCCATATAAGATTATATAAAATAAAATAAATCATATAATGTGGTTGTTTGTGTATATTCATTATTCTTTATATACATATGTGCTTGCTTTAGTTTTGATTTTTTAATTGAATACAGTAAAAAGGCTGTTTGTGATTGTATATGGAGTTGATGAAATGCTTGAACTTTATTGGGTTTAGGTAAAGTTGGAATTTGGCAGGCACAAGGATATAAGTTTAACCCGAATAAGAAATATAGAATAACAAAGGAATCATAGAGCTGAGAAATGACAGAGTGAGAGAATCGAAAAATTGTGTGTGTGTGTGTGTGAGAGAGAGAGTATAAGAGAAAGGAATAGAGCAAGGTGGTACTTTGAGGCAGAATGTGTAAATTTGTGCGTATATTGGCTGGCCTGCAAAAGCACTTAGGTAAATAGAAATGGAGACAAAAATATGTTAGTTACTGTTCCCCAAATGTGTCAATCTTTCTGTTAAAAATGAAAGTATTCCTTTCTTTTCTGAGCTGTTTTCTTCTTATAGTTTTAAGTTTGAAAGTAAATAATTCATTGTCTACAAGGGCAAAAGGATAAAGATTCCCCACATATTAAAGCATATTTTGAAGGGATCAACTCAGTATTCTCTACCTGATCTGAAAATTTGAATTCTCTAAAGTAATCAAACACCTGATGTGTATTTATACTGTATGTGGAAAGATTAAAAAAAAAAAAAAAAGTGGCCTTTCATTGTTTTATTTTTATTTCTTCTCTTCCTTTACTACTTTTCCGTACATCTTGTTTATCCCTTAAACATCACCTTCTCCCACTCTTAATTCAATGCAATTTCATGACTAATCTGTCCAATATTTGGGTAATAGCACTCGAAATTTTATATAATATATAAAGATATTACTTAATTCAAAAACTTAAATCAATGGATTTAAATGTATGATATAATTTTAACCACTCAATCTTCTCATTATTAATCAATATGAGCACAAACAAACCTAGGATTTCAAGCTAGGGAGCCGGAGTATAAGCCAAAAAATCTCCAAATAAGCATCCATATATATATGGTATTAACAAACCATCAATCAAGATAAATACTTGATAATTATTTCTTAATAAATTAAGATGCAATCATCTACCAACAAAAACAAAAACAAAAACAAAATAATATTGTTTCTTAATACTAGGCTGGTTAGGATTTTTTAATTTTTTTTTTTTTTGTTAAGTTTTTGGATTGGATAGTTGCTAGTAGAGCTGGGTTGGGTTGGGCTGGCTAGGCTGATTGAAGAGGAAGGGGGTCTAAGATTTTAGAAGAGGAGGATCCAACTGCAAAAATAAAAAATATAACTAGTAAAAAAAATTTCTTAGGGCTGGGGGCCTAGGCTCCCTTGGGTCCACCCCCTAAATGTGAGACTTCATTACTTGATAAACTATACCACTTTACAGTTGAATATGCTTACATAATATTCTATAGAAGATAGATCTCTTTTTATTTTTTTTTTCATTTATTTATTTACTTTTTTGACTTCTTTTCCATACATGTATTTTATTCCTTATACATCAACTAATCTTATTCCTTATACATGTAATTTTTTCTAAAAAAATAGATTTTAAATTAAAAAAATCAAAAATTAAATAAATATTCTATTAACATTCAAAGTATAAAAATAGACCTCACTTAAAGTTGTTGCCTTAAGCCTCACAATACCTTGAGCCGGCCTAGACTAAGAGAGCTTGATTTCTCAAACTCTTAACTGATTGCTATTTCATCATGACTAACCTGTCCAATGTTTATTGAGCTATGTATTCGAATCACAACTCAAACATCTCTATTTTCTTAATCATCTAATCATGCATCTTATCATATAGGCAACTAATAATAATCTAATAATGGAAACAGTTGCTTGATGGCTGCTTATCTTTCCTAGGATGACCCGAATGTTTGCAATTTTTATTCCATATCAAAACATGTTTCAACATATCATGTTTCCTTTCTCCATAATTGACACCCACAAGCAAACGTGACAATTACTCTTACCATTATTTTTTGTCAAGATCGGAGAAAAAAAGAGGAGAATATTATATTTATCCTGTTGTACTTGTCAACATTTTCATATCGCTTTCCCTTCCTTTGCAAATGTTACACTATTATTTGAAAAACAAATGGTGGGAAGTGAAAAAGAAAATAATATATAGTGTGAGGAATTAACTTATCGTTATCGTTTAGCTGTTCCAAAAAAAAAAAAAAAACCTTATCGTTTAGCTGTTATATTTTCCACTAGTTTGTATACACGTTTTTTCCAAAATTGAATATAGTTATTATTTTTTTTTTAAAGAAGAAGAAGAAAGATAAAACTTCTTGCACACAAAGCCCCAGAAACCTAACTAGTTATAAATTTATAATGTGAACAAGCTTGCATCATATATATGGTTCAGTTTACATTCCTACAATGAATTTATTGATTAAAGGAAGCTTTGCTAAAGATAGGCATAAACTGAAAAGTATAAGGAGACTAAGGTTAGAAAGAGTATGAGTTGGACGAGCAAAGAGAGAGTCCTCGGTAGAATAACCTCGTGCTAGTCAAAGTCCCTAAGAAAGTCAGAGAGAGTCCTCGAGCGGGTCAGAGAGAGAGAGAGCCAATCCCTAAACCAAATGGTTTTCCTTCCTTTTATAGAGAGGTGTGGTTATAGATACTTATGAAAGTATGTGGTTATAATTAGTGTTTTTTTGAATGAGGCCTCCATAATTAGCATTTGTTTAAGACCTTAATCGACGTGATCTCAGCCTGCCAAGCTTATTAACAGTCCAGCAGACCCCTTGAGGTGGGGTTAATTATTCCTATTAGTTTCACTTAAAAAGAAATTGCTTTCATAATAGATAGGATGATAAATTTAGGGTAGTAAAACGACCCATTTAAGCCTTTGTTCAATGCTCAATGACTTTTAAGTTTGACCCTGATAAAGTCACCCACATAAGCCAGTCTTTTGTTTCACTTTTCTCCTTTATGGTGAAAATTATTGTGGCAAAACCCAAGTAGTTCGATAAAAAAAGAAAAAGTAAGCTCTAGAAAAGTGAAAAATTTCCGGAGATTCAAGATCTTTTTAGCACCGAACAAAGTCCAAACGCAATACCCAAAAAGTTCACAGGATTTCATGTCGCCCCAGTCTTTATCGCTCTCTTGTTCGATTCCCTTCTGGCATCAAATATCAATATATCCAAAAAGAACTTGCTATATCTCACTTTATAATCTTCTATTAATCTACAGGCATATCTTTGTCCAATATAGTCAGTTGCCTTTGTTCTGGACATATATGAGTAGTCAAATTTGGATTGTAATGCACAATAATAATAATAATAATAATAATAATATTTAAAAAGAAGCTCGAGAGAAAAAAAAAAAAAAAAAAAAAATAGGAACCTTCCTACATTTTTAGGCTTTGTACACTTTTTTGGGGGGCTAAATAGAAGACCGAAAAGTTAAGAATGTCTTAATAACATTGGTTTATGAATTATTTTTGAAAATTTTTTATAGAAAAATTAAAAAAAACTAATTTTTTTTTTCTATAAAAATGATATTAAATTTTTTTAAAATAATTTATTAACAAATATCTTAAAAACATACATTATCATGTTCAGGTTCCATAGAAGAATTTAATTGTTAACACCTTACTTTAAAAGAACTGTTACGAAATGATTTGAACATATTAATAAGTGAGAGGCAGCAATGATATAAATTATTAAAGCAATTTTCTACACGTTTCTCATAAAACCTAAAACACTTTCGTGGGTTTTTTTTTAATAAATTTTCTTTTCTTCCTTGTGTGAATTAAACTTCTCTTTCAATTTCCAACGAGAGACCAAAGAACTTTATGAAGTTACGCATGCACTCTTTTTTCTTTCTTTTGGCTAATCAGTCATAGATGCTCTCACATACTATACCATGTCCCCCGTTTAAGACTAAAATAAACAATGTTGTATTTTTTTTTTTTTTAGATAGTTTCAACATATAGCGTCTGTTCTTGATAATTGTTTTTTATTATTATTCGTGATTATTTTTTATTATCAAACGAAGACACTCCAAATTTCTTATTTTATGACAAAGACTTTACTAGTTAAAATAATTGAAACTCCCTTGTATAAACAACTTTGTTTTGATACAAAAGACTGAGATAAAGAACATTTATACAATTAGTTACTAACCCAAACATGATAGAATCTGTTGCCATTTTTTTTGGTAGGAACTAGGAACCATGACATAGAAATCAAACCGCTACTAGTGAGAAGGACGGGGACCCATGCTAGCTATCTTTATGTGATTCCACCGCAAATGCACAGGGACTAATAGCTAGGTAGTGTGGTTCCTATGACTCAACAGAGAAAAGTGCTTTTCATTTCATTAGTGCTATGACCTGTTTGGTTCCAAAAATCTGCATATCATCATTACAATATGAAAGTGGGTAGCACCAACTTAGCTTGTGAAAATATTATAAATACAAGCTCAAAAGTAACATGCAACATTCATATACTTTCTGAAGTCTAAAGTCTAAAGGGCAAATTTTATAACATAAAACTGGTTTTTCCAACATGGGGTGTGTAAATGGAACCTTTGCAGCAAGCCCAACTTTTAGAATCTAGCCCAAGCTAACGAGACTCTTTTTTGGTCTATAGGATTTATTTTTTTATTATTCTTTTAGTTTTTAATTTTTTGAAAGGGTCTATAAGAGTTATGAGTGTGTTTAGATGATCTTATATTTATTAATTAGCTTTTTTTTTTTTTTTGTTGGTTTTCTTTTTAATAAAATAAATTTATACCTAAATAAAAGTAGGGTTTTAACAAGCAGTACCTAATTGAATAAACAAAATAACTTAAAAAATAATCTCATCCAAATAGAGCCTTTAAAGATTATACAATGAGTTCTCTCTCTTTAACCCCTCTTTTCTACAAGATCCCATTTCGGATCTTTGTTATGAGGTCAAAAAAATTTACTAACTACATTAGTTCCTACTTCTAAATTTCAAGCTTTTTTTTAATAAATGAAAATGCTAAGATTATTTTCTTGAAATGAATATTCAAAAAAAAATATCCATATAAAGTGAAGTTGGGAGGGTGTCAATGTTCGACCCAACCCGCGAACACGACACGAATCCAACACTGGTTTTTACGGGTTAGGGTTGAGCCTTAGCGGGTTTGGGTCATAAACAAATTAACCCAAAAGTGACACGATAAGAAACGTGTCATAAGCAGGTCAACCTGCGTAACCCGTAATAAACACGTTTGACACGCCAATTTATTTGTGTTTAATCAAAATGACCCATTTAACACAATCCGTTTAACTTGTATAACAAATAAATATCCATTTTATTTTAGATTTGTCAAATACCTTTTATATCCAACCTATATTTTAAATTTAAAAAGAAAAGTGAGTAATTACAAAAACTTACAAGGGATATAATTGGAAATTGGAAATTGAAACTTTACAAACCCTAGATTTCTAAACCCTACAAACCCTAAATCTCTAAACACTCTTATAAACATCTAATTTTATTTATTTTTATTTCAACCATACTACTCACTCTACAAGTGAGGAAGCAAAAGTTTTTAGAGTCAGTGATTCAAATGTCTTTGGATGGTAAGAGAGGCTTAAGACAAGATGTTCTCACTAGGTGGAATTCTACCTTTCTTATGATTGAGAATGCTCTTTACTATCGGCGTGCTTTTTGTTACTTAGAATTCACTGACTCTAATTATAAGAATTGTCCTATTGTTGATGAGTGGAGTAAGGTAGAAAAGATTGAAAAATTCTTGGCTATTTTTTATGATGCTACTTGAATTTGGGTTGAAGTGTATGCACTTCTTTTGGAGTGTAAAGAACCTTTTTTTTTTTCTTTTTTTTTTGGAAATAGGAGTGTAAAGAACTTATTTCTAGATAGATGTTATATTTTTGAATGTGGGGTTGAAGACTTGAAGTGTAAGCACTACTTTTAGAATGTACAAAAAATTATTTATAGATGGATGTTATATTTAATATTATGCAGGTTGAAATGGATTATGTTACATTTGTGTCAACCCAACACGCCTTATTAACAAGTCGGGTTAGGATTGAAGAATCATGACACAATTATTAAATGGGTCGGGTTTGGGTTGAGCCACTTAGTCAAAGACCCCTATCTTGACACGACACGAATCAGACATG
Organism: Quercus robur; assembly: GCF_932294415.1. Taxonomy (NCBI): domain Eukaryota; kingdom Viridiplantae; phylum Streptophyta; class Magnoliopsida; order Fagales; family Fagaceae; genus Quercus; species Quercus robur. The sequence continues at coordinate 45,055,035 of NC_065543.1, forward strand.
CTAACCCGAATTGACACCCAAGTTCTATAACTTAGTCCAATCAATACACATGTTATACATAACGCACAATCCATGACCTTGTCTCCAATTTCACACACCATCACATTATATATTGTATAATAAAAACTGTATACTACATATTATGGTTGTGTAAAACAAATACCTTATCCACTTTGTATTTTCTCTTTATAATGTTGTCCATTTATTTTACCCTATTTTTTTAATACCAATCACCAAAAGATTTTTCACCACACAATAAATACATTGAATTAATTATTTAGTTAATTGTACTCTAACTAAACCTTTATTACCAAAATTTTAAGAACATTAAGTTACACTTTTTATAAAAAAATCTATAAGGTTTGGCTTACCTCTAGTGTTTTTTTAACTGGAATTTCTTTTTGTTTTAATAAGTAACTGTCACATCATCCACTAATCAAATAAAATGTGGAGATTAAAACCCACTACCACTTGTCATTGTGTATTTAAAACAAAATGAGACCTCCAGTTAAAAAAGTATTGGAGGTAAGCTAAACTCAATTCTATAAACTATTTTAAATTATCTAGCATAATACTTAGTTTTCACAACAAAAATAAAAATTACAAGCTAAATTTATGGAAATAATTTCTTTTTCATTAACTATTTAATTATTAATCTTTTATTTAATTTATATTCGAATTTTAATTAACTCCTGATTTTAACATACAAATTTTAAATAGCTTGTGCAAGATTTTTCTTTAAAATGCTTCTTCTTCTTTTTCTTCTTTTTTGGAGACCCTCCTTAACCCCAAATCAAAGTTGTTCTAATCTTGTTTGCTATTACAAGTTGGGCTTACATGATAAATGATGATATGCTTACCAATATCCATTTGCTTCTTGAGTCGATTTTGAAGTGGTCCAAAGTAGGACGTGATTTATAAAGAAAATAGCATCTGACCACGTGCTCACGCACGTGCTCAAAAACTCTTCTATTTTTTGGTGAAAGTTAATAATTTGCATCAATTATAAATTGAGATTATTACATTTTTCAATCACAAAAATACCTAGTGGTGTGATGAGTGTTATATGTTTGTACCAAATATTAAAATTATAAACCTTTCTCTATGCATAACACTCATCACACCCCTAAGTATTTTTGTGATTGAAAAATGTAGTAATCCCAATTTATAATGGATGCAAATTATTAACTTTTACCAAAAAATATAAGAGCCTCTAAGCACGCGCATAAGCGCATGGTCAGAGGCTACTTTTCTTAAAAGGATTTCCATATAGGATTGTTATGGCATTTGAGATAGTAAGTATACAATGCAGACATTTCCCACATGTCATGTCTTCCCCCAATAAAAAGCTTTGCAAATCTTTCACTCATCAATCATCATTTGAATCTCCACTTAGGATTTTAATATGGATATAACAAACTTGTATTACTTTCTATGGGAATGATAAGAATTAAAATTGCAGAAATGTGCAAATTCTAAATAGTTTGTGAGATAATCTAATTGTCTATACTACTATTTAAAGGGTTTTTCTTGTTTGGATCAATTTTTTTTTTTTTTGGTTCCAAAATACCCCTACATCCTATGTTTAAGTAGAGGCAAAACTTGGTAAAAATGCTTCTTTAACTCCCATGACACTATCTACAAAATAGGAACATGCTCCCAGTACACTCACATTCTCTCCCCCTCACCACCTGCAATCTCAAAGATGTTGAAACCCACATATAATTCGTAGCACACAACCAACCAATTTCCCAATCTAAATCTTAAACTCTCTCTCAAAATTGTTACTCACAATCAAACAGTTTCTAGAAATGTTTACACCCAGGCAACAACTCTTGCCCAGATCAACCACCGTTTGATGCAACTTTACAGGTCTTTCCTCTAAAATTGTTTGGTTCTTTTTTTTTTTTTTTTCTTTTTTGGATTTGATTACTGTGTCTAATTGTTTGGAGTTGAAACTGTATATCCAAGGTAGAGCGAGAGAGAGAGAGAGAGAGAGAGAGAGAGTTGGTTTTCCACAACAGAGAGTATTATCAATATTATTCAATAAAGATGGCTGGACGAAATTAGGGAAGGTAGATGAGAATTATGAAGGTGTGTCACATTCCAACTTAATGGTTGCCAAGGTTTTGTCTCACCCTTTTGAATTAATGCTATTTAAGAATCATCAATTACTCTACTTATTTTTTAATTTCCTTTTTTTTTTTTTTTTTACATTGCTAGGTTTTGAAATTACGCCTTTTTCTTATGTGTTCTGTTCTGTTATGGCTAAGCGGGATTGAAATTGTGGGGTTTCTAATCTTTGCTCAAAACTGAATGCTCTAAAATTTGTGAAAATACAACATTTATTTAGACCCCCAAATTAAAATTACGGCTCGATAGATTTTACTCTAACTTTTACTAAGTGTGGAAAAGAGTAAATGCGAGCATATAAACAAACAAGCTACTCTAACCCATATTCATAATAACACAGTAGTAAAATGAAAGGTAAAAGAGTAAGGAGGAAATATGCAAACACAAAGACAACACAACGATATGTTATCGAATAGGAAACCGAAATCCTCGACGTAAAATCTCTCCGCCACCCTCCAAGTGGTAATCGATCCACTAGACAATCAGTTAAGATACATAGGTTAGCAAGAGACCCTCCAAGCCTAATCTACTCGATGTACCTAAGCCTTCCAAGCTCTTACTCTAACAAGGCTTCTCAGAACCGTGTCTTGTCTAGCTCTCCAGATCCCGCAACAAGCTCCATGTTGCATCCGCCATCCTTGGCTTCTTCCAATGCTTCCCAACAGTACCAAAACCTCACTGAATACTTTGAAAGAGTGTGGTAAGTGTTTAGGCTAACAAACTCTCAAGGATATGAAAATGAAGAGGTAGGAGTTGAGATAATCCACAAGCAATTGTGTAGAATATTGTGGGTATAACAATCTCTAACTCTCAAGGCTTATGGCTAGGGTTTTCTCTCAAAAGCACTCCTTAACATTTGTGGGTAATATGGGTATATATAGTGTGGGTACACAAAGTGTGTATCAAATAGGACAGTCTAGTAAAATAGAATGTTTCGTGAGTGTCTCGCGGAAAGGCCTTACTTGCAAGCTACTCACGAAACACAACTGTCTCCATCCTGTCCTAACTCCTTGCATTCTAGTTATGTGCAAGACACTGCATCATTTCGCGGGATGCTTAGTCATAAGCTACCCACGAAAACTCTTCGGTCTTCAATTTGCTTGAGTCTTCACTCTCTCTCTCTCTCTCTCTCACATACAACTCTTACAATTAAATCCCACAATAAATACAGGGTACAAAAGATTGAATAAAATTACAATCAAATTTGGCACGGAATAAAAGCCAACAAAACACATAGTTGTAAATTACAACTTTACAATCTCCCCATTTGGCTATTCTGTGACAAAACCCCTAAAACAGACTCTAGACTTAAACGTGAATTTGGGAACAGTGGCAAAACTCACTCACAACTAATTTAGAAGTTGTGAAGCACTTGCACGTATATACCTGTAACCTGAAACACTCACACACAAACAAAACTTTGATTAAGCTTATGACAAGTTGAATACATGGTACGTACATGAGCAAGTAAAGTGTGATCAAGTTTGTAAACACTATAAAACATATAAGCATATCTTGATCAAACAAAGTCAGTCATTAAAGAATTACTACAATGAACATTTAACAAGTAAATGCTCATCCGGACATGCAATGCAATGAAGACCAATTAAAATGATCAATTGCATGTTCAACACACAACCAATGCAAAATACACGAAGTATATGCATTTAGGATACAAGATCCTACTAGGGTACAAGTGTGAGGTACTTAAGACATATTATCAACATCTAAAAGTACTTAAAAATGCTACAAAGCATTAAGATAAACACAAATACTGATTATTATACTGAAATATAAATTCAAAGTACTTAAGCTTTAAAAGAAAGCAATAAAGACCGTAAACAGATAACAATTTCTAGCTTCTCCTCTCCCTATCATTACACTCCCCCTATCAACAACACCATCTCCCCATTTTTGTCATGGAATAGTTAGTCATGTTCTTCTAGCTTCCTTTGAATTTGGTCCAACTGAGTCTGGAGAGATGTGAACTTTGTGTCGAAGTGAATGTGTTGGGAGTGCATGATGGTAGCTAGTCCGGATATTTTGGTGTTAATCTCTTGAAATGCAGCCATGATGTTGTCTAGCTATTCATTATAAGCATGGAAGGTCGAGCTTGAACTTCTCGAAGTGGCATGACCTTCTTGGTTGGTACTCTTCTTGGTGTGACTCATACTTGCATGGAGAGTACGGATGTTAATTGGACTTGGCTTTGGGTATGGGCGTTCATCTTCCGAGGGATGCACAACTTTAAGCTTCAAATTTTTGAGATAAGGCGGTAGAAAGGAAGACAGTTCCTTGAAGCAGTCCGTTCGACCGTTTTTGTCAAGATGTGGAAAATATGAGAACACTCATCAATCTCTTCGTCAGTGATCAGATCATGCAAGAATAATGCTTAACCAAGATTCATGTACCCAATGCTTGATAATGGATAGAGGTTGCTAAACATGATCATCGTGAGTAGCCTTAATTCGGGAGATAGAGAGGCCACACTAACTGACTTCCCATTGGATGAGAACTCCAAGTTATCTCCTAAGGCTTCCCGAAGAACCTCCTCATCCGGATTCAGTTCATCATATACTGGTGGTATAGGTAATATTGGCCGATTGATGTGTAGGATTTCAGCTAAGTAGACGGGTGTAACTGAGAACCTCTTCCCTCTAACCCAGCACTTGAGCTCCTCTCCTTCAACAATGGCATTGGCATAAAACTCTTTCACCAAGTTCTCGTATGCATCATCAAGATTGCAGAGAAGAAAACTCCAATCCTTGGTGGCAAATCATTTTGGAATATTGGTGTCAAGGAGAGATGGCTGGTCAACGATTCTTTCAACCAACAGCAAAGCCTCTCGAAAGCAGTTCTCATAGGTCTAAAATGCAGCATAAGATCTGAATTTTTCAAGCTCATACACTCCTGTTGAAGATCGAGTCCTCTTTGACCTAAGTGAAGGGTCATCAACATCAATTACAGGCTCTTTTTCTTTGCTATTGCCTCCTTTCACAGCCGTTGTCTTAAACGGAGACATCTGCACATGAAAACAGAAAACAAAGAAACAGGTGCACAAACTTCATTAGATTCAAGTTAGTCCAAAAACATAAGTATAAAAACTTAAAACAAAACAAAAACACAAGTAAAACAACATGCTGAAAGTGCTTAACAGTGTAAACATTAGCAAAATGAATGAATATAGCAACTGTGCATGTGTGTGCATGAGGTGATGTATGGTGTGTGCCTAGTGGGTGCCTAGTGTGTGCATATATGATGCATGGCATGACATTGAGGCACAAATTGGGCAAAATGTGTAAAACACACACCCAATGATCAAAACATGTCAAGCATGTTCAATCAAGGGTAAACCAGACATCGGAACTCATTTGAGTCCAATTCAACACAAAATGCCACCTGAGCATTTTGACAAGCACTTGACATGCAACACAGCACTACACGAATGAACAATGCATGAACACATAGAAAAATGCCTCAATACATGCTTAATATGCCACAAGGGGCCAACACAAATACACACAGATCAAATGGGACTCAGCCTAATCAAAAATTTGAAAAAATTTTCACAAAATCATGAACCCCAACCCATTTTTGAAAAATCCCCAATTTTTAGAACCCTAACTTAATTTCTACATAATCTAAGACAAAAATGAAGAAAATGTTTTAGAAAACATACCTTGAAGTTGAAAATTCAGAAAACAAGCTTGAAAGTGAAAGGGTTTGAGTGAAAAATGATTTTGGGTTGAGAGGGGTTTGAAAGAGGTGAGGCGAGAGAAATAGAGAGTTTTTGAAAACCTGTCACATTTGCCTTATAAAACTGAAAACACGCATTTTTCACGGGTTAGGCAGTCGTGAGATTAGTCACGAAAAGCACCACTGAAGCACAAAAACTTTCGCAAGAAGCTTATAGTCGCGAAACAGTCATGAGATAGTCACAATAGCCTCTGTATGAAATTGAAAATTTTCTAGTTTTTGCCTAAAAAACATTTCGCGAGAAGGGTTTAGTAGCGAAATACTTGAGAGACAGTAGCGAGACTCTTTGTATGAAATTGAAAAAAATTTATTTCCCTTAAGCTAGTTTCGCGGGAAGCTCTAAGTCGCGAGCTTCTCGCGAAACTGCCTCTGAACCAGTTTTTGGAGAAAAACACAAAAATACATTTTGAACAAAATCTAAAAACACAAAAGTATAAAATCACTTTCAAAAACATAGAAAACACTTAAAAATATTTTTGGGTTTAATCGACAAGTAATTGAGCATACACATCACATTTGAACATGTACAATCACAGAAATGAGATAAGTATTAATTAAATCAAAGTCTTGTGTGTTGTGGATGATTACCAAATGTGGAATAGTCCTTAGACCAGAGTGAAGTTTCAATGATCAATTCAATCAAGTCATACATAACTAGTACTAAGTCAAGTGGTTTATCTCATTTATAGAAATGAACATATATAACCTCTCATAAGAAAATGATTACAAAACTTAGAAGCTTTTCATTTGGCTTCTGCATAATTCATAACATTTGATCCTTTTTGGATACTACATTTCTTTTTGAGATCGGTGCTTGAAATTTTTTATATTTCAACATTGAGAGTTAGCCTTTGACTTTTTGAGCACCATACATTTCAATACAAAAGTTGCTTTCCTTTTTTCCTAGTCAAATACTAGTATGTGCGACAGGTTTTTGTAGCTCATAATCTCTTTTTCATTTTGAGATTTACATTTGGAGAGCTCTATTGCAAAAACATAAAAGTAAAGATGGGAAGATAGATAGGTACAAGTCTATGCAAGTATTAAAACCATTAAGACTGTTGACCAATCATTTATGACAAGCTTGAAGATCTATTTACAACAATCACACATAGTTTTCAAGATTTCTCCCACAAAGATATATGTGCATACATAACAAGCTAAACTTGTAAATGCATTACGCCATTAGTACGAAGGTACTAGGCCAAACTCACATGTGATATACACAACATAAGTGATCAAACTTTCTGAAGATTTTTCAATTTTTATGGGTTTTTGAATTTTTTGAACATACTATAAAACAGAACAAGTAAAGTAAGATCAACAAAATTTAAAAACATTAAAAGAAAAAAAAAACACAATTTTCAACCCATGCTGGAACGATAACAAACAACACACAACCAATCAAAGTCACAAAGCATAGAAAGTATTAATGCATGGACATGTTGTAATACTTATGCATGAGTACACCTCTTCACCCACACGACACGTGCGTTGAGGGTGATATCCCTAAAGGATTGGGTACGAGTGTTGTGGCTTTCAAACCTTCTGTTAAAGCTTGCCAAATAGGTGGTGAATGTATCGATCATTTTCATCACATCCATCACTCCGAAATCACCATCTCGACCTCTTGATTGCTAAACAGCCCAATTCCTTTTGTCATTTCTTGGTCCTCTTAACCTCTAATCACTTACATTCTTCAATGCTCTAAGCTTATGACAATTTGGTCTAGTGTGTCCTTGAAGTCCACAATGATGGCAGAAATGTTTTGCTCTTGGACCTCTTTGTGATTTTGGAAGTGATTTCCCTTTGGGTTCAGACCTGACCACTAATTGGTTATGAGGCTTATTCAACACCTATTGGTCAGTCACATTCCTCTTCTTCTCCAGCTTCACTTTCTCAACCTTTGTGGTAGCTACCATCGGTTCTTTGGCTTTTACAAACTTTACTTCCTTTGAGATATTGACAGCCGAACTACTTTCTCCAGTATATCCCAATCCAGTTTTGTCGGAGAAAGGTTTTTTATGAGAAAGGACTTCATCAAGCTTCTTGGAGGAGACTCGCTCTACTTTAGCATTGGCTTGAACCACCTCAAACTCAAGAAATTTTATCTTGGAGTAGGCTTTGGTCAGCTCTCCATTCAGCATCTCTATTTCACATTTAGCCTCCTTATATCGCACGAGAAGACTTCTATAATCTTCCTCTGCCCTCTTCATCTTTTTAATGGCTGTTGATGAAGCGTGACCTCGTCAGTCGAGATGAGCGTGCTCAGATGAATCCAAATTCTCGCCTGGATACCTGTGTAGATGACAAGACTACTTTTGTAGGAGTGGTCACTGGTGTGGTGCCTGCCACAACGTCTTTGATGCCAAAGTCAGAACGAAAGAGTATAATCTAAGATGAAAAAGAATACTAAAATGGAAATCACTTATCCTTTTTGAGTGTCTGTGTTTTTTTGTACCTTCTGTTGGCAGTGTGGGGGGCTTTATATATGTTGCCTTGGGTTCTAGCCGTTGTGATGTTAATTTCTTCCTTAAGTAACGCCTCCTGCCTTGTAATGGAGCTTTTATTGTGCTCTCAACGGTCTGTACAGATGGTTTTGTAACCGTCCGAGGTATTATTGGTGGCATTGAATGGTTCCGCTATTCTCGTCAGTGATGTGGATGCTTTTTGGGCTCGTCTTAGGGGTGGCCTCGTTTGTCCTGCTAGATTCGTCTCCAATTGATTTTGTTAGTCCCGTCAGCTGTGTTAGCCACTTTTGCATATTCACTGGTCTTCTCAAGGAGGGAATTGTAGGTCTCTTGCAGTCCCACTGTTCCTTTATCTTCCTCATCATCAGATTCCTCCGTTTTCTCACCCAAGTTGAACTTGCCAGTAACCACCTCATTCAACTTGCCATAGAAGAAGTCGAATGACTCGTCTTCACTCATTTTCAGCTCTTCAAACCGAATGGTTAGCATATGCAACTCAGTGTCTTTCACCTTTTTTGTTCTTTCATACGTGGTCTCCAATATTTGCCACGCCTCCTTGGCAATTGTGATGTGAGATATTCTGTGAAACTTATCTGGAGATACACCACAAAAAATATCATTAAGTGCTTTGCTATTTGCATTAACCGCCGCAAGAGCCACCTTATCCCATGTGGATTTAGCGGCCTCCGGCCTAGTCCATCCTACATCTACTGCATCCCAAATAGCCTCATCGATTGAACATAGGAATGCCCTCATTCGGACTTTCCAAAAGGCATAGTTGCTACCATCAAAATATGGTGGAGCATTTAAAGATTGAGACCAGTCCATCTTAAACGGGGTCAAGGATCGCACTAAGGTAATTAAACCACAACTAGTGCACCTGCTCCGATACCAATTGAATGCTTTAAAATGTGTAAAAACACAAGAGCTATTTAGACTCCTAAATTAAAATTACGGTTTGATAGATTTTACTCTAACTTTTACTAAGTGCGGAAAAGAGTAAATGTGAGCGTATAAATAAACAAGCTACTCTAACCCATATTCATAATAACACAGTAGTAAAATGAAAGGTAAAAGAGTAAGGAGGAAATATGCAAACACAAAGACAATACAACGATGTGTTGTCGAAGAGAAAATCGAAGTCTTCGACGTAAAACCTCTCCGCCGCCCTCTAAGCGATAATCGATCCACTAGACAATCAGTTGGGATACATGAGTTAGTAAGAGACCCTCCAAGCCTAATCTACCCAATGTACCTAAGCCCTCCAAGTTTCTATTCCAACAAGGCTTCTCAGAACCGTGTCTTGTCTAACTCTCCGGATCCCGCCGCAAGTTCCATGTTGCATCCGCCATCCTTGGCTTCTTCCAATGCTTCCCAGCAGCACCAAAACCTCATTGAACACTTTGAAAGGGTGTGGTAAATGTTTGGACTATCAACCTCTCAAGGATATGAAAATGGAGAGATAGGAGTTGAGGAAAATCTACTAGCAATTATGTAGAAGATTGTGGGTATAACAATCTCTAACTCTCAAGGTTTGTGGCTAGGGTTTTCTCTCAGAAGCACTCCTTAACATTTGTTGGTAATATGGGTATATATAATGTGGGTACAGATAGTGTGTATCAAATAGGACAGTCTGGCAAAACAGAATGTTTCGCGAGTGTCTCACGGGAAGGCCTTACCTGCGAGCTACTCGCAAAACACAACTGTCTCCATCCTGTCCTGACTCTTTCCAATCATGTGCAGAACACATACATCATTTCGCGGGATGCTTAGTCGCGAGCTACTCACGAAAACTCTCCAGTCTTCAATTTGCTTGAGTCTTCACACTTTCTTTCTCTCTCACACACAATCCTTACAATTAAATCCCACAATAAATACAAGGTACAAAAAATTGAATAAAATTATAATCAAATTGGGCACGGAATAAAAGCCAACAAAACACATAGTTATAAATTACAACTTTACAAAAACCATATTGGACCTTTAGGAATGTTAAAAAGGGTTGTTGGGAAAGGAAAGAGTACTGTTGATGGGCTAAAGTCATAATGTGTTTGATGTGGAGCATTTGGAATGAGGGAAAAAGCTAATCTCTCAAAGGGATTAAGCTGTCCCTCCTGTAGCTTAAGATTATAGATGTCAAATTTTTTTTTTTTTTTTCCCAGCTCTCAGCACGCAATATTTGATTCTCCTATATATTTCTAGAATTTTCTTAGATCCATATATGATTTAGGTGCTTGATGACAAGTAAAGCCGGATTTTTTTTTTCCATAGAAAACCATGTGTGATATTGAACATTAGCAAACCAAGTACTATATTGCAGATTTTTAGTTAAAAACAATTATCAACAACTAGCCTCTGAACACGCGCTCACGCGTGTGCTTAAAGACTCTTCTATTTTTTGGTAAAAGTTAATAATTTGTATCTATTATAAATTGGGATTACTATATTTTTCAATCACAAAAATACCTAGGAGTGTGATGAGTATTATGCGTTTGTACCAAGTATTAAAATTATTAACCTTTCTCCATGCATAACACTCATCACACTCCTAGATATTTTTGTGATTGAAAAATGTAGTAATCCCAATTTATAATGGATGCAAATTATTAAATTTTATCAAAAAATAGAAAAGCATTTGAGCACGCACATGGACGCGTGCTCAGAGACTAGTTGTTGATAATTGTTTTTAACTAAAAATTTGCAATATAGTACTTGGTTTGCTAATGTTTAATATCACACATGGTTTTCTTTGGAAATAAAAAATCCGGCTTTACTTGTCATCTAGCACCTAAATCATATACGGATCTAAGAAAATTTTGGAAATATATAGGAGAATCAAATATTGCGTGCTGAAAAAAAATAAATAAATAAATAATCTGACATCTACAATCTTAAGCTACGGGAGGGACAGCTTAATCCCTTTGAGAGATCAGCCTTTTCCCTCATTCCAAATGCTCCACATCAAACACATCATGACTGTAGCCCATCAACAGTACTCTTTCCTTTCCCAACAACCCTTTTTAACATTACCAAAGGTCCAATATGGTTTTGAACGTGCAGGACAAAGCGAACATCATAATCTATACTATTTGTATAGAAAAATAATGGTAAATTGTTGATTTTAAAAACAAAGAGAAATAAGTTGTAATTTATGAAAAACCTACCCTTGCTTGGTAAAGTTTCTACATGCCACACATAATTAATAGAGCTTCAAACACACAAAGTTATAAATATCAAACTGATGTGTCCCCTCCTCCATTTAAATAAGTGTTAAATTATGAAAAACTTACACCCATGTCGATCTCAAATGTCCCCTGCTCCATGTCATCATTGTTTTTGCATTGGTTTAGAGCTTCAAACAGACAAAAGTCACAAATATCAATCCTCACCAGCCAAATTAAATTGCATTGGTTTAGATTGTAGATAAAATATAGAAGGGAGAATGAGAAGTGTGAAAAGAAAGTTGGCATTACGAAGATTGAAGAGATCAAAGGAATTGCCATCCTAAAAAATAAAACGATTCAGTAGATAACATTGCTCAGTTCTAATTTTTTGTGATGAAGTCATGAAATAACTTCTACCAAAAGTTACAACTAACATTTTGTCATTTCTAAAGAAGGATAAACCTTTGTAATAATCATGCAGCACACAGAAAGGAAAAAAATGAAATGAAAAAGTTTGAGCAAAGATTAGAAACCCCACAATTTGAATCCCGCTTACTAATAACAGAACAGAACACATAAAAAAAAAAAAAAAAAAAAAAAAAAAAAAAAAAAAAAAAAAAAAAAAAAAGAGGCATAATTTCAAAACCTAGCAACGTAAAAAAAAAAGGAAATTAAAAAATAAGCTGAGTAATTGATAATTCTTAAATAGCATTAATTCAAAAGGGTGAGACAAAACCTTGGCAACCATGCAGTGGGAATGTGACACACCTTCATAATTCTCATTTACCTTCCCCAATTTTGTCCAGCCATCTTTATTGAATAATATTGATAATACTCTCTATTGTGGAAAACCAACTCTCTGTCTCTTGCCTGGGTGTAAACATTTCTAGAAATTGTTTGATTGTGAGTAAAATTTTTGAGAGAGAGTTTAAGATTTAGATTTGGGAAACCGATTAGTTGTGTGCTACGAATTATAAGTGGGTTTCAAAATCTTTGGAATTGTGGGTGGCGAGGGGGAGAGAACGTGAGTGTACTGGAAGCATGTTCCTATTTTGTAGATAAATATCGTGGGAGTTAAAGAAACATTTTTATTAAGTTTTGTCCTTACTTAAACATATGTAAGGGTATTTTGGAAAAAAAAAAAAAAAAAAAAATCCGGTCAAGAAGCTTTTAAACAGTAGTATAAATAAATCCTATCCAAATCCCAATGATCTGAGCCTTCCGAGAGTTTGAGGTTGATGTGAGCGCGAAAAAGATGTTAGTTTGGCGTAGCGTAAACATAACAGTTCCTAACAACGTTCATTTTTCTCTTGGGAATTTCATCAAACACCTTCCGTCCTCAACAATTTCCTGTCCGTACAGACTCAGCACCAAAACCCTGGTCACTACCAGTGCCCTTAGCTCCTCTTCCTATTTCGAAACCCTAACTTCCCGCCAAAAAGACCAGCTCAATCTCTACGTCCACACTCTTCTAGAATGGAACCAGGTCTCTCTCTTACCTCTCACTGAATTAACTCTCTGTTTGGTTGCTGAGAAAAATGTAGAATTTATTGATTCATGATTTTAGTCTCATTAAATTTTTGTTTTTCAAATACCCATCAAAGCTTTAATGATTATTACCTTTTGAGTTTGCAGAAATTGAAAAAAAAAATTCACTTTCTCATAAAAGTAGTTTCTTAGTTCTATGAGTTATTCTCAATGTGCAGAGAATGAATCTTACTGCTGTTAGAGAGGTAAATGAAGTCATGGAAAGGCACATTGAGGATTCACTTTCAATACTACCACCTATAAAGAATTCTTATGTCTCTCACTGTAACAATTCAATCAACAACCTTAATCTTGTTGATGTTGGAAGTGGCGCGGGGCTTCCCGGTCTAATTTTAGCTATTGCTTGTCCAGGTGAATATAATGTATGTTACATTAATGTGGGTTGTTATTAATTTTGTGCAATTTACATTAGCTTGTTCTGTTGTAAAATGATTTTTTTGTTAACATGATTTTGGATGCAAAGATTGGAAGGTAACTCTATTAGAGTCGATGAACAAGCGGTGTGTTTTCTTGGAGCATGTGATAGGTCTTACCGGCTTGTCAAATGTCAAAGTTGTAAGAGGAAGAGCGGAGGTATTGCTTCTGTCTTCCTTTTTCTTCTTCAATGTTTTCATTTTAAAATTTGATACTTAATTAGCATGTTTGTAAAGGTCTTTTCATCCCCTGAGATAACTATTGACTATACCTCTATTCCCCTTCCAAATAATAATACTAGCTGGGGTTTTATGGAAAAAGCCAAAACCCCTAATTGGATTTAAGACGGCAACTTACACGTTACCATGGCATTACCTTACAACTGAGTTAAAAGGACCCTTTTTTCTTGAGTGTGTATTGGCTTATTAAACTATTTGCTGGATGTATTGTTTACAATTCACATTGGATTGCATTTCTAAGGAAGTACCTATCCACATATATTTTGATTTTCTTTCTGAAGTCTGCACATTCAGATTGTTTATGTTGCTAACCAATTACCTTTTCCTGGCTCCAATACACATTACAAACCTTGTTATAGGACAGAATTTGGGGCAGGATCTTTGCTTCAGAGAGCAATTTGATGTAGCAGTGGCCAGGGCAGTTGCAGAAATGAGAATCTTAGGCAATCTTGAAAACTCCTTTTCTTGGTTTCTTCTATGTATTTTCAAGACTTCAAGTGGTTCAACATCATTGATAAAATTGTTCTGGTTTCTTCATTTTCAGCTGAGTACTGTCTTCCTCTGGTTCGTGTTGGTGGTTTGTTTGTAGCTGCAAAGGGTCATGATCCTCAGGTATGTTTCTACTGTTCACTTATGGAACTTCAGCTACCCAATCATTGCCTTTTACTGAAGATTAATATCAATGGAGGTTGTTGGCTGCAGAAAAGTATTCAAGAGATGGCCCATGGGCCTAGATTCTTAGGCTGTAATTGTTAGTGGCCAGATCAAGATCTTGGGCCTGTCTAATGGTTTCTAGTCAGTTGTATCCTAGTCTCTTCCATGGTCTTATTTTTTAGTTCTAGTTACATTGTTGGTCTTTATGTGTGTTTTTTAGTAGTAGAAGGCTTAGTTCATTAGTCAAATTTTTTCTGAACTTGGAATTGCCTAGGTTTTTTTTGTTTCTTTTGGATAGGTAAATACACAACTCACGCTCGCATGGTATTGAACCCAAGACCTCACTTTGCATTCCTTACTTATGGGTGGGGATGATTGCCCAGGTTCTTCTTTTATGACGTGATTTTCAGTCTGCAATAAACTGGACCTGAAAAAAATGTCACCTACTTATAAAGTCCTAGATTCCATCCTTATGTTTCAAGCCAAAAGAATATAAGAATGCCTATATCATAAACAAAAAGAGGCAGGGCTCATGAACCAATTATCGGAAAAACATTCTTACACATGGCATTTGAAGGCCTAGTTCAGTCATCTCCAAAGGAGTCACTTCATATTGTCAATATCTCCACAAAAGCACAAGCAAAAAGTATCAGTTGCTTTTCTTGAAAAAATCCTGAAAATGTTTCTATTCATACACTTCTATCAAATTCAATGAGGACAAACGTTGATTTACTTCAGTTTCTGTGTATTATGCAATGTAATGATTGTGACAATTTAGGGTCTGCAAATGCATTCAAGGAAAAACTGCCTTGAAATGTACATGATAAATTGCCATATTTATTTTCATTAGTGTGAACTATTAACTGGCCAATGAGCTCTAGATATGGCATTCCCTCCTCCATAAAGAACGGGGTGGAGGAAGGTCATGGGTTCAAGACCCTCTAGATGTGTAACTTACCAATGAAAAAAGGCTATCAACTGATCTTTTATATGGTACATTTGGCCAGGAAGAAGTTAGGAATGCAGAAAGAGCAATCCAAATGATGGGTGCTTCCCTGTTGCAACTGTGCTCAGGTCTGTTTGAAATGTTTTCAGTTTGGCATATCATGTGCATGTTAATGATCTAGAAACACACTCATGTCTTAGATGATTGCTTTAATGAAATTGGACATTATTGCCAAGGGTTTGTTTTTCCCCAAAAAGTCTTCTTTTTGTTAACTGCTTGAAATCATGCAATGTTATCTCCTGAACTGACCATGAGGAAGATTCCTATGCGTATCGTGTATTCCAATTATCTCAACAAAAGAAGGGGATTTTTTTTTGTTATCTGTTTTGCATTTTGACTTGTTTAAAAAGAAATTTTGTCATTGAATTCAACCTTGCTTGAAGTTATTTACTTCATGCCAAGAAAAAGGTATGAATGTGGGAGACCTTTGTCAAGAAAAAAAAAATTGTAAAGATTGAGGAGGGCGAAGAGCTGTGGGCATGAGAGTTTTTTAAAATAAATTAAAAACGGTTGAAGTTGTGCTCAGATATAGTCTTCGCTTGACTACAACTCTGAGATTGGAGTAGGGAATCAACAGTTTTTATGAAGTTGAAAATGGTGTCATGGAATGTTTGAGGATTGAATGACTCTCAGAAACGTTTGGTAGTTAGAAATTTACTAAGAGATTGGAATTGTGATGTAGTTTGTCTCCAAGAAACTAAACTTGCTAGTATGGACAGATGGCTAGTTTGTAGCTTGTGAAGTTGTCCTTATGTAGATTGGGTGGCTTTGGATGCGAATTACACAGTTGGTGGGGTTTTGATGATGTGGGATAGGAGGGCTTTAGAGAAGTTGGAGGTAATGGTGGGTTTTTTTTCTGTATCGGTTTGGTGGCAGGGTGAGGGGGATGGTTTTATTTGGGCTTGTTCTGGGGTTTATGGACCGAATGATAATAACTTAAGGGAGCAGATGTGGGATGAGCTGATTGGAATTAAGCAACTTTGGGATGTTCCATGGTGTTACATAAGGGATTTCAATATCATTCGCTTCCCAAGTGAACGGTTGGGGGGATCGTGCCTTACTCCGGCTATGGAGAATTTTTCTGAGTTCATTGAGGAGCTTAATTTGATAGATTTGCCATTGGAAGGAGGGAGTTATACTTGGTCTAGTGGCTCGGATCAGCCTTCGATGTCTAGGATAGATAGGGCTCTGGTTTCTCATGATTGGGAGGATCACTATCCGGATGTGATCTAGCGGGTTTTACCTCATCTTATTTCAGACCACTTCCCCATATTAGTGGAGGCCAAGAGGATGTTGAGGGGGAAGAGTCCCTTTAGGTTTGAGAACATGTGGTTAATGACAGATGGGTTCAAAGAGAGGGTTCAGTCTTGGTGGAATCAATACTCCTTCTCAGGTAATCCCAATTTTGTGCTTGCCAAGAAGCTAAAGACTTTGAAAGGAGACATTATTCAGTGGAACCGAAGTGTGTTTGGAAATGTAGGTCGTCAAAAGAAAGTATTGTTGGAAGCCTTGAAATTATTGGATGCTAAGGAAGGGGAGTATGGCCTTTCTGAAGTGGAGATAGGTGAGAGGGCTGTGATGAGATCTCAAATACAGAACCTTCTTTCTTTGGAAGAAGTTTCATGGAGACAGAAATTGAGGATGCTTTGCATTAAGGAAGGGGACAACAATACCAAGTTCTTCCATAAGGTGGCTAATTCTCGGAGAAGGTATAATCATATTAGTATGCTGGAGGTGGATGGGGTATTTATGAGGACGAGTCAGAGGTGGCGGACCAAGTAGTTCAGTTTTATAAAAACTTGTACAAGGAAACAAAGGAGTGGAGGCCTTTTGTAGAAGGATTGGAGTTTGATCAGATCGAAGGGCTGGAGAGGGACTAGCTTGAAAGGAGGTTTGAAAAGGAGGAGATTTTTCGAGCTGTCAAAGAGTTGGAAGGAGATAAAACCCCAGGTCCTGATGATTTTTCTATGGCCTTCTATCATCATTGTTCGAGAGTTGTGGAAAGGGATGTTTTAGCTATGTTTGAAGAGTTTTATCAACACAGTAAGTTTGAAAAATCTCTTAATGCAACTTTTATAGCCCTAATCCCCAAGAAGAATGGTGCCTCCAATATTTGAGATTTCAGACCTATTAGCTTGGTGGGGAGTGTATACAAGATCTTAGCTAAGACTCTGGCAAACCGCTTGAAAGAGGTTTTGGATCAATTGATATCTGAGTCTTAGAACAGTTTTGTGGGCGGTAGACAGATACTTGATTCAGTTCTTATTGCCAATGAGTGTGTTGATGGTAGGGTGAAGAGCAAGATTCCAGGGGTTATTTGTAAGCTGGGCATTGAAAAAGCCTATGATCATGTAAATTGGGAGGCTCTTCTAGATTTGTTGAGGAGAATGGGATTTGGGGCGAGGTGGTGTAAGTGGATCCGTACATGTATATCTACAGTCTAGTTCTCAGTCTTGGTTAATAGGTCTCTAGCTGAGTTTTTTGGGAGTTCGAGGGGATTGAGACAAGGGGACCCGCTATCTCCTATGTTGTTTCTAGTTATGATGGAGGTTTTCAGTAAGATGATAAAAAGAGCTGAAGGTGCTAGTTTACTTTGAGGTTTCAGGGCTGATGGTAGACAGGGTGGAGGAGTTTGTGTCTCGCATATTTTGTTTGCGGATGATACGATTCTATTTTGTGATGCAAATGTGGAGCATATTCTACATGTTCGGATGCTCCTTCTTTGTTTCCAGGCTGTGATAGGATCAAAGGTTAATGTCTTGAAGAGTGAGATGGTTCCCATTGGGGAGGTTCCTAATATCCATGTCTTGGCAGAGATTTTGGGTTGCCGGATTGGGTCTTTGCCTATGACCTATCTTGGTTTGCCTCTAGGGGCGTCCCACAAATCCCCTACTATTTGGAATCCTATCTTGGAGAAAATTGAGCGCAAGTTGGTTGGATGGAAAAAGATGTATTTGTCAAAAGGTGGAAGACTGACTTTGCTTAGAAGCACATTATCTAGTCTACCGACTTACTTTTTAGCTCTTTTTACTATCCCTACGCATGTGACCAATAAAATTGAGAGATTGCAAAGGGATTTCTTATGGGGGGAATCCAAGACTCATTTGGTGGGATAGGATAAGGTGTGTGCACCTCTGGAAAATGGTAGGTTAGGAGTAAGGAAATTAACTACTTTTAATAAAGCCTTACTAGGGAAATGGCTATGGCGGTTTGGGGTTGAGAAGACAAGGTTTTGGAGAAGGGTTGTAGCTCTAAAGTTTGGGGAAGAATGGGGGGATGGACCTCCAAGCTAGATAGAGGAGTTCATGGATGTGGTTTGTGGAGAAGCATCCGAATGGGTTGGGAGGTTTTTAGTAAATATATTCGGTTTGAGGTAGGGGTGGGGAATAGAGTGAAGCTCTGGATAGATCAATGGTGTGGTGATTCTCCACTTCAATTAACCTTTCCGGTTGTGTACGGGGTTGCCTCCAATAAAGAGGCATCAGTGGCCTCTCCTCTGGAACAGTTGGGGATAGGAGATTGGAAAAGCTGGGATGTTCATTTCAATCGGAGACCAAATGATTGGGAAATGGGTGTTGTGGATGAATTTCTCCATACTTTGGGTTCCAATTTACCTCCAACTGAGGATGGAGACCATATGCGATGGAAGATGACGAAGAATGGAGATTTTAATATCCGATCGTTTTATAATAAGTTAAGAGATCCATTGCCCATTATCTTTCCTTGGAAAGGTGTTTGGAAGGTTAAGACCCCTCGGCGAGTATCTTTTTTTGTGTGGACGGCTATATGGGATAAGATTTTTACAAGTGACAATTTGAGGGGTAGAGGGATGGTCTTTGTTGACTGGTGCATTATGTGTCATTGTAATGAGGAGACTATGGATCATCTACTATTGCATTGTGGTAAGGCTTACCGGTTGTGGAGTTTGGTGTTTAGATCATTTGGGATTGCTTGGGTCTTGCCAAGATCAGTGGCTGATACTCTCTTTGGTTGGTGGAATTGGCTTGGAAAGCACTCGTCTAGTATTTGGAATTTAGCTCTACTGTGCTTAATGTGGTGTCTTTGGAGGGGACGAAATTGGAGGACGTTTGAGGATATGGAAAGTTCCGACAACCAGCTTTTGGCATCGTTCAGTGGCACCCTTTTTGACTGGTGTAGGACTTGGGAACTCACCTCTAGTGATTCTCTACCTATGTTTCTTAGCTCTCTCCTTTGTAATTAGTATCTTTTCTTTCTGTTTTTTTATCTTCGTTCTCTGTACTCTTTTATCGCTGCCTTAAGTCTTTTTGCTTGAGGTAGTGTTCTTGAATATACATCTTTATTACTTATCAAAAAAAAAGAAGATGGCTATTAATTTTGGGCTTGCACGGTCACATGGAAAAATATGCATGGTCATGATGAATAAACCACAATTCTGTCCAAAACAAATTTGATAACATTGCCTTGACGTTAAGGTCATGTCTTCCAAATGCCTCTGGAAAAGTGTAGAATCAAGTGTGAGCATGCTTGTGAACGTGTGTGGAGTTGGTTAAGAAAGCATGCTTGTGAACCTGGCTGATTTTCCCAGGATTACAATCAGAACACTGCAATTTTTGGGCTTTCTCATAATATCATCATTTACTCTTTGTTTCTGGCTATCATATTGACTTCAGTTGTCATTTGTCAACTTAATTGGATGATTGCTTTGTGCAAACCTACCTGTAGACCCACAGTCATTTCTCATTTTAACTTTAATTCTTTAAGTGTATAAATTTTTTTGCTACAATCTTTAAATGTGTAAATGACCTTGCATTATGGATCAGTTAAATATACTACCTTATTGAAGTGATTGTTACTTTTTATATGTGCCCAGTGGAGTCACACAGCCCATATGGACAGCGGACTGCCATCATATGTTTAAAAGATCACTCCACCCCAAGGAAGTATCCTCGCGATCCAGGCACACCAGCAAAAGAACCACTGTAAATAATTCAGATGCACATTCTGCTGTTATTTTTATTGACGGCTTGTACTTTGAGTTGCCACTTCTTACAAGTGGAAATAAATATATGTAACACTAAACAGAAGCGAACTTACATTTTGATCCACCAAAGTGACCTATTGTGCTTAACGTAATGTGAATTCTTTATTCGTTTATGTTTTTAATTGCTTTTCAGTTATGCTTTTGTGTTTAGTGTGCACTCTTTATTTTTAGTTGCAGAGGGAGGTGTTTTTGGAGAAAAGCAAGTTAAATAAGGCAATAAACTTGCTTGCGCAATGACAATAAATTATTGAGTTCCTTATTGGCTTTTATGGAGTGAGCACTCTGTTTATGTTCTGATGACAAGTGAGTGTTCTGAATCATGTCTCAAGTGATCCTGCTCTGTACAACAAGGAAAAAAAAAAAAAGTTCTGAAGAAAGATGTAAAATAATAGGACAGGATAAAAAATATTTAAACAAAAAAAAAAAAAAAAGCTGCTCTTTTTGGGATTACATGAGAACAATAATATAAATATAGATTTAGCAGTGCGGAGTTTTTTATAGCATTGTTTGTGAATGCTCGAAAATATGTGAAAACACAAGAGCTATTTAGACCCCTAAATTAAAGTTACGGTCCAATTGATTTTACTCTAACTTAATACTAAGTACGGAATAGAGTAAATGCGAGCGGATAAAAAAACAAGCTACTCTAACCCATACTTATTATAACACAGCAGTAAAATGAAAGGTAAAAAAGTAAGAAAGAAGAATGCAAACACAAGATAACACGCTGATGTGTTATCAAAGAAAAAACCAAAGAACTCAGCAAAAAACCTCTCTGCCGCCCTCCAAGCAGTAATCAATCCACTAGACAATCAGTTGGGATACATGCATTAACAAGAGACCCTCCAATCCTAATCTATCCGATATACCTAAGCCTTCCAAACTCCTACTCTAACAAGACTTCTCGGAACCATGTCTTATCTAGCTTTTCGAATCCCACAATACGCCCGATTGCATCCGCCAAAGCCTAGCTTCTTCCAATACTTCTTAGCAGTACCAAAACCTCACTTGACACTCTAAAAGGGTGTGGTAAGTGTTTGAGCTATCAACCTCTCAATGGTATGGAAATGGAGAGGTAGAAGTTGAGGAAAATCCACAAGCAATTGTGTAGAGAAATGTGGATATAACAATCTCTAACTCTCAAGGTTTGTGGTTAGGGTTCTCTCTGAAACACTCCTCAACATCTGTGGGTAATGTGGGTATATATAATGTGGGTACAGAAAGTGTGTATCAAATAGGGCAATCTGGCAAAACAGAATGTTTTGCGCGTGTCTCGCGGGAAGGCCTTACCCGCGAGCTACTCGCGAAACATAACTGTCTCCATCCTGTCCTGACTCTTCGCATGCCAATCATGTGCAGGGCACATGCATCATTTCGTGGGATGCTTAGTCGCGAGCTACCCGCGAAAACTCTTCAGTCTTCAATTTGCTTGAGTCTTCACCTTCTCTCTCTCATACACAACACTTACAATTAAATCTCACATTAAATACAGGGTACAAAATATTGAACATAATTACAATCAAATTTGGTACTGAATTAAAGCCAACAAAATATATAGTTGTAAATTACAACTTTACAGTTTGGTCTAATTTATAAAGAGAATCAGGTTCAAATCTTTCTTTCCTGCTTGTTGTAAGTTGTAACCATTGAATTCTTTTATAAAAAAATGTGAATTTAAGTGGGTGAAATGTAGAGAAGTGGGTGAAAAAATGAAATTATTAAACTGATATATCAAAAGCAATGCATGTCAAAAGTGAAAGTAGTAGTACCCGTTTTTTATGCCAAGTTTTAAAACATTTTTTAGAATTTTGAACCGAATAAAACATGTACATACTTCGTACTAATTATATTTTTGATTAATCAGGGAATTTACAAGGACTGTATTTAAAAAAGATTAAAAAAATATTAAAAAATAAAAAAGAAGAAAAGAAGGAATTTTTTTTTTTATAGATAACAAAAAAATTTATTAAGAAACAAAATAGCCAACCCAAGTGCAGGAATGTACTTCAAGGGCAAAAATCAAGAATCAAAATTACAATGATGAAGAAAAGAGGAATTTTAAAGCTTTTATGCTGTTTTGCTTGATACAGGTGTTCAAAAATACTGTGAATCTTTATGTTGTTGTAAATAAACCTAGATTACAGATACAATAATCAGGTATTCAAAGCCTCAAGTATTAGCTAGCAGAAGTGGTAAGCAAAGTTTTGAACTATTTCTTTTCTGTTTTGAAAAATTCCTGGTGGCTAAATTAGCAATATTTTTGTCACTTATTGAATGTCATATTATAGTGTATAAAAATACAAGATATATCAGAAGCAACTGTTCTCTATTTCAACTTATTGAATGTCATGAATCATGGTGTGATGAGCTAAGCAACTCCTGATAGTAGTGCTTTAACATTTTGTTTTAGTTTAAACTGTCTTGTTAGATGTATAATCAATTGCTAATATTTGTCTTTAAATCTTCTAAATTCTGGTCTGATTGATAGCTTCTTGGTAAGTTTTAAAGTCAGTCTCTGTGGTAACTATTAAGAATATCTCTCACTCTCTCTCTTGCCCCACATATTTCACATCCACTGATCCACATCATGGTTAAAAGATGCATATATTACTTTTACGATCCTCCTTTAGCCAACAAAATCCACTCCTTAGTCATCTTCCAGGACAAAGATCAGTCAACTTGAACATCATGACTAGTAACTTGAACATTTTAATAGTTTGCTTAGTCTTTGTTTATTAAAATTCATCAAGAATCTGATTATTTGTAGCATTGACTTGCCTAAACTAAATGTATTTATATCAAACTTAGGCTAGAAGTATTGATCAGGATAACTGCAATTTCACAGGGTTAGACACATGTACAAAAGGTTTCAGAGTTAGGGAAAGTAGGTTTATCTAGGAGATAATCAAAATCATTATGTTATGCTTTTAATGGTCATCTTTGAGAGAAGTAGATTTTTGAAAACAAAGAAAAATATTAGGTTAGAATAGCGTGGCATAATAACAATGACTGGTACCTAACTCAGCCTCCACTTGTCATTAGTTAAATGGGTCCAACAATTAAATCTACTTTATTTTTTATTTTTAAAGCATCATATAAGGTTAAGATTTTTAGAATGATCTTCTATAATGCCAGATTGACACGTTCATATCGCACAGAATTAATACTAAATTATTGAGAAAGAAACATATGAGGTAAGTTAATCTTTTGGCACTTCTAGAAATCCATTTTGCTGTATCAACTTTTTTTTTCCTCCAATACAATATTGTACTTTAAAGTTTGTTGTTCAAAGGGGAGCATTTAACTGTTCTTTCATGGGCCTATAAAACTTTAATTGTAAATGAAAGTTTTTCTTTTTCTCTCTCTTTTTTTTAGGCTGAGCGTGATGATAAAATAACCTTTTTTTTTTTTTTTAATGACAAAGAGTAGCTGAATTATCTGATTTATTTGCTCTGTTTTCCTTTTTTCTTTTGATGTGCCAAGTGCCAACTACATCCTTAGACAAGTCACTTCATTTGTATAAGATGTATTTGTTTTTTGGGATAATTTTAAAAAGGAGGATGTATCCAACTACCCTATTTGTAATTCACGAGATTGTATATTCTGTTTCGAGTTTACACACCGTCTCTTTCATAGCTGGTGTAAGGTCATAATTTGGGATCCAAATCTAAAATGTATGGAGTCTTGGTCCAATGAGTCCAATACAATTAATTTGTAGAGAATGAGTTGGAAACTCGGGCCTAAACGAATCAGACGAGCGACCAATATGTCTAAGAAATAAAGAAAGAAAGATAACATCAGTTTACTAGGGAGAGTCACCCTCGGATTTTATCTGAGGAGGAGGTTGATTCTTCATATGTTCTCCATCCCCCCCTTGTTACCAGTCCGGTCCTCTATTTTATACTATTTTCTTCCCATCTCCACTGTCCACATGTAGATTTAAATTTATGATGCTGATACTTGTCCTATCAGCCCCTCCCTAAAGTCATTGGGAGTGGTTGTAAAGGCTAGAAAGCAGGGTTCAATTAGTTGCAGAACACTTAATGTATTGACAGCAGCTTTCTCTTAGATATTTCCATGCCTCTCTTTGTCATTTTCTTTCTTAATACTTATCATCTTTCGTGGAGTGGTCCGATGCATCACTTTCAGATGGCTGACCGTCCACTTTCTCCCTAGACTGGCCTGTCCAAGGAGGAGTTCTTCCTTGGGCTGGGCCCCTGGCCCAACATATACATTGGTATGGGTTTCCCGGTTTATCACCCCCATAACTGGATTTCACAAATGTGTGAGATCTACCTGCTATGAAAGAAATGATATATACACCTGAAACAAGATATAATTTTTCGTAATCCAGGCTATTAAATTGTCAAGCCCATTAAATTCTTAACCCTAGGTTTAGGTTTAGATGGGAATAAATGGGATGGGAGGGAAGAAAAGGATGGTCCGTCTCTCTCTTCAAACGTATGTTATATAACATATCCTTAATTCTTTATTTTTCTTTTTTCATCTATGCACTTGTCGTGGTTAAGCTATAGCTAACAGAATATAATTTCTTTTGTGTTTAGACCTCCAGAATTTATGCACTCTTTAAGAAAGTTATTCTACCTTATAGGATGGTCCTCTCCTCCATTGTAGGTCCAAGCATCCATGTGTGTATGATCATAGCAATGTTATTATATATTTAGGGCTGTGAATGAGTTTAGTTTGAGCCAAGTAGTTGCTTGGCTTCATAAGTTGAATTTTAAGAGAAGACAGCCTAAAGACACACAAAATTTGGACTTTTGTTGAGATAGATTATTAATAGTAACTAAAAAAGTGATTTAAGTAGTGTATCTAAATAAGAACCAATGAAATCTTATCAACTCAACAAATAAAATAAAATAAAAATTTTGTCAAATTTTTTTATACTCACATAGCATTACTCTTTCATTTTTCTCTCAAAAATTTCGAAAAATCTCATTAAAATCGGCTTATACTTGAAATATATGAAATTGACTTGGCTCGAGCCCAACAAAATGTTTAACCAAATATTCTATGTAGCCACTTTTAGTAACCTTCTACCAATGAGATTGCCATCCCACTTTGCACGATCCCCCAGACAAATTAATCATGAGCCAAACCTATCAGCCTCTGATTATTTTATACTCTTAATTCTAAACTTTAAGAGAATATCGCCATTTGCTTTTCTTGAGTGAAAAGATACATAGTTATATACATGCACATGTAGAAGAATCATTCTTTACCATAGGTCTCTTTTGGGCCTATGTTAAGCACGATCTAAAAAAGAACTGTCAAGAATCAAGACTCTTAAAATTTCTTTAACCAAAATTATCATATGATTTGGTAATTTGCTTTTGTTAGTGAATGTCACATAGACTTGATAAGGAGAAATCCAACAAGTTCCGTTATATTGAGAATTAGTAAAAGTACCACATGCATTCTTGGTGTGGTGGTCACTCTACAAGTATTAAGTGCTTGTAGGGTGTGGGAGGCAAAGGCGGTGATTTAAGTTTCTAAGAAGGAACTTCACACACATTTATACTTAGATTAGATTAAAGTAAAATTTCTATCATGTATAAAAAAAATGAGTAAAAGTTAATATATAAATAAATTCCCTTTTAATTTAAAGTTGCTTAACTGCCTCAAAATATCTAGTTGATTATAATAAAATAAACAAATTCAACATTAGCCAATGCACTTTGATATTCATTAGTTGAACCCTTGATAATTTTGTAAAAATACTTTAAATTCCCTTTAAAATTGTTTAATTTAAACTAGAGCTTTAAATAGCTTTAAACCTTGTATTTACGGTTTAGATTCTTTGGTGCATTGTTCTAGTTTTTAATAGAAATAACAAATTTATAAATGCTCATTTTAAAATGACACTAATTTAAGAGAGAGACTAAATAATGATAATGAAAAAAAATATATCATTATTATTATTAAATAGATAAATATTGGTCATTAGTTGAACGGGTTGGGTTTAAGTATGTAAACGGAATAATACTTATATTATGTCATATTTTGTCATTTCTCACATTTTAAACTCTTTTTTATTACCATATTTTATCATTGTTGTTTGCCAAATTCTGTTAAAACTTTTTATTGTAAAAATTCTACGGCTAATAAAGCTTTGATTCCTACCCCAAAATTACCGCACATTTAGAAATTTTGCTAAAGAGCTTTAGGGGCCCTCTTAAAGTTGAAAAAATAGATTGTGTTTAGATTAACTTCTAGCTAAAAGCTTATTTATTCAAAGTTGGCACAAGTATAATTGTACATAGAAAAAATGCAGCTATTAAAGAGAAAATGAGAATATTCTAATGTTTAATAGTGGGTTCCAGTTAGTTCAATTAGTAAAATCTTTGATAGTTGTATAAGAGATTTGGAATTCAATCCCTGCCTACATAAAAAACTAATTGGTGTCTTGGTCTGATAATAAAGAGCTATTATCGGGAGCGGACACCATAGGTTGAAATTCTCTCAAAAAAAAACTTTTAATAGAAATTATAAATTGTAAATATTTCTAGAAAGAGAGAAAGAGGTAATAATAATAATAATGACGATGATGATGATAATGAAATAATAACCATTAATCGAACTAAATGGAATCATGAATGAAAATATAATTCACTTTTATTATGTCTCTTTTGTCAATTTTTTCACTCTTAAAAGCATTTTTTTTTTTTTTTTTTTACCAAATAGGAGTAAGGATTTCAGAACACTTCATCAATATATAGTTTGCCAAGCGCTCTAAACAGCAAAGCTCTTTTCAGTAGGAGTATTCATTTTGCTAATTGGCATTGACAAAATCGGCTGAAAGCACACCGATCGAGCTGACTGGCAATAGTTCGACTATCAACCATGGGTTTTCAAAACCGTTCGATCATTGATAGCTTGACATGCATATGTGTATATAAGGCAATCTTTTCCCTCTCCCATTGTCGATTCATTCCCATTCTCATCGATTCTTGGTTGATATTGTCACCTTTGATCGATTGTTCCTCAAGCCAACACCATCACTCTCATCATTATTATCCATCACCAACACTACAAAAAAATGGTCCTCTGGCCACGTTTTTAAAACACAGCTATATGTCAAAAAAACATGACTAAGTCGCACCACATCGCACTAAACCCATAAAATTGCCCCTGTTGTGATTGGCCAATGACCCTTCCACGATGCAGCTTAATGGGGGGTTTTTGATAAACTCCAAGGGGTACCCTATAGTTAAAACTTTAACTCCTAAGATAATAGCAAACTTATCCTTTATTTCATGAAAAATACTTTATCCACAACATTTTTATAACACCTTCACAACAAATTCTAAGTTGTAAATTGTTATAAGTAAGCAAAAAAGTAATTTAAGTTGTGAATTCAAATTAAAACTAATAATAACTTATCATGTATAATTTGTTGCGAAAATGTTGTACACGTAACACTTCTTTTATTTCGTTATATTTTGAGGGAAATTGTTTTTGCTTAGCTGTCCCTGTAAGGAAACAGTAGTCTTTCTTTTGAAAATTAATTCTTTTGTCAATTATTTTGTTTATATAGCTTATTTTAGGGCAATGATTGTAGGGATGATCTAAGAAATCCAACTTTAGGATAAAATAAATATTGAGAATGTGGACAAATTTTAGAAAATGGAAGATATTGAATGAGAACTTCACTGATCCAATGCAGACCTCATTGCCCACTCTCTCATTGAGTCCCATCATCCAACTAATCCTTGAAAAATAAAGAACAAATGGCATATATTCGTCAACACCATACACGGAGCTAAGATATGAAAGTCTATGTGTGTAGGCAAATAGGGTTTCAAGGTGCACCCCCTGTCTCCCTCTGGTTAAAGAAAGCTTCCATAATGATTTCTTAATTATATATATATATATATATATATATATTTGATAAACAAATTATAGGTGCTATTGATCTAGAAAGACAAAGTGAAACAACATGTTGCTACTTATGTAACAGCTACCCGAATTTTTCCCTTAATTAAGTGTCCATTAGTTAATAATTTATTATACATTAAAAAAAGAGGCACTTTGACAAAGAAAATTAACTAGCTCCATCATGGGCCATTAGCTTTAAACTTACATGTATAGTAGACCAATACAATCCATGCCATCCAAGGAAGGAAAGAGTCTGAAAATAAAATAGAGGAACAAAAAGATACGGTAAAAGTAGAAGAGAAAAGAATAAGTACCACACAATCTTTTTGCACCATGTACATAACCCCAGCTAGAAGAAAAAAAGGATTTGTCCACTAAAGACCAACCACGGAGATGGCCTAGTAGTAGGAAGAATGACTTACCAAGAATCCAAAGTTACTTCTTCAAGTAGTAGCAAGTCACACTATTGCGCGGACAATTCCATGTTATTCATGAGTAGAGTTTAAGTGAATTGAGGACAGTAACTACGGGCTCTATTTTCTTGTTTACCAAAAAATGAAAGGATTTGTCCACTAAAGAACAGGAACTAAAACCTGCCAAACTTTAATGTCACAGTCCAAACCACCGCTGTAAACAAGGTAAGCTGCTGTATCAGATGTGTTGCAATTGTCAATTGCTGCAGTCAAGCACTTGACTGGGCCTGTATGCCCTTCCAACACTGCCACACAACCGTAGTTTCTATCAACACCTCTCCAA
This sequence comes from Quercus robur, assembly GCF_932294415.1. Lineage (NCBI taxonomy): Eukaryota > Viridiplantae > Streptophyta > Magnoliopsida > Fagales > Fagaceae > Quercus > Quercus robur. The sequence goes on from NC_065543.1 coordinate 45,084,098, forward strand.
ATCCTGACACTTCTATCAGCTGAACCACTACAAACCAAATCAGACACAACAGCCAAGCACAAAATGGAGCTAGTGTGACCTCTAAGCGCACCCATAACATCCATGTTGCCACCACCACCATCACTACTACTCTTCTCCCATACCACTATGGATCTGTCACATGCACCAGAGTACAACAAAGACCCATCACTGCTTAGAGCCAATGCATTGACCCCAGAGTTGTGTTTGATAAGTGTGGCAACTAAACGATGTTTCTCACCTGGGTTTTTCTTCCACACCTTGATTTTCTTGTCAGCTGAGCCAGTATAAACATGTCCATCATCGGCTAATGCCAGTGCGTTTATTGCATCGTCATGTGCGTTTGTCACGGATTCTAAGCACTTAAAGTCCGATGTTCGCCAAATCTTGAGTGTCCTATCCCATGAAACGGAGTAGAGAAGTGACTCATCCTGAGACAAAGCAAGTGAAGACACAGCATCAACATGGTGTACCCAAGTGCAACTCTTGTGCCTTCGAATCTGAACCTGGTTCTTAGGCATCAGGAGCTTAAAAGCACGGTCACCAAGTGTTGGGAGTGTAGCCAAGTGCGTGTACTTTTGGTGATCATCAAGTTGTTCATGGTTATTGATTTTCCATACCCGGATTTTATGGTCTTGATGAGCACTATAGAGTTTGTCAGCTTGTACCACTAGGGACTTCACGGCACCTTTCCCAGCAACTACAAAGTTGTTTGTTGAACTTTCTTGGTCTAATTGATCAGAGTCAAAAGGTTTGCGTTTCCATGACCTGATTTCTCTGTCAGAAGAGCCTGCATAGAGGAATTTCCCAGCTAGGGTGAGAGAGGATATGTAAGAGGTTTGGCCTTTGAGAGTGGTGAGGCAGTAGTGGTTTGTGTTGGAAAAACAGTGTTGTTGGGATTGTGAGGTGAGTGAAGGAACTGATTGTAGGCTTGGCTGAGAAAGAAGGGACTTTAACTCTAGTTGATAGTGGTTGGACTCAGATTGAGACTCATTGTTTGAGTGGTTAGACTCAGATTGTTGGCATGCCATGATTCCCATGTCATAGAGAAAGGAAATGAAGGAATTGTTAAATATATAGTAGAGAGACAGAATTGGAGGAACTTTTTTTCTTTTTTGTTCTTTATCTTGGAGGAGGAGTGGGGTGCAAAAGATATACAGTTGAATTATAGGTTAGTGTTTGGCATAAAGTGAGATGCAAGAATGGTGAATGGCCCAGTTTTAACTTTCGACTTTCAATTTTCAACTATTCTAATAGTAATATAGGTAGGTGTAGTGTAGGAATTGGTCCTGCACAGTCAGAGGGCATCAACCTTTGGTTTTTTTGTTTTGTTTTGTGTTTTTCTTTTCAATTTTTTCTTAGAGAGGATCAACCTTATATGCATTCTTCCAAACTAACATGGACATGTACAGAAAACCTGATTATTCTAGGGAATGGTGGAGGTGTGGATAAGTAGGAGAATAGGTAAGGAAAATGGAAAACAAAAAAAAAGGGTGAAAATATTTACTGGTTCTAAAATTTTGGGTTAAGCTCTATTTTAGTTTCTGAAATTTGAAAATTCCTTTTTTTAATCTTCAAAAATTTGTAAATATATCAAGATAGTTCATCCATAAGCAAAAATTATAATAATATTGCCATGGAATGACTAACTTACTAGGTTTAAAATTTCAAATTTTTGGCACTAAAATAATATCTGATGCAAATTCAAATTCTAGGGGTCACACTCACTATACCCCCAACACACATATAATAACAATAATAATAAAAGGAGGGCACGGTAAACATTTTGTCTATATTTCCACAGTAAAGTATCAGCCAAATTTCCGAGCATAGCAAGCTTGGTCCACAACTATATTATAAAAGTAAAATATGTGACAGCTGGATGTGAAATTAACAACAAAAGAGAGTATGTGCAAATAATGTATATTAACTATTCATATAAAATTTATATAAATACATATTCAGTAAAAAAATATATATAAATAATGCTATCCACTAAAGAAATCTTTATTTTATGAAAGGTTTAAATAAATATTCAAGCTTGTTTTTAGTTGTTTCAATAGCACAGATCATTATTAATTCATTAACAATAGCATTCTTTTTGAACCCTTGTATATGTGGTTCAAATCTCACATCTTACTTTTTTACCATCGAACTATTTATATATATATATATATATATATATTACATCCTTAATTTTATTGGTTGAAAAATTATGACAATTACTCAAGTAGGCTTGTCACCCGGTAATCCAGTGCCTAACAAGAACAAAAAGTTCTGAGCTAAACAAACTTGTACGGTTGTGCTAAACAAACACTGAAATTGATTAAAAAAATTTAGAGCTATATATGATTGATTCCGACGGCTTTGATTTTCGGATAAGAAGGTACAAGAAAAGGCCAGTCTTGGATATCAAAAGCAAGCACCTGGCATGAGATATTTTGTATGTAATCAATATATATACTATGATCAAACGTTTTAAAAAAAAAAAAAATTAAACTTTCCTGTTTCAACTACTATTGGACGACAAACGTCACAAACCATGCAGCTTATCTTTGAGTATCTCTTGCACTCATATATTTTACTCATGATCCACATAAAATACCCTTTTTGGGAAGATTTGATTTGGATGAGCCTTACTAATCAAACCAAGAACAAAATTAAGGATTTTGATTAGACTTAAATGGGTCTTTTAGTGTGTCTGTCTCAAGACTTACACCATAACTGGCCTTTGCTGCATTATAAAATTCATTTGCTTTCATTACTATACAAACTAATACAATAATGATAAAAGATCCTTTTACACTTGTTTGCATTTACTATTTTATATCAGTATTCACAATTAATGTATAAATGTTTACATTTCAAAACATGAAAGTGGACATAAAAACTAATTGTTCTATGTGAAATGTTATCGTTTATAGCGGGGAAGGTTTAACAGGAAAAAATCAAAATCAAAATATCATTATTTAGATTAAACCTAAATACCTAGTAAGTTTTATCTTCTCACCTCCCTTAACTGCCTTAGTAAGCTTAATGGTTTGGGATTTTGACCTTGTTGACTCGGTGCAAAAAATACTTGAAAATTGACCAAGCCTACTAATGTGCATGTGAGATTCATAGACCAAGCCGACTGATGTGCATGTGCAAGGCTGGCTCTAGACCTAAACACCCCCCCCCCCCCCCAAAAAAAAGAAAAGGATATTGATCCCCATTACATAAACAAAAGGCCCCAAATTTGTGCACAAAAGGTCTTGAAAATTGAAGAATGTTAATTGATTTTTTTTCTTTTAGGAAAAAAATATGAATGGGTTTTTTTCATTCTTTCTCTTACCTTTAAGAAGGTCCATAAAATATTAAACCAATAGAAATCCAACCCAATTGAAACCCTAAATTGTTTCATGAAAACAAAATTATGAGTGTGTCAAATTAGATTGATCATTTCTCAAGAAGATTAATTGGATTAGTTATTATATATTGTAAAAGATATGTTAATAAAACCTAAACATAAAAATTTAATTAATAATTTTGTATCTCAAAAAATAATATATATATATATATATATAAAGTTAAACAAAAAAAAAATATTTAACTGATTTTTAATTATTAAAAAACACTCACTTAAATCTATTGCCTTAGGTTTCAAAATGTATTGAGTCAACCGTTTCTACTTACACATAGTCAGATGTACAGGTCTCTCTCCCTTTCCATTTTATTTTTTTGGATAAGTTGCTTCATTTCATTATTTGGTTTTTCTCGAAGGTACAATAATCAGGTGGCCAAAGCAGGACCCTGATTGGAACCTTTGCACCCAATTAACAATGATAATTGCTAGATTTATAGATTTAATTATGTGATACTGGTCTATGTGCGTTAGGCTTTTGCTTACACATAGTTGGAGAGGTCTCTCCCCCTTCCTATTCAAGATCTCTTTCAATTTACTAAAATGACTTTTTAGGCAAATTTGGTTTTTCTTGAAGGTACAACTATTATCAGGTGGCAAAAGTAGGACCCTGATTGGAACCTTAATTTGGATCCAATGAACAATGATAATTGCTTTGGAATCTCTCAATTGGTGTCCAACATGTTCATTATTCCTTTCTGGCTACCACAATATGAAGTAGGTCTAGCTCCTATAGATACTTCTTTGAGTGTGACTTGCATTCTGACCTCAACAATGGCTTTTAGATGGAACTAGGTCTAGAGGTAGAGTTGTCATAGGAAGAATCTGTGAAAACTATTGTCCCTTGATGCAATATGGATGATGATTTTCCTAGAATGCAGAATGCTTTTCAATAAACATGGTAGACCAAAAATGAACAGATTTGAAAGCCAAGTTGGTATTGGGGACATGTAGGCTGTACCTATGACTATGATCGAATACCTTATTTTGTATGTTTCCAAAGGTCGGCTAAATCTTATCTTGTATCCAATTTCTCCCATGTTTTTGAAGATGTTAAGGAAAAGGGTTTCACAATTTCTCTCTTTTAAATTTGAAAAAGAAACATTTGTGTTAAGTTCAAGAAAAAGACTGTTAAACATGACTTCCTAGCATTGGAATTTCGTAACATGCGTGATCCTATTTCATGCTGGCATTAGTTTTCATAAGTTTATTTTCCTTCCAATTAGTTGTGGAGTCCACACCCTGCTTTTCATGAAGCTTAAAGTAATTTCATTCCTTATGCCATCTCTGGTTTTCATTTTCATACTAAACACATTACGATTTGCGAGTCATAAATCATTGGCTTGTTGATTTTGAGACTGTATTGAGACTAGATTCCAAGATTCCAAATCAGGCTACCAACCATGCATGAGTAGAGTTTAATTTTTTTTTTTTTTTTTTTATTTTAGAGAGACTTAGTCATTTGTGAGAGAAGTAATAAAAAAAATGGGGTTTAGAAAAGAAAAAAAAAAAACGTTTACATACCATCCAAAATCTCCATACTGGGTGAAATTTAATTAGTAGAATGAACCAAAACAGGTGAAATGGAACAGAATTGGCCAGAATTTAGAATGAAATGAAATAGAGAGATGATTCGTACCAATTAATATGACAATTAATAAACCTTTAGAGTTGTAACATATAATCTGCACCATGAAATAGAACCAATTTAAATGGGGGAGGATCCATACTCCTTTTCCCATCCCCTTTTATCGATAGGGGAGTTTTTATTTATTCAACAAAGTGGTCAATGTACAACAAAAGGCCACCTGAAACATGGCGTCCCATAAAACATTATTTTTCCTTTATATTGTGGTGGATTCAAGATTTCAAGTGTGTGAACTTAGTGAAAATTTTGGTAAAATATTAATTGTCTCTAGCATAATTATGTATTAATTGATTTGTTTAAGCATCAACCTACCCCTCTCTCTCTCCCTCTCTCTCTCTCTCTCTCTCTCTCTCTATATATATATATATATATATATGAGTTAGGTTTAAGTTACACCTAGTGTAACTCTAAACAATGTTACACCACTCAATAATTTATTATTAAATTCATACTTTAAGAATCTCACCGTTGAATTATATGTTCTATATGTACTTAACATGCATGCCAATTTTCATACTAATCGGATATTATTTACCTTGTGATCCATAAACTCATATTTTATTAATTATTTTAAACTACAAAAATTTGAATTTAAAAAAATGATTGATAACATGACTATTAATCTTTGATCATCGTGAAATTTTGCAAATATGGAAAGTATATAAATATAATATAATCCAACGGTAGATTTGTCAAATTTCGCATATAATAATAAGTTATTAAGTGGTGTAATATCGCTTAGAGTTACACTAGGTATAACTTGAACCCAACTCTATATATATATATATATATATATATATATTTTTATATATATTTGAAAAGAGTTTAACATCAACCTCCGGGATCAGTTCACCGTCTTTGTCACTCTAGCTCTCAATGCCCACCTAATATCTCTTCACCGACTTCATCTCTTGATTGCTCCTTTTATTTATTGCAGGCTTTTTTTTTTCTTTTCGTCCCTACCAACAAAATTATCTAAAATGAAAGCCAACATAATTGTCATAGGCTCAAATTAAGCCAATTAATTAGTACAAAATTTGCACAGATATCTTTATATTCGCTCTTTCCTAGTTTCTTTTTTTTTTTTTTTTTGGTTGGTAATCAAGTGGTACCCTCAAGGGAACATTATGATTCCATAAGAGAAAGGTCTTAAATTAGACGAGTACGTACGAGAGTACGACATCCTATGCTAGTATAACATATCATATGAGTCTGTATGTTAGTAGATTTTTTTTCCAACTACAGTTATATTTAACTAACTTTCAATAAACATCTAACACACATTACATATGCTTACTTAAAATAAAAATAAAATAAAAAACCCTCAAGCCTCAAATCAAAAGGAGAGCAATATGAAGTTTTCCATAAATCTTATAACACACAACTTATCACACACTGTACACACTCTTAAAATCGTTTTTTAGCCTGCGTGACATATATAGAGTGTATAGGTTGTGTGCCATAAGCGATGTACAACTATCTGTCTTCCTATATGCGTGTTGCCTCGTAGCATAGAGTACTCTTTTAGTCTTTTTTAGGAAGGACTTGTAATGTTACCAAATCAAGAGAGTTGGAAGAGATCCACAACTTATTAATTTCAATTTGATCTTGGACTTGAATCTTCACTGCAAAGAAATTGGTCCATGGACACCTAAAATTGTTTCAAATGTGCCCAAATTGTCTTGAAGGTTAGAATAATCCAATTAAAAACTTGAGGCTATCATCTATAAACTTCTTACATTGTCTCAGATACCTCGCTATCAAGGAATTCATGTTCATTCAAAAAGACTCTCTCTCCCTGTCTCTCTCTCTCTCTCTCTCTCTTGCTTTATGACGTATCAACTATCAATCAGCTATTCGTGGCTTGAAGGGACAATTTTTCTGTAGGGAAATCGAAATCCATTTCATTAATGAAAGCAAGTCGAAAGAGGACAATATCTCATAAAGCACTGTCCCTAGTTCACTATTGCATAAATAATGAAAGAATGGGGTCTTGCAAGCACTAATAAATCCACAACCAGAAAATTAGAAATGTCTCGTCTGTGCAACTTGCATTAACCTATCCGTACATTGTCTGTTGGTCCCATAAAAAGGCAATATCAATCAACAAGACATTAATAATTTTATGGATGCTTATGTTTACTCTTAAATCTTTCACTGTTATTAGATGTGTCTTGGTGTTAAAAAAAACCATCTTAGACTCTTGTATTTTAGTGTCCATTATTGAATTGCAGAAACAAAGAGTTTCACATGCCAATGGACAAAAACAATGCTCCAGTTTGCGAAATTTGGTAATCAATTATAACTCCTTCACATGATGATCAGTATGGCCAGATTACTAGACCTTTCTATTACACTCATCACACTGTGAATTCCATCTATAAAAGGGGTAGCCTGGTAGGTATAAACACAGTAATATCATATTCATGTTAGTAGGCAAAAGAATATAATGGAGGCTGTCATATTCATATTCTTTTCAATTACTCTATCTGGCACTACTCTTGATTGCATTCACTATAGTTTCCTTTATCAGAATTTTTTATCTTTTTAATAAGTGATATAATGACATAAATCCCATATTACACATTCACACAAGCATTACTTCAGCTGATGTACTTAATTCTTTAAGAATTTTAAACTTTTTAACTGTTTAGTTGTGTTTTGGATAAGCATAAAATTCACCTTATTTTTAATGATGTCAGTTTATGTACAACTTTTTAAATGTTCGTTTCTAAGTAAAGTTATATTTTTATCTTGTAAGTCAAACAAGCACGTAACCTGCTTTCACATATGTATTGTAAGGGCCGTTTTTGGAGCCCAGGTCCAGCAAGCAAGCGATTCTGGCCCAAAAGACCCTCAACAATGAATTTGTAGAGAGTGGGTCACAGAACTAGGTCTTGACAGAGTAAACGTAATTATTAGTAAGCCATGCAACAATTTGAACGTGGGAATATTTCATTAAGTTTCATGGGATAACAATCCGTGGGGCTGTATGAGTGCTTCTTATGCTCTGTTTACAGAATTCTTCTCTCTCTTTCTCTCTTCCGCCCTTTTTCTATCAATCTTTCGATCCCCTAGTCATGGGGATTTTCTTCTCTTATATAGCATCCTTCGATTGATAATGGCCTTACACTTGTTAACCATCTGGGCCTCTACTTGAGTGTCTGTCCCATCGGACATCCCCCTTCTTTTTCTGTGAGTTGCACTGGCCAAGATTACAATATTCTCCTGTCCTTTCTACATTAATGCGGCTGGAAAAGTAGCTTCCTTGCATTTAATGTGGCAGTTGTGGTTGCCCCCTGAACGTCTAGCATTTTCCTTCTACTTGGGATGATTTCTCACCGTGTACAGGGCATGCGTTGGACTCCCATTTGGTGCGTCCGAGGAGACACTCCTCCTCGGACGCCCCTTAAACAAGCCCGGCCCAACAGGATTGGGCTGAAAGTCTTCCGGCCATGTCTTCACTTCCTGTTATGGCTGGGTTCCGCACGGGTCCCAAGGCCCACTGTTGATTGATGAATTTTACCCCACATGTATAATTTACAAATGATTATAATAAAGGATAAATTACCATGATTTTAGTCCCTAAAATTTAGTGTAAGTTTAATTTTGATCCCTTAAATTTTAAAAGTTCGGATTTGGTGCCTGACATTTCAATAAAGGGTACAATTTGGATCCTTTATTCTATTTTCTATTTACATGACTAATGATATGCTAAGCCATCCCATTTCTAAGAGACTAAATCAAATCAACCCCATATATGTAAGAGCCAAAACCAAACTAACTCCATATTTCAATAACCAAAATTGAAATTAACCAAAATTTAAAGACGACCAAAATTTAAATGACCAAAATCGAACTTATCCCGGATTGCAAAGACAAAAATATAATTTGCCCTATCATAATTAATTAGTGGGAAAGTATAGGACGACAACAAAATGTCATGACACGATTATTACCTGCTCTGCTGAAACAGATGTGCATGAGTTTTTAATATTAACCCCCCCAATTGATTTCATGGGACATGAGGGGAACAATATGTACACACTACACAGTACACCCACAAGGCCACAACTCAATATAAGAGATATGCCTTAATCTAGGCCCAAGGTTCCAAAGCCCATAGAAAATCCATCTGAACTCATTCCAAGCCCAGGCAGGGTTCAAGCTGACCTAACAAATTAACAATTTTTGGGCCGTCCATTAAAAAAAAAAAAAAAAAAAACAACAACAACAACAACAATTTAAAAAAAGAAAAAAGAAAAAAGAAATAAAGAGATTATAAACGGCTAAGAATGTGGATTTAGTTGAGGTTTTAAATTGTGATTATTTTATGAATCTGTCCTTAGTTGAAAACTACTAAGTAAGGAGATATTTTGAGATATCTTTTTTTTTTTTGAGAAACATATTTAGAGATATCTAAATTTAGAGTCAACAGCTTAAACAACTTGAAAGTAGGAAGCTTTTTAGATAGTAGTAGTATAGATATAGATAAAAATAATTTTTTTGTTCATTTCAGTTTGCTAAATTCGAAGTCTATTCAATTAAAGTCTTTGGGTCAACTTTAGTTAAAATATTTATAAAAAAAATTCTAGAAAGTATTTTTTAATCATTAATTGGATGCTTTAATATAAAAAACTTGAAGAAAAAAAAAAGATAATTAACTGTGTAAGGGCCCCAAAAAGGCTAAGACCACTTGGAATAGTGGAGTTAGATTTTATAGGTCTAGTGCAATTAATTTATTAGAGTATGGACTGGCGAGGTCAATTTTAATGCTCTCTTATGGACCAACTATTAGGTTAGTGGAGATAGGGTTGAGTGAATTGTAAAAAGAAATACTAAATCTGGAAATAACACTATCTCGGGTCTGGCCGAGGAGCCAATATTCATAAAAAGTTTCAAGTTTTTTAGATACAAGGTTTCCTTACACAGTTTTTCTTTTTTCTTTCAATCTCTCGTCCCCCTAATTTGGAGGGGTTTCATTTCCTTATATAGTCCTTTAGATTGCATCATAGCCCTCCACTTGTACAATTAGGAGCCTTCTTTTGGATGCTTGTCCCATCAGGGTAATGCTGGAGGTGGTAAAATGTGCTGCAAGTTGTGAAGCCACTGTTCCAGGGTCATTCCTTCATTAATGCCGCTATCTAAGTTGGTATAGTGCATTAAATGCGGAGGTGGTGGCTACTTTATCTAGATATTTTCTTTATTCTTTACTCACACATTTCTTCCACCTTCTTTGGTTTCTTGTCTTTTGGTACTATTAGCTTGCTTGGTAATTCCCGAGGAATGCTTGCTCCTTGAGAGGTCGGCCTCTTCATCTTTCCTCTTCAAGCTTTAATTCGTGAGTTAGACCAGGATTGATCTGCAAATGGGCCTTTTTTCCTCCTCGGGTTGGGCTCATAGTTTCCATTCTGTAATTAGCCTCACCCCTCCTACAAACTAGAATATATAATAAAAGTTAATAATGATGCTTTAATTGAATCTAATTAGATTCTATAATTGAAGTCTAATTTTACGTCATGCGTCCTAAATTATTTATTTTTAAAGAAAGTTTTATTTATTAATTTTGGAGTCAAATATGGAACCACATCATAAATATACATTCAAGTGAGTTATTGTGTACAAAAACTAAAGAGTTTAGAATTAATGAACATTAAAAAAAAAAATGGACAATTTATATTTTCTACTTAACAATATTCTTACAAGACTATTTAAACAGTTAAAAAAAATAAGGATAACTATCAATAATATTTAAATTATATATATATATATATAAATTATCTATCTATACTATATATAAGATAATTCCCCCCTTTCAAGTAGATTTTTATGTGGTTCAAAAATACATTCATTAATGAAGAATAACTTCATTTATAAATAAGGTCATAAATGTCAAATAACAAATTTCATTTTGAATTCAAAAAGAGAATTCTTAAAATTTAGAATTTTTTTCCCTTCACAATTAAAAAGGAAAACTCATCTCTAAAGTTTATCATTTTTATTTGTTTAAAAAATTAAAAATATATATATATATTTCTAAATTATAACAAAGATAAATTATTAACCATTACCAAAAAAATATAAAAGTCTTTAAGCACGCAAGTTAGCGCATTAGGCCAGAATATGTATATCTTTTAATAATATTCACGGTACGGTCACAGCCGGCCTTCAGGCATATGGATGGGTTAGTAGCCATTTTAAGAGTATTCGCAGCAGTGGTGCTATATAGATATAATGATATTTTTTTAGCTCTTTATCACAAAAAACACCATGCAGCAAAGGAGCTAAATCTAAAAAGATTTAGCTCCTCAGCTAAAGTGCACATTTATCTTTAGATGTACACTGTAGCTCACAAGTAAAAAAAAAAAAAACTTTTTTATTACAATTCTCTCTCCTCTCCAATTAAATATACATTTCCTATTCTCTCTCTCTCCGGCTTCTCTTCTTTCTTCTTTCTTCCTCCATTTTTTTTTTCTCTCTATCTCGCCGGCTAGCTCCCTCATCTCCCTCATCCCTCAGCTCGCCGGCCAACTCCCTCATCGCCGATCTGTTCCATCGACCTAGCTCGCCGACCCACCCCAAGCCCCATCGCCCACATTGATTCTGACGACGATTCCGACGAGGAAGCCCCCAAAGCCACAAACACTGAAACTCCGATGAAGACGACTCCTCCATTCGCACCTTCACCACAGCTCGCCTCGACGCCGCCAACGTGGGTGGAGGCTCTGGTTCGACTCAGCTCGAAACACGAAGATCAAGACGGAGAATCTGAGCTCCTCCACCACGGTTAAGATCAAGAATCGGGGTCCCACAGCTCAGGCCGGGAGCTCGGTGCCTGGAATTGTTGTTTAGAAGTGATTGATTCAATGAATTGAGAATAGAAATGGTGTTTGTGGAATTTGTGAATGTGGTTGTGGTTTTGTTTTTGTTTTTTTTTTTTTTCTATGTTGTGTTGTGGTTGCCAAAGTAGAATGGTGGTTGTGGCCGGTGGTGGTGGTGGTGGTGGTGGTGGTGGTGGTGGTGGTTATGGGTGTGACTAATGGTAGAGGTGGTTGTGAATGGTGTGGAGGTTTTTTTTGACAGTGGGATATATTATTTTATTGTAGTGGTTATATTATTTTATTGGGATGCTTATATTATTTTTTTTGGTTGAAAGTTAAAATAGATTCACTGTTATAGTATGTGTGGATGTAAAATAGATAAAGTGACTTTTTGTGTATCTAAAAATATAGATACACTGTGGATGCTCTAAGGTAAAGAATGAAAGCAAAGAAGACAGAGCACCGAAATGAATTGCGAAGAAACAGGTACAAACAGACAAAAACAAACCACCATTTCTGATACAGTCACAGCCGGCCTTCAAAATTTGTCTCAACCTTCATCATCAAAACATTCTCTCTCTCTCTCTCTCTCTCTTCAATGATCGTCACCATGCAACATTTCTCTCTCTATATTTATAAACAACCTCCATAACCATAACCTTCCTTTTTCTCTATCTTACTAACAACCATCATGGAGTCTCACTTTCCCGCCATTATTTCTTTCTCTCTCATCTTCGCGCTCTTCAGTTCCTCCTTCGCTCACTCCTCGACGATCGGAGTCGGCTACATCTCGCGGATTCTCGAAATCCAGGACCGCGAGCGAGCTCCTCCGGCCGTCCAAGTGGCCGCCGCTCGCGCCGTTCTCCGCCGCCTCTTTCCTTCTCACTCTTCTAGCTTCCATTTCGAAATCGTCTCCAAGGTCTTTCATTTTACTGCAATTTCAATTTCTAATTTTTATTATCTTAATCTAGGACATGAGCAATCTGAAACTATCAACTTTATTGCCTTCGTTTAGTTGCCTAGAAAAATTGAAATGAAAATACGTACATAATCAGCTGGAAATTGATTGTTGATAGTGGAACTAGAAAAAAAAAATGCAGAATGTGACTGTTGATTAATGTTATTGTGAAAATTGTACTGTTAGACTGCTCTATAATTTTCGTTAAACAAGTATTTTGAAAAATTACATTGTCTTGTATAATATTCTCCATTCTTGCAAAATAATTTTGCTAGATGATCGGTGATCAATAACTATCTTATTATAAAATGTTTGAATTTCAAGTATTTGTAACCTTATAATTGTATGCAAAAGTATGTGAGTTTATATATCCGATAGTAAATAATATTTGATTGACATCGAATTTGGTAGTTGTTAAGAGCAAAGAGAATATGTAATCGAATGGCGGAATTTTCAAATATTAATCCAATGAAAATTATGAGGTGTTGAAACACCACAAAGAGTTATATTAGGTGGAATTATGGGAAGAGATTGGGTTCAATACACTGGACCGGTTGAGATGATGACACATGTCCACTTTTGGCCATTTGTTGCCATCTCAACGTGTCCAACATACTAGAGGCACTAGACCCAAGTCAAGTCCGTATTATATATTTCATTTTTATTTAAAAAGAGGATCTCACTCATTTATTTCTTTTACTTTCTTAGGAGCAATGTGGTGGTGAGTCTTGCTTTATGATCAAGAACAGTCCTTCTTTCAGTAGACATGGGGATCCAGAAATCTTGTACGTTGAGAATGAGATTTCTTCATTAGCTACATAAGGATTTATCTCTGATGAATAGTTTAGTGTCATTATTGGTGTTGACTTGAGCCCTGTGTTCAAAATCTTTTGTGATGTTTTAGTTTACTTGGAAATGAAATTCCTGAATGTTTGCTTTTGTAGAGTGTAATATTTGTGATGACATATTGTACTCGCTAACACACAAATATATAAGCACATTCGAATGTGTGGTGTATTACCCCCATTGAACATGATTAGATGATAACCGAAATAATGTGGCTGACACATGTGAATGTGACTTTCATTTCTTGAATAGAATTATGGGGGTCACTGGAGTGGAGATTTCGGCTGGTTTGCACTGGTATTTGAAGTATTGGTGTGGTTCACATATATCTTGGGATAAAACTGGTGGAGCGCAGCTATTTTCAGTACCTAGAGCAGGCTTGCTCCCCCGTGTTCAAGATGCTGGAATCGTGGTTCAGAGACCCATTCCTTGGAACTACTACCAGAATGCTGTTTCATCTAGCTGTAAGATTCCCCTTTCTAATTGCATTTATCTTTCTAGAGTATTTGTGAAAGTGAAACTATTATAACTGCATCTCCAGTGTTTATGGCCTCAAATTCCAATTGTATTCTGATAGATGTTATTACTGTTTTCTTTCATCTGCTTTTGGAAGATTCTTTTGCTTGGTGGGACTGGAAAAGATGGGAAAAGGAAATTGATTGGATGGCTTTGCAAGGCATTAATTTGCCGCTAGCATTTACAGGGCAAGAGGCTATTTGGCAAAAGGTTTTCCAGGTAATTTCCTGTGGTTGGCTTTATGCAATTTTCCATGAGTTTGAAAGATTCAATTTTTTAGTCTCTCGGTATAGTTTTGTTTCATTGTGTTTTCTTGTTGGAAAAAATTGGTTAACAGTAACATGGATACTACAATATTTTTACGATTTTGATTTCATTAAAAAGCTATATGTTTTTTTAAAGGTAAATTGTTTAGTCAGTTCACTATATTCAAATGACAATGCTAGTTCCAGTTACTCATGAGTCATAGATAGAGTAAAAAATAATTTAGCACCTATTGATTTTTGTCTTTTAAAGATGTATTATTAATCCTCTAGCAGAAATTTAATGTAAGCAAAACGGATTTGGACAATTTCTTCGGAGGCCCTGCGTTTCTTGCATGGTCACGTATGGGAAATTTGCATGGGTAAGTTTGTAAATTTTGACTAGTTGGTTTTATGTTTGCAGGGCTATATTATTTTTCTGACTTGTGAAACTTTTTCTTAATGACCTTCTAGTGTGTGTTTAACAACTTGACATGCCTTTTCCCCCCTAAATTTTTATGTTAAATTCTTGATTGTAACAAATTTCTTGCTGGAGGCCTTTTGATTTTGTAGGCTAATACTTTTCATCCTGTTGAAATGCTAATTATATCCATGCACCTCATTATTTGAAGCCTTTCACTTTGACATGCCAGTTTGGTATCTGCTGTTATCAAAATCTCTTTTCTGATGAAAACTAGTGCAACAATCCATGAAAACGATGGCTATTAGTTGTAACTATTTTAGTTTTAGTTTTTTTTTTTTTTTTTTTTAATACTTTTTCTTCTAACTTATAATGTTTTTATCAACAGATGGGGTGGACCACTAGCACAAAGTTGGTTGGATCAACAGCTGATTCTACAGAAGAAAATTCTTGCCAGAATGTATGAACTTGGGATGACTCCAGGTATCAACATCTCTATAACATTTGTCTTGATTTCCTTACTGATTTTGGAATTTCTATGTATGGTTGCAATGGAAAATTTTATGATGGTAGTAGAACCAGTGAAAGTTTTTAAGGAAATCAAGCATTTCTTTTATCTTTACGTTGACATTTCATTTTATTTGGAACTTAACATGTCATTTTATCTGATAAAAGGTGGTTGTTATCTCAGGCTGAACCTCTCATTTTGATTTAGGTCAATCTTCATTGTTAACAAAATTATTTTTTTATTTTTTTAAAAAATTTGATTTATGGATTACTTCCATTTTCCCCATTGTGTGGATAATGCTCCTAATGCATGCAAAGTTTACTTTACAGTTCTTCCTGCCTTTTCTGGAAATGTTCCTGCAGCATTGGCATATATATTTCCATCAGCAAAGATAACACGTTTGGGAAATTGGTAAGTACTGCAATGTGCCAACTTAACATGCAAACCAACACTTACCTATCAAAAAAAAAAAAAACATGTGAACTAACACCTGATGCCTTTGGCTGATGGCTACATAATGCCACAAACACAATACAAGAATTGCTTACTTTCTTAAACTTACTAATATAGGGGATGATCACGTGTTTCTAGTGACTCTTGCCAATCGGGGTTAGTACTAGTATTTCAAATGGAGTGGAATATGATCAAAAGGATCTATTTGAAGGCATAATCTATAATATCCCTGGCTGTGTAAATTTGGACCATGAAGGTGTTGCACTGGCGTGTACTATGTTCCACGTCAAGAATGTACTAGGTCAATCTGGATTATTAAGCAATTGCTTGGAGCTTCAATTCTAACTAGTCTTTTTGGGGTATAGCACAAATTTAGTTATTCCTCATGTTGAGACAAGTTGTATTAGATTGAACTTATTAATGTTGTGTGGCTTGGAGGCAATACAACATAACGTAGGTCTTGACAAGGCCTGATGAGAATGTTAAAGATGGTGTATATTTAGTCGCACATCAATTGTGAAACTAGTCCAATATAGGCTATATAAGCAATTGTTGGGAGCTCAATTATGACTAGTCTTTTTGAGTATAGTACAGATAAGGCTAGTATTTTCCTCAGGATTGTTATGAAAACATTTCAAACAAATACCAAAAAACTAAAAAACTTGGTAGATTTACTTTTTTTGTCCTTATGAACAGAAAATGCCAGAAATTTGAATTGGGTCAGGACTTCCAAAGATATAATTGCATGCATATATATTCCAAGTGTCATTTGTCATATACATCACACACCTATGCATTCCACATCTTATAGAAGATGGACCAATTCCTAAACAAAATAAAACTTAAAAGAGCAGTTGCAATGACTCTTGGGTTGCCTTCTTTGTGAAGAAAATACATTGTTGGAAGAGTGGAGAGAGCCTTTCCAAGTAAAAATGAAAACAAATAAGAAATGAAGTTGGAATAAAGAAAAATGTAATCATGTACAAAACTTAAAGATCTAAAACCTTTCTAGGTTAGACATGCTTGATGAAAAGAATTTTATAATGTTTCTAAAATTGATACCTTGGAGAACCATGGAAGTCCTGAAGGCCTCAAAGCCCAACATAGAGCTTGAAGAGCTAGGATTTAACTGTTGTACTATTTTATTTTAGTTTCATTAACAAACTTGCAGATGCCCAATCCATCTCAATTTATAATTTATATATGAGAACCTTTTATCTTTTTCAGTAAAAGATGAAGATCTCATCTTCCTTTTCTTGATCCTGCTTCAGGTTCTCAGTTAAGAGTGACCCTAAGGTGTGTTGCACATATCTTCTTGATGCAACTGATCCCTTGTTTGTTGAAATTGGGAAAGCGTTCATCAATGAACAATTGAAAGGTGCACTTATCTATATACCCATGCCTGTGCATATGAAATCAGTAGGATCTTACATGTATGCCTAATAAAGATTAGTGTTTTTATTTTTTGATGTGCTTGTAATTGCCTTTTTGGTCAGAATATGGAAGGACTGGTCACATATACAACTGGTAAGATATTCTCTCAGTTCCTAATCTTTCATTTCAACCCTTGCTCATTTGAGGGAATATGAAATAAATATTTAACGTATATATCATGAACCTATACAAGCACAAATGTCAGAGGGGGGTGCCCAAGAAATGAGTGTGATCTTCAAAGTTCTCTTCTTTTTTGGTCTTGAAATCAACCATAATATGGAACTAAAGGCCTGAGTTACAATTCATCTAAAAGCAATCATTACTTTGTGGATGACTAAATGCACCTGATTGCTCTTACTTTTCAGAAGTAATTTTAAGAGGCTTAAATCAAAAATGTTTCATCAAGATGTTGGAAATGTTGAAAGGTGCATTCTTTTGAAGTGAAAAAGTTCTGTACAAAATTAAAATTTTATCCATTGCATGCATTAAACAGTGCATGCTTCTATATTCCTACTGCTCTCTTCAAATTTTTATGTTCTTTCTTCAAATTGGAAATATTTTTCCTTAAGATTATGTTATATCATGTAATGATTTCTGAACCTACTCCAGTGACACTTTTGACGAGAACACCCCACCTGTAGATGACCCAGAGTATATCTCTTCATTAGGGGCTGCAATCTTCAGGGGAATGCAAACTGGTGATGATGATGCTGTCTGGCTAATGCAGGTGAAACTATTACTTTTAATTTTAGGTTTTCCTAGGATGCAGCCATTTTCCTTGACCTTATGATCCAATGCAGTTTTCGCACAATTTTACATATATCTCTGTGTGTGTGTGTTTTTCAATTGATATTAGCATACAGATCCACTGTGGCCTTGACTTTCTTATATGTTGTTAAGCTTCGGTTTTGGATCTAACATTCTCCTCCCTACCTTTTTTTTGGCAGGGGTGGCTGTTTTCATATGATCCATTTTGGAGACCTCTGCAAACAAAGGCAATATAGTAATATCTATAAAATGCTCTTTTTGTGATGCTTTTCTAGTTATTTATGCATGTTCATTTTAAAGCATTTCAATCTAAGACATTACTTATTTCATGTAAGAATTGGTGTTAAATCATCTGCAGCTCAAACCAAACTCAATAAAGATAAGACGTTTGTTAACTTAACATTGAAGCATTTGATTGGAACTATCAACTTTGAAGTGGCCTTTTTGTTTCTAAAGTTTTTGAGTGATGGGGAAAGAAGAAAACAATTTAGGGAAATTAAAGAGATAAATTTAGGGCAAAAAACCTGCAATGTTAGAAAAATCAATCGTGATCTCTTGCCATATATTTTAGAGTAAATTATGCTATAAAGGTTGATCATGATTCTGGTCTAGTTCACTTTTATGTTGCTTTTGGTTGACAGTAACCTATGCTTGTTTTCAGGCACTTTTACAGTCTGTTCCTCTGGGGAGGCTGGTCGTCCTTGATCTGTTTGCTGAAGTGAAACCCATATGGATTACTTCAGAGCAGTTTTATGGTGTTCCTTACATATGGTAAGTCATTTCCCCATTCCTAGTTATCAAAGCTATCCAGACAAATATCTAATTGAGAATTACTGTGTTGGATACTTGTTAAATGTGGACACTCAGCAAGTCATGACCACTCATAGAATATGTTTAAATGGACTGTAGTGTTTTGAAAGCTTCTATATAATTAGTATTCCAATTTGTACTTTTTCATTTTTTTTCCTTTTCTCCCTTTTGGTGAATAAGAATCAAAATGCATAGCTGGCATTTTCCTGAGCTTGTCCTTGAAGTGTAGAATGATTCCATTTTTCCCATATACATTAAGAATGTATATGGTAATACTGAAAATTGTTACATTGGCAATTGAAATTGGCCCAGCAATGAAGCAAAGCTCTAAAGTTGAGCTGCTTAGCAAGATTTTCAAAGATGTTGTATGGATTGACATGGATGCACACACATATGGCAATGTCCTACTAGGTATCTACCTTATGGTTGGTTTCCTGGGCCAACACCCTACATCCTTGTCGAAATGTGAAACTTGTGTTGGGTCTATACAGTAAGCTGTTAGAAAGTTCATCATGTGCTTATAAGAGGGTTTTTTTTTTTTTTCGTTCTGTCACCTTTCTATGTTCCATTTTTCTTTTGGTTTCTTAGTTAATTTGTTGGTTTACTACTCTACAGGTGTATGTTGCACAATTTTGCAGGGAACAGTGAGATGTATGGAATTTTAGATTCAGTAGCATCTGGACCAGTTGATGCTCGTAAAAGTGAAAACTCAACAATGGCAAGTTTGTCCATTGTGATTTTGTTTGTTCCTTCAAGATATTATCAATTTGCTTGTTAATGTCATAGCGTCTTGCAGCCCCATCATGTCAATTATCTTATGTCATTGTAGTTGTGGCTGCATTTGATATCTGCTGCGACATGTTAGGTTTTTTTTTTTTTTTTTTTTTTTGGTAATATTTCAGCTATACTAGTGAAAGAAAAGCCAAGTAGGCAATCAACACTCACAGACTGAGGGTGAACAGACACACAACCCAGCACAGGGCCAACAGGAACCCTAAACCACAACACAAACATTTAAGGCAACCCTCTAAGCCAATTCACATCCCTTTAACTTGCAGAGTTCTGACAAGTAAACAGAAAGTGGCACCCTTTTGAGGATAGAATTGCAACATATTGATCTTTTATATCCTTCATACTATTAATGGATAAAGCTGCTTTTATGCTTTTGAATTTTCTTAAGAAAATATTTATGCATTAAATTGCATAGATCAGATACTTTTATGATGGTTGGAAGTAATTATACGTCATGCAACATCGACAAATGGACCAAGATATTGATTGTTTAATTACTGAAGGCTTGAAATTAGAGTGGTAAATTAAATTTTCCAAAATTCTCAGGATGAAAGGTGAGACCTCAGAAATTTTTATTGAGTCTGACAGACTTAATTGTTGTCTAACTGATAAAGCAAAGTCCAAATTTTTTCATGCAGTTTTATATACTAAAAATTTCATCATTTTTAGAATCGTCTCTTTACTTTGAAACAATAAGGATAAATAGAAAAGTGAATGTTAATATATATTGACACAGGCATGCTTTATTTATGAGATATAATATTCACACCTTGCATTGTTTTATTTGGAGCCACTTTCCTTGGTCAAAGCACTCCGACAATCATAACTATGATTATTGCAATGCAGCATAACCCCCCCCCCCTTCTCTCTCTCTCTCTCTCTCTCCATTGCATTGTTTTATTTGGAGCCACTTTTTGGTCAAAGCACTCCGACAATCATAACTATGATTATTGCAATGCAGCATAACCCTCCCCCCCCCCCCCCCCCTGATCTTCTCTCTCTCTCTCTCTCTCTCTCTCTCTCTCTTCATACATTACAGAAGCACATGCAAACACTGATAGTCCTTTTGCACAAGTTCTTTACTATTTTATTTAGATCATGTATCTTACTTTACCCATTTACTTACCTAAAGGTTGGTGTTGGAATGTCAATGGAAGGTATAGAACAGAATCCTGTGGTTTATGACCTCATGTCTGAAATGGCATTTCAACACAACAAAGTTGATGTCAAGGTAATGTTAAAGTTTTATCTCAATTTAAAGAATGTTGCTTATTTTATCCATTTATAGTTTCATTTTACAATTTTCAAGTTAATTCACAAGCAGGATATGGTTAATTAGTTACCCAAGCCTCCCAAATGGGACAAATTTTGTCCTTGTGTCATTAAGTAGGTTATGGATTTCATACCATGGATTGCAAGATGTGTTCCTTGGAACTTGTACCTTCTGCCTGAATTGCCTTGAGCAGCATTTGATGTCTTTTATGTTTAAATATCACCCAGAAATTGTGGACGTTCTTTCTTGGAATACTTTGAGAATTTCATTTTCAGACTTGAACCCATGATATCACGTACATCTTTCATTGTTTCTCGATGTTCTTGAGATTTTGTAAATTCACCTCCCACTTACAGTGTATTTAAGTATTTGATTTTAAATCTTCTGTAAACTTGATTCATAAGCCCCTTTAAAACAATGTTTTTGGTTTAAAAACTTTAATCAAATCTGAATTTCTTACCTTTTGCCTTTCCATCTCAGTTTTGGTGTTTGTTTGGAGGGGATATGGATTTATAGGAAAAATTGTGATTTGGAATTAATATCTCCTGATCATCCTTATTTCAGTTATGGATTCATTTATATTCAAAAAGACGCTATGGCCAATCAGTTCCCTTAATACAAGATGCCTGGAATATATTATATCACACTGTCTACAACTGCACAGATGGTGCATATGTAAGTTCCCCTAACTTGCTTCATGTATGTTTGACTGTAAAGTAATATAGCCTTTGTGTCAATAATTCCTGCAGTTAAAGGATTCTGTTATCTTCAATTTTCACAAATATGCATCAGTTTGACCTTTTACCCAAACAGTTCATGTGTTATAGTACTTGTAATTCTTTTCATTTCCAATTTTGATTTAACAGTCTCATATTGCTTCTGCCTGGTTGTATAGAGGTTTACTAAGACTGATATAAAAAAATAAAAAAAATAAAAAAACTACCTGTATTATTGTCGCAACATTGGTTAATTATATTTGAGTTGCTATTACCTGTACAGATATGCCTAGCACATTAATGTTTGTTTGAAACTAAATCCTTATGATATGAGAACAGGACAAAAACAGGGATGTAATTGTGGCATTCCCTGATGTTGATCCTTCCTTTATTTCGGTACTGCATGAAAGGTATAATCACCAGAGAAAATCACTATCAAGAAGAGCAGCCATAGAGCAAATAACTGATTCATTTGATAAACCCCATCTATGGTATTCAACTTCTGAAGTAATACATGCATTAGAACTTTTTATCGCAAGTGGAGATGAACTATCAGAAAGTAACACTTTCAGGTTAGCATTTTTCAGTATATAATAGGTAGTAATGTCTTTCTTTTCTAGTTATTCTTGAACTACTACAAGTGGCACACACTTTTCTATGTATTTCCTATTGTATCATGTTTTTTCCATATTCGCTTACATGTGTCCTCTGTGCTTAGGTATGACCTTGTCGACCTAACTAGACAAGCTGTAGCAAAATATGCAAACCAGCTATTCTTAAAGGTTATAGAAGCCTATCAGTTGAATGATATCCATGGAGTGGCCTGTCATACCCAGAAGTTTTTGGACCTAGTGGAAGATATGGACACACTCTTAGCTTGCCATGAGGGTTTTCTTTTGGGGCCTTGGTTAGAAAGTGCACAAAAGCTTGCTCAAGATGAAGAACAGAAGAAACAGGTGTGGATCCTTTTGACTTGTTACATATTTCTTTTCGAATAACATCAAAAATCAGTTCATTTTAATTGATGTGATTCAAAATTACAGTTTGAATGGAATGCAAGAACTCAAATAACCATGTGGTTTGAAGAAGCTAGTCTGCTTCATGATTATGGTATGATAACATTTTCTGCCTTGATGTTTATATTCTCTCTACAGTTGGACTTTTAGGGATTCCCATTTGGCTCCGAACAATTGTCCCATCAGGGTCATTAGTCTTTTTCTAAGTTGATAATTGATTATAACAGTAACCTCAGCTGCACTTTCTTTGATTCATCTGACAGCTACCTCTTTGCAACCTTCATGTTTGTTCTCTACATCCTACAATTGTACATTGTAGAGAGATGAAATTTTTCGCTTGATTATAGCTATACATTAATTTAATTGTTATCTTTTCCATATTTTTTAGGAAACAAGTACTGGAGTGGGCTTTTACGAGACTACTATGGCCCTCGAGCAGCCATATATTTCAAATTCTTATTAGAAAGTTTAGAGAAGGGCCATGATTTTCAGTTGAAGGATTGGAGAAGGGAATGGATAAAGCTTACAAATGATTGGCAAAGGAGTAGGAAGGCATTCCCAGTGGAAAGCACCGGAAATGCTTTGAACATATCCCGGTGGCTTTATAACAAGTATTTGCGAAGTTCAGACACTTAAAAATTACCCAATGAAGCCACCATTACATGGATCGCTGTACTTAGTTGAAAATGAATAATCTGTAAACTGGTGCTTAGGCGCAACAATGCCTTTTGTAGTATATCTACCTGTTCTTTCCATGCTTTATTAATCCAGTAATATTGTTCTCTCCATTCCATGCTTTACTAGTCTAGTAATCTCTCTCTCTCTCTCTCTCTCACAGAGCATCATAATAGTGCAATTATCCGAACACCATTTCCCACATTGGAGATTAAAATTAAGTTCATTACTGACTTGGCAATGCTTTTTTTTTTTTTTTTTTCAATCTACAGATTTAAGGACGAGGGAATGCAGATGAGACAGAGGTAATGTTAAAGCTATGGGCTGAGTTAATAATGAGTGATGGTAGGGGAGGAAAATGGAAATTAATTTTATTGTAAGTAGCTGCCTGCAATGTCTAAGATATCAATTTAGACACGAAACCATGTCATGCTGACTAGCTCTTTCTTTTCTTTTCTTTTCTTTTCTTTTCTTTTCTTTTTACTTAAACAAAACTGACATCATATTCATTTATAATAAATATCTGTTATAATAACCACACAGACGAACCTTTCAGAAATAATGTTACTGTAATTGAAATGGTCTTAGCAGAGGTTTTGTCCAGTGTGTTTAATTTATAACTGAGTTAGAGCATCAAATTGATGGAGCTATTTTTTTTAGTTATTTGGCACTACAAAAATGTATTTTATCTATTTTAGCTTGTCACTTTACAAAATATCCAACATCAGTGAATCTATTTTAGCTTTCAATACAATAAAATAATATAAACATCACTACAAAATAATATATCTATTACAACAGCAGTATAAACACAAATAAAAAACAATATATAAGAAAAGAAAAAATATAAGAATAAAAGAACAATAGTAGTGTGAATGTACAAACAATATATAGCAGCGTGACGCTATATAAAAAAAGAAAAAAAATGAGTAAAAGAAGTGTGAAGGCACAACCAATAGTGAATGTACAAACAATATATAGCAGCATGAACGCTATATAAAAAAAGAAAAAAAATGAGTAAAAGAAGTGTGAAGGCACAACCAATAGTAATGTGAACGCAAAAGAAGAGAAATAAGAATAAAATGTTAGGTTTTGTAGAGCGTAGTTGTGTTTTAATTTGGACTATGACCTGACCCGAAATAATGTTGTTACAGTTTTTAGTGCGAGATTTTTTGAAGCAAATTGCCGAACCACATAAATACTTTCTTGTATGTGATTTTTTTTTTTTTTTTTGCGTATATTTTTTTATCTATTTTTGCATCTCACGGGTCTGGGAATTTCATACATATTCCCATCATAAAAGAAAGAATAAAAATGAATAAAATAATCAAAAGCAATGTAAACACAAATAAAAAATATTAATTTTTTACCTTTCAGCTACAATGCACAACCAAAAATAGTTGTGCACTGTAGCTGTGGAGCAAAAAATTACAGATTTGGCTCCATCATTATAGGGCATATTTTGGTATTTGATGGTATTAAAAATAGCAATACAGCTATTTAGCATCACAAAAGTGGATGCTCTAAAAAAAATGCTAATTGTATTGCACATGCCCTTGCTAAATTTGGTTTTTTAGATATTAATATATTATACAAGAACTCTCTTCCTCTTGCTGTTGCTGAGCAATTGAGGGAAAATGTTACTCTTCTTTGTTGAATAATGAAGATTGGGTATTATAAATAAATTAAAACATTTCCAAAAGTATAGAATTTTTTTTTTTTTTTTTTTTTTGAGAATCCGAAAGTATAGAATTTAATTTAAAATTTGTAGGTTGTAAATTACACCCCTAAATTTGGATGGATGTGTTTAGATTTTACTATGAAGTTTCAGAATTTAGATTTTATACCCTGACATTTTAAAATTTAAATTTTACCCTCTAAATTTATGGATGTTTAGATTTTACACCTCAAAATTCTAAAATTTTAAGATGTAAAATTCAAACACCCTTAAACTCTAAGAAATAAATCCAAACACCCCTAAAATTTAGAGTAAAATCCAAATTTTAAAACGTCAGGGTGTAAAATCCAATCATCCCAAAACTTTAGGAAGATAAAATTCAAATTCTAAAACTTCAGAATGTAAAATTCAAGCACCTCCAAACTTTAGAAGTGTAATTTGCAATTTACCCAAACTTACTTTCATATTATTTTTTAGGAAATACTAACAGATGCCCTTAAAGCATTAGTTAATAATCCATTGATAGTTTTTTCAATTTTCCATAAAAGTGATATCAAAAGTTTCCTAAAAAGAATTGTTAACCAATACTCTAAGGATACTCGTTAGAATGACCCTTTTTTTTTTTTTTTAGAGAAAATTTCAACCTATAGTGTCCGCTCTTGATGATAGTTATTTATTATCAAATCAAAACACCAATTAGTTTTCAGTGTAAGTGGGAATTAAACTCTAGATATCTTATTTAATCATTAAATTTGAAGGATTAACATATATATAATTTACCATTATTTAATGATATTAAGTTAATCAAAGAGGATTCCAACCATGCATGAACAACCTATGACCTAACCTAAGAGCGGGCGTCATTAGCTACAATTATGGACCTTGGTAGATTAGTTGACCATAATAATACAACATTGAGAATTAGTTCCATGATATACTATCTAGAAGCCCTATAGACATATACCTTTCTTTGTTTACTATTAATGTTTTTCAGTTAAAGCCGCTGTACTTTGACAACGCGTGTGAGAAAAATATGAAAGTTGAAGCTGGACTTCTGGGACAGGAGCCATGTACAGCTTCTAGGAAGATGGACCAATCTCCTATATCCAGCAAATGCAGGTGGGTCACGTGTGACGGTGTATGAGGCCGATTTGTCAAAAGAGTCTTCTGGATAGTTCCAGATCCTTGCTTACCCTATTATAATATTACCTCAGAAGCTCCCAAGAGTACACGCTTATATGGATTTTACAATACGACCCTTGTTTCCTACAATAATGAATTAATAATGACAAAAAAATGTTTAAAAAGTTAGTACTAATTTTATAGAGTTACAAAACGGTATGATAATGAATTTAAATGTGAATAATTTTTTATAATTAATGACATATTTGATGATGCACCCACAATTAGTTGGCTAATTGTTTGACGAAGAGTGTTAGAAGACTTGCAAGACAAAATCACACTATATCTATTAGAGGGCATTGAAGCAGTACCAGCCCAAGTTTTTTTAATACTTAAGTTGGGAACTCATAGAAACCGAAGTAAGTTGAAACGCAATAATTATAGAGCTTTTTACTAATACCTTAAATGGAGATAATCTAGTATTTATATAGGAGTTTGAACTAGCTGTCTTTCCATGATTTCCTCCATTTTTTCACAAATGAAGTGTGATGGAAGGCGTAGAATAATTGTGGTGAGATTCTCAAGGTTTGTACCCAAAACTGAAGAGCATGGGTTGATGGACGGGGATCTCCTTGAGAGGCACCTTCTTCATTCACCTATCATCCAAGGGGTTGGACAACTTTATTTGGATGGCACAAGCTGAAGGATATTTATAATAAATGTTAGACGAACTATACTCATCATAATCGATTTATAAAATTTATATGGTAAAATTTAAAGTTTTACAAATAATTTTTTTCTGACCTATATTATCGAATCTTAAATTGCCCGTGTTCACAAACATGCCTAAAATTTAGTCCCATATACTATAATTTTTTTTTGTTCAGAATCAACCTTGGTACTATTAAATTAAGTTGGAAAATAAGCAACAACGACAAAAAGTATAAAATTTTGGTGGACAGACTCTATACAGACTTCTCTGTTTGTTTTAGTAGAAAATTTTCTATAAAAATAGTTTTTGGTATTTTCCAGTAACAGAAAAAAAATATGGTTTATTTTTAGAAATTGTTTTCCATTAATTTTTTTTAGAAAAAAAATCGGTCTCATAGCAAGTTAAATAAGGAAAGTTAGAAGATTATTTTTCAACTCAATTAAAGTGGTTACCAAACATAAATAAATAAATGATACAGTTTTACAGAAAAATACTTTTTAGAAAATTACTCATTTTTAGAAAAAAAAAAATTTCTAAACAAACAGAGCAAGGAAAAGAAAAATCAGCTCCCCTTTTTGTTTAATATAATTATATAATCTCCCGTTTTAAGCCCAAAAAAATGTGTAAAAAGAAAGAAAAAAAGAGAAGGACTTTCTTGTCCAGAAAGAAAAAAAAAAAAAAAGAAGGCTGAGATTGTTGACTTATATATCGCCGATCCTCACATGTCAAATTCCAGAATGGTCCAATCTCTACAGCCGTATAAGTTTCCTCAAAGTTCAGCCACCCAGTCTATAAAAGGTTTACATTGACAAAATACAGTTCCATTAATCTTCCAATACCAATTCCCAAGACTCTCACGCCTCTCCCTCCTCTTATCATAAATCATACATCTTTTCCTTGTGAAAAAGGAATTCCAATTTCTGCAAACAATGGAAGGAAACAACACTTACGGTGCATCATGGGCTGATCAGTGGGACTACAGCAACCCAGACCCTATTCCTAACGCTGCAGACACAAAGAAAAATGGAGGTACTTCTGCAAAATACAAGCAAAAGGTTGGTGAAGGGCTTGGAAAGACCAAAGCTGTGGCTTCAACTGGCATGAAGAAGGTGAAGGAAGGGACTACCTTGGGCTTTCACTGGATCAAGGACAAGTATCAGAAGACTACCCAGAAGAATAAACAGTCCTCTAATTATTAGTCCTATAGTTTAGATTGGAGATTGGAGATGTCTCTTCTTTTCTTTCTTCCTTTCCTCAGTTTCAGTTTCATGTTGTTCATGACTCTTTTCTGGATTCGTTTATTCATGTGTACTATATACATACACTTTTGAGATTTTCATACGTGGTTAATTTGATTGTTATGGATATTTTTCATCTTTATTTGATTATGAATCTGGTAACTTTTTCTTTCTTCTTTTTTTTTTTTTCCCTCTTTTTTTTTGGGTTTTTAATGATCTTGATTTGATCAATCTTTGCTTTTTTTTTTCAGTGGATGAAAACAGATTTTTCTATTAGGAAGAAAGTTATATGTAGATACGCATGTAGTGACGTTTGACGGTTTATTTTTATGTGTATAGCAAAAAAAATAAAATAAAAGGGAAGACGCATTCAAGTAAAATTGGTCAAATTTTAGGTTTGATAGGAAAATTGTTTATTTATTTTTATTATCAGGTTGAACGCCAGAGGATCTGCGTATGCAAAATGTAATTGTTTAGTTTTGATAAGAAAGCTGCTTGTTTCTTATCAGGTCTGAACCCCAGACCCAGAGGATTGTAATTTCCAACTCTCGCCACCCACACCCACCGGAACTTTAATATATACAAATAAAATAAAATCAACTTTAACAAGTGGCACGTGCAAGGTACAGTTTTAATTATATGCAAACTTCTGAAAATTATAACAGTTGAATATTGCCTCAAATTCATAATTAGTTTTGGTTTAGGTTTTCTTGGTATAGAAGATAAGGTTTTTCCATGGTGTTAAAAGACAATGATTTTCCATATCATAGAAAGAATAGTATTCCATATTGAAAAAGTAACGAGTATTCTTTATCTAACAAAGAATATGGTTGAAGCATTGCTGTGAAGGGTTTAATGGCTTTTGCGGAACTCCCAAGTGGGAAGAGGTGAAAGGCTCTTAGAAGAATATGAGTGGGTTTCTTTGAAGAGCAGTTTGGTGGCTTTTGCCCAAGATTCCTCCCACGTTGGGAGAGGTGAAAAAAATCCTAGAAGAACATGGTAGGTTTTTTTAAAGAGTAGTTAGTAGATTATTTGGAGTTAAAAGATTACCCATGATTATGCGTTAAGAGTTGTTTGTTTTGTGAGTATAAGAATTATTGGGTGTATTTTATGTTAGTGAGGTTTGTGAGAGTTGTTTGTGTGAGTTGTGAGTGTTATTTAATGTTGTTGTAATCCATATTGTTGATAGTGGATATTTTTGTTGACGTTGATTGTGGAAGTAGGCATGGAGTTGGCCAAACTATGTTAAATATTTGTTGGTTCTTGTGAATGTTTTATTTTTATTGTTCGTCTGAATACACTTCCGCTAGCCTTAAATCACAATAATTGATGTTAGAGTTTCAGTTGCTGCACAGTAATAAATATTATCTTCCAATAATAAGCAATTGAATTTTGCTAATATTTTGTCACAATATTTGGATTTTCACAATAAATTATATCATATGCAATTGAAGCTCTTTATCAAATACCTGCACAATATTTGAATTTTCACAATAAAATATATCAAATGCAATTAAAACTCTTCATCAAATACCTACAACCATCTAATATAAAGATTTTTATCTACACTTATTTATTATCTTATATTTTATGCATCTAGCTATGGTATTTAGCCTATGTAGTTTTTAATAAACACCCTTTTAAGCAATAAAATAAATTTAAAAGAAGAAAAGAAAACAAGAATAAGATAACAAAAGGCATATGTGTCATCAAATTATACAATATTATAAGTTTAGAAGATTAAAACCTACCAAATCAGTGTTCTCTAAGTACTAAATAGAACACCTTATCATTCCAAATTTCCAAGCATGACTACGACGTAAAACTCAAAAAAGATAAAGGAAAGTTTTGGGATATTAAAATTTAGTGGGAGTAGATTAGATATTACACAATAGGGGGTGTTCACTTGTTTCCAAAATATAAAAGGAGAAATTGCTCAGTTTTAAAGTTTAGGAGAAAAATTGAGAACTAACTCAAACATAAATGGAAAAAGTGGTTTTTTTTTTTTTTTTTAATAGCAGTAAAACTATGTCAGTGCATAAAAAAAAACAAAAACAAAAGACCAACGTAAGAAAACTGTGTGGTTTTTTTTTCTCTCAAAAAAAAAAAAAAAAAAAAAAAAAAAAAAAAAAAAAAACTGTGTGCGAAACAAGCTCACCAAAATTGAATAAATAAAAAATGTTTAGGGATGTAATAAAACATCACAATATTTTTACAATAACTTTTTTTTTTAATTGTGCTCAATCTCAGTTTGATAGTTTATTATTTTATTTTGAACTATAAGAAACTTGCACTTTAGTAGTTGTGAAAATATTGTGACAACAATAAAATGTCACAATATTTTCACAATAAATTTATGTTCAGTTGTGGTGGGTCCTGGTCTAATAATTTTTTATTTTATTTTATTTTATTTTGACCTATAAAGAATTTATACTTCAGCAATTATGAAAATATTGTGACAAAAACAAAATGTCACATTTTCACAATACTTTTATTTTAAATTGTGGTGTGCTTGGGAATGATATTTTATTATTTTATTTTATTTTGATCTATAAGCTACTAATACCTCAACAATTGTGAAAATACGGTGACAACAACGAAACCACCATTTATTCTCTTCCTTCAACCTCGAGAAATGCAAAAAGATAATAAAAACTAAATGCACAACAATAGTGCTTGTGTATATTTGCACAAGTACTATAGTTAAAATGCATTTTACATAATAGATAGGTTGATGTGGGTGAGTTTTGGGGTTGGTTGGGCGAATTTTGGCTCTTATGTCATTTTACATAAATTGATGTGAATGCTCTAAGAAATTTATGCCTCATCAATTGTAAAAATCTTATGACAATAACAAAATGTGACATTTCCACAATAACTTAATTTTAAGTTGTGGTACACTCTTATATGATATTTTATTATTTTATTTTGATCTATATACAAAACTGACACTTTAACAATTGTAAAATATTGTGACAACATCAAAATGTCGTAACATTTCACAAGAATTGTGGTTGGTCTTGGTCTAATAGTTTATTATTTTAGTACACTTTATTTTAACTTATAAGTAACTGACACCTTAACAATTATGAAAATATCATGCGAATTTGTTGTTTCGGTATAACAACTCCTAGACCAAATCATACTTTAAAAAATAAAAACTGAAATCTCAAAGCAAACTAGTATCAGAATGGCGGCTAGCACGCATGAAACAGTGAGCTTTTGCTCACCAAATTGACCAAACCAAGCACAGTAGACATCTCTGTTTTGGTCTCTCACTAAAACGCCTGCATGAAACAATGACTTTTGCTTTTTCACAACAAAACGCACCGTTTTGGCTCACTTTTAAAAGGGAAAAATTTGACTAAACCAATGTACTGTAGAAAGAGCCTTTCAAACATTTTATATAGTTAGTAGAAGTAGGAATGTTAAAAAAAATACTTCATCAAAATTAAATAATAAAATAGTCAATAAAAAATTACCGGTTGCCTAACGTGTAAAACCAAAGTTTTTTTTTTTTTTTTTTTGTAAATAATAAAATAATTTAAAATGAATAATAACTATTCTTTTTTTTTTTAATAAAAATTTTAGTAATAAAAATCTAATCAAAATAGTATTTTAACACTTTTGAAACTTGGAATATAAACTTTCACTTATGATAAAATTAGCTCAATAAAATAGCAATGATGATTTTTCTTATTATTCATCAATAAAATAGCAATGATGATTTTATTATGGACAAAATTTAGCTACAAAATTGATTGTAGTCTAAAGTTGCAACCTTACTCAATAAAATTAACATTATTACATATTTTGAAAATCTAGCCGTTGAATTGCATGTTCTTTACACTCTTAATACACATGTTAAATTTTGTTTCAATTGAATATTATTTACTATATGATTTATAAGCTCATATTTTATGCATAATTTTAAACCATAAAAACTTGCAATTTAAACAATTTATTGATGACATAGTTATTGATCTTTAATTTTCTAAAAAATTTGCAAGAATGGAGAATATATGAAGAAGATGTGATCCAATGGTGGATTTGTCAAGATTCACATTCAAT
Source organism: Quercus robur (assembly GCF_932294415.1). NCBI lineage: Eukaryota > Viridiplantae > Streptophyta > Magnoliopsida > Fagales > Fagaceae > Quercus > Quercus robur. The sequence goes on from NC_065543.1 coordinate 45,116,237, forward strand.
AAAAATATATTTAATAAAATTGTAGTCTTAGACTATAACCAATTTTTTAGCTAAACTTTGTCCTTTAATTATATAGTATATAATTTCATTTTATAAATTGAATTCACTTGGCGAGGTTGTTAAATATTTTGGGACATGGCTTAAAGCCACCATCTCTACTAATGCTCAATTTTAGCATATTGTGTGCTTCTCCAAAAAAAAGAATAAACTATAAAGGCAAGGTAAGACATATTTTGCACATCTTTAGGGAACACACTTGAGTATTTATATTTTCTAGAGCTTACATAGGGAAATTTTGAGATTTCACACTCCTTTGAAATCGAGGTCAGATATGTCATCCAATTTCTCTCAGGATGCCTGAGATGAAGTAGGTGAACTATGACACATTGACAATGACACCTTCCTCTTCGGTTTTCCAAACTGTAAAACTAATCACATATTAAGTCCGTGAGCCCATCATGGTTTGGGCCATTGGTACTGGGGGCCTAAATTATATTGTGGCTTGATACTAACTATATTTTTTACTATTCACATATAAGACTGTTAAAATTTGGATCAGTAAAGAAGGCGTCGTAGTTTGGATTATAGAATTGGATCAAAGATGGTATTATTCTTCTACTAAAAAAATCTATGATGAAAAATTGCTGATAATGTACGTTAAAAAACTTGTAATATATAAAAAAATGTTACTTCCATGCTTTACCATTCACATCTATAGTACCAATCACCTATTTTATAAGTCTATAGTCTATACTATGCACAATACAGCGCAAATACTTAAAAAAGAAGAAGGTTAGGTTAACAGGCACCATAACAACTTTTATTCGGTAGTTTTTTGTCTTTTTGCAAATTTATATTATTTTTTTTTAGCTTTATAACCTGTAAAGCTAGTTTCTCAAAGATAAAAAATATATTAAAATAAACTGCAAGAATACTTTTACATTTTTTTATTTTTTTAAGCGAAAAAACTTTAACAAACACACATTTCCCAATAAATATTAAATCAAATCTCTACATGGGGCTGATGGTCCCCTCAAGAGTTTGGACTCTTTGAGTCTAGACTGATTTTGAAGATCAGATCCGGATCGTACGTTATCTTATCAATTGACATGCTCTAGCCATTACTTCATAATGAAGATATGGACTATATGGTGATGTTGGCACTTAGTATAGGAACTTACCAAAAATAGAAAGGTGCTTAATTTTTTTTTTTTTTTTTTTTTTGAGAAGTAAAAGAAAAACATGAACAAACACTTAAAACACATTTGTGCTAGGTAGAGTGTGGAAAAAGATGTTTAATTATATTGATTAGTGGAGGTAATGCTGACTAATCCCCCACTTGTTTATATCATAAAAATATAAACATATCCTGATTTATGATACTACTTTTGTGTTAAATAATCTCTGAGTTTGGAATCTTGATCTTGAACCAAGATCAATGAAACAAAAAGTCAAGCCACAAAATAAAAAAAAAAAAAAAAAAAAAAAGTCATGTATGTATAATAAAGTTGTTGGCCTTAAGAAAAAAAAAATGAGTTATTAATTGATGGGTCATTCTTTATTCTTTGCCCACGTGTTGTGTTAAGTTGAACAACCCTCTTTTGGTGTTATTTCTTAATTCTTATAACCCACGTATTTCTTACATTTCATGAGCATAATGAAGAAACTCCTTTTTTTTTCTTTTTTTTTTTAATTTTAGAAAAAGCATAATGAAGAAACTTGATCTTTCATTGCCTAATTATTTTTATTATTATTGTCTATTAGAATTAATAATCCACTTGCAAGTTGATCCAAAAAAAATTAATAATAATCCACTTGTAAGTTTTCATGATCATAAAAATATAATATTAAATATCAATCAAGTTATAGAGTGAAATTTACAAAGTCTATTACAAATGGGAGATAATTGCACGTTTTCATGCCTTTAAGGAGTAAAGTCTTGTACAAATACAAATTTTATGTACTATTTTTACATTTCATGAGCATTATGAAGAAACTCCTTTTTTTTTTTCTTTTTTTTTTTAATTTTAGAAAAAGCATAATGAAGAAACTTGATCTTTCATTGCCTAATTATTTTTATTATTATTGTCTATTAGAATTAATAATCCACTTGCAAGTTGATCCAAAAAAAAATTAATAATAATCCACTTGTAAGTTTTCATGATCATAAAAATATAATATTAAATATCAATCAAGTTATAGAGTGAAATTTACAAAGTCTATTACAAATGGGAGATAATTGCACGTTTTCATGCCTTTAAGGAGTAAAGTCTTGTACAAATACAAATTTTATGTACTATTTTTTGTGTTCCACCAATCACAACTTGTCATGTATTTATTTTACTTTTCTTATAGAACAATTAAAGTTTAAAATGAAAATAAATAAATAAACAAAATATATGACAAACTGTGATTAGTGGAATATAAAATGGAACACAAAAATAGCATAGAAAATTTGTATTCATAAGTATTGGTGTTACCAACTTACCATAAGATAGGTGAAAACCTTTGGTGGATTATGCTAAAATTTCAAATTTTATTAAAACATGAAAATTGAATGTAGTAAGACGTACCCTTAGCCTATATATTCCAACATTAGCAAGAAGAGTATAAACTAATGTTGGAATATATGCCCAAATAATAATTTATTCTTATGATTTTGTAAACAAGAATATTGACAAACAATATATGCACATACATACATATATACATACATATATATATATATATATATTTATTTATTTATTTATATGCAGGTGTAATAGGTCCAGTAGTATACATCTATCTATATGTTGGGCCGGAGGCCCAGTTCGAGGATAGCCAGTAATCCGAGGACGGGTAAACGCTGTCATGGGAGTCTACGTTAGTGAATGAAGAGGTGGGGTTTGGTCATAAGAGTCCAAGAAGGTGGTTCGAGGAGTAATGCCTCATCAGTTTAGTAAAGCAGAGGTCCGAAGGTGTGGTTGGACATCTAGGGCAACATTCTGGGAGAGTCTTAAGGATACATATCATGAAAGCACAGAACAGAGGGAAGCCATGAAATATCTAAGAGAAAACTGCTACTATCACATTGAATACTCTGTAGCTAACTCTCTGACCGCATTAATGAGGAAGTAATATCTGAACAGTAATTTTCAACCTTACAGCTACTCCCAAAGATTTCAGGAATGTACTGATGGGACAAGGATCAACACCAGTGATCTAATCTATACGTGGATAGTGAAGATGAAAGAAAGAAGATAGTATAAAATAGAAAGAAGACCTTGAGGGAAAAATATCTGAAATTAAGAGAAAAACACTGTAGGAACAAGAACTAGACTTGTAACCAAATTCAAAAGAGATATATACAAGAACTAAACTCCTTGTATTATGCTGAGGACGATTTTCTTTAGATAAAACCAGTCTATCTTTACTTTCTTGTCATCTGGATCCATTATAATTGTTACCCAACTCATTAGGGCCTAGTTTTCTAACCCACTCTCTACAAATTCATTGTATTAGGCTCTTTAAGCCTAGATACTTTTACCTTTTGGGCTTAGAAACCAAATTGTAGCCTTACAATATATATAGTGAAATAATTTTACAATGTGCACTAATAAGTAATAAGTCTTTGATATTTTTAAATTCACATTTATAATATTTCTATTAATTATTTATCTTTCTAGAGTCCAGTCACTCGAATTAACCGGAAATCTTATTCATCTATTTCCAAATTAGTGTATTGAACATTATTTTGTTATTTTCTCTACCAAAAAAAAATATTATGTTTTGATAATTTAAATAAATATAAAAAATAATAATTAATATTTGTTTAAATATTAATGAAGTGACAAAATTTAATCTACTCATTTATATATTGATAGAAATTTTAAATGTTTATTGTCTTTTTAATAAATACATAGGATTTTTTTTTTCTTTTGTTCTTTTGAGTTTTACTAAATACTATAGGAGTTGAAACTTATGACATCTATGATGATTGTTATTTATAGTTCAAGATGTAGATAAGAGATTTAGTAAAAGAAACTATAATTGACAACTTGACATTTGGTAAAAGAAAATCTATAATTGACAACTTGACATTTAGTAAAAGAAAATCTATAATTAACAACTTGACATATCCTAAACAAAGATAGGCTTGAAAAATAATCTCTCTCTCTCTCTCTCTCTCTCTCTCTCTCTCTCTATATATATATATATATATATTAATAGGTAAAGTTTAGAGAAAATTCAATTAGATTCTAAAATTGAATTCTAATTTTGCACCATGTGTCCTATATTATTTATTTTTAGAGATAGTTTTATTTCTTAATTTTGAATTCAAATGTAGGACCACATCATAAATATCCATCCAAGTGAGTTATTACGAACAAAAATCAATGAGTCTAGAATTAATTAACATAAAAAAGTTTTTTAAAAATGGACAATTTACATTTTCTACCTAATAATATTTTTACAAGACTTTTTAAAGAGTTAATAAAATATAAGAATGACTATCAATAATATTAAATTATATATGTAAGAATTATATTATACATTTTAATGTATATCTTTAATTGTATCCATGCTTATGCATGGAGTTACAAGCTAGTAATAATAATAACCAGTGCACCTACAACACAATCAAATTACGGGAAAATCACATTTTTCATCCTAAACTATATCATATTTTACACTTTCCCCCTATGAACTATCGAAATGCATGATTGACCTCATTAATTATAACTTTGTAACACAACCTCCTGTCATCTATTTTGGGGTAAAGTCTAACGAAATTTAGTATTAAACGATAAAAAGTAACTTAGTTTTTTAATGCTACATTCCATTAGACTTAACTAAGAAAGTGATGGGAGGAGGTAAAGTGTTAAATAGTTTTTAGTTTAAAGGGTCGATTGTGCATTCTTGTAGTTCAAGAAATTAAGTATAAAATGCGGTATGAAATTTTATTCAAAAAAAAAATGTGGTATGAAAAATGCTATGTTCACAATATTTTTATAATACTTTCACAATAAATCTTAAATGGTAAGTTGTTCCTAGCGGTTATTGACGGGTAAAAAAGTAATTTAAGTAATAGGTTCAAATTAAAACTAATAACAACTTACTACTTATAATTTATTATAAAAATATTTCTAAATTTTTTTTTTCTTAATTGTAAGTCATATGCCTTTCCATTTTTGTATAAACTATATATTATTACATTTATTGCAATGTTTATCCTAAGTTTTGATAAACAATCAAAATTCAAAAGTTGCCTCATTCTCCCTTAAAAGTTACCATGGCTTTTGAGTAGAGTTGTGATGTGCCTTTGTGTTAGAACCCATTTCCCTCTCTCTTGTGTGTGTTTGTTTCTCCAAAAAAAAAACCGAAAACACCATTTTAATTCTTACATTTTTGTGTCACAGTCAATTTGGTCCCTATATTTTGGTAGCAATCAATTTGGTCCCTGTTATTTTCAACTTGCATTTAATTTGGTCCCTACCGTTAACTCACTAACGGAAAATACTTACGTGGTAGACGGTTTACACAGTTGACATGCTTAATACTAAAATGGCATAAATGAACTTTTAGTCCCTAGGTTTTTCACGTTTTTCTATTTTGGTCCCTAAGTTTTTTTTTTACCACTTTTAGTCCCAAAAACAATTAACGCCCCTCATTTTAGTCCTTACCGTCAGCCAACTAACGGGAGATGCTGATGTGGCTGACGGAGAGAACCGTAAATCATTTTAAAATATTAAAAAGTACAGTCCGTTTTTAGCACGTGGACTTCCCGCTACTTTATCACGGTAAAATCCCCAAATCCCCTAAATCCCTAGACTTTACCTTAGAGTTCCTCCTAGCTTGTTTATCACCGAAAATCCCCAAATGTCGTCTTTGATCTTTAATCCCTAGACTTTACCTTTACCTCAGAGTTCCTCATCACCGAAAATCCCAGCTTGTTCATCACCGAAAATGACCAAATCAGCTACTTTATCATCTTTGATCTTTAATCCCTAGACAGTACCAGAACTTCCTCACCTCTCCAGCCACACAGCCTCGAAGCCAGATGGCTAACCCACCAAAGAAGCTGGGTTCCTCTATTTCAGCCGTTTAACTATCAACGCACGAGATATATATATATATATATATATATATGCAAGTTGTTTAATTTTTATTCATCGTTACTAATCCAAGTTGTGCTTATTGGGGTTTTATGGGTTTGTCTGTGGATTTCTGTATTTCTATGAGTTATTGTTTGTGGCTGTCTCCATTTTGTTTTGTTTTTTTTGTTTTTATGTTTATATTTGGGTTGTGCGGGTTTAGTTTGGATCTGTCTATCTGGGCCTCTATTTATTGGTAAAGCTGGGACTTGGGAATTGCAATGTTGTTGAATCTTTTTTTTTTTTTTTTTTGGGAGTTATATGTGAGATTTAGAGAATTGGGTTGGTTTGTTTGTGTTAAGGAATTGTTGGATTTTTTATGTTTTTAGAGTTCAATGTTGGATTAATTGAAAATGCAAATTAAGTGTTTGATGAAATGACTTTGTGAGCTATGTGTGATTTATTGACTGAGATGACTTTGATATCTTTCTCCATTGTCCATTTACAATGGTTACTGAGTTCTCAGAAGTATTTTGTTTGTCCAAGCTAGGTGGTTGTTCAACAGGTTCCAGAATGGAAGCAAGCTGTTCAACATGTTCTAGCATGAGGAGGAGAGCACCAATGAGGTGCTATTGTAATAAAAAAATATGTTATAGTTGTGTCATGGACATCAGATAACCCTGGCAGAAGATTCTACGGCTGTCCAAACTACTGGGTAAATTGTTACTTATTTTTAGTTAAAATTGTTGTTTCAAAATGTGATGGTTCTAAAAATTGTTAGTTATTTTTAATACAAATTAAAAATAAAAAAGTTTTAATTTTCTGAGCATTATTTGTATTTCAGGTGGGGCGTAAGTGTAGGTTCTTCCAATGGCGTGATGATGAGATATGTGCTCATGGTAAGGTGCTTATCCCACAGCAAAGGCAGAGGATCATCACACTTGAGGCTGAGGTTGCAAGCTGCAAGAAGAGGGAGAAGTTTTTAGTTGTGGCTGTGGTATTGTTAGTGGTGATGTGTGTAATTTTGTGTTTGGTTAGGTAATGTAGGTAATGTATGTAGTGTTAGGTAATGTATGTAGTTTTGTGTTTGTTACTGTGTGCTGTTGCTGCTATGTGCTGCTGCTGCTGCTGCTGTGTGTTGCTGCTGCAATTTTGTGCTGCTGATGCTGTGTGCTGTTGAGTGCTACTGATGCTATGTGCTGCTGCTGTTGATGTTGTGTGCTGTTATCAATATTTGTTAACAGGGCTGGCAGTTTAGATGTATGTAGGGTAGTGATTGTTATGGGAATTATTATGGCAGTTTTAGTTTATGTTGGGCTGGCAGTTTTAGCCATATATTCCCTCATGGTAATTTTGTGCTCATGCCAGTTGTTAGCAATGTAACCCACTTCCCTATGAAATGAATACAGTTTTTGTTCAAGATATAAATGTAAATTTTGATTTGAATGCATACACCAGTTGCAAAAAATGTATTTACCATACTATTGCTGTTGCAGAAAATGAATACACCAGTTGCAGAAAATGTATACACTTGCTGTTTTGCAGAAAATGAATACACTAGTGTGTAATATTGCTGTTTTGTACCTGTAAATGTACCTGTTTTCTAGAAAATTCTGTTTTGCAGAAAATGTATCCACCTGTAAATGTATTAACCAACTAGTTGTACTGTTCTCAATGCAAATACATTAACTACCTCTCATTGATGTGAGTACCAAAAGTAAAGGACACAAGATTCAATATTAAACTAAAAACACAAATTGAATAGACATACAGCTACTATTGTTATCATTGATTGCTAACAACCACAGTCACCATAATTACATAGTTCAACACTATCATCACCAAAATTGCACAAAATATGACATTGTTCCATAATTACATAATTACATAGTTAAGACAAAATATGGCATTGTTCCATAATTACATAGTTAAGCCAAAATATGGCATTGTTCCATAATTACATAATTACATGGTTAAGACAAAATATGGCATTGTTCCATAATTACATAGTTAAGCCAAAATATGGCATTGTTCCATAATTACATAATTACATAATTAAGCCAAAATATGGCATTGTTCCATAGTGAGGCAGATCACCATAAACTTCTCAAAACAGTAGACATAACTACACAAAACAAGTAACCCTCATCAACAAAAGGAAAAATCTACTTCTTGCTCTCTTCATTTCCTTGGACCTTGCACAGATGATTGACTTCCAGCATGTTTGATTGCTTCCATGTATCTGGATGCATTCTTAGAAGCCTTCAGAGTCTCTGATGTGATCACCCTTTTCTTTTTTTGCCTTGAGGTTGGGTTGCTGCTATTGGAGCTGTGATGTGCACTTGATTGGTGTGATGCATTTGGGGTGGAGTTATGTTGCTGTGTACTGGGATATGGTGTAAACTGAGTGGCTGGTCTAAACTGGTATGGGCTATGCATGGTAGCTTGGGGTGGTGCAAATGGTGTGGATGAGGCTGTCTTGGCCTGTGATGGAGCACTTGTGGTTTTGCTGGTCTACAAACAAGAAATTCACAAATAAGGTTAGTAGTGAGTATTGAATAGCAACTATTTCACCCTAATGTCACTTAATTACCTTATTATATGTCTTGATTTTTTTTTTTTTTTTTTTGTGGTGCCTGGCAGTAAAGAGTTCCCTCCAATCTCACCCTTGCAAGTTCTCTTATTGTGCCCTAACTTACCACAAGTGTTACACTGCTTAGAGATGCTAGCTCTCTTACCACTTGTTGGCTCATAAGGTTCCCTTGCCATCTTCTTCTTAGGCCTGCCAGGTGGTCTTCTTTTGATAGGCGGTTGAACTGGGGTCACATCACTTGGTCTCCACATATTCTGCCCATTTATTGGTGCTATGATTGGCTCGTAGCATGCTCTGTATGTAGATACATGGTAACAGGGGTGAACATACTGCTCATCATCTTGTCTATTGAAAAATATGCAGGAGATTGCATGAGCATATGGTATGCCAGTTATGTTCCACTTCCTACAACTACAGTATGTTGTGGCCAAGTCAACAGTGAAACTCTGCAAATTATTTTTCTCTTCAAACTGTGTCTACCCTGCCCAGCAAGCTAACCACCTATTGGCTGCCAGCTTTTCCTTGTGCAACCTCTTCATCACCTTGGCACAAATATGTGACTCTAGCCTCACACCCTTCTCTCTGTTCTCTTGGAACCTAGTCATTAGATATAGCCTGATGCACTCAAGCTACAATCACATATAAGTACAATGAAACATTAGATAGATATTAATTGCAACAACTGCCATAAACAATACCAAACAGTCACTATAATTAACTGTAAGTGATCATAAATACTCATACCATGCTAATTATGGACTTAGATCTAAATTTAAGAGTCCTGCTGTTAAAGCTCTCACACATATTGTTGAGTATGGTGTTAGTCAAGCCATCCTCACTAAACATGTGTTTGGCCCATTTTGTTGTTGAGTGAGAATCCAACCACCTGTGTGCATCAGCATCAATCTCCTTCAACTCATCCATCACCCTATCAAACTCTTGTTTGTAAGTTGCCTTGGCTGCCCTCCAAAACATATCTCTGATCAAAACACCAGGATGGTCATTCCTGAAATTGTTCTAGAGGTGCCTGCAGCAAATCCTGTGTTCATATTGTGGCCAGTTGTCAATAAATGTTTGCACCAACCCCTGTCACAAACAGTATCACAGGCAAGTATGTGAAGTTAGTGGACCAAAGTACAATTACTAAATACAGATTAAAACAACCAATGGAGAATTAACAACACACCTTTTGCTGGTCTGACATAAACACCCATCTCTTATTCTGGCCTATGTCTGCAAGTAATAGATTGATAAACCAGGTCCAAGAGTCCTTCGTTTCAGCCTCTACCACTGTATATGCTAGTGGAAAATACTCTTCATTAGGATCTCTGCATACTGCAGTAATCAATTGGCCCCCTAACTTGTTTTTCAAATGACAGGCATCCAAACCAATGAATAGCCTGCATCCAGCTAGAAACTCCTTCTTACATCCCTCCAAACATATATATAGCCTCTCAAAATAAGGCACTCCACACACCAAATCAGACTCAGTTGCTAAATCACCCTCATTGAAGGTATGTACCTTCATAAGTATTGTACTGGCAGGACTAGACCTCCTTAATTCATCACAATACTCCCACAACTGGTTGTACTGTTGCGTATAAGCCCCATCCACATAGTCTCTAGCCTTATCCCTAGCCCTACTTGCTTTTCCAACACTTATATTTATGGTATACTTCTCATGGACAGCTTCTTGGATGTCTCTCAGCTTCATGTTGGGCTGTCTTTTCACCTTCTTCATCAACTTTTTCCCAATGTATGATGAAGTACACCTCCGGTTCTTAAAATTTCTAGAGCATGTATGTTCCAAATTCAATGTCCTTAGTTGGTAGCTCCTCTCCCTTGGCACCTTTGCTAGATGGGCAACAAACTTGCAATTTTCCTGACAGACAGCTCTTACCCTTTGCAAGTCATTTTTTATAAATTTGATCCCCCATCCACCATGAACTGCATATTCTGTTATAGCTTCCTTGAATTGCTTGGGTGTTGTAAACAGCATATCTTTTTCAAAAGAAATATGCTCTGCCTTAGCCACTGGCTTAAACATAGGGAACTTCTTCACTTCCTCATTTTTCTGTCTCTGTCTCCTCCTATTTCCCACATGTGTACTTCTATCATCCTCAGCATCATCATCACTGTCATACCCAAGCTCATCATCAGATGATGATTCCACCAGACTGTGCAATTCCTCACTCTCATAATTATAGTTCATTACACCAGCACCCATTTGGCCTGGTTCAACATCATCATCATCATCCTTGCCATCCCAACTATTACTACTATCTTCAACAAAGTCCCTAATACCATGGTTCAACTCTACCTCATCATCTAGCCCACTTCCCCCACCTCCACTATCACTGCCATCACTTATAATAAAGACCTGAGGTGGGTGCTCAGTAATAGGTTCTTTACCTACTCTCCTTGAACCCACCTGGGAAGCAGCAACATCAACATTAAAAGTTTAATCATTAGCATCCACCTCAGTTGGCTCATCCTCATTGTTAAAAGTTTGATCATCACTATCATAAAAACTGAAAAAATCACTCCCATCATGGTCATTATCATCACTACCATCACTATAATAACCCATAGGGCCTTGCTCCACTGCCAATGGCTGCACACCCTCATTAACATCCTCTCCTTTATCAACTAGTGTAGGATCATCTATTGGGTGCTCCACATACACATGAATCTCTTCATGACCCTTCACTAATTCTGTCATGTACATGGCATCATGATCATCAACAACCAATGGAAGTTTGCCATTTCTTGGTCCATACCAGGCATTGTATACCATATCCTGCTAACAGATGTGTACCCAAAGTCTCTACATATACCCTATATCTCAACCTTGGACCACTTATCAGGGTCACAATTATCAACTATATCTACTTTACCTCTCACATATGTTTTAGGGTTCTCAGTAAAATAGCCACCATGATGCACGGATATACTGAATAGGTCATCCATTCTGCATGCCAAAACAACTTCAATTAAACAATGCAAGAACAATACAACACTCATTTACCAACACAGCACCTAATAAAATATTTCATTCTGCATGCACACAACACAACACTTAATAAAGTATTACCAACACAACACTAATCAAATAATTTTTCACAACACAGCACGACTTCAATGGTTTTGTCGTAATAAAATAGACATGCAAAGTTATCAAACTACACAAAAAACCCTCATACAATACTGTTAGCCTTACTTAACTCTTTTCAACAGGGGCACATAGGGAACACAGAGAACATAGGGAACATATGGACCACAATCAAAAGTAAAATACAAAAGCATACAAAAAGCAAACAAAAACATTATGGCCCTACTACCAGAACCAACCAACAAGCATATTGTCAACTTATAAATATGGACATAGACAGAGAGAGCAAATACCTTTTCACATACAGAGAGAGAGAAAAAAAAAATACTACCTTCAAGTGGTAGAGATGGGTTTTGATTGTGGCTTCAAGTGACAGCCAAGCAAAAGTCTAAGAAGATCAAGCTAGGATTTTCGGTGATGAGGAACTCTGAGGTAAAGTCTACGGATTAAAGATCAAAGACGATAGTAACTGATTTGGGCATTTTCAGTGATGAACAAGCTGGGATTTTCGGTGATGAGGAACTCTGAGTCTAGGGATTAAAGATCAAAGACGATATTTGGGGATTTTCGATGATGAACAAAAGCTGGGATTTTAGATTTTCGGTGATGAACAAAAGCTTGGATTTTCGGTGATAAACAGAGGAACTCTGAGATAAAGTCTAGGGATTAAAGATCATTTGGGGATTTACAGTGATAAAGTAGACATGAACAGTGGGCGTGTGTGAGTAAGTTGCGCGGGAAGGCCACGTGCTAAAACGGACTGTACTTTTTAATATTTTAAAATGATTTACAGTTCTCTCCGTCAGCCACATCAGCATCTCCCGTTAGTTGGCTGATGGTAAGGACTAAAATGAGGGGCGTTAATTGTTTTTGGGACTAAAAGTGGTAAAAAAAAAAAAACTTAGGGACCAAAATAGAAAAACGTGAAAAACCTAGAGACTAAAAGTGCATTTACGCCTATTAAAATATTAAATAAAATGCTGATGTGTCTAAATTTTAGTGGCTAATGTTGCCACATCAGTGCTTAAATGGCCAAAAAATAGCCACATCAGCTTTTAAAAATATATTTTATTTTTTACTGATTTTTTTTATTTATTTAAACTTTGAACTTTGAAGTCTCTCTCTGTCTCCAAATTCAATGGCTACGGCGGCAGCACCTCCACTCTTTGCCTATTCTTCTTCATTCTCCACCAACTCCATCTCTCCTAATAAACACTCTTTAATAGTATCTTCTTTCTCTGACCACCACTATCTTCTTTCTGTGTTGGCCGCCGCAACCTCTATTGTGAACTTAGCCATGCCCCACAATCCTCCACTCCCTCCAAAACCTTGTCGTTTCGGAGGCTCACTCCAATGGGATTCACCAAACCCAGATTCTCCACAACCCAACCGTCCAACACATCCACCATGGAGTACGATTCATGGCCACAACTCAACCGTGTGATCCGGAAATTAAAAGAGAGGTGGAGATGAAGATGAGTGGTTTGGTAGATCTGGGTAAGGTTTGGGGTTTAGTTTAAATATGGGATTTGGGTTCTTTGGCCATGAATAAGAGATAACAAAAGATGAGAGAGAGCGAGAGAAATGAAGGTTTAGAGACGAGCTGAAGGAAAAATAAGAAAAATGGATTCAGATGCGTTCTTGTGATACTATGGATTTCCAAAAGAAAAAGATAAAAATGAAAAACTAGAGAAAAGGAAAGAAAAAATAAAGCAGTAAAAAAGAAAATATATTTTTAAAAACTGATGTGAGTATTTTTTGGCCATTTAAGCACTGATGTAGCAACATTAGCCACTAAAATTTAGACACATCAGCATTTTATTTAATATTTTGATGTTAAGCATGTTAACTGTGTAAACCGCCTGCCATGTAAGTATTTTCCGTTAGTGAGTTAACGATAGAGACCAAATTAAATGCAAGTTGAAAATAACAGGGAACAAATTGATTGCTACCAAATTGTAGAGACTAAATTAACTACGACACTAAAACGTAGGGACTAAAATGGTGTTTTTGCCATTAAAAAGTGTTTATTAGGAGAGATGGAGTTGGTGGAGAACGAAGAAGAAGAGGCATGGAGTGGAGGTGCTACCGCTGTAGCCATTGAATTTGGAGACAGAGAGAGACTTCAAAGTTCAAAGTTTAAATTAAAATAAAATCGGTGAAAAAGAAAATATATTTTTAAAAGTTGATGTGACTATTTTTTGGCCATTTAAGCACTGATGTGGCAACATTAGCCACTAAAATTTAGACATATCAACATTTTATTTAATATTTTAATATTAAGCATGTCAACTGTGTAAACCGTCTGTCACGTAAGCATTTTCCGTTAGTAAGTTAACGGTAGGGACCAAATTAAATGTAAGTTGAAAATAATAGGGATCAAATTGACTGCTACCAAAATGTAGGGACCAAATTGACTATGATGCAGAAATATAAGGACTAAAATAGTGATTTAAAAAAAAAAAAGAAAAAAAAATTACAATAAAAAAGTCCCAGTTATTAACTTTGGTCGGCAAAAAGAAAGAAGGGATGGTCAAAATCCGACACTGGTTATAAAAGTACCTAAAACAATAACAATAAAAACCAACTATTTTTCATCAAATAATATCACACTTCTCAGTTCTCAGTTCTCACCTGGATTTTTTAAAAAACTAACTACAAAACCCAAACAATATCATTAGTTAGCAAACGTTTCAAACTAATTTCGTTTATAACAATTCGAGCTCAGTGGACTCGATTTGTGAGAGGTGGAGAAAACATGGAAATCGAGTTCAACGAACTCGGTTTCCATGTACAGAAATCGAGTTCAATGAACTCGGTTTCCATGTACAGAAACCGAGTTCAATGAACTCGATTTCCATGAAAAACGATCATGTACCCACAAGAAATTGATTTGCCAAGAAGACGATCTCTGATAAGAAGACGATCCATCTTCTGCAGACGCAGCCAAACATTTGATTTGCCAAGAAGACGATCTCTGATAAGAAGACGATCCATCTTCTGCAGACGCAGCCAAACATTAGATGGCACTAGACTTCGTTATCTGATCAAGCAAACCCAACAACAAGCTCTCTGAGCACGAGGTCCATCTTCTGCAGACACAGCCAAACCATGGAAACCATCTCTGGCAGACTTCCATCTTCCGATCTCCCGAGTCCAATGAAAACGAGTTCAATGAACTCGTTTTCCATACATGGAAATCGAGTTCATTGAACTCGGTTTCTGTACATGGAAACTGAGTTCAATGAACTCGATTTCTGTACATGGAAACCGAGTTTGTTGAACTCGATTTCCATGTTTTCTCCACATAGTTTTTCCTAAATCGAGTCCGCTGAACTCGAATTGTTATAAACGAAATTAGTTTGAAAAGTTTGCTAACTAATGATATTGTTTGGGTTTTATAGTTAGTTTTTTAAAAAATCCTTCTCACCTCACAGTTTGACTTCCCACTTCTACTAAGAAAAGGGGGCCTGCTCAAATACGAAAGCCCTGCCTGACAGTCTGATACTCAAAACAGTCAAAACTCTCAAAGCTATCAAAACCCCAAAAACCATGGCGATCCCAATACCAACTCGGCAGCTATTCATAGACGGTGAATGGAGAGAACCAGTCCTGAAAAAACGCATCCCCATTATCAACCCCACCACCGAGCAAATCATCGGTCTCTTTCTCTGTTTCTATCTGTTACTGTTTGTGTGTGTTTTTCTCAGATCAAAATTGATGATGATGTGCATGTTATGCAATTTTGTTTCTGGGTTTTGATTCTCACCCGAATCTGATAAAGAAAAAAGCTATCTTTAATCTTTATACCATATCTTCATTTTCATTCTGGTTTCTGACTATTTGAAAGAAAAATTGGTTGAATGTGTGTGTTTTTATCAGATCAAAATTGCTGATGATGAGCATGTTATGCAATTATGTTTCTGGGTTTTGATTCTCACCCGAATCTGATAAAGAAAAAATCTATCTTTAATCTTTACATGCATATCTTCATTTTCATTTTCATTCTGGTTTCTGACTATTAGAAAGAAAAAATGGGTGAATGTGTGTATTTTTATGAGATCAAAATTGATGATGATGTGCATGTTATGCCATCCTGTTTCTGGGTTCTGATTCTCACTCAAATCTGATAAAGAAAAGGCTATGTTTTAAGCTTTATACTTGCATATCTTAATTTTCATTTTCATCCTGGTTTCTGACTATTTGAAAGAAAAATTGTGTGAATGTGTGTATTTTTATCAGGTCAAAATTGATGATGATGTGCATGTTATGCAATTCTGTTTCTGGGTTTTGATCCTCACCCAAAACGGATAAAAAAAAAGCTATATTTTATCTTTATACATGCATATCTTCATTATGGTTTCTGACTATTTGAAAGAAAAATTGGGTGAACGTTGAAAATTGAAATGTTGGGGGGTTTTTGAACTCTGAAAAAAATTGGGTTTTTGTGGGAATGTGGTTTTAGGGGATATACCAGCTGCTACTGCAGAGGATGTGGAGCTTGCAGTGGATGCTGCAAGGAAAGCCCTTGCAAGGAACAAAGGCAGAGATTGGGCCAATGCTTCTGGGGCAGTTCGTGCTAAGTACTTGCGTGCTATTGCAGCTAAGGTATTGAATTTTTGCTATCAGTTATGCTTATTGTTGTGGATTGCTTAAAGTAATTTGTGAAATTGGATTTAAAGAACATGAAAACATTCTGCTTGGTTTGTTTATAGTCTAAATTTGAAGTTCTGTGAGAACTGAGAAGCATTGGAACCTGGTTGCCAATGTAAATCTCTATTGAGTTTTTTTTTAAGTAGTGCTTATTGATCATTAATCTCTTCAGTATCATGTCTAATATGCACACCACTAGCTAAATCTGTATTCAAGACATGTGTGGACCATCTAGTTCATAGTTCGTGGAGATGATACTGAGGTTTTTTATTTCAACTCTGTCATTACCTAATGATTTGAAGATCACAGAGAATGGGGTGACTGGATGTCACTGTCAGGCTATGCTTTTGGGTAAATAATGTTGAAATATTGGGTATCGCAGAAACTTATCAAAAGAAAAAGAAAAAAGGAAGAACTTCATTTAAAACCCAATAATTTTAAAAGTAACAGATTAAACCCTGAGGTCTTAAAAAGTATCAAGTTAAACCCCAATCACAAACCACTTAAATAATTTGAGGTCTAGTTTGTTGCTTTTTGAAACCTCGAGTTTAATTTGTTACTTTTGAAACTATTGAGTTTAATTTATCACTACTTGAAACTTCAAGGTTTAATTTGTTATACCCTGCCTCTAAATTACTTATCCAAAAAAAAAATGTTTTACCCTCTAAATTATAGGGTCTAAAATATAATTTTCCCAAAAGCAAAAAAGGAGTTGCATATGAGACTTAATGCTTTTTTAAAAAAAAAAAAAAAAAAAAAAAAAAAAAAAAAAAAACTGTACTTTACTCAACTTTGTTCTAGTTCCCCCCCCCTCCCCCGGCGCGTGTGCTCGCGGGTAGAGTGCTATTGATATGTTCATTTCATAATTTGTACTTTGAAGTTGATTGGTGCTGTTTACATGCCTTGAGCTCTTCCTGCCCTTGTTTTCATGCAGATAACAGAGAAAAAATCTGAAATAGCAAAATTTGAAGCACTTGATTGTGGAAAACCATTGGATGAAGCAGCATGGGACATTGTATGCTTGTGATACTCTGGAGTTTTATAGTTCACTATCTAGCAAATTGCCTTACATGCTTTTTAATGTGATCCAGGATGATGTTGCTGGGTGCTTTGAGTACTATGCAGACCTTGCTGAAGGTCTGGATGCAAAGCAAAAGGCTCCTGTTTCTCTTCCTATGGAGACTTTTAAGAGTCATGTTCTTAAGGAGCCAATTGGGGTTGTTGGGTTGATTACTCCATGGTATTTCTCATTTCCATAGTTGATTGTTTATGCTTTTCTTTTTTATTTGCTTACTGTTTAAAAATTTAGATTTTCTTGCTTGGTGAATGGATGAGGATATTTATGAACTAAATGATTATCCCTGTTCTTTGTTCTTTCCTCCTTGTCTCTTCAATATCAATTTACAACAGGCTTGTGTTGGTATTTGCATGTTTGGTTTCTTTCTTTTCAACAATTTATTCACATGTTTGGTTTCTTGCTTTTCAAAAATTTATTCAACATTCTTGCATGATTTTGAAAGTGTAAAAAAATGCATTATGAACTGTCAGCTCCATCATGTTCTTAATGTGACCTTTTATGTAGTTTGTGACGCAACTTCACAAGATGTCTTTTCCTGATTGCTTCACAATTTGTTAGCCTTAACGGGCCAGTACACTAGTTTCATATACAACTAAAAATCAATCAGTGATGTCACACATTTTTAAGAAAGAAAAAAAGCAACAAGCTTGTGTGTGTGTGTTATGACTTAGCATGTGACTGTTATTCTTTTGGCAGTTCAACTCCTTAGATTACGTAATTGACAAATCATTTTAATAAGTTCCTCTATGGGTTCAAATTCTGCTGTTTACTCACTTCTATCGTAAACTATGTGGTGTTTTGTATATCT
Source organism: Quercus robur (assembly GCF_932294415.1). Taxonomy (NCBI): domain Eukaryota; kingdom Viridiplantae; phylum Streptophyta; class Magnoliopsida; order Fagales; family Fagaceae; genus Quercus; species Quercus robur. The sequence continues at coordinate 45,134,555 of NC_065543.1, forward strand.
CTGCCGATACTGGTTTGTGGAACTCTACATACTAGTAGTGCTTCAACTTTGCAGAATACTTGTTCAATTTGTATTTTGGTGGTAAACTTAACTCCAACTTAATAAAGCTTCTTCTGAAATATTTATATTTTTCATGCAATTCTTTCCCACCATGGTGCACCACTGCTGTCAACTTAAATCACTTCACCCACTAATGCAATCATTGGTTTTCATTGTAGAAGATGCACTATCTTAGCAACAATGAGCTCTAGCTCCTTGTAAGAGCAAGGTGGGGGGTAAGGTCTTGGGGCTCAAGACCCACCAAGAAGTATAATTAACCACCCCCCCCCTCCAAAAAAAAAAAAGGCTTAGCTGATATCTTTCATATTGTCCTTAATTAGTGCTACCTGTACTTCTCAGGAATGTATTCCTTTTTCAAATCATCCTTGCTTTTCTCGCTTGAGTTACTTGCATCTGTGCTCTGCTAGTGTGTGCTCTAATTTTGCCCTAGTTTTTCTTTTCCAAGCTAAGTGGAATGGCGAATCTTAATTGTTCTAAAGATTGGGTTGGTGATCCTTAGTCCTCTTAGAATTCATAGAGTGGTGGTTCTGATGATTTTGTGGTGATTAGTCCTCTCAATTAATATAAAATTGCTTGTCTTTTATGTTAAAGGAACTACCCTATGTTGATGGCTACATGGAAAGTGGCTCCTGCATTGGCTGCGGGGTGTGCTGCAATACTGAAGCCGTCTGAATTGGCGTCTGTGTATGTCCTCATTAACTTATATGAACTTGTTCAGTTTTGATTTTGGTTTGTCATGTTATATGTCATTATTTTTTGAATTTCAGGACTTGTTTGGAGCTGGCTCAAGTTTGCAGAGAGGTCGGTCTACCTCCTGGTGTCCTTAACATTCTGACTGGACTAGGCCATGAGGCTGGTGCTCCTCTGGCATCTCATCCCCATGTTGACAAGGTTCCATTTAGTTATTTTTTCCATTGGAAATTGGATGAAGTAGAATCATCCTCATATTCCACAAATTTGGTATCTGTGAAATATTGTTTCAGCTACCTGGCTGTGATGGCTAAAATATATGTTTGTCAACAGATTGCATTTACTGGAAGTACCATTACTGGGAGTAAGATTATGGCAACTGCAGCTCAAGTGGTCAAGGTAAATATAAATTTTATAGGTATTGGTCTTTTATTTCTGTGACATTTATGCACTTGATGTGATCTCTTATGTCATCTTATGCATTTTCTCTTGGCAGCCTGTTACGCTGGAGCTTGGTGGGAAAAGTCCAATTGTAATTTTTGAGGATGTTGACCTTGATAAGGGTTAGAACCTTATTTTTATTGGTTTATTTGGCTTAAAAATAAGTTAGGTAAAAGTACAGCCTTACTAAAAAAAAGTAGATCTTTAAAAAGTTGTACATAAGCCAAATAAGCTAAATGGAAAACATGCCCTATATATTTAAATCATCTTTATTACAAGTATATTGAATATAGAGGGAAGTTTTCATCCCAGGGGGGTAGCACTAAAAATTGGAGACCACCTCTTATGAAACAGAGGTCATTAATTTGAATCTCTCCTTCCCCCTCCCCTTGGAGGCAAAATACACTTATAAAAAGAGAATATATATATATATATATATATATAGAGAGAGAGAGAGAGAGAGAGAGAGAGAGAGAGGGAGAGGAAAGTTTGGAATTTAACCCTATTGAATTAGAAAAACACATACTACCGATGGTTTTGTTATATTGTTAGTTATCTAATCCTTGTCTGTGATTCAAACAGCTGCTGAATGGACTGCCTTTGGTTGCTTTTGGACAAATGGTCAGATTTGCAGTGCAACATCCCGCCTCATTGTGCATGTAAGCATGATCGACAGTTATTACCTTTTTATACACATATTAGACTTTCCATCCAAGGTCTCTCTATTTCACACACACACACACACTCACTTTCTAGCTCCTCTTTTCTATTGTATTTCTTCTATGGGGGGCAAGAAAAAGAGTACAGTATCAGAATCTAGCACACATTTATTGTGAGTTTGAATAACCATAGAATATGACACCTATTAATTTTGTATGTGCTTTTGGGATGTTAAATTATCACTGTGGTTGTGTGAGCTTGTGTTCGGGGGAAAGGCACTTGCCCCAAGCATGCTTCTCAGACCTTCTTTTAAGCTTACTCTATAATGCCTTTCTGTCATATTTCCCTCCCATAAGTTATGATGTGGTATCTTTCAGGAAAGCATTGCTGCAGAATTTTTGGATAGGCTTGTAAAATGGACCAAAAACATCAAGATTTCAGATCCCCTGGAAGAGGGTTGCAGGCTTGGTCCTGTTGTTAGTGGTGGCCAGGTAAGGTTGCCATTTTGAATTTCTGCATTTTTGGGGGGGGTTAACATGTTTGGTGGCTGACAAATTTAGACTCTGAATGCATTCTGCTGAAAGGTTTTGGTTAAAAGAATATAAGGTAATTTTGGCTTTTGGATGCTTTTTAATGAAGGTTCTATCTTTCATAAACAGGGCGGGTGTCTAAGTCAGTGACTGTAAGCCAGTTTATCATTCCAGTTCAGTAGTTATTTAATTTTCAACTTTTAGGTTTTGTTCAATATATGATTATACCTTATAATTAAGCAGAAAACATGCTTAGAAAGATTTTCAACTGAAAAGGTGCCCCCCTCCCTCGAATAAAAGCAAAAAGGCAGTTCCTGATTCTACTTGGCTGGCATTGAATCAGTAAACCAGTTTTATTCATTTAAAAAAAAAAAAAAACCAGTAAACCGGTTTAGTGTGTAGTTCCAGTAATGGATTCTTTTCTATGGAATTTTTTTTTTCTTTTTTTTAATAAAAAATTTGGGAGCTTTTGGCTAACAACATTCAAGGAAAACATCTTTTGTGGGACATTTTGAGGAAAAAATTCCTCCTTGTATGCCTTTTGTTATTTTGCCATATTTTTTTTGAAGTGTGAAGTATCGCAAGACATTTTTACCTGTATATGGCATCACGGCTTCTGTTTGATAATTTTGAAACTTTTGAACAATCTTTCTTACTAATGTTGCACGGTTTTGGATTCAATTCTGGTGATGTATATCAGAATATGTCTTGTAGATGTAGTCTACTGATACAACTTTTTATCTGTTCCACTGGAATTAAGGTGTGATGTATAGTCTAATATTTAGCTTATCCTTTTCAGTATGAGAAGGTACTGAAGTTCATTGATACAGCCAAGAGTGAAGGTGCAAGCATTTTATGTGGTGGGGCTCGTCCTGAGGTATAATTCTTTGCTTGTACTTATCATCATCTTCACAACTCCAATTTTGTCAGGATGTTTGAGTTAATTTACATATTAATGGCAGCATCTAAAGAAAGGGTTCTTCATCCAACCAACAATCATATCTGATGTAACTACCTCTATGCAAATATGGAGAGAAGAAGTTTTTGGACCTGTTCTGTGTGCTAAAACATTTAGTACCGAAGATGAAGCCATTGAATTAGCAAATGACACCCGGTGAGTTGATTATTTTGTTTCATTTATGACTATAAAGATCACCTGAAATTCTTCTTGGGTGCCTTTTCCTTTGGGCATACTTTTTTTTGGGGGGGGGGGGGGGGGGGTGAGGGAGGGGGAGGGTATTATTTTTTATATAGTTTTGGCCAGCTTGTTTTGATTTGGGATATTTTTGTTTTGAGTCTTTTGACATCTTATTTTGATCTTTCACAGATATGGCTTAGGTGCTGCTGTAATATCAAATGATCTAGAAAGATGTGATCGCGTAAGCAAGGTGAGACTTGATTTGTTCTTGAAGGAACTAAGAAACCATTTAAACCCCAAATACTCATGGAAGCCATCAGTTCATTGAGATTATTATTTCTTTGATGCTGTTCTGCAGGCTCTTCAGGCAGGAATAGTTTGGATCAACTGCTCACAGCCTTGCTTTACTCAAGCTCCGTGGGGAGGCAACAAACGTAGTGGTTTTGGACGTGAATTAGGGGAATGGTATGGCCTTGACTTGTCAAGTTAGAAATGCAAAATATTGTTTAATAAGATGTTCTTAACCCAAGAGCCTGATAAAAAAAAATGGAGAAATTGCTAGGAATTATGTAAATGGAAAGAGAGAGTCCATGGAGACAACTTTGATGTTGTTGATTGTGAGTAGTGGGTTCATGTGAAAGCAATGGTTCACCAATCACAGTTGACCATATCATCAAATTGTAACAAAGTATGTCATCCCAGAAGAACTAAAATTGAAATCAGAGAGGAAAACTCTCGAATCACATGCTTCTTGAATTTGATGTATGAAAGATCTTAGAACCAGTTTGTTAAGCATTGCTTAATCCTGATTAATCAATGGACACCTCATGATGACACTTTATTTTCCTTTGCACAGGGGAATTGAAAACTACCTGAACGTGAAGCAGGTTACTCAGTACATTTCTGATGAGCCTTGGGGGTGGTACCAGTCTCCTTCAAAGCTGTGAGAGTGTCCATGAAAATCAAAATGGAAAATAACTGACGTACTAAATTACAAGGAAATAAGATGAGAGGGGTATCATGTATTGAATTTGATATGCAAATGACTGAACAAATATTATAAAATATCACGAGCAGTAAACTATTTAGTTTGGTCTGAATGAGAATTGTTTTGGGCTGATAAAGTTGTAACCAATTTGAAGCTGACACATTGCAGCGAGCATGAATCAGCAGTCTTGCATAATGGGCTCTAGTATATATGCATGTTAACATGGGATTTCAACCGTAACATGTTGCATGCAACACCCTCTCAGGGCCGGCCCTAGGATTAGGCTATTGTCTAGGGCACTCTTACCAGAGAAGGCCCCAAATTTGGGGGCAATTTTTTTATTTTTTATATATAAATATTTTTGGGAGATATTAAAACATTTTAGTTTAAATAAATAAGTCCTACAAATAGGAGTGTTATTAATCACAAGTAATTCAAATAGAAAAATGTTAAAAATACTATAAATTTTACTACATAACTTTTATTTATTTAATTATTTTTATGCAATATAAAAATTATACTCTAACCTAATATAATCTAAGTGTATATGTGTGCGAAACTCTCTTCTTGAGACTTAAATCTCGGCCATTGCCCCCCACACCCCATAAGAACTTATACTTGTGGAGTGATCACTGCACCAAGAATGCGTGGTGATCTCCATAACTTTTATAATTTAATGTGATAATGAATATGATAGGTAGATTTCAACAAACTATTGAATGCATTTTTGAATGAATATTTGTGATTGATGATATATCTTTGTAATTCTCATATTGTAAATTTTATAATATTTCTAGTATTTTTGTAAGCCTCGTGTCATTGATCACATTTATTAAAGTACTAGTTTGTAGTAAAATTTGTTATAACTTTAGCATTTTCTAAATAAATAAAAAAATTCATATTAAAGAGTAAAAAGAATGGATTTTTAAAAAATTATTATATAAAATGCTAGTTAAATATTATTTAAGTGATAACATAAAGGTTCCATTTGAAAATTTCGCCTTTAAGCCTCAGACGCTTGGGCTGGCCCTTGACCCTCTCACATGAGAGTAATATAATGGTAGATTTTACACTTACTCTCGTTCAAGAGGATGTTGCATGCTATATTTACACAAAATAATAAACCCTAAGCATGCAATGTTTACCCAAAATAATAAATCCTACAACTGGAATTGGTGGACATGGAATTGACAATTGAGCCTGAAATGGATTCCAATTTGCCAACGTGATTATACAGAGGGCTCTAGAGAGGCTGTATGATAACGATAACTTTTGCAGAGGACTCACATGGCACATTTGATAGAATAATACTATACTCAATTGGGGTGCACTAGCACCAACTGGCGTCATGTGACCGAAATCCCCACCAAGATCTCTCAGAAAAGCTTACTCTATCTCTGTCTAACCCCACTTGCATCTGGAGAATATGGCAAAGAAATCATATATTAGGGCAAAAATTCAAATTACACCCTTTTCAGTTTGGGTGTAACGTCATTTTTGTCCTTATAGTATAACTTTTGTCATTTTAATCCATGAAATTTTTTCACATTTTTGTCAAATAATTGGGCATTTTGTATATAGATAAAAGTTTTCTTCCAAACCGAGTTGAATGAATCCCCTACAGTCTATTATGTGACAGTTCAAAAAATCAATCATGTGCATAAATCACATGATGCATTAAAAATCATTTAATCATTTTATATGACTATGAAGTAAGTTATGTGACTAAAATTACAAGTGAATAATCTTTTGAGTTACTTAAATGATTCATTATATTATTTAATCATTTCATATGACTATTAAGTAAGTCATGTGACTAAAATTACAGGTGAATAATCTTTTGAGTTATGTAATGTGTTCGAGGAACATTCCAGGAAAAAAAAATGTCATTCTTCTTAAATCATCTATAAAACTTCGTCAAATCTAGTATTATGATTGTTGTAGTTTTATAGACGATAATAAACAAAATGACTAGCATGATAGAAATGAGAAAATTACAATGTAAATGACTTAACAAGTGTAATATGGATTTTAGCCCAATTATAACAACTCGTAAAAATGTCATCTTGAACAAAGAATGTTGTGAGATTTCTCGAAAACATTTTTCACCTTTTAACTTTTTGAATTAGTGTTGATGAGTTGAACAAAGAATGTTGTGAGATTTGTCGTAAACATTTTGCACCTTTTAACTTTTTGAATTAGTGTTGTTGAGTTGTATCTGAAATAAGATAGATTAGCTCTTATCATAGCTAAATGCAGCCATGGCTTGTTCCAAAAGTAATTGACTGACAAGGTAGGGGAATAACATCATATGGTGAGGGAACAATCTCAATCGTTCCCGAATTTTGAACCTGAACCACCTTTCCTTTTTTTGAATTCTTAGATTTGAAGCAAGTTTAAAAACTACTCTGTACTTTTTGGATGAATTCCTACAAAATTCGAAGGAAAAGTGTATTACAAACAAAAATAAGCATAGAGTTGCTCAAACAACTGGCATACCTTTTTTTTGTCTGAACACTGTCATACGAGTGGCTTGGCTTGAATTCTTGATGGTCAAACTCTTTTTTAACTTGTTAAGCACCTCTATGCCATGTGAACATTGAATTATTTGACATTGATTTCCAACTACATTCTTCTTCCTTAATATATCTTCATTAATACACATACAATGATAATGAAAATAACATGAATTTATATCTAACATTCTGTGCTGTTTATATATATAGCCATATATGTCAAGCAAGTGAATGTAACCTATTATTCATAAATTATTGATAGGGACTGAAAAATACTCTATTAATCAATGAAGTCAATATATGCACCAAAAACTATGAGTGGTGTGATATTTTCTGATTATCTAAATTCTATATTGTTGCACAATTGAAAACTCCATGGATAGGATAGGAAAGGTTTTGAAAAATAGATACTTTATTATGAAGTATCTTCCTTCAATTTATTCCACCAGTAATCATTTTTCACTACATAATTGCTTACACAATAAAACTATAAAAGTGAACACTTTTTTTTTTTGGCATAAAGTAAACACACTTTTTAAATTAAACATATCAATTAAACAGTTATTTTTTAATCATTGTCATCTACCCTCGTCCTATTCCAACCTCCATATGACTGAGCCATTTTACTTTGATTATTGGGTAAAATGTAGATGTAGGAAACTTTCGAAGGCAAAAGAATCAACAATATTCTTGATATGTTTATAACAAATATATAGCTGCAAAAGGATCAAACATATTTGAAGACGGTAAGAAATAAGGCATACCTGACGGGCCCACCTGATGGGACTGACGGGCCCACCTGAACGGGCCTGACGGCCCTGCTTGACGGGCATGACGGGCCTACCCGAACGTGCCTGACAGGTTGGGACTGTTGGGCCTGTGCAAGGACTATCTCACGCGCTTTGAAGGCCCATCGCTGACAGGCACAGTAAGGGCCCATGATCCAAAATCTCCATCTCCTAGAAAAGCCCTATGATCCGAAAACGGAAATCAAGGGAATTTGTATGAGAGTCCCACATTGAAAAGGTTTGGAAACCAAGAAGAAAAGTCAACCCTTTATCACTATAAAAGGCCTGCCACCCCCAGGGATCGAGGTACGCTTTAATTGACCCTCTCAAACGCTCTAAGTAAAACAGAAGAATTCTAACTTGACCGTCGGAGAACCTTTGGCCAGCACCACACCGGTGCTCTCTGAAGGACATCCGTCGATTGTTTTTGCCGTGCAGGTTCGCTTCGAGTCGCGAGTACGGTGTGACCCATTGGTGACAATTTTCAACGTCATCAGTTGGCGCCGTCTGTGGGAACGACCGGGTACGGTAACATTTCCTAGATAAAAGAGTTACATGGTACTCACACGCTCGATGGCAACCATAAATGACGTCCAAGAAGAAGCCCCTACGACTGCCCTTGAGAGACAGGTCAAGACACTCGCCGCAGCCGTGGAGCGCCTCACCAAACAAAACCACGACCTGATAGAGCAGCTGAACCAAAAGAGTGCGGCGGTGAATAGCGAAGGAGAAGATCAAGAAGGGAACAGTGAGGAAAGGAGAAATAATGACGGACCACAGGAGAGTAACGCCCCGAGCAAACAAGTGCGACGGGACGCTAGCATCCCTTCAGTGACGGATACAGCTCCACAACCCATCATCGCGGAGATACAGGCGATGAAGGAACAGATGGAAGTACTGATGAACGCTCTCAAGGGGCGAGTGTCCAGCGATCTTGACGACCTTGTCAACCGGACTGACTCGCCATTTACGGCGTCCGTCAATTCCTTCCCCCTGCCGAGTAAGTTCCGCATGCCGAGTATGGACAGTTATGACGGAATCAAGGACCCTCTCGATCACCTAGAGACCTTCAAGACCCTGATGCACCTTCAGGGAGTGGCAGACGCGATTATGTGTAGGGCATTCCCTACAACCCTGAAGGGCGCAGCAAGGATTTGGTTCAGCCGGCTAACACCAAACTCCATCGGCACCTTCAAGGAGCTAAGCGCTCAGTTCACTACGCACTTCATCGGAGGACATCGGTATAAGAAATCAACAGCTTGTTTAATGAATATCAAGCAGAGAGAGGAGGAGACGTTACGGGCCTACATATCACGCTTCAATAAAGAAGCGCTCTCGATCGACGAAGCCGATGACAAGATATTGGTGGCAGCGTTCACGAACGGGCTGAAGGGGGGTAAGTTTTTGTTCTCCCTATACAAAAACGACCCAAAGACCATGTCAGAGGTGCTTTACAGGGCCACCAAGTATATGAACGCTGAAGACGCACTGTTAGCCCGAGAAGACAGACCCAAGAAAAGAGACAGACAGGAGGACCCCCGACAGGACCAGGGGCGGAAGAGAGGACGGATGGGAGATCGGAGGGAGGAGAGACGTCCAAAACCAATGGGCGGAAGGTTCACAAGTTTCACTCCGTTGACCGCCCCGATAGACCAAGTCCTAATGCAGATTAAGGACGAAGGATCCCTGACGTTTCCGGGAAAGCTGAAGAGTGATCCCAACAAAAGGTCCAGAGACAAATATTGCCGCTTCCACCGTGACCATGGTCATGACACGGCCGACTGCTATGATTTGAAGCAACAAATCGAAACCCTTATCCGACAAGGGAAATTGAAGAAGTTCGTCAGTAAGGAGAGAACGGATCAACCCCCGCAAGAACAACATCCCCGTCGAGAAAACGAGCGACCAAGGCCCCCATTGGGGGACATAAGGATGATAATTGGAGGAACAAGTGCGGCCGGATCGTCAAAAAAGGCTCGCAAAACATACCTTCGGATGGTACAGAATGTCCAGTTGGCGGGTACAGTGCCAAAGATGGCAAGAAGGGAAGGCCCCATTATCGGGTTCTCGGAAGAGGATGCAAGACGCCTACACCACCCACACGACGATGCACTCGTCGTCACCTTGCGGGCAGGCGACGACAATATCCACCGAGTGCTGGTCGACAACGGCAGTTCGGCCGACATCTTGTATTATCCGGCGTTCCAACAAATGAGGATTGACAGGGAACAACTAATACCGACAAACGCCCCGCTCGTTGGTTTTGGAGGGAGTAGGATATTCCCTTTGGGCGCAGTCACGTTATCGGTGACAGTAGGAGATTACCCGCAACAAATCACCAAGGACGTAACATTCTTAGTGGTCGATTGCTCGTCAGCCTACAATGCTATTATTGGACGACCCACGCTCAACTCGTGGAAGGCGGCAACATCAACTTACCACCTGATGATCAAGTTCCCAACGGAGTATGGGGTAGGAGAGCTACGCGGAAGTCAAATTGCCGCACGAGAATGCTACGTAGCTATGATGGAGGTGGAAGACCAGATCCAGGCCTTGAACATAGAAGAACACCGAACGACGGCAGAACTTACAGAGAAGCTAGAGGAGATAACTCTCGACAGTTCCAATCCAGACCGAACCACCAGGATCGGAACGCTTGCCAAACCCGCAATCCGTCAAGAGCTTGTAGCTTTCTTGAGAAGCAATAAGGATGTGTTCGCCTGGAGCCATGACGATATGCCAGGAATCGATCCCTTGGTCATGGTACATAAGTTGAATGTGTTGCCCTCGTTTCCACCCGTCCGACAAAAGAAGAGAGTATTTGCCCCGGAACGAGACCAAGCAATCGCGGAAGAGGTCCGCAAACTCCAAGAGGCAAGCTTTATTAGGGAGGTCTACTACCCCGATTGGCTGGCGAATGTGGTAATGGTGAAGAAAACGAGCGGCAAATGGCGGATGTGCGTGGACTTCACAGATCTTAACAAAGCATGCCCCAAGGATAGCTATCCCCTTCCAAGGGTCGACATCCTAGTAGACTCGACGGCTCAACACCAATTGCTAAGCTTCATGGATGCTTTCTCGGGTTATAACCAGATCCGCATGCACGAGGACGATCAGGAGAAGACTTCGTTTGTAACCAGTCAAGGACTCTTCTGTTACAAAGTAATGCCATTCGGCCTGAAGAATGCAGGGGCAACATACCAGAGACTAATGAACAAGATGTTCGCACAGCAAATCGGGAGGAATGTCCAAGTCTATGTCGACGACATGCTGGTGAAGAGCCGGAAGGAGGAAGACCACTTGGAAGATCTCAAGGAAACATTCGGCACACTTCGATCCTACAACATGAAACTCAATCCGGGAAAGTGCGCATTCGGTGTAACGGCGGGCAAATTCCTAGGATTCATGGTATCTCAAAGGGGGATTGAAGCTAACCCGGACAAAATCCGAGCCATAATGGAGATGGCCCCCCCGAGAAACGTGAAGGAAGTACAGAGCCTTAACGGCAAGGTAGCGGCATTGAATAGATTCGTGTCGAGAGCGACGGACAAGTGTTTACCCTTCTTTCGAACATTGAAAAAGTCATTCGAGTGGACGGATGAGTGTCAGCGAGCCTTCGAGGAGTTAAAAACCTATCTATCTTCACCACCTCTACTGAGCCCCTCACAACCAGGTGAAGAACTCTTCCTCTATTTGGCTGTCTCCACGGTGGCCGTCAGCGCGGCCTTAATCAGAGAGGAGGACAGGGCACAGAAGCCCGTGTACTACGCCAGTCGGGCGCTCCGCGGTGCCGAGAAAAGATACCAACCTATGGAGAAACTCGCTTTTGCGTTGGTCACGGCGGCTCGCAAGCTCAAGCCCTACTTTCAAGCCCATACCGTGAACGTAATGACAGACAAGCCCTTGCGAAGGGCACTGAGTAATCCTGAAGCCGCGGGTCGACTGACGCTGTGGGCAATAGAATTGAGTGAGTTTGACATCAAGTACCGTCCACGTGTGGCCATTAAAGGACAAGCTGTAGCCGACTTCATAGCAGAGTTTACGCATGACGAGGACAAGGGGGCAGAAGATCCCCCCCAGTGGAACATCTACACCGACGGATCATCCAATAAGCGAGTTGGAGGAGCCGGCATAGTATTGCTGTCAGCTGAAGGAGACAAGATTGAATGTATGATCCGTCTCGACTTCCCCATTACCAACGAAGCAGAATACGAAGCTGTGGCAGCAGGACTCGACCTAGCCAAAGCCGCCGGAGCTGAAAGCGTGGTCGTGCATTGCGACTCTCAAGTCGTGACCAATCAAGTAAACGGAGATTATGAATGCAAAGGGGAAAGGTTGAAGAGATATCTTGATCAAGTAAGGGCGAGAGTCGGCGGGCTAAAAGCAATGTTCGTCCAGATCCCCAGGGGAGACAATGAGCTCGCCGATCGGCTAGCCAAAGCCGCCTCAGCAGAACATATGATGACACCGGGTAATGTACTTCCCTTTGTTCAAATCTTTCCGCTAATAGAACCCGACAACATGCAGGAGATACGCTCCGAAAGAAACTGGACTACGCCGATAGCTTCATACTTAAAGGACGGGACATTGCTTGAAGAGAAGGAGGCAGCGAGAAAGCTAAAAGTCCGAGCGGCAAGGTTCGTCTTGATAAAAGACATTCTTTACAAGAGAGGTTTCTCCCGTCCTTACCTAAGATGTCTCGGGGTTGAAGAGGCAGACTACGTGATGAGGGAAGTACACGAAGGAATATGCGGGAACCATTCTGGATCGCGGTCGTTAGTGCACAAACTGTTACGAGCTGGGTATTACTGGCCGACCATGCAAAAGGATGCTGAGTCCTACGTTAAAAGATGCGACAAATGCCAGAGGTTCAGCAATTTTATCGGACAACCAGCTGAAGAGCTAACCCCTATAACGGCTCCATGGCCGTTCGCTCAGTAGGGACTGGACATCATGGGACCTTTCCCAACGGCGATAAGGCAGCTAAAGTTCTTGGTAGTGGGTATTGACTACTTCACGAAATGGATAGAAGCGGAAGCCTTGGCCACCATTACAGAAAAGAACATTAGAAGTTTTGTCTGGTGGAGCATAGTATGTAGGTTTGGCATTCCTAGAGTCCTTGTCTCAGATAACGGGAGGCAGTTCGATAACGGCCCCTTCCGTGATTTCTGCACATAGCTAGGAATAAAAAACCACTACTCATCACCCGCCCATCCTCAGGCTAACGGCCAGGTTGAAGTCACGAACCGATCCCTGTTAAAGATTATCAAGACTCGGCTCGAGGGGGCAAAGGGCATATGGCCCGAAGAATTGCCGAGCATACTGTGGGCATACAAGACAACGGCGAGGACTCCGACAGGAGAGACACCATTTCGACTGACATACGGGAGCGAGGCAGTCATACCAGCAGAAGTTGGGCTCACAAGCTACAGGGTTCACAACCACGACGAGGGCAGGAATGACGAATCCATGAGGCTACAGCTGGACCTTATAGATGAGGTCAGGTCGGCAGCAGAGCAGAGGATCGCTAGATACCAGGATCGCATGTCCAGACATTTCAACTCCCGGGTCCGACAGAGAAGCTTCCAAGTAGGAGACCTCGTACTCAGGAGGGTCATGGGTGCAACTAGAGACCCTACACAGGGAAAACTCGGCCCCAACTGGGAAGGACCTTACAGAGTTACGTCGTGGAAAAGGAAAGGAACATACGACCTGGAGACAATAGACGGAGAAAAGCTACCGCATCCGTGGAATGCCGAGCACTTGAGGAAATACTACCAGTAATAGTGACACGACAACCAGTTCTTCTTTTAAGACTTTTTGGCATTATTAACTTTTCTTTTAACTGTTTAACTATTTTTGCTACAATATTGTCGTGCCTTTTTTAAGCCCAAGGGGGCAGGCACTTTTCCTTTACGCATTTCTATAATCAGATGCAATTTTGATCTTCTACTTGAATGTATGTCATTGCAATCGTCCACAAAGTTAACGGAAACAAAACGAAGTCCACAAGATGGACGGATCGTCCTACAGGGGCGATCACCCTAAGTCCACAAGGTGGACGGATCATCCTACACGGATAACCTTAAGTCCACAAGGTGGACGGACCGAAAATAAAGTCCACAAGATGGACGGATACAATATGAAGTCCACAAGATGGACGGATCGTCCTACAGGGACGATCACCATAAGTCCACAAGGTGGACGGATCATCCTACAGGGATGATAACCTCAAGTCCACAAGATGGACGGATACAATACGATGTCCACAAGATGGACGGATCGTCCTATAGGGACGATCACCCTAAGTCCACAAGGTGGACGGATTATCCTACAGGGATGATAACCTCAAGTCCACAAGATGGACGGATACAATACGAAGTCCACAAGATGGACGGATCGTCCTACAGGGACGATCACCCTAAGTCCACAAGGTGGACGGATCATCCTACAGGGATGATAACCTTAAGTCCACAAGATGGACGGATACAATACGAAGTCCACAAGATGGACGAATCGTCCTACAGGGACGATCACCCTAAGTCCACAAGGTGGACGGATCATCCTACAGGGATGATAACCTTAAGTCCACTAGATGGACGGATCATCCTACAGGGACGATAACCTTAAGTCCACAAGATGGACGGATCATCCTACATGGACGATCACCACAAGGTGGACGGCTATACTAAATGGGGAATAACTTAGTCCACAAAATGACCACTTAAAGATCACAGGTTGGACGGATCGTCCACGACGTGGACGGAAATAAGATGAAGCAAACAAGACGGACTAATCATTTTAGACAACAAAGTAGTATCAACAAGGTGGACGGAGCATTCCACAGGTTTTGCAAAGAATAAGTTTTTAAGACCAAAAACATACTTATACACGAACGGATGTAAACAGGTCAAGCAACGATAAAATTCAAAACACATAAAATGGAGTGCATGGATTCATTTAACAAAATAGGCCATCAAACGGCAATGTTTACACATCATCAACAACGGATGAGAATTGTTCCCAAAAAAAAAAAAAAGGAAGAAAAAAAAAAAAAATCCTTCTACTGAGCCTTGTCCGCATTATCGACGGGCTGTGGAACCGTCTCCGTGTCAGGCTCAGCTTGGTCAACTTTTGCTGGTGCAGACGCCCCGTCAACAACGGCGTCGTCGACATCAAAGAGGTCGTCTGTATCCTCGGAGGCAACAGGCACGACAGATGACTGGACCGGGTCTTCAACTTTGAACTTGGAAGGGTCCACGTCTGGATAAGCTTGCTTGACTTGACGGAGGGCATCCATGAAGCCCTGATGGAAAGAATCGCCCAACTCAGTGATTAGGGCGTCGGAGTCACGGTATTCACGAACCGCCACGTCCTTAGCCTGACGGACTTCATTTTTCAGCTCGGCTATCTCTTTGTCCTTGCTCTCTAGAGCCTTCTTTGCCTCCTCCGTCGTCTGTTCAAGGCTCTTCCTTGCCTTCTCCGACAGCTCAAGCTTTTTCTCTATTTTGGGTCTCCAGTTTCGCAGTTGGAGGAGTTCTTCCTCCGTCTTCTCCGCCTTGGCCCGTACACGATCCAAGGCCGTCTCTTGGCTGAGGCACCGTCCCATCAGCCCCTTCATCATGACCATTGCCTGAAAAATAACAACACTGTTATAAAACAAACTTTCGACAGATGATTTAAGTTGTATTTGAGTAGTAGACAGACTATCTTACCTGTGTAATTGCAAACAGGCCCGTCTCCCCCATGGCCTCCGTCGAGTGGTTGCCTAAGTCTTCATAATCCTCCGCCGAGATGATGGAGGAAATCTGTTCTAAGGCATGCTTAGAATCCTCTCGAAGAAGGACGAGCGGCTTCTCGTCAACCTTCGACGGGCCTTTCATCAAACCCTTGCCAACCCCGTGCTTGGTTGGAGTGACCGTCTTCGGAGGCTCCGCCATGAGTCCCACGACGGGATCTAAAGACACTTTGGCCTTCTTGGCCTGACGGTCCGCTTTGGGCTGGGTCTTCCGCTTAGCAGACGGATTGCTTGGGCCCGTCGCAGGGGGAGTGTCGTCAGCAGTCTTCTTTGCAGCCTTTGACCGAATCAAGGCTCTTCTCTTAGCATCGTCCATCTCTGAAACGTGGACGGGGGAGTTAATTAACAAAAAATAAGATGCACAATTTTTTCAAGTAAAGGGTGACGAACTTACGTCTTCTTATCTGTGTTTCGTACTTGACGGCAGCCGCTGTAGGTTCCGGTCCGTCGCAATACCAGTGAATGGTATTTAGTGTTACCAGCTTCGCCCAAGTCCTTTCCTCCGGCTTGGTCTTTGAGAGGATTTTCTCAATGAAAGCAAACTCCTCAAGGTCAATTTGGGGCCGTCGTCTAACTGCAAAAGAATAAAGAGGACGGTTAGATTATATTCAAAAAAAAAAAAAAAAAAAAAAAAAAAAAACTTAGTAATGTTAAAGTTTGGAGGATAGTCCATACTAGACGGATCCAATATGCCCCAAGTAGTGTCGACGGGCATGAAATCTGTCTCCCCAGGAAGACCCATCCAACCGTCGCCTTCTAGGAAGAAGAACCGACTCTTCCAATCCCTATTTGAGTCCGGCGTGTCATAAATGACTTTCAGCAACGGACTCCTGGGGACGAAGCTATAAATTCCCCTAGATTTGTCAATTTCGTCCGGACGGTAGTAGTGAAAAAACTCCCTAACCGTCAGCCTCCTTTCTCCGTTGGACATAGCACCGTACAGTACCTCCATCGCTATAAAAACTCTCCAAGCATTAGGGGAAATCTGGTTCACAGATAACCCCAGCTGACGGAGGAGCAAACGGTGAAGCGAACTCAATGGGAATCTAAGTCCGGCCTTCAACATTTGCTCATACACCCCGACTCCCTCTACCCCGTCATAGTAACACCTCTCTGATTTGTAGGGTAGACGGATCGTAACATTTTCTGGAATTTGATAATTATCCCTAAATGTCTTAAAGTGCTTTTCCTTGATAACGGACGTGAAGAAATTCACCGTCCACTCTGGTAGCATGACGAACTTCCTAAGCCCATCAGCACCAATGACGGATCTGACAACTTGATCCTCACCAACATCAGGTCCCTCGTCTGGATCAACCACCTCCAGATCCTCATATGTTGAGGACGAGGAGGATGTGGACGGACTACTATCATCTGGACTACCTTGTTCTCGTTGACCGGACGGATATACTTCCTCGTAATCCACCCCGTCACGAATAACTGACTGATTACTCGACGCACTAGACATTTCCTATTCCTACATGAAACGACAAGAGCCTAAGACTCTGACGGTCTATGTGTCTATAACGGATGTGGATTGTAAGGAAAATTAAAACAAGTATAAGTTTTGAGAAGAGCACTTACCAGTTTTGTCAACGAAGTGATGAAGGACGGCGTTGACGACTAAGGTAAATGAACGGATCAGCAGATTATGACGGGTGCGTTCTGACAAGGATGACGGGTGAGCTCTGACAGCTTGATTTCTACTGAAACTGAAGAAATGAGAGGAATCACTCCATTATTTATAAGAGAAATGCACGGAAGTCGAAGCGTCGCTTCGATCCGAGACAAGGTCCAATCAGCTTGTAACACGTGTCATCGGCATTAATTACCTTCGTACAGCCTGTCTGTAGTTGGTGTGGTCGACGGACTCCTCATTTGAACCGTCATCCTATCTTGCGTTGACCCGTCAACCCGTTATGACAACTTTAAACTCCCCGTCTCATGAGCCTCCTTCCGTCATAAAAATACCCGTCATACCCTCACATTTGGATCGTCACCCCATTGATCCTTCATCCTAAAGGCTGACGGACCATTGGGGTGAAGGGGGCAACTGAAGACGGTAAGAAATAAGGCATACCTGACGGGCCCACCTGATGGGACTGATGGGCCCACCTGAACGGGCCTGACGGCCCTGCTTGACGGGCATGACGGGCCTACCCGAACGTGCCTGACAGGTTGGGACTGTTGGGCCTGTGCAAGGACTATCTCACGCGCTTTGAAGGCCCATCGCTGACAGGCACAGTAAGGGCCCATGATCCAAAATCTCCATCTCCTAGAAAAGCCCTATGATCCGAAAATGGAAATCTTGACTCACTACGCTCAAGGGAATTTGTATGAGAGTCCCACATTGAAAAGGTTTGGAAACCAAGAAGAAAAGTCAACCCTTTATCACTATAAAAGGCCTGCCACCCCCAGGGATCGAGGTACGCTTTAATTGACCCTCTCTAACGCTCTAAGTAAAACAGAAGAATTCTAACTTGACCGTCGGAGAACCTTTGGCCGGCACCACACCGGTGCTCTCTGAAGGACATCCGTCGATTGTTTTTGCCGTGCAGGTTCGCTTCGAGTCGCGAGTACGGTGTGACCCATTGGTGACAATTTTCAACGTCATCAATATTCTTTGTAACTTTTTTTATGGGAATATTCTTTGTAACTTGGCAAAATATAAAAATTAAAAAATTTCTTTATATGTTGTTACAAATTTACAAATATAGCTTTTAGTTTCTTTTTAGTACAAATGACTTTGAAATTAAGCCATTCAATTTTTTTTTTCCAATCTTCCAAATGTGGTTGTCTATGGTTTTTAGAGGTTTAAAACGCCTTACTAATCGCATAGATGTGTAGTTCCCATATTTCACACACGTTGAATAACTATTGGAATGAATCCCAGAATAAGATCTTCTCCATTTTCATAGATCATGTGAAACTTGGGAAGTGAAAATCAACTAAGTCATATCTTGGGATTTATTTAAGCCATTCGCTTTCTATTTTACTTGATGTCAATAAGAAAGTAAAAAGAAGCCAACAATGAATAAAATATAAATAAATAAATAAATAAATAAACACAATTTAAACTTTATTTCACAAGCAATAGAAAAATTACAGAGCAAAGCAAACACTAAAACCCTTATTTTCATTTAATAGGAATTCTTTTCACATGAAGACACTAATTTTTAAGTATAAAAATTATATTTTTTCCAAAATTTGATAATACTCTGAGTGAATATTCCTCAACTTTTAACTTTATGGTAATTTACCTAATAATAATAATAACATTCTTGACTATTTTTTTTCCCTAAAATCTCTCTCTCTCTCTTTCCAAATGAAAATTTGGTTGACAAAAAGAGCATTAAAAATTTTTGCTTTTGTGTGTATATGTGTTAACTGTACTATATCTATAGGCACACCGATCTATGAGTGAATAGTGTGTACCGGAAATATGATTGTTTTTTTTTTGGAGGAGGAAATATGATTGTTGCACAAGTAATGATAATGAGTGTAAATCTTTGAGTATACAACTAACTAAGCTACAAAGTAATCAATTATATAACATGCTTCCTCAAACTCAAGATGGTATTCTAGAGACCAGCTTGAGTTTTGTGACGAGTATGAAAACAGTCTCGAAGATAAGGCTTAGTAAATACAATAGCCAACAACTCAGTGGGAGAAATATGACAAATGAAGCTTGTCTTGTTGTAAACAATTACCCACAAAATTACAATTGATCTCTATATATTTGGTGTGCTCGTAAAACGCATTATTGTAGACAATTTGAATGACACTTTAGTTGTCACAATAGATAGACAATGTAGAATGTTAAGGTGCATCAAAGTCTTGCAATAACCAATTTAACTAGAGAAGCTTATGTTAGCAAGCTCGCAATACTAATAAGTTAAGGCAATTGCAAGATAAGATTAGAGCCGTACTTGGCTTTAGAGAGGAAAGAACCTTTTGGACTATGTGAGTCCAAAAGGCCAAGGAAATTTCCAAGGATGTCTCGGTCCTTCATTTCAAACTACTAATTAAGGAGGGTCCGAAGCAAATGAATACCATGCTTAACATTATTAGTAATAATTATGTCATTCACATAGAATAAAAGAAGAAAAATATTAATCTCATTGTGATGGATGAATAAGACAGAGTTATATGATTTGGAGGTGAATCCCAGGTGGGCAATGGTTCTACTAAACTTAGCAAACCAAGCTTGAGGGGCATGGTTGAGTCCATGGAGTGCACGACAAGTCCATAGAGGATGTGTATAGCTGAGAGGAGGCTCAAGTCAACCTCCTAAGCAAGATCCTCGTTAAGGAACGCATTCTTAACAACAGTAACACCAATGAGCTAGCTAACAGTACTTAGTGAGGTTACAAGAGCAAAGGACTTCTCAAAGTCGAGACTATAATCATGTGCAAAACATATTTCCATAAGACATGACTTGTATCGTTCAATGGACCCGTCTAACTGAGCTTTGATTTTATAATCCCATTATAGTCTTGTCGGAAGACAGATCCACCAAGTATCATTTGTGTTTTGCTAAGAGCATTGGTTCTTCAGACATTGTTTGCTACCAAAGATGATCAGTATAAAGCCTCACAAAAGGAGCAAAAAGAGATCGAATGTTAAAGATAATAGAAAAGAGAGGAGATTAAATGTGAACTTGTGGACAACAAACAAAAAATGTGGAAGAATTCCTTTCGGCACACACAAATCAATAAGTCTAAAGATCCAACAAAATTTTTTGTAATATTTTCACAACAAAAGTTCTTTGTGATTGGTAGACAATATCAGTAATGTCAATGGTGGTACCATGTAAAAGTGAGTTGCACTTATAATTAAGAAAAAATCTCGGACCATAAAATTTTTCACAACTTCTTGCCACAATTGTGACGTGACAGAGTGTGATTAGTAAAGAAAAAATGTCAGAATTATGACAAAAAAGTTGTAAAATAATTTGTGATCCTAAAACTACACAATAAATTATTACAACCTACACCATCTCAACATGGTGTGAATTTTATAAAATTTGTTGCGTTTATCATATTGTTGTAGACTTGTAAGCATGGTTATTAAATCCAGACTGGCCAAGTCAATCAGACTGAGACTAGTAACCCAATGAATCATGCTTATTTTATAATTTTTAAATTTTGTATTTGTATTTGTTTAGTTTTTTTTTTAACATCTGGTCCAAATTTTATAACTATGCTTGCAGTTAAATACTCACATATTCATTACCCAAAAAAATTACTCACATATTCAAGAAATAAAATAGTATGTAGTTAACTAGTTATCCTGCATCCTGCATATATAGTATGTTTATCGTGACACAAAGATCCCACAACCGTGAAAAATTTGCTGTATATATCAGATCTACATGCCTAAAAAAAGAAGATAAGAAAGAGAGAGTGAAACAATATTGCACGTGAGCGAGAGAGACCCATGTAGGAAAAAGAGGTGGAAGTTTCCCAGTTTTGGTTTTATATTCCGTGCACCTACTTATTCACAAGCGAGTGGCTTTTTTGTTTTATTGAGAGGAAGCGAGTGGCTTTTATTAGTACCTTTCTACTTTACACTCATCATACCGACACTAATTGCCTCTTCCTCTCGAATATCCTTCCCTAGATTACATTTTCATTCACTAATATTGCTCTCTTTCTCTCTCTCTCTCTCTCTCTCTCTCTCTCAGCTATATTACAATTTACAACGTTTTGATTGGTTTGGGGCAGTCAATACTGTTGAGTTTGTTTGGTTTTTAGTGTTTTGGATATCGATATATATATGGTCCCTTTAGAAATGGACAAGTCACAAGTTACATAAATTCTTACATTTGGTGGGCTGCGTGTGTGAAAGTGTGAACCCGTTTTTGCTTCACAAGACTTTGAACTTTGTAAAATATATAGGAGTTGTTGTGGACGGTTTTCTGTCTTTGGGGATCTGGGTTTGAGTTGTTTAACGATGGGAAGCTCAGAGGAGAGAGTTGTTGCTGTGATCATGGTTGGTGGACCCACCAAAGGTATGAGCTTGTTTCGTATGTAGTGTAATTGGAATTCTTAATGCAGGTTGAGAATTGGAAATTTTGTGATCTTGGTAATGAATTGATGACACCTTTTGCTTATTTTTGATAAGTTTTACTGAAAACGTTGAAAACTGGTTTGATTCCAATGGAAAAGAATGAATTTTGATTCGAATGATGAAACCCAATTCGTATATTCTTTGTAATTTTTTGGAAACAATGTTTCTGATGAGAAACTCTGACATTGTTCTCGTATCTGTTGAACATAATTGGTTACTTTTCAAATCTAGTTTGATTATTAATGTGAATTTTGACTTTGATGTTTAAAATGAGATAGATTTCTTAACATGCAAATTTTTTGGATTTTACAGGTACTAGATTCCGACCACTTTCACTGAATATTCCAAAGCCCCTTTTTCCTTTAGCTGGACAGCCAATGGTTCATCATCCAATTTCTGCTTGTAAAAGGGTATATTCTTGATTCTTGAATGGAACTATAATGTGATTCTGTAATGTATATGTTAGTTTCTTGCTTTTGAGTTTGCTAAGTAGTACATAATTACTCCTTTTCCATACAGATTCCCAACTTAGCTCAGATCTATCTCGTTGGTTTTTATGAGGAACGTGAATTTGCATTATACGTATCCTCCATCTCTAATGAGCTAAAAGTCCCTGTTAGGTAACATTTTGTCTAGCTTTCCTGATAAATTTATTAGCTTATTTCTCAAAATTATCATATGGATATTGATTTTTGAATAGCTGTTTATTCTTGTTGTTGATGGGGGTTTCAGATACTTGAAGGAAGACAAGCCACATGGTTCAGCTGGTGGGCTTTATAACTTCAGAGATCTGATCATGGAAGATAGCCCGGTATCTGCCTTTGACTTTTGCTTTGTCTCTGATTCATAATTACAAACTTTTACTCTTTAATATTATTTCTATTATTTAATATCTCTTTAAATTCTCTCTCTGCTCTACTTTTCTTGGTTTACTTTGAAATGAAATGTGTTAAAAATCTTATACTGATTCTGAAATTTTGTGTGGCAGTCACATATTTTCTTGCTCAATTGCGATGTTTGCTGTAGTTTTCCACTGCCAGAAATGCTTGGTAATTGCTTCCTTCTTGAAAAGATGGGATCTTTATTTTTTGTTGGGCTTCTAGTGAAAATCTATAATTTGCCTGTTCTTATGTTCTTTCTTAATGTCTTGCATGTACAATTTTTTGTGAAGCAGTAACTTCAAGTGCTTAGTAGTTGATTTTTTTTTTTTTTTTTTTGGTAAGTGCTTAGTAGTTGATTTATACTAGGCTTGCCAAAAAAAAATTTCACTTTCTTTACCTGTTTGCAGAGGCTCACAGAAGATATGGTGGGATGGGAACAATCTTAGTGATCAAAGTAGGTTTAACACATGCAGAAGCAAAATTCTGTGAGAACATCATTATTTGATGTTATTATTTGTGTGGTCTTTTCCGTGTTTGGGCTTCAATCTTCTTTCCATGTGCAGGTTTCTGCTGAGACAGCAAATGAGTTTGGAGAATTGGTAGCTGATCCAGTCACCAATGAACTGTTGCATTACACAGAAAAACCTGAAACTTTTGTATGTAAAACATGCAGACATTCAACTCTTAGCATATTCTTAAGCATTGTTGTTTCCTTATCTGGTGAATTGACTTTTGAAGTTCTTTTCTTCCCTGTTTTCTCTTTGGGTGGTCTTATATTTTGATGTAATGCAGGTAAGTGACCGAATAAATTGTGGGGTTTACATATTTACCCCAGATATTTTTACCGCCATCCAGGAGGTTTCCACTCAGAGGAAAGACAGAGGTTAGTGATATAGGTCTCTAAGAAAATGATTCATATTTAGTTTACAGATTCTCCAAACTCACAAGGATATGCTGTATAACTATTAGGGTCTAGAACTCCAATTTGATACTTATTTTGAATTTGTGCCATTGACTCTCTTTTTATTTTTTATTTTTGGGGGGAATGCAATACATTTAGCCTGGTGTTTAATGAAACTATGCATCAGTATTTATCATGCTGAAATCTGAATTCTCATTTTGTTATTTGCAGCTAATCTGAGACGTGTATCCAGCTTTGAAGCCCTCCAGTCAGCAACAAGGTTTGACCTTTTTACTAGCTCTGAATGTTCCATTGGTGTTTTTATACTCAACTAATGTAGCAGTGATAGCAGATATACAGTTTAGCAGTGCTATACTACATAAATAACCTATTGCTCTATTTAAGCTCAGCATAATGTCTGCGGTAAATCTATCCTAAAAGTTGTGGTTGATTTGCAAATTTATGCTAATAAAGCACAGCATAAATGCTCCATTATGGATTTCAATATATCCTGGGTCAGTTAAATTGTAAAAAAGTGTGCAAATTAGTTAACTGGAAAATGTGATTATTGGCCCTGTGTAATCAAAAAGGAAAACTCTCTGGCAAGTGGCCTAAGGTCTTTATTTCTTTAAACAAATGTCATTTTCTCAATTCTGAATTTGGAGGGGTGATTTAGAATGTAAATGCTTAAGGTTAAGTAGGTCTAAAACAAAGTACATGGAGTGTAAGTTTAGTAAAAGGAGAAATAAAAATGGAGTTCTAAAAATTGACAATCAAGAGATACCAAAGAATGAATGATTTCGATATCTTGGATCAATAATTCATAATGATGGAGACATTGAAAATTATGTGAATTATAACATAAAAGCAACGTGAATGAAGAGAAGTGCACATAAGGAGTATTGTGCCATTGTGGAATACCAATTAAGCTAAAGGAAAAGTTTTACAAGACTGCTATAACACTAGTCACCCTATATGGTACTGGATGTTGGGTTATTAAAAAGTAACATGTTTATCAAATGCGTATTAGCTAAAATGAGAATGCAAAGATGGATAAATGGAAATACAAAGAAAACTAAGATTCAAAATGAAGAAACCCATTTAAACATAGAGGCTGCTCCTATTTAAGAAAAGATGAAAGAGAGTTTCCTGTAATGGTTTGGTTATATATAAAGGAGGGCAATTAATGTATTGGTGAGTAAGAGTAATTTGATCCAAGTCAAGGGAATGAAGGGAGAGGAAGACTTAAAATTATAATAATAGTGTAGTAGTAGCAGTAGTAGTTAAAAATGACATGTTAATTAAGGAGGTAATAGAGAGTATAACTTTGGATAGAATTACCTGGCAAAGAAGAATACATGCGATAAACCCCGATTAGCCTCTTGAGGATCCATAGCTGCTTGACTGTTTTTCTTCTTTTTTTGGGTATTAAAAATCAATATATACTTTACCCAGTAACTCTTGCAGTCTTGCTGTATGTCCATGTAATATTCTTCCTCTGCATTAGTGTTAATTTTCTGCCTTTGCTCTGGGTTCACAAATGTCTCCTTGTTACACAGAACCTGCATTAGTGGGGACTGTTGTTATATACATATATTCATGGAGTTAGGGATGTGTTTGATGCGTGCTTTGAAAACCCAAGTTGGGTTATTGGGGTCAGATTGTGACAACCTATGGGGATTTTTACTACAGAATCTACCAGATATATTTCTGTAATACCATCTGTTATTATACAGTTTAAACTTAACTAGTAAAACTGTCACTGTTTCTGGAGTTTGGATTTAATAGTGATTTCTCTCAATTTCCTGTCCTGATATAAGTGTTGCTTTCAACAGGAGCCTTTCCACAGATTTTGTAAGATTGGATCAAGATATTCTGTCACCCCTTGCAGGGAAGAAGCAGCTATATACATATGAGACTTTGGACTTTTGGGAACAGATCAAAACTCCTGGGTAAGCCTGACAACAAGGTGTTGTATTGTTATAATCTAAGCCCCTCCAATCAGGGTCATTATATGAGATTTGATGCTTGCAGGATGTCCTTGAAATGTTCTGGTTTATATCTTGCACAATTCCGGTTCACCTCCCCCCATCTTTTGGCACATGGGGATGGTACAAAGAGTGCTTCCATTACTGGTGATGTTTATGTTCATCCATCAGCAAAAGTACATCCGAGTGCTAAGGTGATCTCTCCCTTCTTAGTCTGACTTAATAATGCCTCTGACTAGTTTTACTGGTCTATGCAAGCTCCTCATTACGATGGTTTCTGATGTTTTGGAAATCACATACCCATGTCACTGTTGTACAATTATATTACTAGTAGAATAGGCAATTTTTCCTGTGATCTTTTGCAGTTTTTTTATGTTTCATTTTGTGTGTGTTGGGGGGGTGGGGAGGGAGGAGATAGCAGGTGGGTATACTTAAAATCAATAGGTAGAGAAGTAATTTTTGCTTCTATCTAGTTGGATTGGAAATAATTTTATATTTATAACTATAGACCTTTCTGCTGCGGTGAAACAGATCGGTCCCAATGTCTCGATATCTGCAAATGCTCGTATAGGAGCTGGCGTAAGGCTCATCAGTTGTATCATCCTTGATGATGTTGAAATTAAGGTATATAACCAAATCAAAGGGCATGACATGCATGCTTAAGTTTACCTTAAGCTTGACATTTTTACTTACTGGTTTTCAGGAAAATGCCGTCGTTATTCATGCAATTGTTGGGTGGAAGTCTTCTGTTGGGAGATGGTCCAGGGTCCAGGCAAGTTCAGAAACTTTATTTTGTTTTGATTTTAAAGTAATATGATATTTTTGTTGGTTAAGAAAATGTGCCTTTTTATCATCCAGTTCTGAGCTCCAATAATATCACTGCTATAATGCAAGTGGAACATTTGGCAGCCTGTTGCATGGATGGACTCATGTCCAACTCCCATGCCACACATGTAACAAACACTTTCAGCATCATAGTTTAAAATTATACGTACACGATAAAGTGATTTGGCTCTATCTTATCAAAATGAATATATCCAAGAAGTTATAGATCTTTCTTCTTACACATGAAGTTTGATTTTTCAGCTATTTTTTCTAATATTTTTCATTTAAAAGAGGTTAAGAAAAAAAAATCTATCAAAGCTTTTACTGTTTAACTCAATTCTGCAGAAAGTCCGTCTCTTGCTTCTTTTGTTTGATTTGGAAATTGTTGCAATTGACATTCTAATTTTGATCAAGTGATTTCAGGCTAGTGGAGATTATAATGCAAAACTTGGGGTTACAATACTCGGTACTTTTATAATTTTTTATGCACTCCCTCCATTCCTAAATAAGGAACTTAAATTTACAGTGCACTGATCACTGTTGCAATGCAGGTGAAGCTGTAACTGTTGAAGATGAAGTAGTGGTGACTAGCAGCATTGTCCTACCAAACAAGACTCTCAATGTCAGTGTTCAAGACGAGATAATTCTGTGATAAAACAAGACCAGTTTCATACCTATCACCAGACTCATTCTGTCACAAATTGGTCTTATTCTTTACTCATTAATGATATAAGTCAAATACATTAAGTTGCTTTTTGCCCTTATGTATATTGACATTGCTTCAATAAGAATAAGAATTTTAGATTGGCTGCTTTTTTATTTTAGTGCTGTTAATATTGGAGCATATCAGTCCAATAATGCATAAAGAATGAATAATCAGAATGGAGATAAAAGATGATCTTTAACAGAAATGAGGGGTTTTCATTTTATAGTTGTTCTACCAACGGCCAAAATTGTAGAGTCCTCAGACACAGTCAAGCAAGACAGCAAGAGTCATCTTCCTAAAATAGGTTAAGCTTGCAAAATTGATAATCCTGTTTTAACAGGATCATTGGTGAGAACAGTGGCAAGGAACATCATATGTATCATTTGTAAGGCCTATTGGGCTTAGGCTCAATTGTTCAATGGTTTAAAAGAAATGTCAAAATGTGATTCGGCTCATTATTGGAGGGTGGGTATGCTATTCAAAGCGAAATGTTCAAGGTGGTGCAAAGTACACAAATTTTGTTCTAGAGAAACTAACCCTCCCTCAGGATGATCTAATTGCTTGTTATAAGACTATGGATTTTATAGGAATCATAACAGCTAAAAAGAACTCCAGAAAGAAAGTTTCTAAATAGGAGAACTGTATCTAATGCATACAGGACAACATTAATCATCTATTGAAATACATGAGATTAAGAAACGAAGAAAATGCATTTGGAATCAATGCATACAGGAACCGGGGAAAAAAAATGTGTGAGACTGTAAAGACAAGGAAGAAATGAAGATCCCGTGGGTGGCCATTCTAAGTTGTTGCATAAAGAACATGCATACAACACGGAGCCACTCTTTGTCAAATCACTAATCAGTACAAAGAAAAAAAAAATGGTATTTTGTTGCTGTACTTGTTCATTGGGAGCTCATTGGTAGGAAGTATCAAGAAATCTGTATTGGCTTCTTTCCAGCAACTTCTGAGTACCATGATTTCCATGCTTCCACGTAATGGGAGAAGAGGTCTTTCAAAGCTACAACATTATTACAACTATCCATCAGTATATGCACAATAAGTAGAAATAAATACATATTAGACAATTGAATTGGCAAAGAACACCTCAGAAAATCCAATTCAAACTAGCAGGGGTAATACTCTTAGAAACTATGGTATCCATTCCATAACAATTGCTCTTATCATCAACCCAAGTGCACATTTAGTGTAACTTTAAGTAGAATTTCAGCCATAAATCCTATAACCTCAGAGCTTTTGAAATACAGAGTTTTAACTGAAAAACCCTTGAGCATTTTCAAAATTTTGCGACTTATAATAAATAGTGCTTTGAAGTATTAAATGGTATGTTAAAGTTTACTCCTAAAAGTTTCAAAATGCTTTCCCATATAAAGATGTAACAGGAGCCTCTTAAAACTCTTTGGTGAATTACCACAATAGTTTAGCATGTTTTAAAAAAAAGATGTATTCCAAATTAATCAGGACCTCTAAGCACAAAAATGGAGATCAAAAAGATGCAGAACAAATTTAGTGGGAGTATGTAAGTCACCTTCATGGATGAAAGATGACTTCTTGACCTCCTTTTCACTCGGTTTGCTAATGTGAATCTAGATCATAGACAACATACTTAAACTAGTGGGATCTCTACTCGAAAGAATAATTTTCAAATTGCAATGACTCGGGGCCTAGAAGACGCATTTCACTGAACTGTAAAAGAGCAGAAATAATACCTTGGTTTTGATATTGAGGACGATGGGTAGAAGCAAGACTTTCCCAGTCATGAACTCGCTTTACACTGTTATTCTCGGGGGCACCAACTTTGGATACACTGGCAGGAGCGAAAGGACCAAATTGGTAGCTCTTTGAAGTCTGTTTTGAGTCATGTTCTGAATTGCCTCTATCAAGATCATGTACCAAACTGTCAAATTTCCCTTGTTTTTGTACTTTCAGATCCTGGTTTAAATTCGTATCAAATAACGACTCTACTTTGCTCCTCTTAAAACCAATGTTTGTGATATCACTTCCAAACATTCTTTTCCTAGAATCAACCGGAGCTTGCTCATTCTCAGCTTTCCCTCTGCACCCTAACCACCTGAATGCAGGTTTCCTGGTGTCTGTTGTATGGGTCTGCATATCATTCAAGAAACATTTGACCGATAAGCAAATGATGGTGATAGTGCCAAATTCAATTTACTACTTCAGTTAAATTGTACATAACTGAAAAGCTCAAATGTAAACAGGTTTCACTTTCACATCTTGCTCAGCAAAGATTTACAATGATGTTTTACCTTCTCAATCAGTTTCATTGAAGATAACACATTTGCAATATCATATAGACGCCTTACTTTTGCTGCAAAGATCAAACACCATGTTAGTTAAAGAGTTTCAGCTCCATTTCAGTCAGTGGGAAGAATTCAGGAAGCAAAAGACAGAATTTATTACTTCTCATTATTGAAGAATTGTGGGCATCCCCTAGCAATAACTTTGCAGCTTCATCAAGGGAGATCAATTTCGCCTATAGAATCATTTGGAAACAAAGTCATAATTTATTACAAGGCAAATAAATGACAGAAACATAAAAAATAGAAGGATCCTCACATTAGAGCAGACAAAGAGCTTGACAAAATTTTGTGTAAGAAGTGCCAGAGACTTTTCCCTCCGATTATCTGTGAAAAATCATTAAAAGCAGAGTTGCAGTCAAATTTCTAGGATAATCATTAAAAATCATTAAAATTTTGTGTTAATTAACGAAAATTTGTTTACACCAAAACTTATGCTAGGATAATCTCTGACTCAAAAACACTTACAAACATTGCAATCTTAAGTAAACAGAACATAAGCAAACTACAAACAAGAGGGTTCCAAAAAGAAATACCTTTTAGCAAGCATTTGACAGAACTATTAGGGTTTGACTTGTCATTCTGACTTCCAGTACTGGGATTGGAAAGTCTTTCATCATCATCCTCGTCATCTGAAACCTACCCAAAATACAAACAACAATTAAAATTAAAATTAAAATTGCCCAAAACAATTTTCAAAACCCAAATAATTATAGAGAAGGAAAAGCACTTAAAACCCTATAAATTCACATACTTTGGCAAAGTCATTGCCATCAAAGCCACTGGTATTTTCTCTCATACCCTCTTCCTGAAACAGTACCAAACACACAAATCAGAATTCTTTTCCAAATATTTAAGCTTCCAACTATATCTTAGATCAAAACAATTTTAAATAAAATAAAAAACCTTGAGTTCCTTTAAGGCAATCGGGATTGCACCAAACCCTTTCCAGGTATATTGATTCTTGGCCCTTCTTGCAAGAACCTAAAAAATTGAACCATAGAAACACAAAAGCTTTAGTATGGCAAAATTCAATAACTACAAAATAAAGATGATTTTTTTTTTGAATTAGAAGGTGAAAAAATTGAATGAATCTCTCACCCCCACACTCTCCAACACGTTCACAATATCGTATATTCTTCGCCTCTCAACCCCTGCAAAACCCCAAAAATCCATCAGATCCAGACTCCAAATCATATACACACACGTATGTACGTAAGAAACCTTTGTTAAAGATTTTGTGAACCTAATCGAGAGGCGGCATCGTCGAGGCCGATCAAGCGGACGTCGTTGCGATCGTACAAGCTCAAGAAACTGCAAGAGGAAGAAGAATGAGAAATCAAAGAAACAAACTCTTTAAAGACAGAAGAAAATAGAGAGAGAGAGAGAGAGAGAGAGAGTTACTTGGAGCACAAGAGGCCGAGGGACTTTTGCTTTCGGCTGTACGTGTGGTGGCGAGAAGAGGTGTCGGGATCAGTAGAAGAAGAAGGCAAGGGCACCGCCATGGGTGGCGGTTGTGGTTGTTGTGGCGGTGGTGGTGGTGGTGGTTGTTCAGATCTGTGTAGCTGTTGCAACGGCGGAGAATCCGGCGGTGACACTGACGTAGATGAAGGCAAAGACGATGCCATTTGGATCTAAGCGTTTGTGTGTATGTGAGAGAGAGAGAGAAGCAAGTTCAGGCTTTTAAGAGAGAGAGAGGAAGGACCGTTAAGAAAAGGGGGGGAAGAGAAGGGTTTGACGAATGGCGGGGTTCTAATTTTGAAAAAATTTGCGAGCGTTTTGGTTTGGTTTTGGATCCAATAGGGTTTTTATTTTCGCTAGCTTCCGTATCATTGTTTCCTTTCTTTCTCTCTTTTTTTTTTTTTTTTCGTTTTTTCGAATGTTGGAATAAGCGGGAATTTGAATTCGGAGACAGGCGCCTACGAATCTGCTTATGTGAAATACCGGATTTGCCCCCTAATGGGTTTTTTTGAATTTCTTAAGTAGTGGGGCTTTGTTAAAGCCCTTAATCGTTTGGTAATACTATTGCTAATGTTGTTTGTATTTTTTGAAAATATGTGTAAGTGAAAAAGTGTGTAGAAATACTTGTAATGTTGTTTAAATATTGAAAATCGTTGTTCTAGTTACACTACAAAACAACCCCATTACCATTTGCATCAATTGGTTTAAAATTTTACAAAATCGCTTTTTAAAAACTCCAATATCAATTTATTTATTATACATTCTTGCCAATGGCCTTATAACTGAATTAGTACATTCTCATATATAAAGTGTTTGGGGGTCTAAAGGAGAAATGATTCAAACTGCGGTATTAGCAGCATGTTATAATTATTTTTAAGAAAAAAATTTGGTGGTACTTTTCTTCTTCTTCTTCTAGTGGATTGCTATAAAATTGGTTGTAGTGGTTGGATGGTGTTGGGTTGGTGGTTTGAGTGGTTTTCTTCTTCTTCTGGGTTGTTACAGACGTTGGGGAAAGGAGAGTCTCTAATAAGAGCAGTGGTGAGACCAAAAATCATAATAATAATAATAAACTAATGTTATATACAACTACAATAACCATGTATATATACACGGTTAATATAGAAAATGTTTATATTTACACATTTATACACTCACTGACGTGGGTAGTTTTGGGGCAAAATTGTGTAAATTTCACTATTTTTTCTATTTATAAGCACTTATATGACTGTTATCATATAGCGAAAAAGGAAAAATTCTATGAAAAATTAGTACTTTCTTACAAGGGGGGAGCTTGTGTCCAGCGGCCAATGCCACTAGACACGTTGCGATGTGGACACATGTCCACTCTTGGACATGTGCTCGTATCCTAATGTGTCCAGCGGCCAGTGTCACTGGACACGTTGCGATGTGGACACGTGTCTACTCTTGGACACGTGCCCGTATCCTAATGTGTCGGCCACAAGCCATTCCCTTCTTACAATGAGGCCATCTTGTTCTCATGGAGCATTCTTGTGAGCTCCACATAAGTAATTAATTAAGTATTCTGCAAAAGTTTGTTTTGATGCCCTAGTTAAAGAGGAGGAACCATCTAATTGGTTTATTTCTAATGTCATTAGTCATGTTTTTTATTTAACCTCATTATGCATCTAAATTTTCTATTGTTCTTAAAGCTAGATTCTCTTATAATAATTGCAATCTGCCACTTGTGGTTCTGGAAGATCTTAAAAAAATCAATTAAGTCTTCTAACTTTCAAGTTTATTCAATTTAAATATTCCAATAGATTTTATATACATATATATATATATAAATATATATTTTAATCTTATTCTTGTATTATTATCCTATAATTTCTAAGTTAATAAAAATCTTAATTTGATTACAATCCAAATACTTCATCTAATCATTTTATTATTAATTTATCTATAATTTCTAAGTTGCTACAAATTTTAATTTGATTGCTGTGGGGCCCAGCCCAAAATAATGGGCTAATTAAACTACGGGCCCGTCCGAGAAGAATCCTGTCCGAGGAGAAGTCATAGCCCAAACATTATTTAAACCCAATTGCGGTAAAAGAAACCTGTCCGAGGAGTAACTCCTCCTCGGACATTACGAAGTCCGGATCAAGAGCTCGCCCCAACCATTGCAGTTCATCCTCCAAGCATATAAAAAAGAATAAAACCCAAAATATCTTATGGAAAGTTGCCACCACCACATTAAATGTGTCACAACCACTCTCTTGGCCGCATTAAAGAGGAAAAGACTCCTGAACAGTGCTACCTTGGCCACTGCAACTCACAAGGGAGTGATAAGGGTGTCTGATAGGACAGGTGTTCAAGTGGGGGCTTAGATGATCAACAAGTGTAAGGCTCAGATAAGAATGAGAGACCTATATAATGTAGTGGAGTCCCTCAAAGAGAGGGACGAAAAATGTATTATCTGTACCCAGGAAATAGAATCTTCTGTTGGATATCCATTCTTGTGTTTTTGTTTCTGCAATAACATTGTCCATGCATCAGACCGACCAAGTTCACTGAGGCTAAGTTCTTTGACCCATCTTCTACAAAGATTTATTGTGTGCTGCGCCTTGGACCAAGGCCTGATCAGTAGGATTTGGACCAGGAAAATCGTGCAACTACAATTGCAATCTAGATTTTTCATCTAATCTATTTTTTAGACTTAAGAAAAAATAGATATAATATTTTGTTCTTATCTTTTTCCCCTATAATTTATTAAGTTTTACATATTATTGTTTTTATTTTTATTTTTGGTTCTTATCAATTACTTTTAGTGTTTTGGTTGCGCCAAATTTATCAACTACTTTTAATATTTTAATAAAACATACATTACATTCACTTTTTATTTTTCTCTGGATTTCTTCTTCACACACCGTCACTTTTTTTTTCTTTAGATTTCCTCTTCACATGCCACTTATTTTTTGGATTTAGATTTCAGTTTCACACCTCCACAAATTAAATTGACATTAGATTTTTTGTTCATATCAACTTCTTCAATGTGAAGTGTGTGTGTGTATACTTCATAATAAATACTTATCATACATTTTTTCCTCTATTTTCTCTTCTTCTACCTACAATCTTACAGTTATGTATTTGTACTCTATTTTTATTATTATTATTTTTTATCTTATATGAATTTGTGCTTAATGTGGTTAGACGTTATTTTCTATTATTTTATATATCATATATAAAATAATAGATTATAACCCTATATCCTAAGTTTAAGCAAACACAAAATTGAAGGACAACCCCGTAAAAGCACATCTCTAAACACATTGCTTACAAACTAGGACCACTCTCCCACTATTAGCCACTACTTTATCGGTTATTCAAAAAGCCCATTACTATCAATTTTGCAACTTAAGTCACTGGCAAACTTCATTCTCCAAAACTTCTTCTCCCTTGTGAGAAAGAAATAAAAACAGTAAACACACTCTTCAGCTTTTCAAAACTTATTCATATAAGATTAAATCGTACTTTATTTCAACAGATAAATTGTCGATTGGAATTTTAATCTGATATTGTTTTTGCAAGTGGTTATGGCATACTACAATACTACTATTTAAGGGGCTTTCTTTGTTTAGGATCCTTATTTTCGTGATTCAAAAATACCCCTACACCCTAAGTTTAAGCAAACACAAAATTGAAGGACAACCCTGTAAAAATACATCTCTAAAACATTGCTTACAACCTAGGACCACTCTCCTACTATTAGCCGCTACCTAACGGTTATTCAAAAAGCCCGCTATTATAAATTTTGCAACTTAAGTAACAAGCAAACCTCATTCTCTAAAACTTCTTCTCTCCCTGTTAGAAAGAAATAAAAACAGTAAACACACTCTTCAGCTTTTCAAAACTTATTCATATAAGATTAAATCATACTTTATTTCAATAGGTAATTTGTCGATTGAGATTTTAATCTGAATTTTTTTTTTGTAGGTGGTTATAGTGTACTACAATACTACTTTTTAAAGGGCTTCCTTGGTTTGAGATCTTTATTTTTGTGATTCAAAAATACTTCTACACCGTAAGTTTAGGCAAACGCAAAATTGAAGGATAACCCCATAAAAATACATCTCTAAAACATTGCTTACAAACTAAGACCGCTCTCCCACTATTAGCCACTACTTTATTGGTTATTTAGAAACGCCACTACTGTCAATTTTGCAACTTAAGTAACTCGCAAACTTCATTCTCCAAAACTTCTTCTCCCCGTGAAAAAGAAATAAAAACAATAAACACACTTTTCGGATTTTCAAAACTTATTCATATAAGTGATAAAGATTAAATATATAAGTTTTAAAGATTAAATCATACTTTATTTCAATAGCTAAATTCTCGATTGAGATTAAATATATACGTTATAAAGATTAAATCATACTTTATTTCAACAGGTAAATTCTCGATTGGGATTTTAATATGATGTTTTATTTTGCAGATGGTTATGGCATGGTTCAAGTGTACAAGTCATCCTATCAAATCTAGAAGGAATGGTCACGAGAATACAACATAATGGCATTGAAAATTTTATCGGAGTTCTTATCAATGAATCTACAGATCTGGGTACGTTGTCTTTTAATTTGTTCTGTTTCTTCATTTTTGTTATTAAGCACACTATTTATGGACCTTAAATTTACAAATGTTAGTGTGATATTACACTTGCTCACTGTGTTGAGGATGAAAATTTTTATCCAACTGTCCCACCAAATATGATAAATATTGGTAACTTTTTCACTCTTAAATTTCCAGGTTTTGCCTAGATCTGATCTCCAATTAATTTTTTTTTTTTCACTTTTATTGGCGTGCCGTATAGCTCCATAGACTTTTACTAAAATTTATTTGGTTAAATTGCAAATTACACCCCCTAAAGTTGTTAGGAAATTGCCTCAAATTCCAATTGTAACTTAGAAAGTCAATTAGGTTTCTTAGTTGAAGAATGAAAAATTAATTTGGGTTTCCTTGTTGTAGAAGGAAAGACTATTCGTTGGTGTGGAAGGAAGTCTATTCCTTATTAAAGAGGTAATATATTCCTAGTCCAATAGGGAATAGCAAAAGAATCTTATAAATAGACAATGCTACAAAGAATTTGATGGTTTTGGCTTTGGCCTAAGGGTCCTCCCTATGGGGAGAGGGAAAATAGAGTGTGAAACCAAGAGAGAGAAAATGGATTTTCGTTTGGGAGGAACACAAGAGGAAGGAGAGAGTAAGGTGTTGCCGCCTTCGGGAAGACACAAAGAGAGTGTGTGCAAGAGCAAAGAAAGAAGAAGTCGCACAAGAAAAAAAAGAGAGAGAGAGAGAGAGAGAGCAGCAACAAGGATTGTCACACAAGAGAATTGAGAGAATCCCCAAGAGGGAGCTGCTTAGAGAAAAAGAACATAGCCAAGAGAGAGAGCTGTGCGTGGAAAAGAAAATAAAAAGGAGAGAGCAAACTGTTGCCACATTTGAAAGAGATAATTAGTGTGTGTGTGAGAGCAAAAAAAAATAAGAGAGATTTTTCTTTAACTGTGAGACATACACAAGAATTATTGTAATTGATTTGATAATAGTGAAATTATTCGGAATTTGTCCCATGATTTTTTTTTCCTTAAAGAAGAAAGGGTTTTCCACATAAATTTTGTATTCTTATGTGTGATTGTTATTCTGGATTGCTAATATTGTTGATAATATTATTTGGGACCCAACAAAAGTTTAAGATGTTTGGATTTTACACCCTGAAATTTCAGAATTTGGATTTTAAACCTTAATATTTTAAAATTTGGATTTTATCCCCTAAATTTTAAGGGTATTTGAATTTTACTCCCTAAAATTTAAAAGTGTTTGGACTTTATACCCTAAAATAGTAAAGTTTCAGAATTTAGGTGGGTAAAATCCAAACACCTCCAAACTTTAGGGGGCAAAATCCAAATTCTGAAATATCAGGATGTAAAATTCAAATACCTCAAATTTCAGGGAGTAAAATCTAAATTCTAAAACTTCAAGGTGTAAAATCCAAATACCCCCAAACTTTAGGAGTATAGTTTGCCATTTACCTAAATTCTTTTGTTTTGTTTTTTTTTTTGTTTTTGAGCAATTACCGTTTTAAGAGCGTTTACTCAAAGATTTTTTGTGATCGAAAAATGTAGTAACTTTAAAACTATTAATCTTAAAAAAAAAATAAAAAAATAAAAAAAAGAAGAAGAAGAAGAAAAGAAAAGAAAAACAAGTGCCCGCACACTAGCAAAGGCTAATATGAGTGAGGAAAGTTTTATGAGTCATTGTTTCCTGTACTTCTATAATTTCCTTTTCCGAGTGGGAGAAGGTTTGTGCACCGACCTTGTATAATTTTTCTATAAATAAGCAACGAGTAAATAATCTTTAGATCAGTGTGTTAAGATTTAGATAGCAAGAAAATACAAAGATGGATAGTGTAGTAGTGAGGAAAGTATGGAAAGAAAATCTTGTGAAGGAGTTCGAACTCCTCAAGGTAGCATTGAGGAGCCACCGCATGGTGTCAATCGACACAGAGTTTCCTGGTGTTGTGTACCGACCTGCTAACGTCGACGGGCACGACCTCGGAAAACTCCCTCCGAACTGGAACTACCAGGTTATCAGCTATGTAGCACGGGTGCGTTTCGGGACTCGGGTGCGGGTGCGGGTGCGGGTGCGGGACTCGGCAATTTTTGAAAAATGTGGGTGCGGGTGCGGCGGGACTCGGCGATTAAAAAATTATTAAAAATATTTTTATTTATATTTTTAATATATTGCTAAGCATACTTTTTTACATTATACAAATATATACCAAATTTAAGAGCAATAGACAATAGTAGATAATAACTAAAATATGATGTTCATAAATTAAACACAACCCACAAGATTGAAACTAAAACATTTATGATGTTCGGAAATTAGAATACAACTTGCAAGAGATCAGAGCAAGAGAGAGTGAAACGGAATGAGAGAGAGGTAGTGATGAGAGAACTAATGAGAGTGAGGCAGAGAGGTGAGAAACGGTGCGTTCTGTGTGTGTGTGTGTTTTTTTTTTTTTTTTTTTTTAAATATCGGCCGATACGGCCGATATCTGCCGATACGGGCCGATATCTGCCGATACGGCTCCGAGTCGGCCCGATTCAGCCCGAATCGGCCCGAATCGGAGCCGCATCGGCGCGAGTCGGCGCGAAAATCGAGACTGCCACGTGG
The DNA here is from genome assembly GCF_932294415.1 of Quercus robur. NCBI lineage: Eukaryota > Viridiplantae > Streptophyta > Magnoliopsida > Fagales > Fagaceae > Quercus > Quercus robur. The sequence continues at coordinate 45,172,528 of NC_065543.1, forward strand.
CATGACTCGGTCGGACGCGGCCGGACGCGCGGGCAACGGCGTCCCTCGCGCGTCGCCGCGTCCGGCCGCGTCCGACGCCGGTGCGGCACCTCAGGTGCCGCGTCCGTGCTTCATAACTCAGAGACAACGTGAACTCCACCAACATTATCCAGTTGGGTCTTGCTCTTTGCGACGACAAAGGTTGTCTTCCTGATTTCGGTACCAAGAGTCAGTACGTGTGGGAGTTCAACTTCAAAGATTTCGACGTCTACAATGATCTCCAGAACCCTGAATCGATCGAGTTGCTTGAGCGCCAAGGAATCGATTTTGATAAGAACTTGAAGGAGGGTATCGACTCTGCCGACTTTGCTGCGTTGATGTTGAAATCTGGGCTGTTGGGCAATCACTCTGCTTTCACTTGGGTCACCTTTCATGGTGCCTATGACATTGCCCACTTGATGAAAATCTTGATTCGGCGACCACTACCGTATGATCTGACGGGGTTTATGATCATGGTGCAGAGCATATTTGGGAAAAGGCTTTTCGACTTGAAGCATATGATGAAGTTTTGTGATGGCCTTTATGGGGGTTTAGAGAAAGTGGCTAACGCATTGGGTGTGCAACGTTTGGCTGGGAGGAGTCACCAGGCTGGTTCGGATACCTTGTTAACTCTGCAGACTTTCAAGAAGTTCTTGGACGTGTACTTTAAAGAACAGAACAATGGTGGACTCGGAGTCAGACATAATGGGCATCTGTTGACAAGGATGCAGTGTGTTCTTCACGGCTTGGAGTTGAATAATGGCTTTCATCAATCGAATAATGCCGGCTTGAAGATAATTAATCCGTTTAGCCATGGCTTTCGTAGGTTAAATCTGAATAGTGCTGGATTGAAGATGATTACTCCGCGTCAATTGAATAGTGCCGGCTTGAAGATGATTAATCCGTTTAGTCATGGCTTTCATGTGATTAATCTGAATTTGTGCAGACAAACATCTGCAATATGTAATTGATTTTCATTCAAAAAGTTTTTTTGATTATTCTTTTCTGTGTTTTTGGTTTATAATGTCAATACAGGGTTAAATCTTTTTTCGTTTCAATTTGTTTAATTTTATTTTGTTTTTCTGGTTCTTGATTTTAATATGGGTGCAAACCTGGGTCAATATCTATTATAACACATGACTATCAAAATAACATCGCTATGAATTATTCTTGCCTGGGTACGAAAGAATTACTCAGCAGACGGTAATCAAATGGGAACAATTTGCAAATTGTTACACCTCTTTAAGACATTGGAGTAGCTATAGGAAGTCGCATCCACTTTCCCTACACCTAAACAATGTTTTGATTGTGAACCAAATGGTCACTGCACATAGTATGTATTAAGTAAAGTGAAAAGAGGAGAGAATCAATATACGGATATTTACAAGAAAAAATGAAATGATTCCACATTCTGCAGCGTATGAAATTCTATATACAAGGTGTTCATCTAGAACTTGTTTCAATTTTTAAAAGAAACCAAAAAAAGAAAAAGAAAAAAAGACACTATCCTCAATTGTATCGCAAGGCAGAAGCATGGACCTAAAAACACTTCCATAGAGAATGACTTTCATGTATGATCAAAACCAGTTCAAATGCTTTGGTATTAGTAACTATACCTATAGCTAACACCTGAACCTTTGGGCTAAAAAAGGAATTCCCTTTGATAAATGGTTCTACTAGGTGCCAGCAGATTCACAGACGGCCCCAACTTTCAAATGAACAAAAAATTACTATGTCAGTCAGCAACGATTTGAGACCACCATAATCCATGATGCTCATTTTCCTCCCTAAAGGAGCCAAAGCTGTGCATCATCCAGCCCCCTCTTGCAACAAATGAGTTAACATCAAAACCAAAGAGCAATCTGATTGCTGAAGTATGTTCACTCTATCACGAAAAGGAAAAGACGATCCAAGAAAGCATCCTATTCCAACACAGCCCTATCCACACCTTTTCTTCTCAACCCTACAACAGTGCATGTATTTCAAGCGGTGTCTTGGAAAGAAACTTGAATTTCGGAACCACACCTTGGCTTGATAACTGATGCAGTGGCCAAGCCCTGAAGCAATTTCACAACATCCACAGTATCATCAAGATAGTACCTAGCTTTGCTTGGTTTTTGGCCAACCGTACATGCAAAGATCTCTGGTGCTGCAGGGAGACATGATTCATTAGCTATGCTTGATATGCTTTCAAACATGTCCTCATCAGATCTATCATCCCCAATGCACATCACAAAATCAGGTTGTTTCCCACTACTAATCATGGCAGAGAGAACTTTCTCTGCAACTAGCCCTTTAGTAACTCCCTGCAATGTGGATGCCAATGTTAGACACTCCAAAAACCAACCAGGAACAGGGACACAGAAGAGAGAGAGAAAACATGCATACCTGTGGCTTTACTTCAACAATATGTTGGCCCCTCTTAACAACTACAGGCTCATTTGCTAGTACATTTTCAAGATGGTCCAAAAGCTCCTTGGCCTGGCAAGTCCCAAAGTCAGGATCAGCATCTTGATGGTGCCACACCAAGGCACTCTCCTTGGCCTCTATATTGGAGCCATCAGTTGTCTCCGTGTACGATCTCATTACAGGTTCTGCAATCCTTTTCCAATCAAAATCTGTGCCTATGGGATTTGTTTCCCAATTTGATGTCCTACTCCACCTAGAATTTGAATCATAGTAAATATGAAATTAATACTTGTTGCTAATTATCTGAAAAACATCATTTTGATAAAGGGACAGCACATTCAATGCACTTGAAAATCCCCTTTATTAAATGGAACTCCTATTTCATGTAGGAAAATGTATTAGAAACGAAAACTACAAATTAGCACCCATAATTATGAAAATATAACATACCTTATGAAGTATCCATGCTCAGCCGCAAGACCAAGATTCGCACATTGAGCAAACCATTCATTAAGTGAGTCTTTCCCTCTACCACTAACTATGAACACTGTGTTCTTAGGGTCATCACACAGGTTGTTCAGAACAGAAATAACTTCAGGGGATGGGGTTTTAACAATTGAAGCTTGGGGCACTACTGTACCATCATAATCCAAAAATATTGCTCTTCTATTCGTCCTCCTATATGCAGAGACAATGTGATCAATAGAAAGCTTCCGGAAACTTGGGGAGAGGGATAAAACTCTAAAACCCAGACCAAATCCAAGGCCCCAACAACGTTTTCTGTAGTGATCTTTGCATGCTCGATCCAAATCTTGCACAAAAGCACGGGACCAATAAGCCACATCATGAGTGCTAATATAGCGAAAGTGTTTCTCGTGCCGCAACTGCTTCTCTAAATCAGGCATCATGATTGCCGAATACAGTGCATTGGCTACAGCACCAGTATCCCATGGGTTCACCTTAATTGCCCCACTTAGCGATGGTGAGCATCCTATGAACTCTGAAACAACAAGCATACTAGCACGACAAGAAGCAGAGGCAGTTCCCAGAGCTTCATCCATTTTTGGAGTCCCTTGCCTACAAACAGTATACTTGTATGGGACTAGATTCATACCATCCCTCACAGCATTTACAATGCAACATTCTGCCAAAGCATAATAGGCAGTCTTCTCATAGGTAGGGACCTTACGGTCAATTAGAATAACCGGTTCATAGCCTGGAAAACCAAAATCCTCATTTATCCTTCTGGTAGTCATATATGTCTCCCTTTTTGCTTCTTGGACATCTTTCCCTGTGCTCCTTGCAGGATTTATAATTTGCACCAGGACAAGTTTGCCCCGTAACTCTTCATGCTGCTGCAAAAGCTGTTCCATGGCTAATAATTTTAGACTGATGCCTTTGAATATGTCCATGTCATCGGCACCAAGAATTATTTTTTTCCCCTTGAATTGTTTCTGGATCTCTTTGGCCTTCATGGAAGAAGATGGGTGATTCAATGCAGATTCAAGTTGACCCATATGAATCCCCACAGCCAAAATTTTGATATAGACAGTGCGTCCAAAATATTCAATTCCAATGTGGCCCCGCTTAGATTCAAACACCAAGCCCATCAGTCTACTGCAACAAGATAGAAAGTGGCGAGCATAATCGTATGTATGAAAACCAATCAAATCAGCATTAAGCAATGCTTTCATGATTTCTTCCCTGACTGGCAGAGTCCTGTAGATTTCTGATGAGGGAAATGGGCTATGGAGGAAGAAGCCAAGCTTGACTCGATTGAAAGCCTTTCTCAAAAATGTAGGGAGAACCATGAGGTGATAGTCATGAACCCATACAAAATCATATTCCGGATTGATCACCTCCAGAACCTTGTCTGCAAATATTTTATTAGCAGAAACATATGCCTGCCAAAGCATCCGGTCAAAGCCATTGCCATGGTCTGGGCAAATAGGCAGCATGTAGTGAAAAAGGGTCCACAAATATTGTTTACAGAATCCATGATAGAATTTCTTTTGAAGGTCAGGAGGAAGGAATGTGGGCACACAATTAAAATCCTCCAGCAGTTTCTGGGAAACTTCTTCTTGCTCACTTGCATCTACATCAACCTTCAAAGATCCCACATATACAACATCACTGTTAGATGAGAAACCATCCTTAAGCTGTAAATAAAGTGCATCCTCATCAAAACTAAAGCACCATCTGCCAGATTCTGGATCCTTTTGAGCATGAAGAGGGAGAAAATTTGCCACTATTATTATTTTTTGACGGGTTTTAGGGGAAAGAACATCTAAATCTCCACTACTATCTACATCTGGAATCATTCCAGGAGCAGTCAACACCCGTGGAAGTGGTCTAGGAGTTTGAGGGAAACTCAACATATCCGCAGATGACAATTCCAGCAAACTTATGCGAGAAGACCTTGACACCATGATTGCCTGTAGGTGTTCATATATCTGTTATTTAAATTTTCAAATGCAGAACAATGAAGGGAAGATGCCCTTCCCGCCAAAAATATCGCAATGGATTAATCCAAATTAAAGAAAACCAAATACCTGCAGGAAGGCAGCAAAAGACCGTTATAACCACCCTATAAAGGACAATGCCCAGCATGGAACTATGCAATAAAATAAGCTTCCGTAAAAATCCACCATTCAATAATTACAATGGAGCAATAAATCTTTCATTTCTTATCAACTACTGGTTGAAATCTATGTATCAGGATTTTTTTTCCTATTAGAAATGCTATATACTGCTTTCTGTGAATGTTTCTCCACCAGCAAAAGTCATTCAAACAGTCAAACTCACTAAAGAAGAAAATTTCACATGATTCTACTATAGGATGAATAACAATTTTCAAATATGTTCCCTACCGCAAATGATTAGAGCTCTAAGTCTGGCACATCCCCAACTAGGAACATCAAATGTAAGTGCACTTAGAATGTATTTTATCAGCTATATATGTAGTTATTAAAAATGCAGGTGCCTCTTAGACAGGGAGCTTATGCCTGCTTCAAACTATGAAGCAATTGAAAAAAAAAGGTCCCAAACCATAGTGAGGATAGAAGAAAGACATGCCTAGCTGCTATTTACAAGCAAACAAACCTGCATCAAACTAAGCAGAAAAGAGAAAAGACAATCAGGATAAATAAAAGAAACCCAAAGGCAGAGCCTTGAATTCTTTCTAAAGTATAGACACCATAGAAAGGCACAATTGATCTTGCCTACAATACCCTCAGATATCAAATTATTTTTTATAAACAATTTCTATTCCATACAAATCTAACACCATTTTCAATTATACATGAAATATCCTTCGATGCTTAATTGCAGATCAAGGTTGTCAAAAAGAGCTATATGATCTTATGCTTTCATATGCTGAAATGACACAGTTATACAGCCTACCTTGTTTCTTAAGATAACCATTGCATACATGAGGTGCACATGTTAAAATAGGAGTAAAGACAGGAAAAATAAAAGACAAAATGTGTAGTTACAGAATGAACATGAATAAGCAGATAAAAAAATGTCAAGAGGGATACTACAGCCACAGCTTAAATAATATTGAAATTTACAATGATTAAAATTTTCAAGTCATATCTTAATTTCCATCATATCCTATAGAGAAAAGAGCTGCATTCATGTATCCACAATTAGCAGAAAACAACAAAGAGCTAAATGTTCTGACATAATTTCAAATATCTGAATGCTCAAAGACCATCTAGAGGTGACTTCTTTGCAGAGACCCATCCAAGAGGTGACTATTCATGTGAACTCAATTTATATCATGCAAGGTTTAACTAACAACAAAGGGAAGAAAATGTAGATAGAGAAACAGACAAAAACATGTATATACAATTATACAGGTAACAAGGGAAGGACTATGTTTCATTGGTTTATATGAATATAGTCATTGTATATACTTATCAACAAAAAAAAAAAAAAATGAATATAGTCATTGTATATACTTATCAACAAAAAAAAAATATGAATATAGTCATTGTATATACTTACCAAAAAGTCCTTTATAATAATTCTGACCTACTTGTTAAAACGTATGAATACAATTACTAGAAGTTCAGGACAAGTTTTATGAAGCCAGCGGAATGGAAAGGAATATTCTATGAAACAAAATTTATGAAGCTTGTAGAATGGAAAAGAATATTCTTGAATTGATTTTTTTAATATAAAATAAAAAATTAAAGTATATTGTATCAATATACTACTTAATAGATACACATCCCTTTGCTTCCACCAAGACCGTTATTAAATCACCTTATCTGATCTTCTAATAATGGAATAGGGATATGCTCAATTTAACAAATCAGATTTGACATAAGTGGTTAATAAATTAGATTTGGATAATGATGAAGTTCTTACTTACATTCATATATATAAGACATTTTTCCTATGGATAGGTTTATTTTAACAGATTTTAGGAGGTCACCATTTGTCTTTAGCTCCTTGAAATTATTATTGATTCATCACTAAATCAGCTTATCTGGTTACTAATAATGGACAAAGCGGAATAATCTTCAATTAATGTAATAAATAATAGCTTCTTGGCCATACATTGGTTCATCCTTATCTTCAACAGTAATGGAAATTTTTTACTAGAAATAGTATAATAAAACTCAAAAACCATTGCTCTAACCAGATTTAGTATTCCAAAATATTCACATGCAATTTGTATATTTGAGCAGAAAAATATTTCATTGATAAAATTATCCCGATATTATTTTTCTTCAAGACTCCATTTTTCTTGACCCTTCATCCTTATCCACTGTGCTAAAGAATAACTCTCATGCCCCTTGACCTTTCTTTAAAGACATATCCATCCATCCATCCATACATACATACATACATACATAAACATACAGAAATAACATCCATGGAACCAAAAGAACAAAAAGAAAGAGAGAGAATCATGTAACCAAACAAAAGCTAGCAGAATTGGCATTATGAAACCATAGAACCATGAGAAGTTTCAGCAAAAAATTGAAATGCCAACAAGGCAACAATCCCACGTGGAGAGAGAGAGAGAGAGAGATTACCAGAATAGAAACCAAGCTGATCCAACAATAGAGCTTCTAGTTAAGCGGTGTGTAACAGTAAAGATCTATTTTTCTGCAAAGAAAAACCATACCCAACAAAAGAAAAAATCCAGATAAGCAATGCAAGTTATGTTTGGTTGGCAAGAAACCCAAGAAAAGATAAAAAAAGAAAACTCTGCAATCTCACAGACAGAAGAAAACCCAAGTTCTCATCTTTTACATTTCCAAGAGCCAAAAAGCAAAGAAACCAATGTGAACAAACTTACCAACAGAAAAAAAAAAGTACAGAAACGAAATACTCCATCAGAGAAAAAAAAGAAAAGAAGAGAGAAAGAACGTTTAGTGTATGATGTTAGGTTCGAAACTGGTGAGATTTGTGAGGAGCTTTTATGGGTTCGAAACTGACTTGAAAAAAAAAATAAAAAGTGTGAAAAAAATAATACTATTTATATATTTTGTAGGTTCCGTTTGGAATGGTGTTTGTTTGTACATTTGTTAATTTGATAAATTGTTCGTTCAACAAAGGAAGCTCTTAGATTAGATAAAATCGTAGAAAGTCAAAAAAAGAAAGATATATATGAATGAGAGAGAGAGAGAGCGAGTGCGAGTGTTACAGTTGGATTGCAACCATGGTTGGTCTTACGTTATAGTCTTGTGGATTTGGTCACCCACAAATACCCCTCACTTTCAACTTTATTAGGTGTGTACCCTTATTCGTTTCCTAACTTTTGATACATGTGTTTTTTTTATATCATATTTTGGGAAAACTTGGGTGATGGGCTCAATAATTTGTAGGCTAGTATTTTTTACACACATATTTATGCATATGATACACACGGTTTTCAAAAAAAAAGTCCAAGTTGGAACTTTTTTTCTGAAATGTGTGTATACTATGTGCATTAAATGATATGCATTAGACATTTTTCTAATGTAAAAGACATATTGTAAATCCAAAAATTTTATATGTTTCATCCTTCAATTATTAGTTCATAGGATTTTCAAGATATTTTATAAACTTTCCTCCAAAAACAACAAAAGGGGTATCTCATAGTTAGGGAGATAAATAGTTTGACTAAAAAAATCTTGGATACCACGTTTAAAATAATAAAAATGTGTTATTTATACTGCTTTATCCTTTATGACCTCATATAAATCAATAAGTCTTGTTAAGAAAGCAAAATTTGACAACTTTGAGGTGATACTTTTTTTTTTAAGTTGCTGAATTGATATGTTGTGAACTTGTGATCCCAATGTCGTCATTTACAAAAAAAATTATTTATCATGTTGAATTAGCACCATTCACATTCATTATCAATCAATTTGTAAGTGTTTTGTGCTAAAAATTGTAGTAATTTCAATGTTTTCCTATGATAAAAATAAAAGTGCTATTAGTAGGACCTGTTTAAAAATGATATTTAATCAATTATAACTCACTCTAACAAATTGTGAAAGATGTGCTATCACCTTTAACATTTTAATGAAATTAAAAAAAAAAAAAAAAAAAAAAAAAAAAAAAAAAAACTATAACATTTGGAAATTATAACAAGAGGTGATAATTTTTTCTTCAATACTATGTCTTTCTAAATGCAATTTTTTTTTAAAAGCAGTTTATCTTTTATTTAAGTGTTACTTTTGATGGCTTCATTTGGAAATCAGGACACATGTCATCCTTGCAATGCAAAGGGTGTGATGTCCCATTTCTAATTTAAGAAATCGGTTAAATAGGAAATAAAGATAAAGAGTAGGAGTAAAGAAGATCATTCATAGGTTAGTTTTCTAACACCCCAAAAAAATATCATAGGTTATTTAAAAAACACACACACACAAATGAAGAATACTTTTTTTTTTGAGAAAGACAAATGAAGAATACTTGAATGGAAAATTTGGCAACATGTCATTGGCTAAGAAGAAGGGGTTAAATATGTAATTCAATATGATTAATAGTCAACCCATGACTAAAAAAATTAGGTTAACCTCAATCCTCCAATAGATTGTTTTGTACCTAAAACCTAATTCTTTAGGCAACAAAGAAAGACTTCATTATTACCATAAAGAATATTATCCTTCAATCCTGTTCTTGCCCTACCAATCTTTTATGTGCTATTATTACTTTGTAGGTAGAAATAATATTTATTGACTGTCTCTTGGTTTCTTAAAAAAATAGGTAATGAATGAAAGTTGAAAATCCCCGGTGTACTCTGCATGTCTGCCTACGGATAAACATAAACATAAATTGTGTGCCCACAACTATCATTGTGAATCTCCCCTGTTTTTTTATGTTTTTCGAATTTCTCAATTTTTCAATTCTTTAAACTATCAAAACAAATATGAGTATAATAAAATAATAATCAATAGCTTTTCCTTGGAGGGAAAGACTTTTGAGACTAATAAAATTCATGAGTTTGTAAAATATCAATTGATACGAGTAAATTGAATTAGCTTTGATTTTCTGGTAGTAGATTGATATTAAAAGGCTGAGTTCCTTTAGTTACTACCATTTTTTTTTTTTTTTGTTGCTTCGAATTTTGCTTGTTAAATATAAATAAAAACGTGAGTGTAAATTTTTAATATCAAAACAACTATACAAAACTCCAAAGAGCGTTGTAAATTGTAACTCAATTGATATTTCATAGTGTTTTTAATTGAAACATTTAGGAATTAGGACTAAAACTCTCCCTTCTCAACTGTCAATTAAAAATAAAATAAAAACTATACAAATCACACTAATTATAATTATATATGTGTCATTGTATGGTTGAACAAAAACTTCTGCAACATGGGTAATAGCCTTCTACCCTTTACTCTCAACATTTTTAGCTGCAACTGCAGTGGATTAGAATGAGAGCAATAACCAACTCATTATTCCATTTTATACTCCACTATTCACAGTACGTTACACATTCATTTTCCCCCTTTTTATAGTGATCTAAGTTTAAAATGGAAAAATAAAAATAAAACACATGACATGCTTTAGTTGGTCGAATATAATTGAAACATTAAAAATGGAACATATGATTTTTATTCACGAAACCCTAATCCATAGAAGGCAATAATTGATGTTAGCCTTTACAATAAAACATGTATCAGACCCCCACTAGAATAATAAGCCTCGCTCTCGTGTAATAAAATGTACCAAGTATAGTAACCGATAATTGATAACGTATAAATAAGTGGGCTACTTGATTTGCTATCTTTACTTGTATTATAGTCCAACCAACGGCACCTTATGAACACAAAAATTAATATCTATTTGGTGATTAAAAGCTTTCCTCTCGGCACACAATTAGCTCTATTTGCTATAACGTGCTCATATGCTATGGAACCCACAGGTTGTGAGAGGTCTAAATACGCCCAATACATAAGATAAATTCTCTCAATTCTGTCGATTTTACCCGTTCCATACTAAAAAATAAAATAATAATTTATATGTGTGTTATAGCTCATACTCTAGTCAAGTATTTATTATTCTTTAATATATGTTTTTAGGACACTTGTTGATTGGACCCATCTTAGAATGAATTGATAATAAATTTGGATAATAATCCTATGAACGTACACTTAATAATTGAGTTTTTGGCTATTGAGAACCCATATGGATACGGCAAAATATAAGAGAGTGTGGGTTACGTAGAGAATAATAAGGGCAATAAAGGGTCAATATGAGCTGTAACCCAATCATGACCAGCTTGGTGAAATGCAACAAATTAGTAGTTTGACTAAAACGCCTATAATGCAAGGAGAGAGAGAGATAATAAAAAGTTAGTGGAAACCACATTTATTTTGGTAGGATAGAAAAAGTGCACGCGGCTGCTCGACCACGTTATTTCATAATCTGTCATCCATTTTGGATAATCCTTACGCATTTACTTACTTCCTTTTTACCTTATCAACCAAAATTGTGATTATAATTTAACAAAAAAATGTTACGTTCATATTATTTTTACCAAAATAAATTGATGATTAATTGTTATTTACTGTTACTAATGGATAAAATATTATTTTAATAGTTAATTCGAATTAAAAACATGTAACATTTTGTCACTTAAAATTTAATATGAAAATATTATAAATGTAGCATTTATTTTTAATCTAATCTTTTTGTGCCGACCAAGCAAACCTGTGTAAGTTTGCAACCCATGATTAAGATGGTAAGATTAAAAAAAAAAGTAAAAATAAATAATTAAAAAAAAAAAGGTTTGTCTCTTTCTTTTATTCGTTTTGGATAAGTATAAACAATAGTGTTGACATCTCTTACCTTATTAAATTGTTATAATTTGAAACTTTTAACTGTTTGCCAGTGACATAATGAGACGTAGAAGTTATTAATTCATTGTTTTTTGGCCATTCTCTTATTCTTTCTCCATCTTAATAGATAAATAATAGTACTACTTAGAGTTCTTTTACGTTTCTTCTTTAAAAAAAAAAAAAAAAAATCCTTTTACGTTACATACATACATTAGCAATGCAAGGGTCAAAATGTAGAGTATACATGTGAAAGTAATTTTATAATGCATAAAACCTACCTCATGATTTGTAATCCGACTTATGCAAGTTAATACTATAAACCTTATTAATAATTTAATTTTAATTTTAATTCATAAAACCTACCCAATGATTTGTAATTGTTTACTCAAAAAACAAAAAAAAATAGGGATGTTTATCCCACATTGATTGTGTGTGTCTAGTGTCCGCTATTTATAACCCCGATCTACAACTACAAAGGTTAGGACTTTTTGTAGTTGTACTCTAGTTATATAATGTATTATAAACCCGATTTAAAATACTAATATTACTATTTTCGTGTGCATTCTAATAAGTATTACTGTTTATTTAAAAAAAAAAAGTAAAGATGTTTATCTCACATTGGTTGTATGTATCTAGTGTTTGCTGTTTATAACTCCAGTCTACAACTACAAAAATTAGGCCCTTTTATAATTGTACTTTGGTTATGTGATGTATTATATACCCGATTTAAAATACTAATATTACTATTTTCGTGTGTGTTCTAACAAGTATTACGTTTACTAGTTTCTAAAAAAAAAAAAAAAAAGTATTACTGTTTACTAAAAAAAAAAAAAAAACTCATGCAAGTTAATATTATGGAATTAAAATTATTAATAAGGTTTTTTTTTTTTCTTTGCGAAATTCTCTTCCAATTTGAGACATTAAAAACTATTAATATTTATGAAAAAAAAAGTAAGATAATTTTGAAATATCTAGAAAAATATGCCGTTCCTTGTAATTGGTAACTTACTATTATAACCTATACAAATTTGGCAATAGGCAAAATTTAGATAGTTGGACACCTTAATTAAGGTCAATCATGTAGTGCCATTGGTCAATGTAATAATTTTATCTTTTCTCAATGATAATTAAATTTAAATTAATGGGTCATGTTCAGGGATGCTTTTAAGGTAATTGTTAATAAAACATAATAGGAAAGTTTTGACACTATTTTTATGAAAAATATAAAAAAATGTCAACAATATTTATTGTTTTATTATTCTTTCAATAAAATATTTCTAAATATAGTTCCTAAACCAATGACTAAGGGCATTGGTTAACATTTTCCTTCATTTATTGCCTAATAGGACAACGTTAATGAATTTAATTTGGAAACTTAAGACACAATGCCTTAAAAACTGTACCTACATTTTATTACTTGTAATAATAATATTTATCAAACTATTTTTTTAAGAAAGATTCAATTTATGGGATCCACTTTTGATAAATGTTTCTTATCATTCAATCAAGACACTGATTGATTTTAATGTAAGCGATGGATTAAACTCATTTAACAATAAAAAATTTTACCAATAGAATCAACTAAAACTCACATACTTTTCAAAATATATGACATAAAACGGAACACAATTAAATTAATTATACAAATTTTAAATTAAAAATATCTTTCACCCTCAAAATCCACCTAAAAAAAAGTCTTAGGTAGGGAAAAAAAAAATTGATAGGAAGACCATGGCAAAAATGTAATAATGATGAAAAGGAGGTCCCTAATGGAATTGTGCAATTCGATGTGGATAAAATCAAGGAGACAAGGATCTTTAAATGCCTTTTCCTTCCTTTACCCTCATAGCTCCTTCCATTTTCCTCATCCTTAAATTTTAATTCCAACATTATCCCTTTTACTTTTCCTTTTCCTTTTGCTTCCACAATCTCGTACGGCCTTTTCAGTTTTTCACACTTGAGACCAATTCCCCTTTAACTTTGACAACTCATAACGCACTTGTTTCATTTTTGTTGGATATTGCACACCACGTCAGCATGTCATTCAGATATTTTAACTAATATTTTATGAGTAAGTCTAGTACCACAATTAGTTTTACAATTTTACCACAATTTTACCATGCAACAACTCTTGAGTGGTAGAATCATGAACTCACATATACCCACTATTTTATTTCTACCATTTACAAATCTTCATGTAGGTAAATTATAGTAAAAGTTGTGAAAATTATTGTGATAATAAACCTACTTATTATATATATATATATATATACACTAATTCTTTAAGTACAAGTTAAAAAAAACTACCATTAGTACTTCTTCCTTCATTATATGTATTCTTATTTCAAGAAGAAAGGAAAGACATGTCAAATCCATGACATGTGTCAAATCCATGACATGTAGCGAAGAAATTAATAAGTATCAATGTCATTCCATTTACTCAATCTCATTCTATGATATTCGTATTTATAGATTTTGTTAATTAATGTTTTAAAAATATTTGTTTAGTAATTTTTTTTTTTTTTAAGTTATTGGAAAAGGAAAAAAAAAATTGACATTTTGACTGTTTTTTATATTTTTTATAAAAAGTAATATCAATTTTTTTTTTTAAATTATCCATTAACAAATGTTTGAAGAGCATCTATTAATCAAATCATTGATATAATATTTAACTTTTTATGAAAGTATATTATTTAACTATTTTATTCTAAATCTTGAAAAGTTAAATAGTAAAACATTAGGTCTATTTTAATTATCTTTTTATATTTTTATAATTTGATTGTAGGGGAATGAGTAATTTAAATTTTAGATATCTCTGTTAAAAAAAAATTATTTTATAAAATTATTTGGAATTATGCAATTTATTAATGTTTTTATGAGAGAACTAAATAACAAAAAGGTTTCAATACTTTTTTTTTTTCTTTTTTGGATAGTTGAAAGCTTTCAAAAACTTATTATCATGGCCGCAATTAAATGGATGAAATAAGTCAAACTTTCACACACAATAATGGTTTTTGAACAACATTTTCCACCAAGATAAAGGAAAGACCCTTGTCATGATAAATTTAAATTCCCTTTTTTATTTAATAAAAACCAATCTCGTGATGTTTATTGGTACAGTGTCGGCGTCTTTCAAACATTCACATCATCGACTAATCCATAAAAATCCATTGTCAACAATAAAGAATAGCATGCTTTGAAGAGAGACTTGTGTTGTGTTATTGATTTTTCGTTTCTGACTAGGAATTTTACGAGGCCACTCATCCCGTGGTACATGGCACGCCAACGTACGTGTCGAGAAAAAATAATATCAGCTTCAATAATACTCCTATCTTATGGATTCTACTGAGATACGCCTTTAGAGTATACGGCAAGTGTCGAGAAAATTAATATCAGCTTCACATTAGCCCTAATTTATGGGTTTTACTAATATAATATATATTCTTAAGGTATACGTTAATAAACTATTTTAATAATTTTTTTTATGGAAAAATGAAAACATTTTTAGAATGGATGGTTATAAATGTAAGACATATATTAATCAGACCCATAATTTATACCTACAATAATTGTTAATTGGGAAAAGTTAACGAATGTCTTAGAGATATTAATTTATAAAATATTTTTAGAAATTTTTTACTAAAAAAAAAAAATAATTGATTTTTTTGACACATTTGTAGATTTTTCATAAAAGTGATAGCAAAAATTTCATAAAGTTGTCCACTACCAAATGCCTTAAGGACATCCGGTAATAAGACTCTTGTTAATAAATCATGTTAGAAAAATTTTGACACTACTTTCATGATAAATATAAAAAGATGTAAAAAAATTAAATATATTTTTTTCAATCAAAAGCTTAGAACAATATTTCCTAAACTAATATCTTTAGGGCCTTAGTTAATTTCTCCATTTATTTTTATCTTTTATTGTGGGTTTAAGTTATCTCAATTGTTAAAATATTTTCTGGTTGAGCAAAGTATTTGAAATTTAGATCTCATTTATACAAAAAAAAAAAAAAAAATCAACTGATGTTTTCGCCTAATAATAAATACTACAATTATCATATGGTGGACATTATAAATTGAAATTTTATCTTATTTATAATTAAAAAAAAAAGATCTTTTTGTTTGTAAACTAAAAAATAATCATAAATCAATAGTGGAGAAAATTAATCATAATCTATAGTGGACATTATAGATTGTTATGTCTTTTGTTATGACTTTCATTGAAAGTTGAAACGTGGAATTGTAAATGATGCCTTCACCAAAAAAATAAATAATAAAAATTGTAGATGCCATAAAGACTAAAGTGGTTCAACGGTTCATAGCAATTGTATTGCTATCATCCTAAAAACATAGTATATATCTTAGTATTTTTATGACATTCTCCTTGAAATGTGGGATTTTGTTAGATAATACTAAGTAATTAGGATATTCTTAAAATTTAGAAATATCATGGACAAAAATGAAGATATTAAATAGCACTCACAAATTTCTAATATCTTTGAATAATGAGATAGGGTAAGGGTTGAGCACTAGACACTAGATCCAATTCAAGTCCATGACACGGATACATTATTTTTAATTTTTTCTATAATTATTGATATGGTTTGTTATGATTAGAATAACACTCGCTACACTTGTATTCACTATTAACACAATTTTATTTAGGCAAATCACAACAAAACACTTTGCAATTGTGAAAAAAAGTGAAATTTTTTTTGGCCTTAGACTTATTGATAGATTTATTTAAACATAATGAAAATAATTAGAAAAAATGGATGAGGATCCTCTAGATTTATTAAGCTAACTCCACTATGAAGTTCATAAAATATTATCCATCAATTTCAAAACAAGAAGGTTGGATTTTATTAAATTATCAAAGTTTCAAATAGCTACCAAAATAGTGGTAGTCAATTTTTTTTTAATATGTCTATGTTGATGACATGGTAAAATATAAGGAAAATAGTCACAAACTATTTTATGATTTTTTTTTTTTTTTACAAATTGCTAATGTGATGGTGGTTTTGGTAAGTAAAAATGTGATGTTAGGAGTGGGTCTATATGAGAACCAATAAGAATTTGCAGCATCAACAATCTATAAAAATATTGTAAGATAATTTGTGTCTGTAGCATTACTCAAAATATAATCCATCGTGAAATGAATGGGTAGGATTATAAGACTTCTATGTTGGAGTTATCCTATCATTCCAGAAGATCTTGATATTTATTTTAAAAAAGATACTTGCTTGAGATTAATTTATTAATAACTCATATAGCTATTATAATGGGAATTTTACTTTTAACACGTTATAAATTATGAGTTAGTAGGGCATGTGAAAGGACGCAACTTTCCATTTAGATTCACAGCATATATCAAATGTATTAACGCTTGGAAGTTTATAATTAGTTCATTTAATTTTAATATAAACAAGAGCATCACTAAACTTGATTACTTATTCAAATTACATATTTCACGTGTATAGTGTTATATATATATATATACACACACGCACACATATATATTCAAATCAAGACTCATGATTGGTAGTTAAATAATAACTAATTGTTATTGTGGAAGCAAGAAATTAGTTCGGGCTTAACTACTTACTTATGATCATAATTAATTTATATTACGGGCTTAATACATTCCACAATGGGAAATTTGAATAAGAACTAGATAACTCTCTACTTTATAAATTTGTGTCTAGAACTTTATTCATACAATTTTATTGAGGTTATGATGAACAAAGACTTTTGGGGCCCTTTTTTTTTTTTTCTTATAAGTTATCTGTTGCATTAAATGCAATTGTGTCAGGTTGGTTGCTGTGGATTCATCAGGAAGATCTAGAGGACATCCTCGGATATTTTGTGCATGCCTCGACAGGATGTCTTTGGTACAGGGACGGACCTAGGTGGGGGCTCGGGCCACCCCGGGTCTAGTTTTATTTTTTATTTTTACAAATTATATACATTAGTTTTGTATTTGCCTCCATTCCAAAACCTTAGATCCCCTTCCAACTAGCAACTATCCAACCCAAAAACTTAATAAAAACAATAAAAACATTCACAATGTTGATTGTATGTTAGCAAAAAAACTATTTTATCACCAAAAAACCGCATGTCATTGGAGAAACTAAAGCTAAATTTTTTGTAACTACAAGAAATTGGTATAAATTCCAGTTGTTTGTAGCAAGTTGTTAAAAATAAAATACAATATTTTATTAAGATTATCTCTCTACCTTCAATTAAAAAAACTTAAATTCTCTCTCTTCCTTTATTATTTTAATGAGTTGTTTATATTATTTAAAATGAAGTGGTAAAAAAATATAACATATGATGTTGGGTGTATTGTAAAGTGAGGTGGTAAAATAAATAAATTAGCTTTTTGAGGTGCTAAAAGCTAAATTTTTTAGCACCACCAGTGTGAATGCTTTAACTTAAAATAAAAAATAAAAATCCTGGCTAGCCTATTATTTTTTTTTGAAAACATTATTTTGTTTTTTTTTATTGGTAAATGATTGCTTTTTATCGTATTAAAAAATAATGATTTTATGTATTTATAATTTGTTAATACTATATGGATGTCTATCTGATTTTTTTTTCTTATACTCTGACCCCCTATAGCTTGAAATCTTAGGACCGTTCCTTTGGTAGCTCGGAACACGGATTGGCACGGGTAGTGTAATCAATAGGCCTTCATCTCGGATGACTAGTGGTTTACTTATGCTCGGACCACGGGTGACGGGTCCTGTTAGGTCAAATTCAAAAATTCAAGATCTTTGAGAAATTATATAGTCTTCTGGTGAACCACGTCACTTATACACCATGAGGACCTTATAATTTCTCGAGATCTTGAGGGTGTTTATTACAACCTTTTGTTTTACATTTAATTCATGCTCTGAGGTATGTGCCTCCGTAGTGGGGCCCCACAGGGATGGAACTATGTTTAGACTGAGGGAGGCCATGCCCCCCCCCCCCTAACTTTGTAAAAAAGTTTACTTTTGTATGTGTAAGGACACGATTATTTAACGGCCCAAGAATGGCGTTGGGCTCGTACATAAAAAATCTCTCACAATATGATTTGTAGAGAATGGGTTTAAAAGGCTTGCCTTTGATCGCTGGGCAACGATTCGGTCCTGATTTTAGGGGGGCTCATGTAGAAGGTGGTTCGGCTTGAACATCCAAGTCCTACAACGATGTAGCCTGAAGGGTTGGACTCCTCGGACTTAGTCCGAGGAGCATCAAGTTCTTCCCATTCTTCTCCCCCTTCCTTCTCTTGGCTTTCGTTTCCTTTTATACCCGTATTCCTCCCTCCTTTTAGGGTCCACGTGTAAGCTTTACCTTCTGGGAAGAGGACTTGTCCTATCAGCCCATACCTCAAGTGGAGTAGACGTAAAGGTTGAAAAGTATGGTCAAGAATAGGGGTCTGTCAGGCACAGAGTTCTCTACTACAGTATTGACAGTCTTTTCACTTATCTCATCCCTGCATTAAACTCATCCTTGACAGTAGGTTTCCTCAGATCAGGCCCTGGGCCCTGATATAGAGCGGGCCTGGGCCATGAATTTTCTGGCCCCACAGTATGCATATAAATAAAAAATTTATAATATGATCCCAAAATTTATATACTTGGCCCCCCCTCTACAAAAAAAATTTACAAATTAACCCAAATAGAAAAAAATATTTGACCTACCCTTTTGCTTAGTTGTCCCAAAATAACCAAAAAAAACAAAAAAACAAAATTCAGACAAACCAAAAGAACCAATCAAACAAATCACAAATCTTAAAAAGAAAAAAAAGAAAAAAGAATACCCTTAAGGCAATATAGCAAATTAGACTCTTCCTTCTCTAATTTGACCTCTCTCTTCTCTTAAATCTCTCCACAATCCTCTCTATGCTCTTCGAAGATATGTTGTGTGAGTCTGTGAGGCAGATCTTCTACCAATTTTTATATGATAAATGCTAGTAACTGACAGTGTATTAGTGTGTGAACTTGTGGCTATCGTTTTCATTGAGAAAAATAAAATAAAATAATTGTGTTGTGTTGTGTAAATGGTGAACTTGTGAATGCCAAATGGCTAGAGGGGGTCGTGGCATGTGTTTGCTATAGTGCTAGATGGAGTAATATATGTGCCAAATTTTGGTTCAAAAGAAGTAACTAATGATAAAAGTTGAACTCATCCAAAAAAAAAAAAAAAAAAAAAGAAGAAGAAGAATTGTAAGGTATGTCAAAATAACATGTAAATAGTACTCATCTACTATTTATTTACTTAATTTTGAGATACTTTATTATTTCCCTATCTTATAAATCCATTGTTCTGAAAATTAGTTCTATACAAAAACCAAATAAACATTGATTTTTATATTGGATTAAATCTCATGACTTTACAAGTCAAGAAATTGTTTGAATGTTAAGTAGATGTAGAATAAATCCTTATAATTTATATGATTTCTAGATAATGGAAAAATCAACTATAATGTTTAATTTTTTGAAAGAAAATACAAATAAATTCAAAGTCATTATTGATATACTATTTTCTGAAAATCACCGAACAACATTTTGAAGAATCACTATTGATGAAATAAGTATTAGTTCATTGCAATATGATTATATATTTTTGTCCACAAATATGTGTTTAAGATGTTGATAGACGATATGAAATTCAATGAACTTATAGTAAGCTTCCCCCCCCCCCCAAAAAAAACTGCGAATCCTAATTCTGTCACTGGGGCCCCATATTTTGAAACGATAAGTTATGAACCTGTTATAAGGCCTAATGCTTACTTGCATCGGCGGAGCCATGTTGAAGGGTGGGGGGGGCCATGGCCCCCCCAAAATTGTGAAATTTTTGTATATATATATATATATAATTATTTTAATGCTTTCCAAATTTAGTCTACAAAAATAAGAGCTGGCCCCCCCTAAGTATTTGTATTAGTCCAATGATGCTTTAAAAAAAAATTGGTCTAATAGTTATGGAGACAACTTTATTTTTCACAATTCTATATTTTATTGTAAAATATACTTTTATATCTGTTAAATATTTAAAAAAGTTGGCACCAAACATGTTTGAATTTATATTTTTCAACCTGTTATGTGACGATTAACAAGTTATTAACTCATTAAAAAATTATTGTTACTAAAACTACACATGAAATGTCTCTTTAGTTGTCACATAATGGGTCAAAGCAAAATAGTTTCAAATATGTTTTTGAGCCTAGTTTGTTCCTCCAAATTTTGGATCATTCTTGTTTTTGAAAATTACATTAGTTCACTTGAATAATTTTACTTACATTAGTATAAAATTTGATAATTTTATAGAAAATGAAACTTTTTAAGAATTTCACTATGAAAATTGTGAAAATGTTTTTTATTAATTTTATGAAAGATAGCCATCAAACATAATTTTGATTGAAAATATTAAGCTCTTTTTTTGTTGGGTGTGTGTATATATATAACTTATCAAATAAAAAAGTGTGTTTATATAATAAAAAAAGCATATGTATTTATGTGTGTGTATAAGGTTGTCTTGATAAATATATTAGTGTTGCAACTAGGCCCCCTAAACAAAAATTCCTAGCTCCGCCCCTGCTTACTTGAATTTTATGTGCCACTTCCCTACAGTTAAATTTGAGCTCAAAACATTATCTTGATAGATACAATAAGCATTCGATTTATGAGGTTCGTCACTTCATAATTATTATTATTTATTATCTGAGTAAAATATCAATTGGTTTATGACATATCAAGATTGAAAATCAGATCTTTTATTTTACAATAAATAATTTTATTAATTAAGCTAAATATTCCCACAACTCAATCCGTTTAACGATAGAGTCAAGATTTATTTATTTTTTTAAATTTTGAACAAGATAGAGCCTAGATTTATTTTTGGTTTTAGCTTGACTTAAATAATAAACAAAGTAATGTAAAACATCCACGAAATGAGTCCTGTGGACAAGGAAGTCCAGGTCACGGAACACACTGTATTAAAAAGCATTGGTTAGGTGGGAACCACGTAGAGAGATTGGGATGGCACAAGCACAATACAAAGGAATATTTATTATTCCTCTAGTTTTATTTCTTTCTATCTTATTACATGCAAACTACATGGGACCCGCGTTATCCGGTGTCCGTGTTTCACGCCAGGGTGTCGTAGGGGGCTCCTGCTTGCGTGTGGAGAGGGAGCGTGGGTCTTCGGTCCTTATCCACCAAAAAGGAGAAGACAAATATTACACTGTTTATTAATACTATAGCTAAGAAAAAAGTTTGGGTGAGTAAAGTGGGTCCCATAAATTGATGGAATGTTCCACCGCTCTTATCCTAAAAACCCATTGACGTTGCTTGCTTATGCATACTATTCTCACTTTGGTGACGTAATAATGACTTTAGTCATTACTTGCTAATACTAATCCTACAACAGTGGGTTGCTTGGGTAGGTAGGGACTAGGGAATTAGGGGTCATTGGCCCGGGGCCATATTTGAGAAAGTATATCCTATTTTTGGATATATGTTTCTTTCCATTCACAACTTGAGTGAGTTTCACTAATTGTAGTAGGAGGAAACATACCCCCAAAGTAGGGTGTATGAAACTTCGACTAGCTTTGAGTTGGGCCGGTGTGCCAAAGTCCAAGTTGACATAAAACTATCAAAAATTTTAAGGACACATAAAATGCTATAATTTGTATCACAGTTGTTTACGTAACAGATTGTGATTGGTAGAGAAAAAGTGGTGGGTTCATGTGAAAATGATAGACAGTCAGTTACAATCTAACATGTATGATAGTTGTGTAAAAATTGTGACATTTTATATGGTGCTATAATTATTCTAAAACTATTGATGATTGTTGGATATAGTAAAATTTAGTTAGGACTACTTAGGATTACTTTAATTAAATGAGGAATGTTAAAGAATGCTTTAAGGGTATTGGTTTATGAACTATTTTTAGAAATATTTTATGAGAAAATGATAAACAAATTAATTTGTTGATAATGTTTTATATTTTCCATAAAAGGTGATGTCAAAAATTTGCAATTATGGTTTATTAATAATTACTCTAAGAGCACCTTCTCCCCTCTCCCCGTGTGTGTAAAAAAAAAAAAAAAATTCTCTAAGAGCACTTATTTGCATAACCCATTAACAAGACCCTGATTAAATTAAAAGATATAACTTTATTGAATTTAATTGTTTGAAAAAGATAATATTGCCTGTGTTTTATTAGGCAATGCAATTATGCAGTTGAATTTAATTGAAGAACTTAATGGTTTACACCTAAAGAATAGAACAATACAAAATTAGGAACTCCAGTGAGTCATACGTGTCATATTTATTAATAAGTTTAATGATTAAAAAAGTCCATAATTGTTAAGTTGTCATGTTATAATTAATGTAGAATAAAATTTGTTAATTTTTTTTTTTTTTTTTTTTTTTGCAAAAATGATTTATTTTGATTTATTTTTTTTTATCTGATGATAAAAAGCTATTATTAAGAGCAGACGCCATAGGTTAAAACTCTCACTCTCTTAAAAAAAAAAAATTTATACATGCAGGTCATTTATCCATGTAGGGATGTTATTGTGGTGTATGATATAACTCTTCCATCTTAAGTTATAATTAGCTTAATCAGTAAAATCTTTAATCGTGACTTAATATATTTAATCTTTAATCGTGACTTGATATATTAAAAACTGATTGATGTCTTAGACTGATAATAAAAAACTATTATTAGGAGTAGACGCCATAGGTTGAAACTCTCACTCTCTTAAAAAAAAAAAAAAAATTTATACATGCAGGTCATTTATCCATGTAGGGATGTTATTGTGGTGTATGATATAACTCTTCCATCTTAAGTTATAATTAGCTTAATCAGTAAAAACTTTAATCGTGACTTGATCTAATGATAAAAGAATAGAATGACCCCATATTCTAAAATTCTATCTTATCCGTTAAAAAGCACTTTCTTACTTTGCTGAATTTAAAAAAGAAAAAAAATGATCGAGAGACAAAAATAATCCTAAGGTCCAAACCCAAGTAAGCAGATCAGGAGATGGACAACTCCTTTTCCATTGGTTAAGCAATCTAATCAGGCCCAAACCCAAAATAAAATATACCAACTTTGGAACTTCTTCAAGCCTCTTTGAGCTGAAAAGACTGTTTCTCAAAAAACCAAACAAAAAAAAAAAGCTGACTTTAAACTAGCCTGAGTTTCCAGCTAGAACTCTCTCTCTCTTTCTCTCTGAAGTTCCAAACTTTCAACACAGTTCAGATTCGGCAGTGGCTGACGAGCCGAGCCATGCCAGGCCCAGGTCCGCACATGATGTACGCCATGGGTTCGGGCCTGGCCATGTCATCTCTCACCAATGGCCGCTTCAGCCCGCACCACACTCTCACCTACACAGTCAACGCTTTCTTTGGCCCTGACATCGGTTCCTTCTCCGAGTGGCTCAGCTCCACCATTGGCTTCGGGCACACCTTTGCCTCAGCGCTAGCCGATGCTATCCACCACCCCTTTTACTATATCCTCATTCTTGGCCTCCCTCTCTGCTTTCTCTACTCTTGGGTCTCCGGGGTTTTGATCCAAAAGGGTGTTCTTGATTCTGTCTCCGGGGTGAGTTACTGAGTTTCTGAGCTTCAAAGTTTTTTTTTTTCCTTGTTTGGTTGCTGGGAAAGTGTGGGAAAAGGAAGGAAATTGAGTTTTGAATTCTGGGTTTTTTCTTTGTTCACTTATTGAAAGCCATAACAGTACAAGGGTGAGTAAAGTTCTTTCATTTTTTGTTTATAAATCAGTGGCCAAATTATTGGTTTTGGTGAAAATGTTATGATTTGGGTCGTTTTGCTATTCATATGATAAGTTATCAATGATTACATAACTATATGTCTATATCATTTGGTTGAATGGGTGTGTGGAAAATCTGAGTTGGACTTTGAATTGAATAAAGGGGATGTGTTATGGTGGTTTCTAATTCTAAGTTGTGAAATTTGGGTTTTAATGGTTCAAGTTGATTGATTTTTTAGAGAATCACGTGGGGATTGCAAAGCTAGACTATCAATGTGGATGATAGTACAATGCAGGCAAACAAATAAGAGTTAGTTTTTTGAAGCTAACGTGTTTTATATGGACTATTGCTTATGATAATATAAGAAATCAGATTATTGTATTGGTCTAATTCAATTTTGCATGCTTCTCAGTAAATTGTTGTTAAGCAATTGCATTTTTTTCATATATAATGTGGGTTTCATACATGCACTTAGCTGCATTAATTTGAAATAGTTGCACTGCACCAAGTAATTTGCCTCCTAGTTCTAGGTAATAAAAGTGTCGAGTAATTAGTTTTGTAAGTCATGCTGCTGCTAAATGTAGTAATATAGTCTTGTTTGGTTTTATACTGCAGGTACCACTTACTAGGAAGCAATGCTTATTGTTGATCGCTGCTGGTTCTTTAACACACTTTTTCCTTGATCACTTGTTTGAGGTATGTAGGAGCTAATATGCTATGTTGCTGTCTGTAATTATTGTTTTTTTTTTTTTTTTTTTTTTTTTTTTTTCTTTCCATTTTTCTTACTTTAGTGAAAGCGAATATGATGACTTGTTTTGGGTCAACTATCAAGTTTTGTATGATGGGTGCAAGTTAGAAGAAGTTAATTAAGAAAAATTCAAATCAAGAAAAAGAAAGTATTGGATAATCACTTGTTTTCATGTTAAATATTGATCATTCAACCTTTATTCCCAAATAGGCTATTTATGGTTTTTTAGAGAGAAGGTAAGGGCAGTCCATGCGGTATATCAATATGTAGTGAAAAAATGGTATGGTTCCTGAAGAGATAATATGACAGTGTTTTTTTGATAAGTAACATGGCAGTGTTCTAAGTTACAGTTAGTTTGTTGGCATATTCAAGGTTATTTTATTTTTAGATGGAACTTCAGTTTGGACGAGATCATTTGCATAATAGAGAAAGTAATTTGCCTTTTAAAAAATGCATGATGACATAACTTATTTAATTAGCATATGCAAATTAAATTTAATGGTATATGCTATTGGTATCATTTTAATTCTGATATGAAGGGGCCATATCTAGGGATGATGGAGTGAGCATCATATAAAAAATATGGTGAGATACTTTTAAGACTTCTCACGTGGACAGTAAATATGGTAAATTGGATAGTAAAATTGTGATTGTAGTTTAATGGTGGCTAGATAATAGTAAGCTTTGCTTTTCTTGTCTCAGTTTCTTGTAGATATAGAGATTGAAGTAGCAGTTCTACAATGTTAAAGCAGGGTAGAGAGATGTTTTTACCTTTTGGGTTGTCATATGTGGCCATGAGGATCAGCCATGCTTGATGGCACGAATAGGAAAGCAATTCACCATCATATTTGGGAAACAAGTGTAAGGATGTTCATTGGAGGAATGGCATGATGGAATTGGATAAGATTGTTATTAGTTGCACCCCTGAGAAGTCAGAATCAGCATTAGCAGGGAATGATATGGTTGGAAATTCAATAAATTGGTTGAGTTCATTCTGCTTAGGTTCAAGTTGAGCTGCTGCTAGGGAAAGGGGACATGCAGGGCTACGTAGGCTGAGGTAAGTGGAAAGTCTGATGATTTATGATTTAGAAAAAAATTCCTCAACATAGAGTCATGGTGAAATATAATTATGCAAACTGAATTCGATTTGTTGGGGTGATCGGCTAGTATGTTGTGCTTGCTTGAGTTGGATTTGCTGAAGTTATTTCGAGGGGGATGATGCATACTAAATATTTAATACAAAATTTAGCAGATGGTTTGTTTCCTTGAGCCTTAAAACTCAACAAAATGGTAGATCAACAAATTTCGTTTCATTCTTAAAGGTCCCAATCCATGCAATTTCATAATGACCTGTATAACACAAGCAAAATCTTTATAGAAGTCTCATATCAAAAGAGAAACTTCTACATTTTAATTACCCTCATTGGTGATATGATGGCTAGTAAAGCAGTTAGGGCTATCCAAGCATGACAAGCACCGCACTAACAATTACAGCCACAGAAAGGCAAATTCATGGTTTTTTTCCTAAAAGAATTTCTTCTTCCTTTAATTATTTTGAAAAGGAAGAACCATGTTTGTTTTCTTTTTTGTTATTTGGATGGCACAATTTTATTCGTAGTTCAAAATCGTTGTAGTTCAAATTGATGGACCATATATTATGTTGTAAATGTTCAGGAAAATGGACATTCAAAAATGTATACTTGGATATTGAGCACTGGTTGGTGGGAGACCCGAGCACCTGTCAACCCAGATGCTGTTGTTGTAGTTGGCTTCTTATGCATTTGCTTAATTGGTGGCTTTATTTACATCAACAGGTGATTTTATTGTTGTCTTTTGTATGGATTTAAAAAATTATTGAAGTTACGGGAATGGTTCTTGGCATAATCATATTGCTGATTCTTTCTGGCATGCAGAGTGAAGTCCGTAAAATCCACTAGAAATAAATCATATCAATCAATGAAACTTATACTGATCATAGCAAGCCTGTATTGTTTATGGTGCGCAAGCCTAATATACTGGGCAAATCCTCGTCGGCCGGCTGTTGGTGAAGAGGCTGACCTTGGAGTTATTGTATTTTTAGCCATGTATTTTTTTCTCCCTCACTGTTTGTGTATCATGTCCATGTACCCAAAAGATCTTAATTCTGAGCAGATTCCCCTTTAATAATAGTTCCATTATAAACATGATAAATGAACAGCACACTTCTGCCAACCTTATGTAGTTGAACAAATGCGTCGAGCAAAGATTCATGTTCTGCAATTTGTCATGAATCCTTCAGTTTTCAGAATTTCTATTCATTAATTTGTACTCTTCACTGTGTATCAAGTTATTGTTTTTCTTGAAAGATCATGAAATTTTTGTAAATTCAAAGCAGTATATACTTGGATTATAACTTGTAAGCCATTCTTATAAAGCTTGATTATTTCCCTATTTGTGGGAACACCTTTATTAATTACAAGTCGTGACCAAAAGCTGATGAGTACGACCAGGCACACTGAACTCATGTTTCAATGCCTACATTACTTAAGACTCTCCCACACACGTACACACGGCTGCCGGTAACAGGACAAGCTTTATCTCCTACAAACCAGTTGAGGATAACTCCTCACTCTTTGTAGATCATCTATGGGATAGTCCCTAACTCCTACATGTTAGCTATGGGATAACCCCATATCCCTACAATTCAGCTAATGTGATTATCCAAAAGCTCCTATATAAACACTAAGACACTCCAATCCCAAGGTACGCAACAGATACTTTTTAGAAATTCCTCTTCAAAAAGTTCATTATCAGTTTTTGACTTTACTTTTGGAGGGTTTTAGGCCGGCACCACTCCGGTGTTCTTTGAAGGTGTCTATATTTTTTGCATGTTCACTAATCCTCACCCTTCATGGAAGACTGCGAGTTTGGATGATAGACCTACTGACGATTTTGAGAATCATCAGAGATAATGTAAATGGAGTCAACACTATACTGAAGGCTGTTTCAGTTTGATTAGTAAGACGAAATATTTTGATATCGGTTGATACTGAGATGTACTATTTCATGTTTATATAATTTATTAGTCAAAATTTAGTTGAGTGCATAAATTTTTTTTAGGTAAAATGAGAGCAGTTGTGAGAGCAGCTTTGTATATTCATTAGTCAAAATTTATATCATTTCTTAAAAACATTTAAAATTATAAGTTTTTTTTTTTTTTGAGAAGAAGTTCATATCTCATTTAATATGCTAATTTCTAACTAAAATGTCAATTTATTGATAATAGTAGACAATTGATGTTCATGTAGTTAAAATGATACTCTAAAAAAAGAAAAAGAAAAAAAAAGAGAGAGCAAACCTGAGGCTTGTTCTGTGTATTTATAATGCCATAGTGGTATTCTAAATAATAATAATGACAACAATAGAGAAGAAGAAGAATAGTTCTGTTGAGTTGTGCTTTTGTTTTCTCGTTTTTACCTTATCTCTACTGCCACACTCTCCATCGTCAATATGTTGCTGCTGCCATAGTGGCATTCAATTACATGGCAGTAGCAATAGAAACTATAATTACTATTTGTACTCAAAGTGAAGGAACAAAAGTCAAAAGGTTGTATTCATAAATATCAGGCGGAAAACATTAACTTCGGCTTGACAGATTGGCAGAGTACATAAATTTTTTGTAGGTAAGATGAGAGCAGTTGTGTTACAGCCAAGGAATTATAACGAAGAAGACTTTGCAAGTTGTGCAGATTGAGAAGAGCTGAGATTGAAAAGAAAGTAATTCAAGAGTTCAAGATGCTTTGCAAAAACGTGAAAGGGATGAAGTAGATGCAGTAGGTTTCAATGAAATAATACCCGAAATATATAGACAGTCTTTGTACAAAACAAAGCTACCACACTGAAAATACTGTGAAGAAGAAACCTCAATGAGCGGAAGATTTCGATTGTGAACAGTTTATTTGAAATTTTGTTGAAAGTGGATTAAAGTATATTTGTAATTAAAAAAAAAAGTTGTCATACTAATAGTGTATAAAAATATTGGTAAGGAAAAAAGTAATGTATGTTTAGTTAGGTTTAACATCATAAACATGTGGAGGAAGATCTTCTATCTACATCATTAAATCATTAATATGTCTCGCATGTTTAGTTATATTATAAGTTACAGAATTTTACAATCGTTAAAATGTGACAAAATAACATCGCTAAAAGTATCTGTAAAGGATATTGCAAAAGTGAGCAAATGTTTAGAAGGCTAAAGATTCATCCTCGCTACTCAAGGCTTTGATGAATTCGATAGATTTGTTGAGGCAATTGGCATCAATGTTTAATCGAAAATGCTAGAGTTATAAACAATTTTATTTTATTATTATTTTTTTTAACAAATAGTTGATATTGTGAGTGATTATTAGTAAGTAAAAAAAAATGATATAAGTAATGAGCTCAAATGAGAAACAATAAAAATTTGTCACATCAACATTGTGTAAAAATATTGTTAAAATTTTTGTGTTCATAGCATTACTCATGCTTAATATATGTTAATCATTTAACTTATTTAGAAAAATGCTAGTGGTTGGCCATAAAAACCAATAAAAATTTGGTCATAACAATAACTTATAAAAAACATTTGTGAGGTTCAGCCCAAAATTTTCATTTATTTTACTTGCTCATTCTCTTCTATAAATAGATCACATTGTCACTTTAGAAATGCACCGGTACTCACCATTCTTCCTCAACTTCCTCTTGTCTCTCTTTCATTTTTTTTCTTCTCTCCTTTCTTGTTTCCTTTCCCAACCCTCACCTTCTCCCCCAGTGAGGTCCTCAGCCAAAGCATTATTCTTTGTGCTCCACGGCCTATCCTTCATGGCCAGCCTCTCTCTCCAGTCCCTGCTCAGAACACTCGAGGAGGATATAGAAAATGATGTCCTTGCCTTTGTGGTATTGGTGTTGCTACTTTCGTTCAAACACTAAAGAGTTTTTTTTTTTTCAACACCTTAATTTTTTTTTTTCAAAGCCAGTTTTTGTTATTTCTTACCCTTTTTTGTTATTTTTGAGATTGACCAGTTTTTTGGCCAATCACAATCACTTTGGTTTTAAATTCTTTATCAACTTCCCTCACATATTGTCTAGCTTCTTGACAGCAACATATTTGTTATGACTTGATGCTAATACCCCTTTATTGTGAAAAAAAAAAATTACTCAGTACTTTTTTTTGATAGGATTTACCCAGTACTTGAATTCTTAAAAGTAAAGTACAATATAAAAAGAAAAAAAAAAGATAAAGATAAATCACTCCACAGGTCCACACTCTAAATAATAATTGTTATCTTAAATATTTATAATTCACTTAATAATATAAATTTACAAAAGAAAAAAAAGTAATTTTTTTTTTTACCCAGTACTTGATTTATTAAAAGGAAAGTACCATACAAAAAGAAAAATAAAAAGAAAAGATAAAGATAAATCATTTCACTATTCACATTCTAAATACTAATTAATATCTTAAATATTTATAATTCACTTAATAATATAAAATTTACTAAAGAAAAAAAAGTGAAAAAAAAAAAAAATCCAGTACTTGATTTCTTGAATGTAAAGTACCATACAAAAAGAAAAAGAAAAATAAAAGATAAAGATAAAGCACTCTACAGTCCAAACTCTAAATACTAATAACTATTTTAAATATTTATTATCCACTTAATAATATAAAATTTACAAAAGAATTTTTTTTTTTACCTAGTACTTTATTTCTTGAAAGTAAAGTACCGCACAAAAAGAAAAAGAAAAATAAAAAATCACTCCACAGTCTACACTCTAAATACTAATTACTATCTTAATTATTTATGACCCACTTAATAATATAAAATTTACAAAAGAAAAAAAAAAGTGAAAAAAAAATAATTTGCCCTGTACTTGATTTCTTGAAAGTAAAGTACCATACAAAAAGAAAAAGAAAAAGATAAAACACTCTACGGTCCACACTCCAAATACTAATTACTATATTAAATATTTATAATCCACTTAATGATATAAAATTTATAAAAGAAAAAAAAAGTGAAAAAGAAGTTTACCGGTACTTTATTTCTTTATAGTAAAGTACCATACAAAAAGAAAAAGAAAGAAAAAAGATAAATCACTCCAGGGTCCACACTCTAAAAACTAATTACTATCTTAAATATTTATAATTCACTTAATAATATAAAATTTTTAAAAGAAAAAAAAGTGATTTTTTTTATACCCAATATTGCTTTCTTGAAAATAAAGTACCATACAAAAAGAAAAAGAAAACAAAAAGATAAAGGTAAATCACTCCACGGCCCACACTCTATTTAATAATATAAAATTTACAAAAGAAAAAAAAGTGAAAAAAAAATTTACTTAGTATTTGATTTCTTGAAAGTAAAATACCATATAAAAAGAAAAAGATAAAAAAAGGTAAAGATAAATCATTCCACAGTCCACTCTCTAAATACTAATAACTATCTTAAATATTTATAATTCACTAAATAATATAAAATTTACAAAAGAAAAAAAAAATTTCCCAGTACTTTATTTCTTGAAAGTAAAGTACCATATAAAAAGAAAAAGAAAAAGAAAAGATTAAAGAAAAATCACTCCACAGACCACACTCTAAATACTAATTACTATCTTAGATATTTATAATCCACTTAATAATATAAAATTTACAAAAGAAAAAAAAAGTGAATAAAAAATTTACCCAATACTTGATTTCTTGAAAGTAAAGTACCATACAAAAAAAACGAAAAAAGAAAAGAAAAGAAAAAGATAAATCACTCCACAATCCACATTCTAAATACTAATTACTATCTTAAATATTTATAATCTACTTAATAATATAAAATTTACAAAAGAAGAAAAAAAGTGAAATTTTTTTTACCTAGTACTTGATTTCTTCAAAGTAAAGTACCATACATTTAGTCCACCACATAAATGTGAATTTTTTTTTTAATGCAGTACTTGATTTCTTCGAAGTAAAGTACCATACAAAAAGAAAAAGAAAAAGGAAAAAGAAAAAGATAAATCACTCCACAATTTACACTCTAAATACTAATTACTATCTTAAATATTTATAATCCACTAAATAATTCAAAATTTAGTTGTACAGAGTTTTAACCTTTTTTGGGGATAAACAGTAGACACAAAGGTTTAACCTTTGATGTACACAACTGTGGGGGTGGGTCAGATCTTGTAGGTTTTGACTTATAAATCTTGAAATTTATTTAGTATAAAAAATAAATTTAACTTGAAATCATTGTTGTTTTTAAAAATACTTGAATAATATAAAATTTTAATAAATTTTTTTTTACAAATTACTGACGTGGTAAGTAGTTATTGGTAAATAAAAAAAGTGATGTTAATAGTGGGTTTAGATGAAAACCAATAAGAAGTTGGCTGGCTATAGTATTACTCATGGGCGGCGTTAGGTAGAGTTCAGGGGGTTCAAATGAACCCCCTGAGCTGGAATGTATTTTTAGAATATATAATATTTTTTTATATTTTATTTTTGATTTGTCTTCCTAAAATGAAAATTTGAACACGCGGAACTTTTTAAGTTCTGTTGAAATAAGGTTAAATATGATCTTTTTAGCAATATCTTGATCTTTTTAAACACACAAAAAAAGCCCAACAATAAAAGTAAAAATTTGTTCATGTTAATCCTCAAAAAAAGCCTATTTAGATCTTAAGTAAACATTTGTTTAGTTTACAATATAAATCTTACATTGATAGTACAATGTAAACATATAATTGTCCTAAACTAATAGATAATTTTTATTTATTTATTTCTTATAGATAGATTCAACTTATGGCGTTCACTCTTAATGATAGTTCTTTATCATCAAACTAAGACACCAACTGGTTTTTGGTGTAGCCAGGAATTGAACCCCAAATTTCTTATTCAACCATTAGATACTTTAGTAGTTGAGTTAACTGGAACCCACATAGATAAAAGTATTTTAAGTAGTGATAATTAGAGTTCACTTAATGAAAATTATTAATATGTTCATTGTATTAAAAAAAAAATTATGTCAAATGAACTTATAGTTTATCTTTTATTCTTTTGCTAGTACATAACAGATTTGTAATAAAAAATCTTCATAAAGTATAAGATTCATCTCTTATCCAAATTACATCTTTTTATTGACCCCCCAAGAAAAAAATCCTGGAGCCGCCATTGGTATTACTCAAACTATATTAGGATATATTAACCCAATTTGCCTTTAATTTCCAAGTTCCAGGTCAAGCTTTTGACTTAATATAATCTTTCATAATACCATTAAACCTTGGGTTATAAAAGATTTCTATACGGCGATGGCTTGTTGTAAAAGACTTGAAAAAGAAAAAGAAAAAAAATTATATATGCTAATAGCTCAAATATTATCCTTGTACATCGTTTCTTTTACATAAAGTGATCATTGGAGGTATTTATGTGGTGGACTAATTGATATGAGGTGTGACATAGATTGGAAAGTCTCAAATTTAATCTGCTATGTACACTATCGATTATGGGGTTTTTGGGGTGTCTGATGGACATAGAGTGAAATGATTTGGCCAATAATTGAGGCACTACTTCCTTTTATATATAGTTTTCACATGTCTAGGAATATATATAGGAAAAAACTTTCCTATTTATGAATTTTTTTTAATGTTAAAATACTATTTAAAAAAAAATATGGATTAGAAAAATCAAATAAAAGAATCAAAATTTTAAAAAGGTTAAGATTTAAATTTTTTTATGTAATAATTTATTAATTTTCATAAAAATGGGGGTGTATATAAAAATTATATAGTAAATTCCGTAGTTTGATTAAAAAAAAAAATCTAATAAAGTTTTTGTAGTTGCACGATTTTCCTGGCCCAACTTATGTTGATTAGGCCTTGGCCCAAAGCGCAACCCACAATAAATATTTGTAGAGGATGGGTCAAAGAACTTAACCTCAGTGAACTTGTTCGGTCTAATGCATGGACAGTATTGTTTGCAGAAAGAAAATAAAAACACAAGAATGGATATTTCTCAAGTATGATTTTATTTCTCTTTGTTCCTGATACAGTTCTCGCGTCCCCTTCTTTGAGGGACTCCACTACATTATATATTTCTCTTCTTTTCATCTCAACCTTACACCTGTTAATCATCCAAGCATCCACTTGAGCACCTGTCCCATCAGACGCCCTCATCAGTCCCTTTGTGAGTTGCAGAGGCCAAGGCGGTACTGTTCAGGAGTCTTTTCCTCATTAATGCAGTCAAGAGGGTGGTTGGGGCGCAATTAATGTGGTGGTAGCCTTCCAAGAGATATTTTGGATTTAATTCATTTTATATGTTGGGAAGATGAGCTGAAATGGCTGGGGAAAGTTCCTCGTCTGGGCTTCGTGATGTCCGAGGAGGAATTACTCCTCGGACAGGTTTTCTTGGCGCTATTGGGATTGAGTAACGCTTCATATGAGGCTTCTCTTTGGACAGGACGCTCCTCGGACGGGCCTGAGTTTGGAATAGCCCATCATTTTTGGGCCGGGCCCCACAATAGCCCCTCAAAACTCCGGTTTTTACCTCCCTCCGAGGGGAAAAGCGGGGTTTTGATGTTTGTGAGTGGATGGAAATAAGGAGATCGTGGGGCGCGCGTGCGGACCGTTACTTTTGACGCGCTACAATTTACGAGGCGTGGCCATTAACTTCTGGAGGCGTTATGTTCCCTTCATCCAACGGCTTGGCGTGGATCGAACGGCCATCGTTTTTTTCCCGTATTTTTAGGCAGGGATGATCTTTTCTCTCTCCTCCCGGCTATATAAGACGTCAGAGGGGTTCAGTTCCTTCCTTCATCTGCATTTCACAAACCTCAAAAGACTCCAGAGAACTCCATCGAATCCCAGAGATATACGAACACTTGCGTCCGTTACGCCGCCGTAGCCGTTTTTGTGAAGCGTTTCGTCCAAGAGAGATTTCCAGGCGTCCCCTTGAGCGTTTTGTGAAGGTACCAATACATTTCGCTTTTCTCTCCGTTTCAATTCCCTCCTCGGACTCTACTTTTCTTTTCAGTCTTTACTTTCATTTCCCCAGTTCAGTTCAGATGGGTAGATTCGAAAAATTAGTAAAAACTCCAGCCGCTATGGAAGCTTTTAGGGCGAAATACCACATTCCCCTGGGGGTTGGGCTGCGGCACTGTCCTCTTGAAGGGATATTGACAGATAGAGCTGAGGGAGAAGTCGTTATCCCCATGATTGCTTTCATAGAGGGAGGGATGACACTTCCCATGCGTAGGATTACAAGGGAATACCTGTTCAACCATAGGTTGACGCCGTATCAGTGTGCCCCGAATATGTTCAAGATACTAGGCTGTGTAGACGTCTTAGACGAGCGGATGAATCTAGGCCTCACCTGGCACGATGTGGCTTATCTGTACGAATGTCACCGCCTCGGGGATGATGGGTATTATCTTAAATCCCGGAACAAGGACGTTAGGTTGATCTCTTGTCTCCCAGTATCCAATAAGACTGTGAAGAATGACTTCCTCATTGCCTCTGGGGAGTGGTTCGACGGTATTCATTGTCCAACTCGGGCAGGGAACCCAGGTGCGGCGTTTTTAGGATCGGTCCTTTTTGGGAAAGGATTTAGTATTAAGGGGTTATTATTTTTTTTTGTTTTGTGTGTAATTGGAAAATTTCATGGACTAACCCCACTTTTCTTGGTTGTTTGCAGACAAAGTTCACGTCGCTCCTCGGATAAGCCTTGTGAATGTGCCAGCGCTGAACTATCTTCTCAGGTCGGAGATTTACGCTACCGAGGACGGACAGTTGCGTGCGGCTCATCTGGTTTTGGGCTATCAACCTCTGAGCAGCGCTTTCCAGGCAATCGGTCACGCTATAAGGGCTGGCAGTCCGAGGCTGGCTAGGATTGACGTGTCCTAGGACGGGTTCCTAGCTTCACACGATCTGCCACCAGTTGTGTTGCCTGGTGTCAGAAATCCCTACTTAGCAGAGCAGCTACCTCCGGTAAACGAGTCTGGCCCTGCTGTTTTGGTTGAAGAAGAGGCTGAATCATCTCGTCTTTCCCTTGAGGAAGAGATAGACAAGTTTTACTTCGAGGAGGAAATTCAGCAAAATCCCTTGGTGGAGCTTTCTAATCCCGAAGCAGAGCAGGACCAACATTCCGCAGTTGGTATTCCCTCAATCGTTATCTGCTCGGACGATACTTCTGACAAAGAGGTAGAGCCCATGGCAGGAAAGGGAAAGACTCTAAAGGAGCTGATGTCCTCCCGAGGGAAAGGTCAGTCATCGAAGAGTCAGTCATCAAAGGGACCAACTCCACCACAGGTCAAAACCCTTTCCCCTGTGGTCCCTCAGGGCTTTTCGGATCCTGGTCTTAAGGTTAATCCGGACCTGAAGAAGAAGAGGCCGGTTGACACTCCTGAGGAAGGTGAGGTGACTGCCCAGCCGCCCAAGCAGCAAAAGACCACACGGGCGCCAAGGA
Source organism: Quercus robur (assembly GCF_932294415.1). Classification (NCBI taxonomy): domain Eukaryota; kingdom Viridiplantae; phylum Streptophyta; class Magnoliopsida; order Fagales; family Fagaceae; genus Quercus; species Quercus robur. The sequence goes on from NC_065543.1 coordinate 45,209,235, forward strand.
GCAGAAGGGGTAACTCCTCGGAGAGCCGGGATGAGGAGAACGTTGCTGAAGTGCGCGCTGCCCCTCGTGCATGGAACCCCAAGTTGGAACTGGATGGGGTGGCCATCCTTTCCAATGCTTCGGTTCGAGAGTATAACCGAGGCCGGGCAGGGTACGTGGCTGATGCCTTAGAGCAACCCCTACACCTTCCTCGGGACATGGAGGCCTATAGGCGGTTCTCTCAGCACGAGCTCTTCCTATCCCTAAAAAGGGATCTCGCGTTGGTAATTAATCATTTTACTGTTTTATTAATTTACTTATCCCTGTTAGATTTCTTTAAACACTTTTATTTCGTTCGCAGATTACTCAGCAGCTGTTCGTGGCTGATGAGTTTTGCCGCGATAGCCGTAGTCGGGTTGAGGCTGAGACCCAGGCTCGGGCGGAGATGGAGAAAGCCTTGGGGTCCCTCAAGCACGAGCACCTTAAACTCACGGACGAGTTCAAGGTGTCGGAGAACCGGCGCAAAAGTGCAGAGGCTGGTTTAAAGAGTGCTGAGACCCAGGCGGAGGACCAGTGCAAAGAGCTGTACACGACGCAGCTTAACCTCATCACCGAGAGGCAGGCAGCGCAGGATCTCAAGATTGCCCTGCAAAAAGTAGAGGATGAGCTGAGGCGGGTAAAGGAGGAGGCCCAGCTGATCCGAGAGGCTACAGAGGCCGAGAAGAATGCTGCTCGCCAGCTCGGGGCTGAAGAGACGGAGGCCAGGCTGTCTGAGGAGATTCCCGAGGTATGCAGGGAGTACTGCGGCATTTCATGGGCTCATGCTCTCGACGCTGCAGGAGTTCCTGCGGATTCGGCACTAAGACTGTCCGAGAGCATCTTTTATCCTAGGGAGATCCGTGCGAGTCCTGAAGATGCCCAAGTGGCTTCGGAGCAGGACCTGGCGGTGCCTGATGCCGTCCTTGTGCCTGATATGGCGGAGGATCCCGCCGCAGACTCTACCATCGAGGTTCCTCCTCCTCAGCCCGAGCAGAAAAAAGATTCTCCTGCTCAAGCTTAGCCTTTTAGGCTTTCAATCTCTGTGAATAGTTTTTATTTTTTATTTTATTTTATTTATTTTATTTTATTTTTTTAAATGAGAGTTATCCTACTTTTCCCTTTTTTGTAAGGACCTCTCTTTCTAATGTACTCGGAATATTAATATAAAATATTCGTTTTGCTTACTACGGATGTGTGTCATAGCGCTCTTCTTTATTTTAAACATTTGTAACAATGTAGACACAGGTCATCGGCCAAAACAAAAATGGGTTTTTGGCGCTGCGTATTTGACGATTGCGATGGTGCTAAACTGCGCGCATGCATTAAAATGATTTTCTTTAAGTAATAATCTCCCAATCTATCACAAGTAATAATTTCCCAAAAGTCTGTGGTCCGAAGAGCCATGCAGGACTTAGGTTCTGCTTAAAACTATGAATTGTCATGAGTAATAATTTCCCCAAAGTCTGCGGTCCGAGGAGCCATGCAGGACTTAGGTTCTGTTTAAAACTATGAACTATCATGAGTAATAATTTCCCCAAAAGTCTGTGGTCCGAGGAGCCATGCAAGACTTAGGTTTTGTTTAAAACTTATAAATAGTTGGCTTAAGTATTAATTTCCCCTAAGTCTGTGGTCCGAGGAGCCATGCAGGACTTAGGTTCTGTTTAAAACTTATAAATAGTTGTAATGTAGACTGGCAAGCGGCGAATAGTCATAAAAGAAAACGTATGCTAAGCCATTCTAATTAATAATAATACCTCCTGAGGTTATTTACATTCCATGGTCGAGGTACAGCTTTTTCATCCAAATCTTCTAGGTAGTAGGCGCCTATTCCGGCCACGGATGTGACACGGTATGGTCCCTCCCAATTGGGCCCCAACTTGCCCCAAGAGGGGTTCTTTACGCTGCCAAGAATCTTCCTCATCACGAGATCACCTAGACCCAGAGGCCGCAATTTGACGTTAGCATCATACCCTTGTCTTAGCTTCTGGTGATAATAGGCCATGTGAATCGTGGCCTTTTCCCTTCTTTCCTCGGCTAGGTCCAGACTTCTTCCTAGCAACTCATCGTTATCGCTTGGGGTAAACGAGCTAGACCTCAACGTGGGGAAATTGTTCTCGATCGGAAGCACGGCCTCAGCCCAATAAGTCATTGAGAAAGAGGTTTCACCGGTTGAACGCCGCGGCGTTGTCCGATAGGTCCACAAGACGTGCGGTAGTTCTTCTACCCATCTCCCCTTTGACTCATCTAGTCTTTTCTTCAATCCGTTCACTATGACCTTGTTTACGGCCTCGACTTGCCCATTTCCTTGGGGGTATGCGGGGGTGGAATATCGATTAATGATCCCAAATTCACGGCAATACTCCCTAAAATTCTTGCTGTCAAACTGAAGACCATTGTCGGAAATGAGTGTTCTCGGAGTTCCGAAGCAGGTGATAATGTTCTTCCAGATGAATTTCTGGGCGTCCACGACCCTGATGTTGGCCAAAGGTTCAGCCTCCACCCATTTAGTGAAGTAATCGGTTCCGACTATTATGTATCGCTTGTTCCCCACAGCCTTGGGGAAAGGCCCGACAATATCAAGACCCCATTGCGCGAATGGCCATGGACTGGAGAGTGGGTTGAGAACCCCTCCGGGTTGGTGGATATTCGGGGCAAACCTTTGGCACTGATCGCACTTCTTAGCGTATTCCTGGGCCTGTCTCTGCATGTTCCGCCACCAGTATCCTTGGGTGAGTGCCCTGTGCGCCAGTGATCTTCCTCCGGTGTGACTTCCACATACTCCCTCATGCAACTCCTCAAGAAGAGACTCGGACTCTTCTGGATGTACGCAGAGCAAGTACGGTCCAGAGTAGGAGCGCCGATAGAGTTTGCGGTCCTCTGATAGCCAAAAATGAGGAGCATTTCTACGTATCTTCTCGGCTTCTAGTTTTTCTTCCGGTAGGATCTCGTCTTGGAGGAAATTCCTTATGGGGTCCATCCAACTAGGGCTCTGTCTAATCTGATGGACTTGGGTCGGGTTTCCACTGATGGGACTGGCCTTGACTAGATCTTCGACTAGGATCATTCGTGGCAAATTACGTGCCGAGGACGTGGCAAGAGTGGCCAACGAGTTTGTATGAGTGTTTATGCTCCTGGAAATGTGCGTCAGGCTGAAGGATTCAAAACTCGTCTGTAGCCGTTTGACTTGTCCCAGATACTCTTGCATCCTAGTATCTCGAGCTTCTATCTCTCCCATCACTTGTTCGACCACTAATCTGGAGTCCGAGAATGCTTCTATTACTCTTCCACCCAACCTTTGAACCATTGCCATCCCTTGAAGTAAGGCTTCGTATTCGGCTTCATTGTTCGTAGCCGAGAATCCGAGTTTTAATGATTTTTCAATGACAGCGCCGTCCGGCGATATTAAAACTATCCCAACTCCTGATCCTCTCTGGTTGGCCGCACCATCCACGTAGACCTTCCAATGCATGGTCTCCCCGGCTGAAACTGCGCCAACCAGTTTTCCACCCAGGTCTTTCTTCTCGGTCATCGTTTCTATAGAAGGCTCAGCAAACTCCGCTACCAAGTCTGCGAGGACCTGTCCTTTGACGGAGGGTCTGGGCATATATTTAATATCAAAAGCCCCCAAAAGAGCACTCCACATGGCGATCCTTCCTATGTAGTCAGCGTTTCGAAGCACGGCTCGAAGGGGAAGCTGAGTCAGAACGATGACCGTATGCGCCTGAAAGTAATGAGGAAGCTTCCGGGTTGCATGCACTATCGCCAGAATTGCCTTTTCTAAGGGTAGGTATCACACCTCGGCCTCATGTAGTGATTTGCTCACATAGTACACCGGTCGCTGCACCCCATTATCATCCCGTATCAGTACCAGGCTTACGGCGTGGGGAGCTACGGCGATGTAGGCAAACAGCACCTCGTCTGCCTCCGGACTGGACATGATGGGTGGTCGGGACAGGTAGTCCTTAAGCTGTTGGAAAGCCTGAACGCAATCTTCCGACCATTTAAACTCTTTCCACTTGTTTATCAGGAGGTAAAAAGGCCGACATCGATCCGCCGATCGCGATATGAACCGGTTTAATGCCGCAATCATGCCAGTGAGCTTCTGCACCTCCTTCGGGTTTCGAGGAGTCTGTAGACTGTTAATGGCTTTGATTTGGTCGGGACTTACTTCTATTCCCCTATGGGTGACCATGTACCCTAGGAATTTCCCAGACCCGACCCCGAATGAACATTTGGAGGCATTCAGCCGCAACCGGTGCTCACTTAAGATAGCGAAGACTGTTCCAAGGTCTTTCACGTGCTCGGACACCCTTTTACTCTTCACAACCATATCGCCTATATACACCTCAATGATCTTGCCCAGTTGTGGCTCGAACATCCAAGTCATCATCCTTTGGTAGGTTGAGCCTGCGTTCTTTAGCCCGAATGGCATCACCTTATAATGATAATTTCCGATGGGCGTCATGAAAGCCGTTTTCTCTTGGTCCTCTAGCGCAAGGGGTATCTGATGATAGCTCTGGAAGGCGTCCAGGAAGCTCATTCGGGGGTGCCCCACGGTTGCGTCCACCAATCGATCGATTTTGGGTAGAGGGAATGGGTCCTTGGGACACGCCTTGTTCAGGTCCGTGAAGTCCACGCAGACCCTCCACTTCCCCGTCTTCTTCCTTACCACCACTGTGTTCGCCAACCATTCGGGATAAAAGACCTCTTTGATAGCCCCTGCTCTTTTCAACTTGGCCACCTCATCTCTTACGGCGTTAGCGTGTTCCTTTGAAGGGCGTCGGGGTGGCTGCTTCCTCGGAGTGGAAGAGGGGTTGACGTTCAGGTGGTGGCAGATGAGGCTAGGATCAACTCCCGGTGCATCGTAGGCGTCCCAAGCGAATACGTCGACATTTTCTCTGAGAAATCTGACCAGGTCCTCCTTTTCTTGAGAGGGCAATTCAGAGCCGACCTGAAAGAACTTCTCCGGGTCATTGTTGACAGCAACTTTATCTAAACCTTCACACCTTATCTCCTTGGCCAGCCCCTCGTCTTGCTTTGCCGAGGAGGCTGGTTGCTATAAGCTCTTTGGGACCGAGGACTCGACCAAGGGCCGATGTAAAATGGCGGCCACCACACACTTCCTGGCCACGGCCTGATCTCCTCGGATCTCTTCCACTCGTCCTCTGGATGGGTATTTTACTTTTTGGTGAAGTGTGGAGGTCACGGCCTCTAGGCTGTGGATCCATGGCCTTGCAACTATCGCGGTGTAGGGTGAATAAGCGTCGACCACGATAAAATTCACCTCCACCACTTCCGCCCCAGTCTGAACGGGCAGTTAGATTTGCCCCTTTGGCGTAACAATCTTCCCTTCGAAGCTGAGAAGGGGGGAGTCATAAGCTGTCAAATCTTCCGGCTTCAAGTTCAGCCCCTTGTATAGGTCGGGGTACATTATCTCCACCGCACTTCCAGAGTCTACTAACACCCTCTTCACATCGAAACCCCCAATCCGCAAGGTGACCACCAAGGCATCATCGTGAGGTTGAATTGTTCCTCTCTTATCCTCATCCGAGAATCCCAGTATCAAAGAGCTTACCTTTTTTAATTTTTTGGGCTCCCTTTGCCTGCCCTCGGAGGGAAGGCGATCCACGGCTAATACCCTGGGGATGGGTGGCCCAGTTCTTCCCGGTGCAGCGAGGATGACATGTATCGTCCCGGTGGGGGGTTTTAAAGACACGTCCCTTCGAGGTTCTTGTGTTGCTTGGCCGGGATGGCCGCTCGATGGGTGCAGCAGGTGACATAGCTTTCCTTCTCGGACCAATTGATCTAGGTGATTCCACAGATTCCTGCAGTCCTCAGTAGTATGCCCGTGGTCCTGATGATAGTGGCAATACAAGTTCTGATTACGTTTGGCAGGGTCTCCAGCCATCTTTCCCGGCCATCTGAAATAGGGTTCATCCCTTACTTTCTCCAGTACTTGTTGTACCGGCTCTCTGAATACGGCATTCACTGTTTGCGGGTTGCTCTGCCCAGCCTGTCGCGGAAAATCTCTCCTCGGCTGACCAGGATTGTGACGTTCCGTCCTGAAATCATTTGCTTTAAGGGGGATAACCTTCTCCTTTCCCTTCCCTTGTAGCTGATCCTCCTCCACTCTTTTGTACTTGTCGATCCTATCCATTAGCTGTTGGACGTCAGTAACTGGTTTTCCGGTGAGGGATTTCCTTAAGCCATGCCCGGTGGGGAGGCCGCTTTTGAACGTGTTGATAGCAACATTATCATGGTTGTCATCTAAATCGTTATACACCTCCCAATACCTATCCGAGTATGCTTTCAGGGTTTCTCCTTCATGCATGGATAAGGACAGTAGCGAACTGAGAGGTCGAGGGACTCTGGTGTTTGTAATAAAACGGGAGCAAAAAGCTTGAGTGAGCTGCTTGTAGGAGCCTACGGAGTTTGTCTTTAGGCTGTTGAACCACCTCATTGCCATCGATCCCAAGCTGGATGGGAAGATCTTGCACATTAGGGCTTCGTTTTGCGAATAGATCGCCATTTTTTGGTTGAACTGACTCACGTGCTCTACCGGGTCTGTTCTGCTGGTATAGATGGCGAATACCGGTTGGTTGAAGCGTCTTGGCAGCTTAGCCCCTTCGATTCTATTCGTGAAGGGTGACCTTGAGACCTGATCCAACGCCTTCTTCATGGCGTCGCTCCCCGAACCTTTGCTGGATGGGCTCTCATACTTCCGTACTGGGCGTGGTTCCTTTTCGTAAGAAAAGGTCTCACTTGGGGGGGTCCTTGACCTTCGTCTGTAACTCATGTCCTCCGCATTAGAAGACTCGCCTGAGTCAGAGGGAGATCGTCTTCACTGTACACATCGTAACTTCCTTTTTAAGTCATCTATCTCTCGCTGCATGGCCTGGTGACTATTTCGCCTCTGAGACACGTGACTTCCTGTCTGAGTGTGACTCTGGCTCGTCCGGATAGTATGCACACTTCCCTCACGATTCCCCCTACCGCCTGGGTTGGTTGGGTTATTTTGCCTCTGGGACTCGGCGGGTCGTGTCCGTTGGGAGTTAGCTTGGTGAGGATCCTCCTGGTGCGGATCTAGTTCTGCCATGCTCGACCGTTGCACTAGCTGATGCCTTAACTCTTCCCACAGACGGCGCCAATTGTAGTTGCACGATTTTCCTGGCCCAACTTATGTTGATTAGGCCTTGGCCCAAAGCGCAACCCACAATAAATATTTGTAGAGGATGGGTCAGAGAACTTAGCCTCAGTGAACTTGTTCGGTCTAATGCATGGACAGTATTGTTTGCAGAAAGAAAATAAAAACACAAGAATGGATATTTCTTAAGTATGATTTTATTTCTCTTTGTTCCTGATACAGTTCTCGCGTCCCCTTCTTTGAGGGACTCCACTACATTATATATTTCTCTTCTTTTCATCTCAACCTTACACTTGTTAATCATCCAAGCATCCACTTGAGCACCTGTTTTATCAGACGCCCTCATCAGTCCCTTTGTGAGTTGCAGAGGCCAAGGCGGTACTGTTCAGGAGTCTTTTCCTCATTAATGCGGCCAAGAGGGTGGTTGGGGCGCAATTAATGTGGTGGTAGCCTTCCAAGAGATATTTTGGATTTAATTCATTTTATATGTTGGGAAGATGAGTTGAAATGGCTGGGGAAAGTTCCTCGTCTGGGCTTCGTGATGTCCGAGGAGGAATTACTCCTCGGACAGGTTTCCTTGGCGCTATTGGGATTGAGTTACGCTTCATATGAGGCTTCTCTTCGGACAGGACGCTCCTCGGACGGGCCTGAGTTTGGAATAGCCCATCATTTTTGAGCCGGGCCCCACAGTTTTATATGCACAAGTGGTTAGTATATAACTTAATATAAACTTGATATAATTATATAATTCTCTATAAGTTTAACAAAAAAATAACAAAAGTTTTATTTTAGGTTTATCTAGTATCTAAAAATCATTGCATGAGAATCATTAGTGCAATTTTGATAATGAAGAAATTATAACATGACTTATTTAAATATATAAAATCCTAACAAATAACCATAATATAATGGATATGCTATATTTTTATCGGTTCTATAAATATTAAAATGCCACGTACTAATCAAACAACATGAGGGAAGAAAATTTTCCCTTCTATTAATTTCATTCCCCTTTTCCTTCTCCCCCTTTCATTTTGTAAAAACATAGTGTAAATAAAATGACTTGTCACCCACACAAACACCAGTTCATTAAGAGACTCCTTGAGACCATTAGGTCAAGATAATTGTGCTCACTACTTGAAAATAAATTTACCTTCCCTAAAATATAAATAATGATAACAATATTACAATATAAAAACATATCTGATTTTTTAGAGGACTTTTATTAGTATTATTATTAAAAAACATTTTCATAAGAAATTAAGAGCATGCAAGTTCAAGGAATAGCATCTTTACCTGGATATGCCTTAGCAACATCAACATACCATCCTTGAAATGCAGTAGATACACCATTACCATTTGAGGATAAAAAGGTGGTCCTAATGTTGTTGTTATGGCTAACAACTACTTCATCTTCCACATGTCTCTATTTTTTTAACATTTTCCATATATAGACCCAGCTTCTTGGGACAAGTTGGTACAATATCCAGCTCCCCAGAGCTCCTTTTTGTTCACAGAGGTCTCTTTCAGCTCAGTTGTCATTGTGTGGTTGATCTATTTTGCTTTAAGAAACTTTGGGAATGAATTTAAAATTTTTTTTTTCTATGTTTCTATATTCAATCATTTTTTCAATAGAAACTATTAAAATTATGTGTTTTAGTTAAGTATTCATAGCTCATCTGACACATCAACCAGTGTTCTCAAATAAAGAAGTATAGAATTTAAATCTCTTTTTCTCATTTTTATAACCATTGAATTATTAAACTTTTTTACAAATAATATAATGGATTGATGGAGTCTAGAGAGTACACATCACCTTTTCACATATAATATGATGGATTGATGAAGTCTAGAGAGTAAACATCCCTGATCCTCTTTTAATGAACAAATTGGGAAAGCTAGCCCAGTAACCATATTTGTTTGGTGATTAAGTTTAAATGTGGCAAGGCTTTTTAATATCTACAATCTATCATATATTATACAAGAGTGATGTTACAGTTATTATGGTTTTTTTTTTGTTAAGTGATGGTTTTTCATGTAACATTTATATTAGCTTTATTCCATGACAAAAAGTGTTGTAATTTTATTAATTTATTTCCTTATATTTTGTGGGATTTAATTGTAATGGGTTTAGTTTTAAGTGGTGAAGATTTGATCAAGACAATTGAAGGTCACATGAGGAGCACATTCTGGAAACTAAAGAGTCAGTGAATCTCACGACTAGGCCAACTTGCGAGATGACCTGCGAGATGCACTGATAGCTGAGATTTTAAGTGTGACTCTTATATCCTTCATCCATACTATATATACCTTTATTACCCACAAAATCGTAAGGAGGTTATTAAGATGAAAACCCTACAGAGAAGTTTTTACAACGCACACACCATTTTAAAGAGAGCTATTCATCCTTAAGTGAGAATTCTCTTGTAGTCTCTTCTCGTCCCCTCTCTTATTGTTATATCTTGAGAGGAGATTTGTATCCAAACACAATCCACACATATTCAGGGTGTAGAGAGTGTTTTGGAGCTTAGGTAGCATTGGGTTTTTGCCAAAATAAGCCAGTGAGGCTTGGCGGTGCAATCGGGCGGTATTGTGGGATCTGGGAAGTTAGTGAAGACAAGACTCCGAGAAGTCCGTTAGTAGCTGGAGCTTGGAAGGCTCAAGTACTTTGGGTAGATTAGGTTTGAAGGGTCTTTTTGGTAGCGTTGTACTTCAACTTATTCACTAGTGGATCATTTCGGTTTGGAGGGCCGCGGAGAGGTTTTTACGCTGAGTTCTTTTGTTTTCCTCTTCGATAACTCATCGTCGTGTTATCTTGGGGCTACTATCCTTTTCTCTACTGCCCTTTACATATTTGCCTTGCACTTATATGTTCATCCATGCAATTGTTGAGTGCTTTGATTAATTAATTTTCTAATCACATATATTTTACATTAATTGTGTTTAGATTAAAATTAATCAAGTCGTAATTAAGAATTAGGGGTCTTAACAAGCTCTAGTAGTTTTGCACTATTGAGCTTTCAGTTTTACTAGCTAATAGAGCTTAATAATTGATGACTCATCAATTATTAAATAACAAAACATTCAATTATTTTGTGGTTGAAGCCAAACTATAATATTCATTGTTATATTAGATTGTAAACTTTATATAGTAAAATTTGTAGTACATTTTGCATTTTTATTATATAAAACCGAATATGTTTCACTTTTAGTTGACTTTTATGAAAGTCTGCCATATAACCTTTTGAAACTTCACAATTTTACACGTCAATATTCAAATATTTATTTCTTAATTGAGTTTAGATTCTATTCTATATTTAAACTCTCAATTAGAATTTTGCTAAATCATGTTTTCTTTAAATAAAATAATAGGTATAACATAATTGCTAATAATTTTATAACTCAACTAGCACCTCATAGTATTTTCAATGAAAACGTTGAAGATTCAAATGTTTTCACCTCTAATTATGGGTCTCCCAGCCTCCTAGGTGGGTTCCCTTTTATAGATAAGGTCGCTTTGCTATTTTTATCATTTCATTCATTGGAGCCGATTGTTTGATTTCATGTTTCTTATTTATGCACTAAGTGTGTTTGTTATAGGGCTGTTTTTGTATTGGCTTTAATTTCTAAATGGTTGCATTTTGGTCTTTTTGATGGAGGTAACCCCTCCATGTTTTTGTTCTTTGGTTTTTATTCCCAAGTTATACATGCATTATACTTCTCATTCAATAAAATTCTACCAATTTTTCTCAAAAAGAGGGGAGGGGGGCCGAGTTTGAACCCACGACAATGAAGAGAGGGTAAGGGACAAAACATGTGTACAATAATTTAATAACATGTTGTAATACACGCATGTTCTTCTTAAAACATGTGTGTATTACATGGCAGTGAAATATTGACTAAGAGCATTAGCATCAACAATTCTATCTCAAATGCCATTTTCACCCATTAAAACTTACTTTATCTATTTTAACATATCATTTTACAAAATACCGTGCATCACATCTTTTATTTTAACATTCTCATTTTCCACTACAACCCATAAACCCAATAAAAAATTATTTCAACAACCCAAATTCACCCATAAGTTCGGCCACCAAATCCACCCATAACTTAACAATCAGCCCCCATGACCACAACCAAAACCCATAAAAATCCAACCAAATTTGCAACAAAAATCATCTAAAAAACCAACCATAATTACACAAAAAAAGCATTGGAGGAGAGTAAATAAGCCCACCACCACCGGAGGAACAAAAGAAAAAAACACAACACCATCACCACCTAAAACTCACCACAACCAGAGGAAAGTAAATCAGTTGCCCACAACCCACCAACTAGACACTTAGATTGGCGAGGGGAGAGATGGCGAGGCGACGATGGCGGCGGTGGCTAGATGTTACAGGTTCATTTGAGAGAGAGAGAGAGAGAGAGAGAGAGAGAGAGAGAGAGAGAGAGAGGGTGATCGAGATCTAGACAATGGTGCGAGATCAATAGCTTGTGAGGTCGGCGGTGGTGAGGGAGGAAGCGAGTGAGAGAGGAAGTGGGTACAAGAGAGAGAGAGGGAGAATTAGATTTGTACAAAAGGTAGAATAAAAAAAAAAGTAAAATTTTTTTAGCATTTCATCTGTACCATTCCAATTTTGGAACAATATTGTTCAGCCATGCTAAAGTTTTTAACATTTAGAATATTTGATGTGAGATATTTTTTGGTGTTTGGCATGCCAAATGTCAAATATTTGGTATTTGGCATACATGATGTGAGTGCTCTAACCAAACAATTATAAATAATTATAACAAAAGAAGGATTAATAGAAGCATCATAATAAATGTCCCAAAAAAATAGGGGTAAGAGAGACATATATATGTCCTATCTAGGGATGGCCATGGGTAGGGTATGGATTGTGTATACCCATACCCTACCCGAAAAGTTTTCCCATGGATACCCGATTATCAATACCCATTAATATCCATACCCAAATCTTACCCGAATATATTATCCATGGATATCCATACCTACTTGAAACCCATTTAATTTTTTTTAATCCAAAACATTTTAACGTAAAAACTAACTAATCTTAAAAAAGAAAAAACTAATCAATAATATATATATATATATATATATATATATTTGTATTTGCTTCTTTTTTTTGAGATAGACAGAGAAATTTTATTAGATAAAAATTAAAAAATACCAATGTAACGGAGAGACAGAGATTTTACTCACATCCACATCCACATGCCACCAAACCAAAAATAAAAATGAACAGAACGTAGAAATTCATATTCCATTCATCATCACTTGGTTGTAAGAAAATTTTCTTAAGAACAAATGGAAGCAAAACACAAAACTTGCCGCAAATAACTGTTTATAGAGTTCAAAAATTCATTTTATTAAATCTCAAAATTCCAATAACCCTAACTAAACCCAACTGAAGCTAACTCTCTAAAAATTAAAATCAGGATCAACATTACTACAAACATAAAATTTCACAATTCCAATGACCCAAACTAGACAAAAAAAAAACAAGAATGAAGCAGAGCTAACTCTTAAACAAAAAAATCCCTAGATACCCAATACTACAAATCCATCAGAATCAACATTACCACGACCAAAAAAGAAAAGCCTCGAAATTTCAATAACCCAAATGGAACCTAATCATTAAAATCAAGCATAGCCAAATCTAAACAACAACAAAAACAATTAAAAATAAAAACATAAAATTGTAATAATCCATAAAAACCAAAATCCAAAAAGTGATAAGAACCAACATTACCGCAACAAAAATTTGAGAACCCAAATGAAATCCAATAATCAAAATCAACAAACCCAAAATTCTAAAAATCCAACATTTCCATAGCAAAAACCTCAAAATTCCAATAAACCCAAAAGGAATCTAACAAAATTATGAAACAGCTAATAAAAAACAGCTCAATATTCTAAAGCGAAAAAAAAAAAAAACCAATAGACCCAAATGGAAACCAATTAACAAAATTACATAATAGCCACCTAGTAGCGATGTGAAACAACGTTGTCGGAATCGTCAGAGTCGTTGTTGATGAACTTGTAGTCTGCCACATCTGCATTGTCGTCGCTGTCGAAAGCAAAAGCGTTGGTGGTCTCACCATCTTCATCGTCGTCTTCGTCGCCGCTATAAAAGTCGTCGTCCTCGACCGAAATAGTGACGGTGAGGAGAGGCGGAGACTGGAGAGCTCTGAGAGAGAGAGAGTGACAGTGAGGACTAAGGAGAGGCAGAGAGAGCGTGAGCGATGGTGAGAGAGGTTTAGTGTTTTTTTTTTTTTTTTTTTTTTTTTTTTTTTTTTTTTAATATGGGTTGGGCTTGGATAATATCCATACCCTACCCGAATAATTCGGGTAATATCCATACCCTATCCGGTTAAGCTCTACCCATGAAGAACCGGGTATTACCTGAAATATTTGGATTGGGTAGGGTTGGATATCCATTATCCCATGGGTATGGCCATCCCTACTCACCATCTCTCACACTCTCTCTGCCTCTCCTCAGTCCTCACTGTCACTTTCTCTCTCTTAGAGCTCTCCAGTCTCCGCCTGTGATGCCCCAATTTAATTGATTGTGTGATGTGTGTGGGGTGTGTGAGGAGTCCCACATCGGGTATTTATTGGGTTGAACTGGGTTTTATTAACAACTGCAAGGAGCCTCAATTGTGACTAGTCCTTTTGAGGTATAGCGCAGATGTGGCTAGTGCTTTTCCTTGGGTCGTTACATATGGTATCAGAGTCGGCCCAGTAATCCCGTGTGGGCTTGGAGACAGTACGCCACAAAGTGGGCCCTAATGAGGACGTTAGGGATTTAAGTGGGGGAGATTGTGATGCCCCAATTTAATTGATTGTGTGATGTGTGTGGGGTGTGTGATGAGTCCCACATCGGGTATTTATTGGGTTGAACTGGGTTTTATTAACAACTGCAAGGAGCCTCAATTGTGACTAGTCCTTTTGAGGTATAGCGCAGATGTGGCTAGCGCTTTTCCTTGGGTCGTTACACCGCCTCTCCTCACCGTCACTATTTCAGTTGAGGACAATGACTTTTATAGCGGCGACGAAGACGACGATGAAGATGGTGAGACCACCAACACTTTTGCTTTCGACAGCGATGGCGATGTAGATGTGGTAGACTACGAGTTCATCAACAACGATTTTGACGATTCCGACGACGTTGTTTCACATCGCTACCAGGTGGCTGTTATGTAATTTTGTTAATTGGTTTCCATTTGGGTCTATTGGATATATATTTTTTTTTTTTCTGCTTTAGAATATTGAGCTTTTTTTTATTGGCTGTTTCATAATTTTGTTAGATTCCTTTTGGGTTTATTGGAATTTTGAGGTTTTTGTTGTGAAAATGTTGGATTTTTAGAATTTTGGGTTTGTTGATTTTGATTATTGGATTTCATTTGGGTTCTCAGATTTTTGTTGTGGTAATGTTGGTTCTTATCACTTTTTGGATTTTGGTTTTTGTGAATTCTTACAATTTTATGTTTTTATTTTTAATTGTTTTTGTTGTTGTTTAGATTTGGCTTTGCTTGATTTTAATGATTAGGTTCCATTTGGGTTATTGAAATTTCGAGGCTTTTTTTTTTCTTGGTCGTGGTAATGTTGATTCTAATGGATTTGTAGTATTGGGTATCTGGGGATTTTTTTTGAATTTTGATTTTTTTTTTTTGGTTAAGAGTTAGCTCTGCTTCATTCTTGTTTTTTTTTCGTCTAGTTTGGGTCATTGGAATTGTGAAATTTTATGTTTGTGGTAATGTTGATCCTGATTTTAATTTTTAGAGAGTTAGCTTCAGTTGGGTTTAGTTGGGGACGTTATTGGAATTTTGAGATTTAATAAAATGAATTTTTGAACTCTATGAACAGTTATTTGCGGCAAGTTTTGTATTTTGCTTCCATTTGTTCTTAAGAAAATTTTCGTACAACCAAGTGATGATGAATAGAATATGAATTTCTACGTTCTGTTCATTTTTATTTTTGGTTTGGTGGCATGTGGATGTGGATGTGAGTAAAATCTCTGTCTCTCCGTTGCATTGGTATTTTTTAATTTTTATCTAATAAAATTTCTATGTCTATCTCAAAAAAAAAAAAAAAAGAAAAAAGAAAAAAAGAAGCAGATACCAAAAAAAAAAAAAAAATTATTGATTAGTTTTTTCTTTTTTAAGATAAGTTAGTTTTTGCGTTAAAATGTTTTGGATTAAAAAAAAAAATTAAATGGGTTTCGGGTAGGGTATGGATATCCATGGATAATATATTCGGGTAAGATTCGGGTATGGATACTAATGTGTATTGATAATCGGGTATTCATGGGCAAAGTTTTCGAGTAGGGTATGGGTATACCCTATCCATACCCTACTCATGGCCATCCATTGGTGAGAGAGGTTTAGTGTGTGTTTTTTTTTTTTTTTTTTTTTTTTTTTTTTTTTTTTTTTTAAATATGGGTTGGGTTTGGATAATATCCATACCCTACCCGGTTAAGCTCTACTCATGAAGAACCGGGTATTACCTGAAACATTTGGATCGGGTAGGGTTGGATATCCATTACCCAATGGGTATGGCCATCCCTAGTCCTATTATAACCAATAATAACTATAGAAGCACAAGTATAAATAGGAGTTTCACTTGAGAAAGAGGGATGATCACCAAACAATACACAAAAATTCTGATTATTTACTCTTAAAATTTAGTTTACATTAAACATTGATTCTAGTTGTTCCATCACATTAATGCAAGTTTATTTCCAATATTTTAATTTTCTATTTAGCTTAAGTTTCAATTGGTTTAATTTAAACTCGATTTACTTTATTGTCATCGATTGTATTATTTTAATTACGCATATAATTACTATTTAATTCACGTCCAATTTATGTTTGCATAGTTAAACATTGGCTTAAGTCTTCTTTGCTGAGACAATACCGTACTCTCAATCGTTGAAATTTTTTTTGCTCCTACTGGAAAAATCCTCATTCTCATAAAAGGTGTGGGTCCTACCATGAGTCCCACACCTATGAGAGGAGGAAAAAATTTTTCTGTAAGAGCATCCATAGCAGTTGAGCTAAAAATTTAGCTATTTGGAATCACAAAAAGTTACTTTATCTATTTTATTTACTCACATGCTACAGCAGTGAATTTATTTGAACTTTCAACACAATAAAATAATATAAACATCACAATAAAATAATATATTTACTACAATAAAATAATATATCTATTACAATAAACAACAATCACAACCATCCGCAACCACTACCATTGCCACTACTGCCACCGCCACCGCTACTGCCACCAACTCTTTCACCACCACCGCCACCGACTCTTCCACCACCGCTGCCACTTATTCAAAAATCAACCATTCAACTGAACAACTCTTTAGAGAAACAACACCAACTAATTCCTTTTTTCTTTTCTAATCATTTCATTTCCTTGCAAATTGCTCTATGTAATCAACAAGACCAACACTAATAATAATTAACAATAATAAAAATGAAATCTTTGAAACATTAAAGAAACTTTCTTCACAACCATTACACAATAAACATCAAATACCGAAACTAAACAAAAATACATGTACCCATTACTGTATCAAACAAAAAAAATACCCAAAGGAACTAGAATCATTAAACAAAAAAATTAACATCAAGCATTTAGAATCATTAAACAAAAATACCCAAAGAAACTAGAATCATTAAACAAAAATTAACTCAAAAGGAAAAAAAAAAAAAATACCCATTACATGAAGGGTTGCCGGTTGGGGTGGGAGGTGAAAGGTCTCCGGATGGGTGGGAGGCGAAGGGTTGCTGGATGGGTGTGAAGGGAGTGAAGGGAGGTGAACGGTCAGCGAAGGGAGGCGAGCCGAGGCGTCGGTGAGCTAGATCGGCGGCAACAGCGAGCTTGATCAGCGGTGACGGCGGGCTGGGGTGAGGCGGCTATGAGGGAGAGAGTTTGAGAGAGTGAGCTTGAGAGAGTTTTGAGAGAGGTGAGAGCTTGAGAATATTATTTTAATCCGGTTGAGAATAAAATATTATTATTTTTTTTAGCTCTCAGCTACAGTGCATACCCATAGATAGATGTGCACGGTAGCAATGAAGCTAAAAAAAATAGCTTTAGCTTCACTGCTGGATGAAGGTTTTTTGTATTTTGGTGGAGCTAAAATAGCTATATACCTATTTATCTCCACTGCTGCAAGTGCTCTAAGAATGAATAATTTCTCCTCAATCGCCCCATAGAGGATATTTTACCCATTAAGCTTGAGTCAAACAGTTAACCCCATGGTTTACCTAATCCATCATAATTATTATTGGTTCTCCATATTTATGATCTTTGTTAACCCCATGGTTTATTTTATTTTATTTTTTGGATGAAATGAATGATTTTATTGCAACTAGAACATATTAAGAGAACATATTAAAAGACAGAAAGGCAAGCTGCCTCCCTCCTGATAACAGAAGCGAAATAGGGGGCTATTGCCAATATCAAAAGAACCAAAATATGCTACTATTCATGTACCATTTAGCAAGGATGTGAGCAGTCTCGTTTGCTTCCCTGGCGGTCCAGAAAAAAAGACAAATCTGGGAAATGGGCAGTTATGCCTTTTAAGCTACCACCATTTGATATATCACTATTGATGCTCTGGAACGTTCATGGTTTCAAGGACACATATGGGCATGGATACGTTGCTTAAACTCAACCATATATATATATACGTTCATGGTTTCAAGGACACATGTGGGCATGGACACAATTGCTTAAACTCAACCCCACAAGCGCATATATATATTTAAACTATGTTACACCTTCAACATTTTTTTATTAGATGAGAATTTTAACAAATTCATTGTTAAAATAATATTATTTTCATATATTCTCTATGTTTGAAAATTTTTAAAACAATCAAAGATCAATAACTAAGCCATCAATCAAATATTTAAAGTTCAAGTTTTTAAAGTTTAAAAGTATGTATCAAAGATGAGTTTATAGATCAAATAGTAAATAAAGTCTAATTCTAGAATATATAGCTTCATAAATAAACTCAGTTCATAATA
Organism: Quercus robur; assembly: GCF_932294415.1. NCBI lineage: Eukaryota > Viridiplantae > Streptophyta > Magnoliopsida > Fagales > Fagaceae > Quercus > Quercus robur. The sequence goes on from NC_065543.1 coordinate 45,227,467, forward strand.
AACACCTATAAATAATTTACATAATAATAAAATTTCATATTTAGCTTCATATACAAGCACGATCATATTATGTTAAACTTTTCTATGCATTACATAGATTACTTACTTTCTTTTATCAATTATTATATATAGTATCAAACTACTTAACTGAGTTCTATGATTTTCCTTCTATAAATACCAATATATTTGATGTGTTCCAATTAGTTTAATTGCTAATAAAGCTTCTTATTGTCAAATAAAAAACATGGGTTCAAACTCCGCCCACATAAAAAACTAATTAGTATCTTATATAAATGATAAAGATAATTATTGTGAAGTGGATATGCTATAGATTCAAAATCTTATTGTATCTTGCTAAAAAAAAAAAAAATCTTATTGTATCTTAAAAGGAAAAAGAAAAAAACTTTCTGGGCCAGTCCTCAACTAATCACCATTAATTTGGACATTTAATGCTATGTTGTGTGGGTCAGATCTAACTTGTAAACCTCTATTATAACATGGTCCATAGTTATACACAACTATGATACTTAATGGGCCCAAAATGTAGAGCTATTTTGTAATTCCTTCTCCTTCAGTATATAATTCAGTACTGCTACTAACCAACAACTACCAGAGTCAGTTTACGACAATTTTTTTGTTTTTTTTTTTGAGTTTACGGCAAGAATTAAAGTCCAGATTTCACATAATTTGTCTAGATGAGAAATTATTGCTTTGGTTAACATTATGATTGTGTTTTTTACCTTTTGGCAGCCTAACATTATGATTGTAACCATAGAAGAATCTATTTAAATGTTGATTGGGTTGGTCTAAATTTCCTTTTTCTCAATCAATGTTTGAATGCTATTACGTATCAATCCCATGATTCACGAGTTATTATTTCAGCCAAATAATATAAACACAAAAAAGGATTCGTGAGTTGGTAGGATTTGTAAGCACAAAGAAATATTTGAATCTGTTCAGTAAAGCACTTGATGTAATCTAAAACTAAGATATCAATCTCATTCCTTTTCTTTGGGTTAGAAGTAAACCTTCACTGTTTATGCATAACAAGATATCTTACAACTCTCCTCAACATGTGATTCAATTCCATTTAACATCAAAAGTTTTGGATGTAATCTAATTTTAGAAGTATGGATACTCCAAAATCTCTGATGTGTCTTTCTTTAAAATGCATCAAATATAGACATGTTGAGAACAATATTACATCATGTAACAAGAGGAAAAAAATATATATAATCTTGTTCATTTAAACAAAAATTCCTTTTGTTAAAGATTTTGATACTTATTATTTATTTTGAAATTTTAAAATAAACATAAAATATCTAAAAATAGTTAAAATACATCTAAAGATATAGTATATATAAATTGATTAATTGTCATATTTCCACTAGGTTGTGACATAATTTTTTTTGAAAATTTTCGTATCGCCACATCATGTTGTGTCCATGCTTCTTAGAGTATTTACAAAACATTTTGGAAGATAGATAGTGAATGCCACGACCCTTTGCTAGCTAGATTTGATAGCAGCCTATCACGATTCTATGTCCTCCCACCATAAACACCACAATTTTGCCAGTATTGGTACCAGTACTACCACCAACATCATCACCATTTTTATTAGGACAACTTCTGCAACAAACAAATGGTATGATTGCCATACCACTTCACTATATATATTCTTAAAACGATCACAACCACACCATATCACCACTATATATTGTTGCTTACTGTCCTTTTGTGATGAGTATGCCTTATCTACTACAAATCACATGTTTCCTATCTGTATGGGGGTCATACTCAAGAGACACTTGAGAGACACAATGGACCCTGTGAATTGAACGTGGTTCCAGAATTTGATCACGTTCATGACATCAACTTGGATTCTGGAAATTTTTTTTTCTTAGATTCTTCCTTTGTGATAATTGATGAAATCCAATAATTAATGGTCCCATATTAATTGTTTTGACTCCTAATAGAAAGAGCCAAGTTTCAGGTTAGGTACTCTACCAACCAAAATAGTCTTCACTAAGTCATAATCTGATAACAGGGCATTCAATCATTTGGTGATTCATGCTTCATGAGGGACATAAGCACTACCTCTATGGAGTATCTGCTCCCAATATCTTGTCGGCTGAATTACATATGAATTAGATGTTCACATCCAACTATCCAAGAGTCTCACATTTTATCATCTAAAGTACATATATTTTTACATATTCAACGCGTGGTTCTTCTATTGTACCTCTAAGGTAAGTAAGGTATCTACGGTAACACTCAAAATATTGCATCAAACTTGATATATTTTTGATTGACAGCGAGCTTGACATACTCTGCCTATGGTAGAGTAGTTTGACTTCTCATTCTAACTCTTTTAAACCTTATGATAAAATTCCTTCTAGAATGGCAAAAACAAGCAGTCTTGCCTTGCTTCATCCCGCACGGATTTTCCTTGTTCTGAAGAGGTGATAGAGCAGGTACGGGTTTTGCTTGCCCTGCTCCACCTTGAATGTATATTTTTAATTATATATTTTTCTTATTTAGTACTATCTTCAAAAAACTTGTGTCTACGTTTCTCTTAATGCTCTTATGGTCATCCTTTCCTTTTTAATTTCATTTTTATATCATCAATGTTGGAGCAATCTCATTAGGATTAGTAAAAAATTTCCAACCTGACCTACCCCGGCCCACTGCTGCCCAACACAGATTTTTCTCGCACCAAAGAGGAGATTGGGCGGGGATGGGGCACCCATGGTCTGACTCCGCCCACCTCATTGCCATCCCTACATCCTTCTAACCAAAGGTTAGAATAAATTTTTGTGGGATTTTTTAGATTGGTCACAAGAATGGAATATTTCGATATCGATGGTGTATTGGTGTATTGTTTCAAAATTACTAAAATATAAATACTCCTTCTAAAATAATATAAGAACTACATAATTCATCCCATCTCATTAGCCAATATAAAAGGTTTATATAATAATATCATGAGCAAATGGTGAACAATAACCAAATCATTTCATATACTCATCTCAAAAATTATTCTTAAAAGAAAAAGAAAATTCAATTTTTTAGAAATAACCATGTTGAGAGACCACAATTTGACTCCTTACAATCGTTCTAAAAATAGGTCCGCGATGTGTGATGTTAAATGCCATAAAAGATTTGAGTGTGTCTTCCTCGTTACTAATTGGTTTTGAGGTGGAGTGGCACAACTCACGGTTTGACAAACCCAGTTAGAACTTTAAATGTACTTGATTAGGTTTAATTTAGAGAGGAAATTTATCAAAATGTTCGAAGTTGAAAAAATGAATAAAATACAACTCAGTCCCAATTCCATTTAGATTTGAAATAGAGTTTTCGCTTGGAATGATTAGAATAACCTTAATATTAAACCCATACGAAATAGATGATTAGTGCGTATGTTGATTTATGCACCAATATGGCTCTTAACCTTCGCAGCTGAAACCAGGAGTTAAGGCTTATGGTTCGGTTTTAGATGAGGCTTTATCTATCCTCATATATGGAAGGATTTTCAATGCAAGCGTAAAGCTTTTCACGCAAGGTATTACCTTCCTAGTGACTTTAATGAGAAAGCTTGGGAGCTCAAGCAATTAATTCCATATTAAGGTTAGAGAGTAAAGATTGGTTCTAGGTATTTGCATTGCTGCAATTCATATGTAGCAAATATTATGATATCTGCTAAGCTAAGTAATATAATATATATGCAATATAAAAGAAGTAATGTTATATATAAAATTCTCCATGTGGAATATACATGGATTGCATATATTGTGAATTTTCTGTTTTCCAGCCAACCAAATCGATAAAATTCTAGCAAATCTAACTTTTGGCAATACAATCAAAACACAATCATGATGTCTGAATTCGATAAGATTATTGTCGAGGAATGTCTATAAATTGTGGCAAACAATGCTACTCAACTTTCTTCTACTTGAACTTTCACTTATGTCTTAGTTGTAGTTGTACCCACTCAATTCATGGTGCTACCAACTTTGGAGTCAATCATCTTCTTAGCAAAAGATGGCAAACAAAATGCAGCTGAATGAACCTGAAACGGAATGTACTAGGAGTTAAAGAAGGAACATATCAATAAAAATTATGCCCTACATGAGGAGGGGTTGTCCTCCAAATTTGAGTGGCAAAGGAATTGTAGTATTGTAAACATTGATACCTCTGAGTTGTAAAACTTCAAGGGTCCTTTTGCTACGCCATAACTATCTGGATCAATTGGGTTGATTGGACTTTTGAAATTGACAGGCGGCCCCTCGGTGGAGCAAAGCAAAAAACCAATAACCCCACTGAAATTTAAAGGAAAAAAAAAGCACAAAAAAAGAAAATAAATAAATAAATAAAACAAATTAAGCAAGAAATAGAGAAAATCTTAATAGTCACATCCTAGAACGTTTACACATTGTTATTAAAATTATTATTGCTATAATTATTAAGATTTGATACTGAATTTGAGTCAAAGAAATTGAGACTCAACTTACTAGTATTATAATGGATAAGACACAAAATGAGCTTGGATTAGAATGAAAAAATGCAATAATTTAAGAAGAATATACTTGACAAGATCAATTGGGGGTTGTTAAAGCAGTCGGCAAAAAGTAGAAAGGAAGAGAGTAAAATAACAATGTTACAAAAGTAACTCAATCTTTAATTTTAATATGTCAAATTTAGTTATATATGCTCAATTATATTATGTATATTGATTGGTTTAATTTGTCTTATTTAAAAAAAAAGTTTGTCTTACCTCACAACCTTTTTTAATTAGAACAAGTGATGATAAAAGTTCCAAACCCTTCAAGAAACAAAATAATAATTACTTTGACAAATTTAGGATTTATATGTTCAACAAGAAAGTTGGTGTAACTTCTGGTTTTGACCAATAATGTACTATTGGATAGCGATATTATTACATGTTTATTCTTTCACACCGTAAATTACAAGTTGAGGTCTCCAAGGGCGTGTAAGTAATAAAAAAAGAAAAAGGAGGAAGAAGTGGAAATGTGCGTTGGAAGAGGGGCAAATTTGGATATATTTTGGTGTAGATTTTTGTTTGATAAGAAAATACAGCACAGGCAGGGGCAGCTTTAGGTAGAGCTCATAGCGTTCTAGATTTTTAGCACAAGCAAGACTTGCAAAATATATATATATATATATACACAAAATTATTTTTAAACTAACCTATTTTGTCTATATATTTAATTCCATGATTTGAGAATCTCAAAAATTCGAGTTCAATAAAGTAATCTTGACCCCCTTAAAATAAAAATAAAAAGCTCAAATAACAACTATAGCCTAAACAAGAAGAAGATTAGACCAAACAACAACAAATGAATAACATATTCAATAAAAAGCCTAGGAAAAAACAAAAAATAAAATTTTCTAATCATTCATATTCATGACTTGTTTAACCTATTCCATAAATAATCAATAATTTCATTTTTCCTAAAAAATAGTACCAAGAAAAATATTTGGGCAATGAGTTCTCCTCAACGAAGCCAACAGATCTACTCTTTTTGGCTTGTAGTGGTAGTAGCTCTGCTCTACTCAGCGGCTCGGCTCATAGTCGCAACATGTATCATTCGTTGCTCTTTGCTCCCATCTGTTTTTTTCTCCCTCCATTTTTCTCTTCTCTATCATCATTTCTCTCTCTCTCTCTCTCTCTTACTTTTATCTCAGAATTCTTAGTTTCACTTTATCTCTCACTAGTCCCTTTTTGTCTCTTCATTTTGTTAATAGTAGGGAAATTGTAAAACTTTATATATTTGCTTTTTTTTTTAATTAGATTTTGTATAATTTAAGTTTCTTGATGGCTACTATAGAAAAATTCATAGAGCCACCACTGATGCTACATATGATAGAAATGAGAGTGCATGCATATATACCTTGGATATGCAGGAACAATAGTCCATGCATATTCAACCGAGCCTTTAAATATTTGGCGACATTTTGTGACAAGCTCTTCAATGTCAAGGGAGTGAAACCAAATGCTCTCTGCTTGGATGCACAATACTCCACCAGGTCGGAGAGCTTTTGCCACAAACTCGAAGAATGAGGTTTTGAAAAGCTCATGATCAGGCCCTGAATTGTATCACACACATATGACTTCTTTAAAACACTTAACTTGAAAGGAGAAAATAAATTTCCTGAGAGAAAGAGAAAGAGAAAAAGATATACTTATTGGGTCGAATGCATCCACTATTATTGCATCATAGTTTCCTCCTGGATTAGACTCCAAAAATGCAATTCCTGTAATAAAAAAAAAAAAGAAGACAAACTGTTACATACAAAGGAACTTCCAAAGAAGGCAATATAGCAAAGCTTACGGAAACAAAATTGGACTTACCATCTCTAACATGAAGTGTGACCCGAGGATCCTCGTATCCAACTGCAACATCTGGGAAAAATTGTTTGTACACCTGAAAATGACACCAACCTTGCATGCGTATCACACAGTTTTTGTCCAAACGAAGACAGATCGAGCTACATATATATTTACACTAAGTGGAGAGAAAGCTACTTAGTTTATTCACATAATGCTCCCATGTTTAAAGGCACTTGAAATTTAATAATGATTTAAATATACCTGAACATTTTTAAAGTTTTAAGTTCATTTTTTGAGTGAGATTTTTTTATGGGGCATGGTCTGATAGGTTAATGCTTGAACAAAGACATATATATTGGGTTCCAAGATAGCAATAGATTAAAACTTTTTTAGTTCACTTTGAGTGTTCTACTTTATGATACACCAATCAAACATCCATTTTGTATTATTTATTAACTATTTGCATGCTGTGAGAGGAAGAATACATATATTGGACATATGAGATATCTTCTATACAACTGGGTGTTTATACTTACATCAACCAACATTGTGTCTATTTCACAAATATCAATCTTCTCCACAGAAGAGTGGCGAGAGGTTTCTCTAAGGATGCCACCATCTCCTCCCCCAATAAGCAATACCTAAAGCAAAAGATGATGGAGTAAATTATTACAAAGTTGGTACTATTACTAGCAAAAGCATGTTTTTGACTATCTTCTACATACTTTCCGTTGTCAAATAGTTTAAATGGGTCATATTCCTGAAAAGTTTATAAGATTGACACATTGAGTTCCCATAAGATTTTCGTGCATATCTTGAATATAATATAGAGAGAAAAACCTTTTTTGGGTTTGGAATTGAGCAAAGTGGAAGATGGCTAATCATTTCTTGGTAAGCACATTCATCTTTCTCTGTGAGTTGTAGAGCTCCATCAAGGACAAAAACTTTACCGTATGCTAATGACTGCAATAAAGTAGTCAACAATGTTTTCAAGATATGTACTTGAGTTTTGCATTAATCACACACTTTTTTACATCATAGTACTAATTTAACTCAAAGCTTGGCAAAATATATTGCATACCTGAAACACCATCATACTTTGGTATTTGGACGATCCTTGAAATAAGATTTTCTCTACCTTTAAAAAGTGAGCTTGTCCTACAAGATTATATTCATATAAAATTTGATTATGCTCCATCTGGGTGCAAGTGGAATAGACAAATTTCAAAGCCAGAATTAATAGTTAAACAACTTTTACGTTGAAACTAAGAACGCATGCGCAAGATCTTCATCAAATGTGCGATTTTTTTGGAAGCTTTGTGAGTTTTTTTCAGTATATTCTAAAAGTTTTGAGGATAAAATATTAGTCACAATCAGCTGTAATGCATCAATTAAGTTACGTCTTTGTGACGAAATAGAGGAATAGTGATTTTTCATATATATCTAGGAGCAGCCACTTGTATTGCAATTTTCTCATTAACGAATGCAGAACTAGCACTATAAGTACCATATCTAAACGTGGGACACGTGTGACACATTTATTTTTTTTTGGATGGCTATGTGTGGCACATGTTTGAGGATAAAACCAACTACATGAACCTTTACACCATCAAAAAAAAAAAAAAAAAAAAAAAAAAAAAAAAAAAAAAAAAACTACTAGGAAAGATGGACATGAAAATAAGAGGACCAAGGTGCTCCAAAAATATTCCATCATACCACACTATAATAGTACTTTGGGGGTGTGATACACTAATTATATTTGCCTTTGTCAATTCTTTCTCCGAGATGCGATGTACCTAGACATGCATAACATTGCCTTTGGTTGAGGTGAAATCTGAGGGAGAGAAGTAAAAGGGTGTTTGGTTGAGAGGAAAAAAAGGAGAGAAAATGATAAGGTCTAAGTGTTTTCTCTTTGAACCTATCAAAATCTTATCTCCCAAATTGGGTAAGGATTTGCTGTAAATAAAGTTGCAGCACTTCTTGCATATTGGTATATGTGTCAAGATATTAGAAGGACACCTGTCCATGACCAATTTAAAGAAAAATTATGTTAATTAAATTCTGCAACTTTGTTATGGACAGGTGTTTAATATCTTGACACATGTACCAATATGTAGAAAATGCTGCAACTTTGTTTGCAGCAAATCCTTACCCCTCCTCCAAAATTTGGTAGAAAATAGGAGAGGGAGAGGGGTTTAGATAGGAAGTTACCTATTTAACCTTCTCCTCCCTTCAACCAAACCTAACATTGTTTTTTTATTTTTTATTTTCCTTTTTTCAATGCATATGATTGAGTGTTTTGTTTTGTTTTTTTGGTATCCTAACAGTATTTTTTTTCCCTTTTAAACTATTAATATATATATATATATATATATTTTAATATAATAGGGACATGAGAGTAAATATATATAACTTATATTTTTTATTCTCTTATTTTTCTTCTCAACTAAACAAAAAGGTTTTCTATCCCTCTACTTTCTTATCCTCCCAAACAAAAACACATGAAGAAAAACTAAAATTTTTCTATCCCTCACTTTTCTAACCAATCAGACACTAAATATATAAGAATCCAATTATATTCCACCATTGAAACAAAATTATATCTTGTTATATACATAAATTTAATATTTTGAATTCGTCAAAAGTTTTGTAACTCAACTACTTAACGTCTCTTGATGTTTCCAATGAAGATATCCAGGATTTAAGTTCCCTTATCCCGTTGTAACTATCAAATAATAAATAAAAAAAAGCAAAAGAAAGCTTTGAATTTGGATATATAATGACTTACAGTCTTCCATAATGAGGGCATGCATGGACTTATCTCCTTTTTATGGACAAAGGGGAAATCCATCATGATAGAAATTAAATTAAGGAAGTATAAAACTGATGAGAAAGTAAAAAAAAAAAGTTATAACCTATAAATTCAGCTAAAATTTATTAACACCATAATTCATAAATATATGTATATGAACAAAGGTATAATCCAATACGTTAGAATAAATTATTTCATAGATATTGAGGCCAAAAACCTTATAGCCATATTGCCCGATACTCCCATTAAGGAGAATCTAGGTTCAAATTCCTTATCCCACTTAATTAGTGTAAATAGAAAACCTATAGATTTTGCAAACATCATTGAAAGTGAAGCCTACCTGGCCAAATTGGACAATACTCTGAAAACCAACCAGGAATGCTAGGATGTTTAAGATCACCGGGATTTTTCTTCTCCTCCTCCAACATTTCAGCAGGGACGGGTTGAGCAGTTGAGAATCCATTTTCTCCATTGTTGCTGATGATCACAGCTTCATCTTCTTTTGTCATTTTCAAGTTACAAATCCTTGAAGAATGCCGTAGAACAATGCTTGTCGTTTCCGTGAGTTTTGTTGACATTATGTGGGGCTCTTGGATACTCTGAACCACTACAAATATGTTAAAAACTCACTCTATGCGGCTTAAATAAGATATGGGAAACTATTGGACTCTTTGACTAAATTAATGTCACTTTCTTGTGTGATTTCGATGATGATTTGATGGATTCAATGTTCTCTTTGAAAGTTGAGAGATCCAAAGAAGAATTTTATTGGAAAATGGGCAGCTAGTTGGGAGAAAAAAAGAAGTATCAAATGGATCACCAAGGAAGATGCTATATAAGAGACTAGTTATATATATCATGCTTTTCTTTCAGTCATATGGTTGATTATAACTTAAGAAGTAATAATATTACACCGCACTGAATCTAAGTACACCAATCATTGCATGCCAACAAAATTCAAAGAAATATTGGTGACAGAAAATGATAACGGACATATGTGCATTCTTGCCTTCATGATTGCTTAGGTTTGTAAACAATGGGCATCTTACACCATTTTCCCTTGTTCTGACAAAATTCTATCTTTTTGATGATCTGTTGGAAACTGTTTCCCCCCCTTTTTTTTTTTTTTTTTTTTTTTTGTATTTGATATAATGAAGAATAAAAGAAAAAAAAAAAGTTTTCTGTAGTTGAGGGAAAACTAAACCAAAAGAAGTGGGAAACTTATTGTCATTTTCCAATTTGTGTCCTAATTCCATCCATTTCTTTACGATGCCAAACACCACTATCACCACCGTTGCCACTCCAATGACACCATCACTGCTACCACTGCCCACAACACAGCTACCACCACTACCACCATACTATCTTCGACGCAGAGAGGGCTCAAGGCCAAGGCCAAAGTGCTGGGTTGGTGGGGCCAGGACATTTTCTTTTCTCTCCTCAACCCACCCAACCCTCTCACTTTGCCATCGGTGGCCATCATGTTCATCACATCACCTTTTTCAACACTGTTGTCACCACGCCTCCATCAAAGATTTCTTTTTTTTTTTTTGAAAAAATCTATTTGATTAGACTAAGTAAATAAGGGGAATGGAATCCATATATTTTTTTTCATGAAAAAATTGAACATAATATCACTAAGTTACAAGAGTTTTAAATCTTAACAAGTCAAAAATTTAATTAACATCTTGGTATTGACCTCATTTATAATAATCAAAAGCTTGACTAACATCTTATCGATTCATTTTTTTTAAGCTACAACTTGATGTGAATTTAAAAGTGAAAACTCTGTTGAGAGGGGCTTGTGCATAAAATATTAATTATGCTTATATAGAATTAAGAAAATATCTGGTTTTCATCTTATTATTGTTTTATTTACATTAAAAAATGAGTGATAAAAATTAAAGCAGTTGAAAATACATGGTTAGGAATTATGATTGTTATTAGTACCATACCCTCAATATATACTATTTTTATTGGTCTCCTTGTGCCAAATTTTTCTTCATTTAATTTTTTTAATGGAAAATTTTCTTTATTATAGAATTTAATAGTTACATGAGGATGTGAGATTTCAATCCAAAGACAAAAGTTATGGCACAAAAACTAAAATTTTTTATTCTCACACATTCACCATTTCAAATCTATATTTATATGTTAAAATGTGAACATTTTTGCCTATTATTGATATATATATATGTGGAATAATATATATAAACAAGTGTAAAAGAATAATTAGCCCAAAAACTGTCTCTATAGACAATAGTGTGAAAAAGTTGGTAGAGGTTTGGTCAATGGGCTTTTACATTCCAATTATAGTCCTTACAGACTAAAATCACCGTCATTAAATAGTATCACAATTTAAGTAGTGTTATGAACACAACAAAAAATCTTAACAATCTCACAAAATTTCTAAATTAGCATACCACATCATTAAAAAAAATTTAATTAACGGTTGTGGTGGACTCATTCATAAGTTAACTTGCCAATTTAAAAATATTGGGAAATTGTTGTAGTATTTATTTATTATTTATTAATGTTTGTTTGTTTGCCCTAACACTGCTTTCACATTTTTAGGAAAAAAAGAAGAAGTTAAAAGTGGCTGTATTTAAGAAGTCGCAATCCATTGACTTTCCTATGAAAACGATGCACGTGGTTTGCTCAGCTATTTGCCTATTTGACTATCTCCAATGTTTTTGTTTTTTTTTGTGATTGTCTCTACCTAACAGTGTTCGAGTGGCTTTTGTCTCTACCATGAATTTTGGATTTTTTTTAATGCTATTCTAACCTTCTTAGACTTTTTACCCCCGAATTAAATGAGTATACAAATCCCTGTGGGCCAAACCCATCTCTGCTTTGGCAAAAAACCCAAGAGGGGATGGCAGAGATGGGAACAAAAATGTGGGCTAGAAGGTTAGAGACTATGAATAAAATTATCATTCCGAATTGAGCAAGATGAGTCCAAAAGTGATATGGTTTCAGCAACAATCTCTAATTTCCCAATCAAAATAATTTAGAACTTGATTTATTGTATTGATCTGTAAATCAGCCTCTCCAAGATTACATATTATATTGGACTTTTGAAATTGAAATATAATTCATGTATGTGAATGTCATTTTTTTAAACGTTTGGAGAGGAGTGTCATTTCGTGAAATATTGAGAGAGATTGACATGTAATTTGTCCTTCTTTCTTTTAGCTCAATAATCACTCAAAAGCTTATGAATTTCCCACTTCTCAAATCCTGCACATCTTCCACATTGAAGTCAAATTCCACACTTACAAAAGACATTTGTAAAATTGATTTAAGGTAAAGTTCATTGTTTTCACTTTCCAATATTGGTATCAGAGTGCACTAAGTGTTTCTCATTTTACTTACGTCTAAATGTTTTCTTGACGAGAAAACATGAAAAGAAACCATGTATTTTTAATCTGCATTTTTTTTTTCTTTCAAAATGAGTCTCACAAGCACACACCCAATTTCATTGAGTTAGCCCACAATACACACGCGCGCACACTCACACACACACATATATATATATATACACACACTGTGGATAATAATGCAGAACTATGCCCTTAAAAATTTCATGGCCATTTGTGGTGTGGTTTGAGAGATAAATTAGACCCTATTTTTGCAACCCAAAACTTTGTGCCCCGTTTTTGATGAAATAAATCGGTTATTTTGGAAAAACAACTGCATGGCTAGAATCTACATCCTATAAGCTTTTCCAAAGGTATATGATTTGCTTGATTTGAATAAGAATTAAGAGAGTTATGATAGATCGAAGTTAGAGTCAAAATTTGACAATTTTCTAAAATAAGGGATTCTAGAGGTTGAAGAAGACCATCTAGAATCATGCCCCCTCTTGGCCAAGGGAGATTATGCTCCACCCCCTTGGTAGAATGACCGAATGGTTGGCCTATCTAGATTTGTAGGTTCTTGATAGACTTTCATTTATTTTTTTCATAATTTTTATAATATATTATTTGTTTGAAATTAATTTATTGTTTATTACAATTAAAGAAAGGGCTGTGAGAGCAAGTGCAACCAGAAAAGAAAAATTAATATTTTTGCATGAAAATTTCAAATGTTTGATTCTAAATATTTTGGCAGTGGGGGGGGGGGGGTGTAATATGTTAAATTAAAATTGTTCTTGATGTAATTTTGGAAGCCTAAGTTGATGAGCATTGTTTGTTTCTGACAATGCCCATATATTATATCTAAAAATTGAAGAGTATCATTTAATGTTGTTATACTCTTGTTGAGCCTAAGGGTCATCAAATAGCCCATGACCCATGGACTGGCCCAGTAGCCCGCTAGCCCACCAGGCTAATGGGCGGCCCGGCCCGGTAATATCGAAACCCGTGGGCAGCCCAGTAGCCCAATGGGACAGGCTATGGGTTGGTTTCTTTACCCATGGGCGCCCAGTGGGCCAGCCTGTTAGCCTAGCCCGTTAGCCCAGCCCCTTAGTCCGACCCGTTGTCCAAAATTTATAACAAAATAATTTGGGGGTTGGGTGGGTGAGGGATTGAACTTTAGACATTATAAAAACTTTAAGACCACACACCTAACCACTAAATACTTGGAATGATTGTGATACAATATGCATAATAAATATATATATTTTGGTATTAGTCTAGTAGCTTTGATTTTTAAAACAAAGTTACTAAAATGACTATTGCCCTACCTCTGTGCCTTTGGAAAGAAAGTCATTTTTTCCTTTGATAAATTCCAATTCTTTCCTTACAAGTTACAATCATAGCAGAAATTTCTTTAAAACAAAAAAGGCTTACCGTTGGTTGGAAGAAATTCTTTCCTTAATGAGTTGATATTTGATTCTTCATATATTTCCTTAAAGAATTGATATTTTATGCCTCAAATATTTCCTTTAAGAATTGATATTTGATTCTTCAAATATTTAAATATTTGAAGAATCAAATATTGTTCAACCTAGTTGGGATGTACACATTTTGTAGTGATGCAACTATTTTCAATCTAATATATTCATGAAAATTTCAATGTACGTATTTATTCTTATCAATACAAGTTAATTAATCCTATTTTAGTACCTTTTTAAGAGGTATGTCTTAGTATTTTTTTTAATAGAATCTTTTTAGTAGATTTAATTGTTCAATTTGATAGTTTGTAATAATATATAATTATAATTATTTTGGTTAAATTTTTATAACCCCATTGAAGACCTGTTAAAAATGCCCATGGGTAGCCCATTAAACCCATCTTACTAGCCCAGTCCGCTAAAGCCCAAGTGGGCATTGCCCATGGGTAGGGCCATGGGCTAGGTTTTTCCATCCAGCCCGGCCCGACCCAGCCCATTGACTAGTCAACAGCCCATTAAGCCCAGCCCATTAGACCCATGGGCCAAGTAAAAACGGGCCGGGTTGGCCCGGCCCGGCCCATTGATGAGGCCTAGTTGAGCCACATCATTGGCAATGCCACCATTTTTTCCTCTAATCTTTTTTTATAATATTAAAAAAATTAAGATTAATGAATTGAAGTAAGAGTAATCTTTTCAAAAAAAAGAAAAAAGAAAAGTGAAAGTGGTTATTTTTAAATTAAAGTAGATGAATGTGTAAAGGTAACGCATATATAAAGTTAAAATTTTCCAAGATTTTATTATTAAAAAAAAAATGGTCTAAAATGAATGTGTAAAGTCAATTAGTTAACATATTTAATATTAGCAAAAAATTCGAAGAACAAATCAATAAAAAAGAAATGGTGATGTGGCCAATGATTTAGTCCATTTGGTTTAATTCGGTCCACTTCGGTCCATTACAGTCCATTTTAGTCCATTTGATCTATTTCATTGCACTTACTCTTCTTCTTTTTTATTTTATTTTATTTATTTTTTTATAGAATAAGTGCACTTACTTAAGAATGAGAAAAACAATATTTGAGTTGAGAGTACCTATTCTAAATCCAAATTTATTAAAAAATATAGATGGCAAAAAGTAATAATATTATTTTTAATTGTTTAACTTAATGATTTGTAGTATTATCATTCTTTATGTTTTTTTCCCATGTATGATATTAGTATTTTTAGTTTTTGAGTGAATTATAAAATTTTAGTGTTTTCTTATGATATAATTTGAATTTGAAGATCAATTGATGATTTAAAAAAAATATTTATAAAGGGATAAGGAAACTTTAAATTTATGATATTAAGTTTAGTATCAAGTTTTTGATGAGTTGGATATTTTCACTAAATGAAACCTTTTAGTTGCCGAAAATCTTTGTTGAATAAAAAAAGGAAATAATATTCAAGCCTATAGATATGGAAAGCATAATTTATCAAAGTGTATCGATCAAATTTTGGACTTATTAGACCAAATTTATGAGAAATTATTAGGTTCACCGAAGGATTGTTGAAGTGATCCTCCATGATCTTCTCAACCGATAAAACGTTGTCATTTATTCAAATGTGATGTCACCTAGTAATTTATTATTTATTATATTTAGATTAGGAAGCTGACTTACACATTCACATAGGTGGTTTCGTTTCATTGGTTGAAATGATCATTTCGACAGTCCTTCCGATGGATGTAATAATTTTTTCAAATTTAGATATAGGTATAAAAGAAATTGTTAAAATGAGTTCCAATTAGTTTAACTTGTAAATTTTTTGATAATTGAATAAAAAATCTGTAATTCAATCTACACTTACACCAAAAATTAATTGGTATTTTGGTCTAATATTACAAAGTGAACAACCATTCAAAGCAAATACCATACTTTGAAATTCTATAATAATAAAAAAAAATGTTGAAATAATTAATGAGTTTACATTAACAATTACCTTATTAGTTAAGTTAGCTATTTTGGCGGGCAATCCTCGTTCAAGACATCTTAACTGTCGTTTGAAGAACACCGAGAAAACCTCTGCAACTTCCATTTGCTGTCCACAATCTCTCTCTCCTTCAATGGAAAATGCATAGCATTCACCCTCTACCCGCTGCTTCCCCTCACGTCCGACACTTCCCGAAATCCTTCTCTCTCCGCCGCAAGGTCCCATGGTGGCACCAAGTCCTCGACCCTGGTTCCGAAATCGTGACCCGATGGAACTTCATCTTCCTCGTCACCTCTCTCCTCACCTTATTCCTCGACCCTCTCTACTTCTTCCTCCCCGTCATCGGCGGCCCCGCCTGCATGGAAATCGACTACAACCTAAGCATCGTCTTCACTGTCTTCAGGACCATTGCCGACCTCTTCCACCTCCTCCACATGATCATGAAGTTCCAAACCGCATTCGTCGCCCCAAGCTCCCGTGTCTTCGGCCGCGGCGAGCTTGTTATGGACCGCTCTGCCATTGCCGCCCGGTATTTGAAGTCCAACTTCATCATTGATCTCGCCGCCACCTTGCCTCTACCTCAGGTGGGTCATTCAATTATCATTCAAAGTTTACAAATTTAGCTGATTTTGGTTTCAATGTGGTACCTAGTATCTAATGCTTCGATTCAATAAGCAGTGTTTTTTTTTATTGCCCAGGTGGAGATTATGTTAATATTAGTAATATACAACAAGATAAACAGCTTTGCAGATCTAATGTGGACCTGACTGTATCACATTTGTTAATTTGTGCATACCAACATATATAAAGGAATTTTACAACACTGTTGAATTTTGTATTCATACTTTGTTTTTGATTTGGCAGATTGTGATATGGTTTGTAATTCCGGCACTAAAAACCCGGACAGCTGATTATGCGAACCACACTATTTCTCTGATTGTTTTCATCCAGTATGTTCCTAGATTTTTTGTTATTTTCCCTTTGCACCGGCGGATTATTAAAAATTCTGGAGCTATAGCCAAGACTGCTTGGGCAGGGGCAGCATACAATCTCGCTCTCTATATTTTAGCTAGCCATGTAAGCACTAAATTACATTTCCTCATTTTTGCTTCCACTCTTATATGAAAATGCTGAAGTTACAACTGTTTTTTTTTTTATTTACAAAAAGCTTACAAATTGATGTGACAATGAATGTGACCAGTGCCAAATCAACAATAATAGTACACAAAGTTCGAAATTACTATTTTGTTGTGAAATTTATAATAGCTTTCGGATCACTCGACTTATGTATATATCTTGCTTAGTATCTCAATACAATCTCCGACTCTGTCAGTGCAGATTTTTGGAGCTTCGTGGTATGTCTTATCCATTCAGCGGCAGCATCAGTGCTGGAGTATGGAATGCAGCAAGGAGAGGAATGCCACACGCTCTCCATCTTGTAATCCTACGTTTCTTGATTGCAGTAGCTTGAACAATCCTGAACGCCGTTTTTGGCTGAGTGTCACTAAAGTGCTCACTAATTGTGATGCTCAAAATGATGACTATTTTCAGTTCGGACTGTTTGCTGATGCTTTCACTAATGATGTTGCTTCTTCCAATATCATTGAGAAGTACTTTTATTGCCTCTGGTGGGGTTTGAGGAATTTAAGGTATGCTTAGCTGATCTCACATTTTTAAGTACTGGCTGAACCTGATTTAGTTTCTGTTTCCTTTAATGCAGCCAAGTTTTATCTATTTGGATACCTTACTGTTTGTTTGTTGAGAAAGCCTTTCACAACTTCTTACAAGTATTATTTTTTGGGTTCTGCATTTGAGTCATTGACTAAAATCAGTAGTCCTTCAATACTAAATTGGCACAGATATAGCATAGAGAGAATTTTAGTAGTCATTTGAGAATTCATGGATTATGTTATTTGGGGTAATTTTAATGCATTTTTGGTATCTGACCAGTCCTTTCTTGTTGGTTCTTGAATAACTATATCATGATGTGTGGTTTTTGTGGTATTTTCTTTTATCAGCTCATATTGATGGAATTATTCTCATAAACTTTCAACTTCGGCACCTGGAATAAACTTTATGACACAAATGCCTAAGGGTCCTTGGGTTTCTATGTCAGATTTCATCTTGGTTTGAGGATCAAGATTCAGGGAGAGAGAAATTTTTTTACTTTTGAGTTCTTGGAATTGCATTTCTCATTAACTGATTAGAGGCTTTTTGGATGCAATTGATGGTCAAATTTAGGTTCAACTTAGGATCAAGAAGCAAATAGTGGATGCGTATTTACATGCTTAAGCCACAAGAGTTGGCTAAAAGAAATCAAAAGTTGTCTTGCTGATTGCATTGACTTACATTTCTAGATGAACTTACACTCTGGAAAACCTTGCATTTTTGTTACTTAGTTATTTAATCAATACATCTGAATTTATTTCCTATAACTGGATGATTCACAATTTTCTCAACTTTAAAAGACGTTTGACAATTATTAAAGAAAATAATGAAACCAAAAGAGTATGTCACAAATGATTTCTAGGTTTTATTGTTAAATTCAATTTGTGATTAGTTCTTAGCTTCATTTGAATTTCCAGTTTGTTACTGGAATCTCTCTCTAGCTGATTTAGGTCTGAGAAACAGAAATTAACATTGTTGAAATACCACCTTATTTGTGGTTATGCTAATAGATTGCTCAATGATGTTGTCATATGCAGTTCATATGGACAAAATTTAGCGACAAGCACTTTTATGGGTGAAATATTGTTCAGCATTCTTATTTGCTTAGCTGGTCTTGTTCTATTCTCGCACCTCATAGGAAACATGCAGGTATTATTTTCCCTATGTTGAATAATTTATCTATATCGATATGTTTTTGCTTATTCATAACTTTTGGACCACCACCATCATCTTTTAGTATATGCTAGCTGAAGCTGGCATAGCACAGTGATGCAGGCATTGCATATGAGAGACAGGAGTTGGTTGGGGGCTAGTTTAGTTTTGAAAACAATAGTTCCCTTCATGACACTGAATTGCTGAATTTGGTGAAACAGATGCGATTATGATTTTATTTCAGTTCTGCTAGTTGTGAAATTTTGATTATTTGTGGTTTTCTTGAAGAACTATCTACAATCTACAACAGCAAGACTAGAAGAATGGAGGGTCAAACGAAGAGATACAGAGGAGTGGATGAGGCACCGTCAACTACCTCCAGAACTACAAGAACGTGTTCGTCGGTTTGTTCAATACAAATGGATTTCCACCAGAGGTGTAGATGAAGAATCCATTTTGCGCTCGTTACCTTTGGACACTCGGCGTGATATTCAAAGACATCTATGTCTGGCCCTTGTTCGCCGTGTAAGTCTTTTTTGCATAATATTCTTTGCAAGTAACAATGGTTTTGAGGAAAAATATGTAACTAGTAGCTGAAATTTCATTTGCACTACTTTGGCAATAATACCTTTAAAATATTAAGAGTAACAAAACCTAGCTCTATCTGTATTTTAGACTGGAGGGGAAAACTTGCTGTAGCTCATTTGTAATGAGATTTTCAGTAGCATCTTATATCATAAATGACTTTTTAAGTTGTTAAGCAACTACAAGGAAATCTTCTTTAGCGGCAACAAAAATTCATTAGCAATTATTTAATACAACGATGAAACTGAAGAGCTTAATGTACAGCCTGCTTGGATGTTAAATAAAATAGATACTAAAAAGCATATATGATAATCAGACACCATATACTTCTAGTGTCTATATAAGGTGTTTTGGTCTTATCTACTTTTGTCTACTTAACCATATAAGCTTGTCCTGCAAAGGAGGAGAAGAGTAGCTTTCTTAATTGCAAGTTCCCCAAGATTCTTGTTCTTAACAACATGGAGTTACTAGACTGTCTCAACTACATGTATCTGTCATGCTATATTATGAAAACAGCCTAGGACATGGAAGAAGGAATATGAACTTTTTACTTAGCATCCTTGGATTTGGCTATTTGGGAGTTAGAGGAATTTGACATATTGAACATGCACATGCCCGCAAAATTTTATTTAACTGAGTAATGTTAATGTCAGCCGCAAATTGGGAGAGGATTTAAAGCTATTTAGAATTTGTATAATCCTGATCCACAAATACAAGTGGAAAGGAAAAATTCATGTATCAGATATCCAAGAATTATTTAAGTCTGATCATTACTTTTATTTTACTTGGGGGTAGCCAAAACATACTATAGTGAATTTCAGGTGTACAAATTTGTGCTTCATCCTTCACATTCATGGCAATATCATCAAGGTCCATTACTGTGGACAACTTGTTTGAGACAATAATTCACCATTTGGGTATTTGATTTGTTTAAGTTTATACCAGAACATATGGGGCAATACCTTAACTTATGTAGTTCACTCTTATTATGCTGATGATATTGCCTATCTGGATCCAGTGAATCAAAAACGAAAGTTTTATTTTTCAGGTTCCTTTCTTTGAACAAATGGATAATCAGCTCCTAGATGCGATATGTGAACGCCTTGTCTCATCCTTGAATACCAAAGAAACATACATAGTTCGGGAGGGTGACCCAGTGAATGAGATGCTATTCATCATCAGAGGCCAACTAGAGAGCTCTACAACCAATGGTGGAAGGTCAGGATTCTTCAACTCGATTACCCTCAGGCCTGGTGACTTTTGTGGTGAGGAGTTACTGACATGGGCTCTAATGCCCACCTCTAGCCTCAACCTTCCATCCTCAACTCGAACAGTCAAGTCCCTAACTGAAGTTGAGGCATTTGCGCTCAGAGCTGAAGACCTCAAGTTTGTTGCCAGTCAGTTTAAGCACCTTCACAGCAAGAAACTCCAGCATGCTTTCAGGTACTACTCCCACCAGTGGAGAACTTGGGGAGCTTGCTTTCTGCAAGCTGCATGGAGACGGTACATGAGAAGAAAGAAGGAAATGGAGTTGGCAAGACAAGAGGACAACTACCATGGACACGGTTGGGACCAAGAATTCAGCTATTGGGATGGATCAAACGATTATAAGGATGATGGCGCTGGCGGATCATCAGTGGACAAAGCACAGCAATTGGGAGCTACAATATTGGCTTCAAAGTTTGCAGCAAACACTAGAAGAGGGATTCAACAAAAAGCTGATGCCACCACCTTGCAAATGCCCAAGTTGTTTAAGCCAGAAGAGCCTGACTTCTCTACAGACCAAGAAGATAGTTGACTTGTATAAGAACCATATTATTATCACAAAATAGAGTATCCAAAAGGTATGCTAGTAATATTTATATAATCTTCTGTTCTGCATACCAAGAAGATAGCTGACTTGTACAAGAACCAATTTTTATTCATTCTCCTTGTTTTGGTCATTTACAAACAATAGAACCCTTTCACTTCTTACTTCAATTATCTTCCATGACAGGTGATTTTTCTTACATGGATATTTATATTCACATCATTTTAGGCAAAAGGAATTGTTTGGCAAAGAAGATTGCAAGATATGTGATCATCTTGATGTGGATCAGCCATGCATATGTTAGTTTTATCTTTGAAATCACTTTTTGCATTCTAGATATTCCTTTCAATGCCTTTTTTTTAGATGAATGAGAAATATTTTTATAAACTACTAAAGACTAAAAAGCAATGTACAGTTACTATCTCAACTCACAGACCAAAAGAACTCCTAGTAAAGAGCAGCTATACAATTGCATGCCACAGTAAAGGACAAAAAACACACATAAGGAATAGGTAGCCTTTGTAAAATCACCCTACCAGCAACCAAAATCTAAACAAACCCCATTTAAGAAATGCTCTGCAAAATCTTCAAGCTGAAACTCTAAGTATTGCAATGACTCTGTTCGAGAGAGAGCCTTCATATTTCAAAATGATTTCCTCTGTGCCAAAACCCTTTCCATGGATAATTGCATTTCTCTGATGCCAAATATCGTAGATTGCTCCTAAAGCTAGCTTAAACACCACAGCTTGGAGAGATTTTCCCCTACACTTCCCCACATGTGATGTCTTCCCATACAAACTTGGGAGCCCAGAGATGGCAGTACCTCATTAACTCTTTCCAAATTCTGCTAAATAAAGAGCACTAAAAAAAAGTGATCTCTACTTTCAACATTATTTCTACAAAAAACACAATTCTGATCACCCTTATAGCCCCACTGAAGCATTCTTTCTTGAGCACTAAGTCTGTTTCCATAGCCAGCCAACGATGGAAGGACTGCCTTGGTATTGCTTGAGGGAACCAAATTAATTCCCACCGTTTAACAACTGGAAGTTTGGCTCTAATGTTTTCCCGAGTCTCTGCACTTGTGTAATGACCCGATTTTGAGGGGATCCACACTGCCTGATCTAAGTCACCAATAGAAATCAAATTAAGATTGCTTTGTATTAGCACCGAATTGTCTGATCTTTCAGGCTTCCAATACAATTCTTTACTTCTTATCACACTTGAGACCCTTGCAAGTAAAAGTACTAGCAGAATCATATATCATTCTTGTGCCATATTTCTGAATTAGAACTCCATCTGGATGCCACCAATCATGTCAAAGGAAAATGTTGCCACTTGTCCCCGCTTCAAATCTCACCAAGGGTCTGACTAAATTTCTAAGATTCAAGATTTTCCTCCACACCCAGGAACTATTTTGAGGAGCTTACACATCAGAAGCTTTTTCCTTTTACAAGATAGGAGTGAACTCAGGCCACCCAGATGGAACCAGTTCTTGCAAACAGGTTCCAAATGTGTCTCAGAATTGCAGCTTTGTTCTACTCCTCCACCCTTTCCAGTTTTCAAGCCTAAACCCCCTTCTCTTTTGGCTTGCACGCTCCATCCCATGAGACTTTAGCCCCAAGAGCCAAGGCATGCTTTCCATGCCACAAGAAGCTATCAAAATTTTGTTCTAAAGCTTTAACAATCTTCTTTGGCAAATTAAAGATGCAAGACCAGTATAACTGAAGGCTGAACAGAACCGATTGTTACAACTGGAGTCTTCCTGAAAATGATAAGCTCTTTGCTGCCCATGAGTCAATCCTTCCTGCTATCTTGTCCAGGAGAGGCTGACAATCTTTAGCATTTAACGTTCCTGAAATTAAGGGAACCCGAAGATATCTCACAGGTAATGAACCTACCTTAAACTGGAGAGTATCAAGAATTTATTTCTTTAAACCTTCTGTCAGTGCAGCACAAAAGACATCACTTTTCTTTGCATTTGCAGTCAGACCAGACAGATTTTTAAATTCCTCTAGGATAAGTTTTATCAGCTGAATGGACTTTAGATCAGCACCTGAAAAAGACCATTTAATCATCTGCAAAACATAGATGTGTTAGCTTCAGATCAGCACATCTTGGATGAAATTTAAACTGTGTTTCTGTACTGATTGCTGCATCAGGCTGGAGAAGACTTCCATGGCTAAAACAAAAAGAAAAGAAGGTGATAATGAATCACCTTGTCTTAAACCCTTTGCACCCCCCAAAAGAACAAGCCAGACTACCATTAAAAGCAGCAGAAAAGTTGGGAGTTGTGGTACAAACCTTCACCCAATCCACTAACCTGTCAGGCACCCCATTAGCTTTCAAGCAGTGCAGTATAATTTCTCAGTGAACAGTGTCATAAGCCTTCATGAGGTCACTTTTTTCTCTGTGATAATTTTTTACAAGCTCTTGAGCTAACAACACATTCTCAGAAAGACTTCTGTTAGAAATGAAAGTTGTATGGCTGCCGCTTGCTACATCATTCAAACATGGCTTCATCCCATTAGCAGGAAATTTGGTGATACAATTATAGATGATGTTGCAGTAGGAAATAGGTCTGAATTCACCCATAATTGAAGATTTTTTTACCTTAGGAATCAGGGTTATTATAGTGGCATTCACCTCTCCTAGCAACTTACCAGTTTAAAGAAAGATTGAATTGCACTCACAAAATCCTGCTGAATAATGGACCAAGCCTTTTGAAAGAACAATGCAGTAAATCCATCAGGCCCTGGGGACTTGTATCCATTAATTGAAAACAAAATTTTCTGGATCTCAGAAGGATAACCTCAGCAATCATGCATTCTCAGTGTCTGCTTGAAACTCTGCCTTGCTAGAGAGAAGATACTCTGTTTTGCATCCTCAGAAAAAAACATTCAAAGGAGGACCCAAGAGATTTTTAAAGAAATCTACAGCCTAATCCGTCAATTGATGAGGCTCATCCACTTTAGCACCAGCACTGCCATAGAGATACCTGATAGTGTTTCTTGCATTCCTCAACTTGATCACCTTGTGGAAAAAAGAAGAATTCTGGTCACCTAAGTTTAACCACTTGTTTCTGGATTTTTGCTTCATGAAAGCCTCTTCTTCATTTCTAATGGCTGTATACTGATGAAGACACTCCTTTTCCTTATTATTAAGCTCAGCACTACCAGGTTTTAGCAATGAATTGTTATGACCCGGGATGATGTGCTGGATAATAAATTATTTTTTGAATTAGAAGTATTTAAATTTTGGCTTAGTGATATATCTTTATCTGAATAAGGTAGTAGTAGATTAGTATTGTTATTTACTTGTATTCAAATTGATTCCTATGTTTTAAGATTTGTTGATGAGGTTCTCTCATCTTAGTCTATTTATGTAAGTTGAACCCATAATGAGTTTCATGCAGAAAACTAACCAAAACATCTATTCTCTCTCTCAAAATTCAAGAGGGTAGTTACCTCAAATCGACTAATCTATCTTTTAACTATCCCGGTTCACATCATAAATCCTCCTGTACAAGGTCCAGCTGAAACTTAGCTTGCTCAAATTTCTGAGAAATGCATCCAAACTCGTCCTTGTTCACATTTTTTAGGATCCCTTTAACTGCTTTCAGCTTCGAGCAAAACTAAAACATAGGCACTCCAGTGACATTTATCTCCCAAGCAGACCTAATCCTGCTCAAGAAATAACAGTGATCATGCCAACAGTCGAAAAACTTAAAAGGCTTAGGACCAACTTGTAGCTTTTGACCAAAGGAAATAAAGGCTGGGGCATGGTCTGATATTCCAGGAGCTAGGAATTCTACAGTAACATATTTAAAGCAAGGAAGACAGATTGTTCAGTTTGTCATTCTAGTTCTCAAGGGGATACGTGTAAGCAAATAATATATAGATTACAATCAAACAACAATAATGATGATCAAAAGAAAGTAAGAATCATATCATGCATGCAATTGGGAAAAAGAAAGTAAGGATTCTCAAAGGGAAACATGAAAGCAAATAAAGTTACAATTAAAATCTAATGAAACCATATTTAAAGCCATTATACAAGATGTCAGATTACCAGTTGAACTAACTAGAACCCACTGTATTTGACCATTAGTTGTTCTTTGTTTTTGGATTGATGTTGCTCGTAGTGCATGTATATAAGTTAAAAACAAATAATATAAATGTTTGTTACAAATGACAATTTTTTTTTAATAGAGTTTCAACTTATAACGTTCGTTTTTAATGATTATATTCTTTATCATTGGGCCAAGACATCAATCGATTTTTAGTGTAGGTAAGGATTGAATCTCAGATATCTTAGTCAACCATTAGAGATAAATTTTATCAGTTGAGCTAATTAGAGTCCACTAACAAATGACAACTTGAGTTCAAAGAATATATATATATATATATATATATATATTTAAACAAGATAGAAATTCTTATGTATATATATTTAAACAAGATAGAAATTCTACTCTAACTTAATCTATGTGTATATGTGTGTGAAGCTCCCTCCTGGAGACTTGAATTCCGATCTTTGCCCCTACACCCCACAAGTACTTATACTTGTAGAGTGACCATTGTACCAAAACTATTAATTGCAAATGTATAAGAATAGCGGCCCCTAAGGTAAATTTATGTAAGAGAAATGATATGTCCACAACATTTTTACAACAAATCCTAAGTGGCAGGTTATTACCGGTTGTTATTGTTGGGGCAAAAAAATAATCTTAGTGTTAGGTTCAAATTTGAACCAATAATAGCCAACCACCTATGATTTGTTGTAAAAATGTTGTAAAAATATTGTGGACGTAGCATCTCTCATTTATGTAAAAAACTATCCCGATTTTTCACAACAAATCCTAAGTGGTGAGTTGTTATTGATTGTTATGGGTGGGTAAAAAAGTAATTTAAGTTGTAAATTCAAATTTGAACCAACAACAACTTACCACTTATGATTTGTTGTGAAAATATTATGGACATAGCAATTCTTTTTTATTTATTTATTAAGTTTGAAAAAATATCGAGGACTCAATTTAATTCCTACGGGTTGGGTTGGCTTTTAAATAATAATGGATTGAATTAGATTGTGATGGAAATTTCTCAACCAAAGACGATCGGGTTGAGTTGAAATATGTCACAAACTTAACCCATTTTGACAACAAACCGTAACTTGGACATGCCAATCACCATGATGAAAAGTAAGTCAAGCTGAATTACTTATATTATAAACATATATAATAGAGTCAATTTGTCTAAGTCAAGCTCGGGCCATTCAACACTCCCAGAACAATTTTGTGAATGCTTCTCCAATGTCCAGCATGTTTAACAAAATTGGGTCAGTCCAAATTTCTTTAAAAGACCAACAAAAACTCCCCAATTATATACAAAGCCAAAATCCATGACTTTACCTTAGTGGGCCTTTGCTAAGGAATGGCACAGTGCACTAATTAATTGCTACAAAGAAAAAAAAAAAATCCATTTGGTCCACAAAAATCTCAATGCCTTTGTTTTCATTCACTTATGAGGATAAAGATTTGATGTGAATTCCAAAATAAAATCCATAAGGTCCACGACAATCTTTTCATTTCATATGTACAAGGGCAAATTACAACTTACCCTTGTCAGGGTGGTTTTTTGCACGTAGCCATGTGTCTCCTGCTGAAAGTGTGACTTTGCTAAGCCTGGATTTGTTTTAGGGAGTTTAACTCGGATCTCAACATTGGGCCGCATAGACCAATGGTTTCCGGTGTATTTTTAAGCCTAGAAAATAGATGAAACCCAAAGTCTTAGAATTATGATAATGATTGAAATAAATAAATAATATACTTAGCATGATAGCTTTGATTAAATGCCATTTGGTCCACAAAAATCTCAATGCCTTTGTTTTCATTCACTTATGAGGATAAAGATTTGATGTGAATTCCAAAATAAAATCCATAAGGTCCACGACAATCTTTTCATTTCATATGTACAAGGGCAAATTACAACTTACCCTTGTCAGGGTGGTTTTTTGCGCGTAGCCATGTGTCTCCTGCTGAAAGTGTGACTTTGCTAAGCCTGGATTTGTTTTAGGGAGTTTAACCCGGATCTCAACATTGGGCCGCATAGACCAATGGTTTCCGGTGTATTTTTAAGCCTAGAAAATAGATGAAACCCAAAGTTTTAGAATTATGATAATGATTGAAATAAATAAATAATATACTTAGCATGATAGCTTTGATTAAATGATGAGTTGATACGTTATTATTATGTATATTAAGTGATGTCCAATATTAGAAAATAATTAATTAGGTGTCAAATGTCCAACAATGAGATGAGTCCAATAGTCCATGTCTAGTTGCGGTTTATGGTTCATGTTCAACATAATAAAGTATGTCCGACAATGGTCCATGTTTAAATAATATATGTCCAATGATAGGTTATTTCCAAAAATATGTGTTCAATGGTAGTTCATGTCCAAATAATATATGTGCGATGGTGGTAGATCGATTTATTAATATGAATGTTCATTAATGAAGTATTAGTGAGATTATGTTCATTAAATGGTGAGATGATATTAAAATAACTTGCATCTAGCAGTAAAATAATAATGAATTAACATATACTTAATGATGTAATTTCAAAGATGGAGAAAGATTGACTTATCTTCATAGTTTGTAGCTCCAGCCATAAAACAGCAGTGGACTTAACATTTCAGCAACATGAGAAACTTCATATTTTGCAATCGTAGAATAGCAGTGGACTTATGAAATTTTAGCAGTGTGATGAAATAAATCCTTTCATGGTGATTTCATATTTGAAAGGGAAAAATGGGTGCAACTGGAGGGAGATAAAGCATGTCCAGCTGTGTGCATCGGTTGGTTAAGTTTGTCCCTTTAATCATGCACTTAAATTATTTTCTCTATGTAATACTCTTTTAGTTTTTAGTCAAGTATAAGTGATATTGTCTTTCATAAGAAGGACTTTTAATTTCATAAGTTTGTGCCTTTCATAAAAATAGCTTTAAGCATTATAAATATATGTCTTCCATAAGAAAGGGCTTTTAGTAATAAGTTCTTGGAAAGTGTTTGATATGTTTTAAGATGTGTGGAGATGGTGAGAAATATATATTTTGTGAGATATGGTGTTTGTAATATGTATAAGAATTATATGTAGATACTTTGTTGGATATGGATCTTGTATATGTATACTCCGTGAGATATGGAGTTTAAAGATACATGAGAAGTATGTATGGGTATTTTGTGAGGAATGTGTTTGTAAAATATATGGAAATGTGAGATAGATAATATGAAAGTTAAATATAGTAAATACATAAGATTATAGCTGCTGCTGAAATGTTACTTTCAAGAAGGTAGATCTTGTATGAGAAATAAAGAATGAGATGGAGATGTGTTTTTGGGCAACAAAATGATAAAGTTTTAGAATATTTAGGTGTGGGAGAGATGAATAGTAATGGATAATGGTGTGTTGTAATATGTGTTGTGTTGTTATTTATGAAGAGAGATTTTGTAAGAGAGATGAAGAAAGATATAAAGATCTTTAGAGATATGGCAACAAAATGAATGAAGTTTCAGAATATTGAGGATGAGAGGGGGATGGATCAGCAGAGGGGATCCCTATGGTGTGTGGCTTGGTCCTCTTTATATAGAGCCAAACATGTAACTAGATTAGAGCTAGTTGAAGGGAAATTCAGCAAATAAGGAAAAGTCTTTGACAAAGTAAGTGGTTTAATTAGTGGAATTTTGTTTTTTAGCCAAAAGAAGCAAAGTTAGAGACTTAATGGTGCTGTCACAGTTGTTACAGTTGTTAGCTGTCAAATGATACCATCTGAAATAAAATCTTTTGCTTGGAGGGAAACTATTTGGCATTAAGTTCATGGTTTGGCTAAAAATGGTAAGATAATCTTTATGAGATCCTTCTATTTCTAGTACCATAACTGAAGCTACTGTAGAATGTGCTGGAGCTGTTGTAGCTTCTACATAAGTTGTTTCTACAGAAGTTGTTTTTGCTTTTGCTGGAGTTGTTTGCAGCTTCCGCTAGAGCTGTTTGTAGCTTCTGCTGGAGCTGTCGTTGGTATTTTTGGCTAATTTTCTTCTTTTGGAAAATTATATGTTTAGTCCATATATAATTTCGGTAAGTTTTAGAGATGTAATTATGATCTTTTTGTATTTTAATCAAATCTTGGAGAGTAAGGAGAACAATTTAATGTTAGATATGATATATTAATATATATTTAGCCATGTGCTTGGAATTGATTTAGATGATAATAATATAATTTATATGAAATACTATAATTACATTTTTAAACTTATATTATATGATGAATATTAATTTTTATGTAAAAAGTATGGGGAGTATTATCATTTTAAGTGTTATATAATATGAGAGGCTTATCAAATGTTACCTATTGCACACTGACCCGTCAGAATTCAGGGAATTGGGAAGACATGCCACGCAACATGCTTTCTTTTATCAACTTTCAACTATTGGAACTTTATTGAACATACTTCTTGGCCCTCCAAACAAAGACTCCCAAAATTCCCCTGATGAGACTCCTGAGCTTGGATCATGAGCCAAAAAAATGAGATGATGTGCTATGAGCTTGAACCATGGGCTTTGACGCCTTTTTGTGTAAATATGGGTTTGTGCGCACCGGAAATGAGGTTGTTAGGCTTAACCTTACTTGGGCTCACAACTTACTTATAAGGTGGGCTTAGAATTTCCTACTTTGGGTCGTTCTCGGCACAGAGACTCGACGTAATTTATCCTCTCTCTTTCTGAATCGCTGTTTTGCTCTCTTCTCTCTATTTTTTTTTGTGAACATCTCAAAAACCCCCCATTTTCCTTCCCCAACTTCTCATTTTTATAGTTTTAAATTAGTGGAGAGATTATGATTACTGCCATAGTTAGTGCAATTGAAGGTCCAATATCATCTGTCGTAAGTGGATGTTTAGGTGAGAGTGGAGTGTGGCAAATGTGGCCTTGGAACTTGGTTCTAACTCAAGTGAATATGCTCGGTAGGGATGTTTCCTGGAAATTGCTGAGCATGCTATGGTGTTCGGATCTCAATCTTTCTTTATTATTCGGGCATTTCACGCCGAGTAATGGTTAGGTGATGAGACTTGGACCTGTAGTTTGTGAGGGTAGAGTAAAAAGGGATTGAGAGTGTGGGTCGTGTTGCTGGGCTTGAATCCAAGGCCCAATTGGGTTCGGGGACCTCGGTGCCGTACATTAGCCCCCCTTGATTCATGCCCGACTATCGGGAAGAATCAAGGAACCGAAAAGGCATTCTCATTTTGGAAGATAAACAGGTAGAAACTTAGGTGGTTACGGCGTCCCATTAATGCTCTCTTAAAAGACGTGCTATTCCGGGGTGCCAGGTTCAATTGTCATTATTACTTGACAGTTCATGAATTGAGGTGACGTGCGTGTCGGTTACCACTAGCATTCGTAGAATTTTTCGTTAATCGTGCCTATTTATTGCTGATTAAACGTCTCTCTGTCCTCTTTGGCCTCTATAAATAGTTCATCTTAGAACGTTCTTTCACTTTTTACTCTCCTCTTCCTGAGCTTACTCTCTACCGAGCATCCTTTTGAGCGCTTAGTCACCAGTCTAGAGACCCTTCCTTCCTTAGAGCCCAAAGTAAGTTTTCTACCCCGTCCTTTTACTTCAGTTTCTTTCTTCGAGTTTCTTCCTATAGTATTAGGCTTTGAAATGGGTTTCGCCTTTCTTCTAGATACCCCGACATCTTTAGCCACCTTTAGGCAAAAGTTTGAGATCCCCAATGATGTGGAAGTGGCATACTGCCATGAGAGCGAAATTGCTCTCCACAGAGGGCACGGTATTGCTTTCTTCCCCTTTATGGAAATTCTAGAGGGCGGGGTCAGTTTTCCCGTAGACCCTCTTTTAGTCAGCACACTTAGGTATTATGGGCTGTGCCCCGACCAACTCTCACCCAATTTTTACCGGGTCGTTAGTTGTGTTAGTAGATTGAACCACACATTTGATTTGCAACTAGGCCACCATGATATAAACCACATGTACATCTTTGTGGGAACAAAAATACCAATTATTACTTAAAAACTAGAGATACACAGGTATGTCTGATATCATGCCTACTTGATTCAAATAGAAATTCAGCCGGGGAGTTCGTCCGGGTGTGCGGCAATTGGTTTGCCAGAGAAACTCCCTGCCCCCTCTCACGGTGTGAAGTGGGTTCGTACCAATTTCTCACTTAACCGTTTTTCTACTTGTGGTAGTTTTATCTGTTTGGTCACTAATATTGTATCTCGTTTTCTTGTATGAATGTATAAATATATATTTTCTTTGCAGAGGGTAAAGTGTTTGTCCCGGACGTCAGGACAGTTCACGTCAGGGACCTGAATTTCATTCTTCGGTCTGAGATATACGTGCATTGGGACGGGTAGCTACGGGCATCACATCTAATCCTCGGAGTCGAACCAGTTTACTCCACCTGGCAATCTTTCAAACAAGCGCTCTTGGTTGATAGCCCCCTTTTGTTATACATAGACATTCGACACACGAACTTCCTTCTGCTGAGGTTTACAGTTGGTGAAGCTAGGGAACTGGGTAGGTGATACACTTGCTCAGACGAGCTTGCACCATTGAAGGACGAGTCAGTGGAGCGTGTGTCCTAGCGTCTCCGAGAGCTCGCTCACAAGCCAGTCTAAGAAGAAGCTCCCGTTCAAGAAGAACTCACATAGCCCGAGGAACCTGTTGAACCCGAGGCTCCCGTAGAGGAAGCCGAGCAATTTGTAGTTGACATAACTGATCTTTCAGACACTGAGCCCTTCCTCAGCGAAGACATGGTGACCCGGAGGGCCATGACCATAGATTGCTTCGTGCCCGGTGCGAGGTAAGCCGCGCAGCAGCCACCCTCTCAGAGCCAAACTCAAGTGCCTCCTCCTCCACCTCCTCCTCAAACCGGAAGAGTCTGGAAGAGGCAGAGGGTTGCCGAGCAAACGCCTATGGGCCCAGGAGATGCAGCAGCCCAGACTCCTCCCCGACCAACCGGAGGCATTGTCATCTAGGAGCCGCAAACCCAAGTCGGGCCAAGCGTAGCATCCTCCTCTTAAGCCGCACAGGTGTGGAAGCGTAAATTTCTGTTGGACAGCAAGCCATTTCCTGCAATCGCTTGTGTACGGATGTGGGAGAAAGGTGAAGGGGGCTGCATTGCCCAGACTTTGGCAAAGGGCCTCCTTCTGCTTGATGATGTGCATGACTTCAAAGAAGGGTCGGAGGAGTCCATGGGGCGAAGGCTACAGTGGCATATTGCCGTGGTAACTCTTCGCTTACTAATTCTTTACTGTCCTTTACACGTTTATTATCTTTCATTTACCTTTCGTTTTGTTGCCGTACTAATTTTTGTTATTTTGTTAGGCTGCTTAACTGGCCCATATCTTGGATGGTCGCACAAAGGAACTTGCCGAGGAGGCTGACCGGGAGAGGGAGGTACAGGAGACGGCTGTCAAAACAGTTAAGGAGAAGATAAAGGCAGCTGATACTGCCGAGAAAAAAGCTGCTGCTGCGGAGAAGAATAGAGCAATAGCGGAGAAAAGGTCCGCGAAACTCTTGGCTAAGCAGAACGAGACGGATGTTAAGCTAGCTGAGGCAATCAGTCTGAACACGGCTCAAGCCGAGGAACTTGTCGACCTGAGGGCGGCTTTGGAAGCTTGCGAGGAGAAATGGTACAATGAAGGGTTCGTTGATGCCGAGAATTTCGCGGAGCCAGTTGTGAATTAGTTTCAAAAGTTGGGTTTTGAGGCCGGGTGGTTTGTTGCTCTGTAGATTTTGGGGGTCCCCGAGTATTCCCCTCTGAGAGATCCCGGCCAAATTTCCTTCCCGAGCTAAATCGCTGCGGCGCAGAACCCCCCGGTGCCCATTGTCGAGGAAGAAACGACAAGCATGAGGGAATTGGTGGAACAAATTGATGCACATGCGGAGCTAGATGAGACAGAAGCCACCAGCATCCTAAGTGCCCAAGATCAGCCTGGTGGGGACCTACATTCTCCCGTGGCCGACCAGCAGCAGATCGATGCAGCAGATTAGACTGGACCCTCCGTTCCATCAACTCAATTGCTAAACCGACTCTTCAATGCTTTTATTTTTTTTATTTTTTATTGCCTTTTAGTACTATTTCTTTTTCAGTAAATTTGCTTATGTCACCGGGCTGTGGTGACTGAACAATTTATTTATTTCCCAGGGATGACCTGTATGCAGTTGCCGGGTTTGGCGACGAAACATTGATTCTATTTTTTTGTTAACTTTATTTGGATGATGATTTATTCATCTTGTGTTTGCTTTGATCATGCCCGTGAATGCTTGATTATTACTTTGTTCCGTGTTGTTTTTTTTCCCTCTTTTTTGTTGTTGCCACTTATCTTCTTGCAGGTATGGCCAGGGATGATTTGCACGGTGGGATAAATCAAGCCCCCATATATTGTGTGTTTTACACAACACATATTTACTTTCTTGAGAAGATGAACGGCAAGATGCCTCATGTTCTGGCATAAGGTTTCCACCTGCTCGGTGATTTTGATCGAACCGAGAATGAGGTTTCCGTCCTTAGAATTTTTTATAAGAATAAAGTTTCCACTTGCTTGGTGATTTTGATCGAATTGAGAATGAGGTTTCTGTCCTTAGAATTTTTTATAAGAATAAGGTCTCCACTTGCTCAGCGATTTTGATCGAACCAAGAATGAGGTTTTTATCCTTAGAATTTTTTATAAGAATAAGGTTTCCACCTACTCGGTGATTTTGATCGAACCGAGAATGAGATTTATGTCCTTAGAATTTTTATAAGAATAAGGTTTCCACCTGTTCGGTGATTTTGATCGAACTGAGAATGAGGTTTCTGTCCTTAGAATTTTTTATAAGAATAAGGTTTCCACCTGCTCGGTGATTTTGATCGAACCGAGAATGAGGTTTCTGTCCTTAACGAAATCCATTAATACTAAATATGCAATTAATTAATACTTAATGTGCAATAATGAAATTGAATATGACTGCAACAAGGAACTTCATCATTATATTGACTAGAGCGGTGTACAAGATTTAGACTTATGTTTCCGTGCACGAATGGTTATTGGTAAAACTTCTTTAGGTTGTGGACATTCCAAGGCCGAGGGAGTGGCCTTTCGTCAAGGTCTTCTAAATAGTACGCTCCCGCACCTGCAATGGCAGTAACTTTGTACGGTCCCTCCCACGTTTGAGCTAACTTCCTTGCACCTACGTCCCACATGTTTCCCACAACTTTGCTCAACACTAAGTCCCCGGCACTGAATTCCCTAGCCTTTACATCTTGGTTGTATCGTTAGGCAAGTTTCTGTTGGTATTCTATGAGCCTTACTGTTGTTGCTTCTTGGCACTTTTCCAACCAATCCAAGTGCTCCAGCATTAAACCATCGTTCTGGATGGGGTCAAATCCTGCAACTCGTGCACTGCACAAGTTTACTTCGGTCGGTATCACGGCTTCTGCTCCATACATCAAGGAGAACAGAGTCTCCCCTGTGGACCTTCTGGGGGTTGTACGATAAGCCCACAAAACGTTAGGTAGTTTCTCGGTCCATCTTCCCTTTGCCCTATCCAACCTTCTCTTCAACCCATTCAAAATGGTCTTATTAGTTGCCTCAGCTTGGTCGTTGCTTTGGGGATACGTCGGAGTAGAATACCTGTTCTTGATGCTGAGATCGCTGCAAAAGGTTCGGAAAGCTTTGCTGTCAAATTGTAGCCCATTGTCTAATATCAATGAGTCAGGCACCCCGAATCTCGTGACTATGTTTTTCCATACAAACTTCTTCACGTCCACATCTCGGATATTTGCTAAGGCCTCGGCTTCCGCTCATTTCGTGAAATAATCAGCTGCCACTAACATGAATCGGCGGTTACTTGTTGCTCGGGGGAATGGGCCGAGGATGTCTAGCCCCCATTGTGCAAACGGCCATGGACTATTGATGGGGTTTAAATGACCTGTTGGTTGGTGAATCAGAGAAGCGTGTTTTTGGCATTGTTCACATTTCCGTGCATATTCCATTGCATCTTTCTGCATCTACAGCCACCAAAATCCTTGAGTTATCGCTTTGTGTGTTAACGAGCGCCCCCCAACATGATTACCACACATCCCGTCATGTAGCTCGGACAGAAGCTCATTTACTTTCTCGGAATGTAAGCATGAAAGGTACGGACCTCCAAAAGATCTTCGGTACAATTTGCGATCCGCCGACAACCAATACCGGGAAGCCACCCGACAAATCTTTTTGGCCTCTTTTTCATCGTCCGGAACTCTATCCTCGTCCAAGAAGTCAATGATCGGGTCCATCCAACATGGTCTGGTTGTTGAAATCACAACAACGTCGACCTTGGCCGAGATACAATTATCTTCCATATCGATACTTGGCTCTCTTATAAGTTCTACTTTGATAAGCCGAGGAACCTCCTTAGTCATTGACGAGGCCAACGTGGCTAGTGAGTCAGCGTGTTTGTTTTGTGCCCGGCCGACCTGGGACACCTTCATTGTTGCGAACTTGATAATGATTTGCTTAGTTGCGCTCAGATAGGCTTTCATCTGAGAATCCCGGGCTTCAAAGCTTCCTTAGATCTAATACACAACCAGCCGAGAATCTGAATAATCTCCACATCCTGTGCGCCCAGGCATAAAACAGTCCTCAATCTGGCAAGAAAGGCCTCGTACTTGGCCTCGTTATTAGAGGCTTTGAACCCCAATCTGAAGGAATGCTCCAGTCGTATACCCTCCAGAGTGATTGTGACAATTCCAGCTCCGGCTCCTATAGCACTCGAAGCGTCGTCCACAAACACCTTCCACGGGCGACTCTCTACATTACAAATTATCTTCCCGTCGTTCCTAGGGGAGAACTCTGCAATGAAATCAGTAAGGACCTACCCCTTCATTGAGCTTCGTGGCCTGTACCTTATGTCGAAGGAACCTAGCCGAGTCCCCCACTTAGCTATTTGGCCCGTGAAGTCTGACCTTTTTAACAACGACTACAAGGGATACTCGGTCAGGACGAACACAGTATGAGCCTGAAAGTAATGCGGCAGCTTCCTTGTGGCGTGCACCAGAGCCACCATTAACTTCTCCAAAGGTAGATATCTCGTCTCAACATCTACCAAGGTTTTGCTTATGTAATACACCAGTTGCTGTATTCCTCGATCCCTTAGCAGCACAACGCTTATGGCGTGATTGGACACCGAGAGGTACATGAATAAGTCTTCTCCGGAATCTGGGCCGTTAACATGGGCGCTTGCGTTAGATACTTCTTCAGATTTTGAAAGGCTTTGTCACACTCCTCATCTCACTGAAATCCCTTCCACTTCTTCAAAAGCCGATAAAACAGTCTGCAGTGATCAACAAATTTGGAAATGAATCGATTAAGTGCGGCTAACATCCCGGTTAATACTTGCACTTCTTTGGGATTGCTCAGTGGCTTGAGGCGATTCATGGCTTCGATTTGGTCGGGATTGGCCTCTATCCCCTGATTAGAGATCAAATACCCCAAGAACTTACCAGCCCCCACACCGAAAGTGCACTTCTCAACGTTTAGGCACAGCTTATGTTGTCGGAGCACCTCAAACACTCCCCGAAGATCTTCTACATGCCGTGCTTCCTGTTTACTCTTCACTACCATATCGTCGATATATACTTCTACCGTGCACCCAATTTTTTCTCGGAACATCTTTGTCATCATCTGTTTGTACGTGGCTCCGGCGTTCTTCAACCCAAATGACATTACGTTATAGTGATAGTTTGCATCCGGGGAGATGAATGCTGTCTTTTCTCAGTCATCGGGTGCCAGGGCAATCTGATGATACCCCTAAAAGGCATCTAAGAAGCTCATCCTCAGGTGTCCGTATGTAGCATCTACCAATTGATCAATCTTCGGCATTGGGAACGAGTCTTTCGGGCATGCTCGGTTTAAGTTTGTGAAGTCCACATAAACCCTCCACTTGCCATTCTTTTTCTTCACTACCACTGTATTTGCTAACCATTTCGGGAAGAATATTTCTCTTATCACCCTAGCTTCCTTCAGCCTCTGGACTTCCAACTTGACCGCGCTAACATATTCTTTCGATGCTCTTCTCGGCTTTTGCTTCTTCGGGGAGAATGACGGGTCCACGTTGAGCTTATGGACAATGAACTCGGGGTCTACTCCGGGCACTTCGTACGGAATCCATGTAAAGACATCCATATTCTGCAAAAGGAATAACAATATTTCTACCTTATCCCAGTCTTTCATGCTTGTCCCTATTTGAAAATACCTGTCAGTGTTTGGAAAAATTTTGACCTTCAAAAGCTCCTCGGCACAACTTGCCCCTACTTTTTCTCGGGGCTTCTATAATTGCTATGAAGATGCTCTTTCGGTGGTTTCCTTCTATTCAACCTGCTAGCCTTTCCACCTAATTGAGGCGACCAGGTACTGCCTAGCCACTTGCTGGTTTCCTCGTACCATGGCAACTCCATACTTGGTAGGAAATTTAACTTTTACATGCAAGGTGGACAGAGCAGCCTTCATTGCGTGTATCCACGGCCTTCTTAGGATTGCTGTGTATGGGGAGAACGATCTGACTACTATGAAGGTCACCATCACTTCCTTGCCCTCCATATTCACCGAAAGAGAAATTTGACCCTCGGGGATCACCACTCTTCCATCAAATAAGACCAATGGCGTATCATACTTCATCAAGTCTTGATTTTTTAATCTAAGCCCCTCGAACAGATCTGGGTACATTACATCGGCTCCGCTTCCTTGGTCTATCATCACCCTTTTCACTAAGAAGCCGCTTATCCACGCTGTTACTACCAACGCAACATCGTGGGGTTGGATCGTTCCCTCAAGATCTTCCTCGTCAAAAGAAATTGCCAGTTGGCCAACTTTCATCCTCTTTTCGAGTGATTGTCTTTCCGTGCAGGTTTCTTTGGGCGTCATTGTTAATACTCCTCCTCTGGTTATGGCCGCATCCCCCGGGGTAGCATGGATGACCTCGATCACTCCTAATGGGAGGGGGTACCCTTTCTGCTGAGCACCATGGCCGGTATCTTGGTTACCGGAATCTACTACGAACTCTTTAAATATCTTGCCTTCACTAGTTGTCCCAGATGATCTTTTAATACTCGGCACTGCTCAGTGGTGTGTCCTTTATCTCTGTGGTATGTGCAGTACAAGTTTTGATTCCTCTGGGACGGGTCGCCCCCCCATCTTGTTCGACCACTTGAAGAATGACTCGTTCTTAATCTGGTCTAAAATTTTGTGTATCGGCTCTTTGAACGCTACATTCACCTTTCCAATTTGTGCTTCTGGTTCTTGCATCCTGAAATCCTTCCTTGGTCTCGTTGGAAAAACGCCCTGCCGGGAGCGACTAAGCAACGGGGCCTTACCCTTATTCTGCAACCAATCATCTTTGAGACGTTTATACTCTTCAATACACCTCATAAGTTGCCTCATATCCTCGGGAGGTCTTTTCGTCAACGACTCCTATAGTTTAAAGTCCTCGAGAAGCCCCATCTTGAAAGTGCTTGCCGCAATCTTCTTATTACCCCCACCGATTTCATTGTATAGCTCCCAATATTGATTGGCATAACTCTGAAGGGTTTCGCCAACCCTCATTTTTATGGAAAGCAACGCGTCCATCGGTTGTGGCACCCGGCTGCACGTCATGAATCGAGCGCCAAACTCCTGGATTAGCTCGGTAAAACTGTGAATGGAACCTTTTTGTAATCCATCAAACCATCTCAAGGCCGTGGAGTCGAGACTTGAGGGGAACACCTTACACATTAGCGCATCATTGTGTGCGTGCAAAGACATCATATGGATATAATGATTGACGTGTTCCATCGGGTCCGTTTTCCCATCGTAGGAGTTAAATGGTGGCCGTGTAAATCAACTCGGCATAGGGGCCCATTCAATTTCGTTTGAGAACGGCGACCGAGTAGCTCTTTGTAAGGCCTGGCTCATTGCGTCCATGACAGCATTGTCGGGCTGCCGTTCCTCCGGGGAATCCGAACCACGGTCGTCATATCCGCGCGATTGTGAATGGTTCCGGTGCTGACGCGTCTCGAGGGAATGCGAGCGGTTCCTGTGTCGGTGTGATTCTCGGGAAAGTGAACGGTCCCGGAATCATCGGGGACCGGACTGGCTAGAACTCTCCCCGCCTCGATTTCCCACACTACCGTCCCTCCTTTCTCGGTTGTCTGGGTCCCTTCTCTGGCGCCAACCCCTTGCCTCCAACTCCAAATCCCTCACCAGTCTGCGCAACTGCTCCAACTCTTGGTCTTTCTCATCACGTTGCCCGTGCCCCGAGGCACCCGACATTGTTCGGTGAGTCTGGTTTGACTCTTCCCCCAGGCTAGATTCTTCTTCTCCTTGCCCACGCTCCCTATCCTTACGCCTTTTCTGCCTTCTTTCCCACCATGTGGAGTCCCGAGAAGATCCTACCGATCCGCTCTCGGCTTGGCCTCCCAAATGCCCTTCGGACATTTCCCGTGCTTGAGTCTTAGTCGAGCCACAACTTCGTAGGATAGCCCCACGGTGGGCGCCAATTGTGCGCATCGGAAATGAGGCTGTTAGGCTTGACCTCACTTGGGCTCACAACTTACTTATAAGGTGGGCTTAGGATTTCCTACTTTGGGTCGTTCTTAGCACAGAGACTCAACATAATTTATCATCTTTCTTTCTGAATCGCTGTTTTGCTCTCTTCTCTATCTTTTTTTTGTGAACCTCTCAAAAACCCCCCATTTTCCTTCCCCAACTTCTCATATTTATAGCTCTAAATTAGTGGAGAGATCATGATTACTACCATTATTAGTGCAATTGAAGGTCCAATATCATCTGTTGTAAGTGGATGTTTAGGTGAGAGTGGAGTGTGGCAAATGTGGTCTTGGAACTTGGTTCCAACTCAAGTCAATATGCTCGGTAGGGATGTTTCCTGGAAATTGCCGAGCATGCTATGGTGTGTTCGGATCTCAATCTTTCTTTATTATTCGGGCATTTCACGCCAAGCAATGGTTAGGTGATGAGGCTTGGACCTGTAGTTTGTGAGGGTAGAGTAAAAAGGGATTGAGAGTGTGGGTTGTGTTGCTAGGCCTGAATCCAAGGCCCAATTGGGTTCGGGAACCTCGGTGCCCTACAGGGCTCTTTTGGGCTTTAGAAGAGATTTTCCCAAAATCCATGATAGTTTTGACATGGTGCGGGTCGCCAATGAAATGAAGCCATGTGGTGTGAAAAATTTGTCCTTAACAACCCTACACGTGATTTGACTAAAATTTAAGTTGCCAAACTGTGGTTTAAAATTTGACAATTTACCCAACTGAGGTTTGACCAAAATTTAAGTTGCCTATCTATAGTTTGAAATTCCATGATGCAAGTATTCCAATGGATAGTTTTTTTTTTTTTTTTTTTTTAAATCTTATTTGATCTTGTATTTTTATGTTTTTTGAGAAGAGAGATACAAAAGTGAAGCAAAATTACATATTTGACTCTGTTTTTAACAGAGCTGGGTTATAGAAATCAAACTAAGTTAACTTCGGATGGGTAAAATGTCAAATTTCAAACCACAAATAAACAACTTAAATTTCGATCAAACTACATATGAGTAAATTATAATTTACCCTATTTACATTATTAGTATTCCCTTTTGATTTCTTTGGTTTGTCTAACCTTAAATTTCTGCCACATATCGTAATGTCTTGAATTTTTCGTTGCAACCAAGATGTCATTGTCTCGTTTTCAAAAACAAAAAGACGTCATTGTCTTATGAGTCAATAACATTACCTTATTTCTCGAGTACGAAGACCACATTTGTTATTGGAAAGACAAAAAAATCTTATCAAAACCTCCATGTTTTCATCCATGATACTTGCAATTTTATTCTTCAAAAAGTAATATTAGTGTACATTGTTTGTACACATTTAGTATAAACCATTTGCTTCACGGGAATTAATTATTGCATATTTAGTGTATATCGTTTATATGCATCACTTCACACGTGGTGTAATCCCTTACTTCACACGTGGGACTGTAATTGAAATCTCTTTTCTTTTCTTTTTTTAAGCTGTCCTTGGCTCCTCAACTTAGTTTTTCATCATTCTCCATCAATTATCACTAATTTCATCTCTGCATAAAAGACAAAATGGACCCATTTGGGTCATTACGTTACTACCTAAGCTATCATGGAATTTCACCTTTTTTGGGGAGTAATTAAAGGGAGTCTTGACTCTTAACTGAGTATAATTAATAGTGGATCTCAAAAAAAAAAAAAAAAAAGTATAATTAATAGTGGGTTCGGTTTGGATGTCACTTTCAATTTATATTAGGAGTAATGCTACAATCACAAATTATTTTACAATATTTTTACAAAATGTTGATGTGGCCAACCTCTTATTGGTTTTTTATTTTAACCCATCATTAATATCACACTTTCATTTACCAATAATTACTCATCAAATTAGCAATTTGTAAATTTTTTTGTAAAATAATTTGTATCTCTAGTATTATTCTTATACGAGTCCATTACTATGAGTTCTTTTGTGTTTTTCTTTTTTTGTTTTTGCATTGACTTTTAGATACTTAAGTTGATTAAGAATTTATATATATATATATATATACACAAAAGAATGGTAACTAATGTGAAAATAAAAAGAGGCATCATAAGTGAGTTTCTTATTATTATAGATATGCATCAAAGATTAGCATTAAATTCATATATCTTTGCACTAGTGATGGATGAACTCACTAGGTTAGATTCAAGAGAACGAGCATAAGTTATGTGATAGATTGATTGAACCAACAATGCTTCTAAGATTATATATTTTATCACATATTTTTTCATAACTTGCATATATGTCAACTTATGATTGGTGTTCGGTGAAATTCAGGCCATCAATAGCCTAAAGTCGGTCTAATCTAATCCTCTAAATAGAGCAAAACTATTCACATGCAAGATCATTTTGGGACTATAATGACACTCTCATTAGTGGGTCAATCCAAAATAGCCTACAGCCGAGGTGCCCATCAAACTCACAAGTGATAATTTGTGCTTAGCATTATTTTGTTGATTGGAGTGAAATGTAATTGTCTTTATCCCTTCCATAATATTTAATAGTACTATTCTCATGGCTTTTCTCCCCCTTGACAAATGCGTCTCTCCCCATAAATAAATAAATTAGAATATTTTTTTTGAACAAAAATAAATTAGAATAGGTTGAAGGACAATGAAGCGATGAATCAAAAGTGGTCCAATGTATACCAACCCTTTCTTCGTGATCATCTTCCAACAACTTTACACTAAAATAAACGAATGTACAAATATTATGATAGGCCACCTTATCTCTTTTATATGTAAGCCCATGTGAAACTTACAAAGTTCCAAGCAGACAAGCACTAATTGGCTGTTAAAGTAGAAATTTTCTTCTATAATATTCCACTCCCAACTCTATACTGGTTTCTTAGTACTATTCACTGAGTCCTTTACCTTACAAACTAAATAGCCAAGTACTACTCTTTCTCTACCATTTTTCCCTTTTTCTTGTTTTTCAAACAATAAGCCAATATACTTCCTACTCAGAAATTTGGCTAAAACCAAAGTACTTATACTTATTAGTATTACTCAAAATTGTAAAATACTAAAACAAAACTAAAAAACCCAGAAAAAAAAAAGTACTAGAGAAAGCAAAAGTTTGCCACTCATATGATTTGGAGGAAAATTAAAAAAAAAAAAAAAAAAAAATTCCCCAACTTACTAGGATTAATAAAATCATCTCTTACTTTTTAGTCGCTCGATTTTTATTTTTAACAAATAACACGACTTTTTAAATAATATATGTAGATTGTTTTATTAATCATCACCTAATAAATCGAAGGAAATTACTTTAAAACTAGTTTGAAAAAAAAAATGTATATATAATAAAATAAAATACAATATAAATTAGTTTTGGACCTGCACATGTAGAGAGCACTCGATAAAGATGCAAACAGACCACATTCCACAGTCTGTAGTGTGCACTATGCAGGTGAGAAACACCATTGTCGTTTCTGAGGTTTCTCTCTCTACTTTGATTATTTCCATTTCTAAAAGTCTATATATATTTTTCCAATATATTGGAGGCCCCAGTGATTGTGATATCTAATCTATCATATTTATATACCAATAGAACCACTTCCCTTTTTTTTAAAGTTATCTCTATCTAACCCAATAATCATAGTCACAAAACATAACGTCTAGAAATGATAAGAAGTCACATTCACATTTCTGGCTCGGAGTGAGAGAGAGTGCTACATGTGACAATACATGAGTGTGAGCTCTCTGCCAACTTGAGCATAAAAACAGAGCACACTCTGTTTTCTTATCATAAAAAAAAAAAAAAAAGGAAGGAAAGAACTTTGAGGTAATTCTGTGTGGCCATGGCAGCTCGCAGACTCTCCTCCTTGCTTTATCGCTCTCTTGCTGCTTCTTCTTCATCTGGGTCTGCTTCTCTGCTTTCCTCTCTAGGTGATGATGATGATGATGATGATAAATGATGCCTTTTCTTTAATTTTGTTGCCTTTTCTCTTTCTGTCTTTTTGGTTTCACTTGCTTTTATGTTTCCTTACATGACTGATAATTATAACATCTTTGTATCTTCATGACTTGTGTTTGGTGTCAAAATTTTTCTTCTACTTATTTTCATTTGTATAGAAGATAGTTTAGAAAG
Organism: Quercus robur; assembly: GCF_932294415.1. NCBI lineage: Eukaryota > Viridiplantae > Streptophyta > Magnoliopsida > Fagales > Fagaceae > Quercus > Quercus robur. The sequence continues at coordinate 45,271,377 of NC_065543.1, forward strand.
CCAAAAACTTTATTGTGTGAGAGAAAACAAGATAAAATTTTTTTGAATCTGAATAATTCCTTTTTTGCTTTTTGAAAAGTCTTTTTCACTGTATAAGGACTGAGAAAAAGGAATTGTATATAACTTTTGAGTAAGCCTGGCTTGGTTGAGGTTTTGACGATGAACAAGATCAATAAAGGACTAGAGTCAACAAGTCATGGTTTTTGAGAGATGGGGTTCCTTCTTATTTGGAAAGTTTATCTAGAATGATAGAGGAAACCTATTTTTCTATTTGGTGAATATAACAAGAAGGGAACGTGTAATTTGGTGTAGATTGGAAGCAAAACAGTTACCAAAATTCTTCTCCACCACTACATGCAATATTTAAGCCTTTTCCCTAGTTTTCCTTATTATTCTTTTGTTTTAGATTTGATTCTCACATCTTTTACCAAACTTGTTTGATGAAGTTATTTACAAAATTTGATCCTCAGGAAGAAGTTCTGGCTGTGGGAGAAGCATCCACAGGTTTAGCACAGCTGCAGCAGCTGAGGAATTAATCATTCCACCTGTTCAGATAAATTACACTCAGAATCTGATTAATGGGCAATTTGTAGATGCTGTATCAGGTAATTGTTATTATTTTTCTTTGAACAAGTTCTTTGTTTTTCATGGGGTACTTTTACTAATTGGTATTTTACAATATTTTTGTGACTGATGATTCCTGATGGAGCTAATCTTGGACATTCTATTGGTCGCAGGAAAAACATTTCCAACTTATGACCCTCGTACTGGGGAAGTGATTGCTCATATTGCTGAAGGTGATGCAGAAGATATCAACCGTGCTGTAGCCGCTGCCCGCAAGGCATTTGATGAGGGACCATGGCCAAGGATGACCGCTTATGTAAGAAGAATACGCCTCTGGTTTTGTTTTGCTATTCAATTAGTATGTGGGTGATTCCTAAATGTATACAAATTTTATGAAACATTTGCAAACAATATATGGGTTTCAGGAAAGATCAAGGATATTGTTGCGCTTTGCCGATTTGGTTGAGAAACACAGTGATGAGCTTGCTGCTCTAGAGACATGGAACAATGGGAAGCCTTATGAACAAGCAGCCAAATCTGAATTACCACTGTTTATACGGCTATTTCACTACTATGCTGGTCAGAACACTAAAGCTAATTCTATATTTTTGCTTTTATTTCAGAGTGCATTGTGTTTTTCTCTAATCATTTTTTTATTATAAATTATTCAGGCTGGGCAGATAAAATCCATGGACTAACAGTTCCGGCTGATGGAGATTATCATGTGCAAACATTGCATGAACCAATTGGAGTCGCAGGGCAAATCATTCCCTGGAACTTTCCTCTTGTCATGTTTGCTTGGAAAGTTGGGCCTGCTCTAGCATGTGGTAATACCATTGTCCTAAAGACAGCAGAGCAAACACCATTGACAGCACTCTTTGTGGCAAAGCTATTCCATGAGGTGGGCTTGTTGATTGTTTACGCATTATTTTTCTTTGCTTTGTTTGCTCAAGAATGATCTTGTAATTTATTCTGCATCCTTTGTGACAGGCCGGTCTTCCTCCAGGTGTTCTAAATATAGTTTCTGGCTTTGGTCCGACTGCTGGTGCAGCACTTGCCAGCCATATGGACGTGGATAAGGTATATTGGGATCACTAGTATTCAGGCTACATAAATTTATAGCTGATGAATCAGTTATATAGAGAGCAACTTAACCTGTTCCTTGAAATCATTTTTCTATTCCTGCCAATATTCATTGCCACACAGAGTCTGAGTCTGTGAAGATTCTGGCTAGCATATATTTCGTATCACTTGTCAAGGCCTTAAAACTACCGATCTGGGAAAACCTTTTTTATTTTGGACAATTGCACCACTTGTGTTGAAACTATTACCAATGCCTTTGCAGCTAGCTTTCACAGGATCAACTGATACTGGAAAGATTGTACTTGAATTGGCTGCAAGAAGCAATCTTAAGCCAGTAACACTAGAGCTAGGAGGGAAATCACCATTCATAGTATGTGAGGATGCTGATGTTGATAAGGCTGTGGAGCTTGCACACTTTGCTCTATTCTTTAATCAGGTTTGTTTAAGTGGTTTTCCACAGCTGGATTTGTAAGACGTGGATGCTTTATTTGAGAGATGAATGCTATACTGTCTCCAGGGGCAATGCTGCTGTGCTGGTTCTCGTACATATGTACATGAACGTGTACATGATGAGTTCCTAGAGAAAGCAAAGGCACGTGCTGTGAGGCGTGTTGTTGGTGATCCCTTCAAGAAGGGTGTGGAACAAGGTCCTCAGGTATGTACCTGAGGATGAAATGGTTGTCACATTCTTATTAATTCCAAAAATTCTGGTTTATCTATCTTTTGCTGTCCTTGGCAGTTTAAATTAGACCTTTAGTAAATTTCTCCAGTTCCTGATTCATAGTTTGACGTGGGAATAATACCCATGGCTTTCAATAATACAGCAGCCTTCTCTATTTTGTTTTGGCTCAATGGGATTGTGAATATAACAAAACCTAAGGACTTTTTAATTCAACTGAACATAAAAATCCATGGGAGTAATACATTTTTCAAAGGTGTTGAGACATGTTCTATTTCATCTTAGTCATGTAATGTCTAACAAATCAAGTGATGCTGTTTCTGGACCTTATGAAAATCCCAGATTGACACGGAGCAATTTGAGAAAGTCCTTAGATACATAAGAGCTGGAATCAAAAGCAATGCCACCCTTGAATGTGGAGGTGACAGATTTGGCTCCAAAGGCTACTTCATTCAGCCTACTGTCTTCTCAAATGTTCAGGTACTAATAATTCCTCTCCAATAATTTCTCTATTATGCATGAAATACCAAATGATGTAACATGAATTTGATATTTTCATCAATCAGGATGATATGTTGATAGCACAGGATGAGATCTTTGGCCCAGTGCAATCTATCTTCAAATTCAAGTGAGTCTTAAACTTCCTGCAATCTGCTAAAATTGTCATGAACACTTTCATCTTTTCCATATTCTAAGCTGATGCTATGGAAAAAACATATGTCCTGCCTGCAATGCTATATGGTCAACAGTAAAAAAACAAAGAACAAACAAAGGGCTACATTTAAAACACCATGAAAAAGAAAACTTAAAAACTGGTCTCTTTATGTACATGCCAACAAAAAAGAATAATGTACTTATTTGTGTTCATACTTAAAAGTCTCCTCCAAATTTTGTACTCTATACCAGGGATCTTGATGAAGTAATAAGAAGAGCGAATGCAACACGCTATGGTCTAGCTGCAGGAGTTTTTACGAAAAACTTGGACACTGCCAACACCTTGACCCGAGCTCTAAGAGCTGGTACTGTATGGATTAATTGCTTTGATGTGTTTGATGCGGCGATTCCTTTTGGTGGGTACAAGATGAGCGGTATAGGCAGGGAGAAGGGAATCTACAGCCTTAATAACTACTTGCAAGTCAAGGCTGTTATTACTCCTCTGAACAAGGCAGCATGGTTGTAAGTGTCTAAGTTCCGCCTTATTGTAATAGTCTCATTTATCCTAAATAAAGGAGAGCATACACAGGCCGGCTTGTAAAAATGCAAAGAAAGTATCAATTTCCCCAAGAAAACTTGCTTGTTTGAACTTGACTGCCCCAATGTTGCTGTTGCATCTTTGTCAAATCCTGGTGTTCAGTTGCCTAGAGTTGCTGCATGACATTTTGAGTGATGATGATGATGATGTTATTTTGTGCTATCTTTCTCATGTGAATGGTGTTGCACCTCTTCTACCGAGTGTGAAATTTATCATGTGGTTTATCTTTAACCTGACTGCAGTTATGGCTGACATTTTTTGAGGCAAATGCCATTGACTCATTGATGTCAGGCTTAAGACATTTATTAATCTTGCTTTCCAGTAAAAATTGTACACAAGGGTTGTTTACAGTTCAAAATGGAAAATAAAGTACGCCTCGTTGGTGCAGGATCTCTCCATTTTACTTAAAATTGAGAAAGGGCATTTTAAGGTTAAGATTTTATTTCTTAGATCTTATTATTTATAGAATTTCACAAACTCCCAAAAAGTGACTCAGTTAAATTTCCAACAGTGGAAAAACAAAGAGAGGCTGGGTTTGGATTTGGCTGAAACCCATGTTTTGAGTTCTGCGTTTTAACTTTTTTTTTTTTTTTTTTCTCCTGCAGGCGTTACTTTTAGGGGACAATAGCATTGTTAAACACTGTTTATATACTGTTTAACACTGTTTACAGATTAAAAAAATATTAAAAATGGGTCTCATAATACTATTCACACATTTAAAAATTATTTTGTTACAGTATTTTCAGTTTTTAGTTTTCAGTTTTCAGTTTCAGCAGTAATAAGTTCAATCCAAATAGACCCAGAGTATAATTTTCCTCTTCCTCTCATCCCCCTAGCCAAAAGTTTGTCGGGTGCAAGCACCGTGTGGGTCCAGCTCAAGTGCAAGCACTATGTGGGTCCAGCCCACTTGCTTGCCACTCTTGTCAAAGCTCATTTATGAGCTTGTCTTCTCAAGCCCACAAAGATTGCTCTTTGGTTTAATGCAAATCTGAGCATGCATGGGAAGGTCCAACTTCTCTTAATAAGAAGTGATGCAAAGCTTCCAAAGTCAGCATGCCATTCCTTGGACAGTGACATAGGCGTGTGAGACACGCTGAAACTGAAAAGAAGAAAAGAAAGAAAACAAAGGCCATTCGGCCTTGAGTGGTGAGATGAAGCACAAAGAGCAATTTGGCCATTTTTGTGTGAGTTCTAGAGTGAGCAAGAAACACAAAAGAGGGAGCTTCAGCTCAGAGGTGCAGTCTGAAAAGATGGAGAGAAACACAGTGAGAGTGTGAGAGAGTGAAAAAGACATTTTTCTTTTACTCAAGTTATACACAAGGAAAACAAATTGGTGGAGTTCTCATAGAGTTTTTGAGTGCTACAACCATAGAGAGTTGGAGTATTTGGAGGAAAATTTTGCTACTGGTTTTGTAGTGAGATTGTATTTACTCCTTGAGATTTATTTATTGTATATTCAATTTATTATGAACTCAAGTTTAGCATAAACTTGATAGTTGTAATCTCTATTTCATGGTAGATATTTTTCGAAACTGTCCTGTGATTTTTCCTTCTACACTAAAGGGTTTTCCATGTAAGATTTGGTGTTATTGTGTGATTATGTTTATGTGGTGCTTGTTGGAATTTTTTTTTTTGTTTCCATAATATTGTTATTGCTTGGTAGTCATTAATCTTAATTCACACATAGATATAGAGGGGATTAGGATTTTTCCCCAACAAGTGGTATTAGAATTGTGGGAGCCATTTGATCAATAGGCCCATTAAGGTCAGGATCGTTGGGCTTGTGGCCCATCCGAGGATGCATATCTACTCGAGGAGGCCAAGTCAGGTCATAAGGCAATTACCGAGGGGGGTGGTAGTCAATATCACGAGGGTAGAGTTCTGTATTCGTCTGAGGACGCTATACTCCTCGGCAGTATGCGTCCGAGGACAATCAGGATGAGGTCTTGTTGCAACCGGACCTCAGAATTATGTCACCACTGAAGATAGGATAACCGACCAAGGGTAAAAGGGAAAAGACGAACAAATATCTATAATTACAGCTGCCTCCGCATTAATGACCTCTCAACCAACTCTCTGGCCACATTAATGTGGAGGTGATACCTGAACAGTAAGGAGGCAATCTTACAGCTGCTTATAGGAAGTTCCAGGAGGTGCCAGATGGGATAGAAAGAAATCCTCCGAACCCAACCTACACGTGTATGGTGAGGATGAAACTTAAATGGTGGTATATAAACTGAAAGAAGAACACGCAAGAAAGGGGGGAACAAAAAAAAGAAAAGAAAGAGAACAGAGACAAAGGAAGAAGAGCGAAAAGAGAAAAAGAACTGTATCGATTACCAAAGAAAACGATCGTTGTACCAGCTCTGGGCCTTCAATATACGTGAGGGTGAATCTTTTTATTGTACAAAAGTTAACCTAGTTCTTTATACCCACGCTCTACAAATTATATTGTTTGGGGCCTATTTATATGCGAACCCAGTATCGCTTTGGGTTGCTGCAAATTGTGTCCCTACAAGAGCTTTTGGTTGCTTGGGTTTGACTGTCTTGTGTTGGATTAAATGGAGAATATGACCATGAATACTGTGGTTAAACTCTCAGCGTCGAATTATTCGATATGGAAGTCGATGATGGAGGATGTCCTTTATTGCAAGGATTTGCATGACCCTATTGAGGGTGATAGTGTCAAGCCTAGTGATATGTTAGATAAAGACTGAGAGAAATTAAATAGAAAAACTAGTAGGTGTATTAGACAATGCATCGATGTCGGTGTTTTTCACCTTGTGTCTTAGGAAACAAATGCAGATTTGGGAAAAATTAAGGAGTCTTTATGAAAGAAAGATAGCTTAAAATAAAGCTTTTATTGCTAGAAAACTTGTGAATTTGAAGCTTAAAGAGGGTAAGTCTATTGCCAAGCACCTTAGTGAGTTTCAAGACTTGGTTAATCAGATGGTTATAATGAAGCTAGTAATAGATGATGAGTTGCAAGCTTTATTGCTTCTGAGTTCCTTACCTGACAGTTGGGAGACTTTGGTAGTGTCACTTAGTAATTCTGTTTCGAATGGTGTGTTACAACTTGCCATGGTTAAAGATAGTTTGCTTAATGAAGAAACTAGAAGAAATGATATGGGCAAGGATATTGCACATGCTCTTGTCACAGAGAACAGGGGGAGAAGTAAGTTTAGAAATTCTAAAGGGCAAGGTAAATCTAGAAGTCGATTAGAGTCAAAAGGAAAATTCAAGTGCTTTTATTGTGATAAAGAAGGTCACATAAAAAGGCACTACAAGGTTTGGAAGAACAAACAAAAAGAGAATAAAAAAAAAGGGTGGATGATGAGAACACTGCTGCTGTTATAGTGTTGGAAGATGAGGTTCTAGTCATAGGACAAGATGATTGTTGTATAGTTTCAGATCCTTATGTTGAATGGGTGATTGATTCAGCTACTTCTTGCCATGTTACTCCTAGTAAGGAGTTATTCACTTCATACAAAGCGAGAAACTTTGGGAGAATGAAGATAGACAATGATAGTTATGCCGACATTGTGGGAATTGGTGATGTATGTGTTAGGGCTAACACTGGATACACCCTGATTTTGAAGGATGTGAGACATGTTCCGGATATTCGCCTAAATTTGATTTCCACTCATGTTCTTGATAAAGAAGGTTATGGCAATTATTTCCATGACGAAAAATGGAGGCTTAGTAAAGGATCATTGGTGTTTGCTAGAGAGAAAATTTGTTGTACATTTTACAAGACATGAGTAAAGTTGTGCAAGGATATTGTTAGTGCAACTCAGGAGAATTCTTCGCCTAACTTGTGGCATAGGTGGCTGGCTCACATGAGTGAAAAATGGTTGCAGATTTTGGCAAAGAAGTCTCTCATTCCCTTTGCCAAAGGTACATCACTAAATCCTTGTGACTTTTGTTTATTTGGTAAACAACATAGAGTTTCATTTAATATACCCTCTACTAAAATACTCAATGTATTAGATCTTGTTTATTCTGATATATGTGGTCTCATTGATGTTGAGACTTTAGGTGGCAATAATTATTTTGTTACATTTATTGATGATGCTTCACGAAAGGTATGGGTTTATGTTTTGAAAACTAACGACCAGGTTTTTGAGCACTTTAAGAAATTTCATGCCATGGTGGAAAGAGAAAGGGAAGCCTTTGAAATGTTTTCGTAGTGATAACAGAGGTGAATACACATCTAATGAATTTAAGAGTTACTACTCTGAGAAAGGCATTAGATATGAGAAAACAGTTCCTAGTACCCCATAGCAAAATGGTGTGACAGAAAGGATGAACCACACTATTGTTGATAAGATGTATGTTGAGAATGGCTAATTTGCCTCAGTCATTCTAGGGTGAAGTTGTTGTGACTGCTTGCTACCTAATTAATAGATCTCCATCAGTTCCTTTGGGTTTTGATGTTCCAGAAAGAGTATGGACAAGAAAAGATGTTTCTTACTCTCACTTGAGGGTATTTGGGTGCAAGACATTTGTACATGTGTCTAAGGAACAAAGATTAAAGCTTGATAGCAAATCCACTCCTTGTATATTTGTTGGATATTGAGATGCATAATTTGGCTACAAGTTATGGGATCCAAAAGAAAAGAAGATGATCAGAAGTCAAGATGTAGTTTTTCATGAGAATGAAAACTTGGCAGACTTTGAGAAAATTAAAAAGCCTAAAGCTCTAGTTGGAGGTGTTCTTGATCTTACACTTACTTCTTCTTCCTCAAATAATGCCACAAATAGGAAAGAGGTACAAGATGAGAATTATGGTGATGAACCAATTGAATTTGATGTTGATGAGCCAGCAGGTGTTGATGGTGATGATGTGACAAATACATATGGTGTTAAGTAGGAGGAGTAGCCTCCTCCACTAGTGATGGTAGAACCTCAGGTGAGAAGGTCTACTAGAGAGCATCATCCATTGACTAGATACCCCACTTCTGAGTATACTATGATTACTGAAGAGGGGGAGCTAGAAAGTTTTCAGGAAGTATAGTCTCATAAGGAAAGCAAAGCTGGTTGAAGGCTATGCATAAAGAGATGAATTCTTTGAACAAGAATAAGACTTATGACTTGGTGGAACTTCCTAAAGGCAAGAAGGTACTGAGAAACAAATGGGTGTTCAAGCTAAAAAAAGATGGTGACAAGTTAGTGAAGTATAAAGCTCGATTGGTGGTCAAGGGTTTCAGTCAGAAACAAGGGATTGATTTTGATGAGATGTTCTCTCCAGTAGTCAAGATGAGTTCCATTCAGGTAGTTTTGGGATTAGTAGCTAGCTTGGATCTTGAATTTGAGCAACTTGATGTGAAGACTGCATTTTTTTTTTCATGGTGATTTGAAAGAAGAAATCTACATGGATCAACTAGAGGGATTCAAAGTGAAAGGGAAAGAACACATGGTTCGCAAGTTAAAGCAGAGTTTGTATGGCTTGAAGTAAGCTCCAAGACAGTGGTACAAGAAGTTTGACTCATTCATGGTGGGTCACGGGTACACGAGAACAAATGCAGATCATTGTGTGTATGTTAGAAAATTTCTCAATGGTAAATTTGTTATTCTTCTACTATATGTAGATGGTATGTTGATAGTAGGACAAGATGCAGGTGTGATTGGAAATTTGAAAGACTTGTTCAAGTCATTTGATATAAAAGACTTGGGTCTAGCAAGGCAAATATTGGGTATGCAGATTCTACGTGACAGGAAAGCTAAGAAGCTATGGTTATTACAAGAGAAATATATTGAGCGGATTCTTGAAAGGTTCAATATGAAGCATGCCAAGCCAGTCAGTACACCTGTTGGTTCTCATTTCAAGTTGAGAAAGAGATCTTGTTCTTCATCAAAGAAAAAGAAGGGAGACATAGCATCAACCATTTATTCCTCAGTAGTTGGGAGTTTGATGTATGCTATGGTTTGCACACGACCAGATATTGCTCATGCAGTTGGTGTTGTTAGCAGGTTCATGGTTAATCCTGGTAAAGATCACTGGGAAGCAGTGAAGTGGATCTTCAGGTACTTGAGAGGTAGCTCTAAATTGTGCTTGACTTTTGGTGATTCTAAACCAGTTTTGGAGGATTATGTAGATGCAAATTGGGCAGGTGACTTTGATGGTAGGAAATCTACATCTGGGTATTTATTTACTTTTGCAGGGGGAGCTATATCATGGCAGTCAAGATTGCATAAGTGTGTTGCCTTATCTACAACTAAAGCTGCGTATATTGCAGCTAATAAAGCAGGTAAAGAGATGCTTTGGTTGAAACGGTTTCTCCAAGAATTAGGTTTGAAGCAAGATGGGTATGTAGTTAATTGTGATAGTTAGAGTGCTATAGACTTGAGCAAGAATTCTATGTACCATTCACGCTCGAAGCACATTGAGGTGAGATACAATTGGTTGAGATTAGTTGTTGAACAACAGTCATTTGAATTAGAGAAGATTCACACAGATGAAAATCCAGCTAACATGTTAACTAACTGAAGAGTTAGGTTGAAGATCTCCTTTGTAGTGGGCTGGAGGGGGAGATTGTTGGGTGCAAGTACCATGTGGGTCCAGCCCACTTGCTTGCCACTCTTGTCAAAGCTCATTTATGAGCTTGTCTTCTCAAGCCCACAAAGTTTGCTCTTTGGTTTAATGCAAATCTGAACATGCATGGGAAGGTCTGACTTCTCTTATGAGAAGTGATGCAAAGCTTCCAAAGTTAGCATGCCATTCCTTGGGCAGTGACTTAGGCGTGTGAGACACGTTGAAACTAAAAAGAAGAAAAGAAAGAAAATAGAGGCCATTCGGCCTTGAGTGGAGAGTTGAAGCACAGAGAGCAATTGGGCCATCTTTGTGTTGGAGTTCCAGAGTGAGCAAGAAACACAAAAGAGAGAGCTTTAGCTGAGAGGTGCAATCCGAAAAGATAGAGAGAAACACAGTGAGAGTGTGAGAGAGTGAAAAAGAAAAATGAGACATTTTTCTTTGCTCAAGTTACACACAAGAAAGATAAATTGGTGGAGTTCTCAAGGAGTTTTTGAGTGCTACAACCATGGAGAGTTGAAGTATTTAGAGGAAGATTTTGCTATTGAATTTGTGGTGAAATTGTATTTACTTCTTGAGATTTATTTGTTCTATATCCAATTTATTGTGGACTCAAGTTTAGCATAAACTTGATAGTTGTAATTTCTATTTCATAGTAGATATTTTTCGGAGCTACCCCATGGTTTTTCCCTCTACACTAGAGGGTTTTCCACATAAAATTTGATATTCTTGTGTGATTGTGTTTATGTGGTGCTCGTTGGAATTTTTTTTTTGTTTCCATAATATTGCTATTACTTAGTAGTTATTAATCTTAATTCACACATAGACAAAGAGGGGATTAGGATTTTTCCCTAACAAAGTTCATGTGAACACATCATAATATTGAAGTCTCTAGTTTTTGTTTATAAGCTTGGTCCATAAAACTTAATTAATAAATAAATAAATAAAATTATGAACACATCATAATTACTATATTTCTATGCAAGGATTTTAGTATAAATAAAATAGCCATAAAAATAAGAAAATAATGTCTTAAAATCTAAAAACTAAAAGTTATATAAAATATGAAAAAGTAACAAACCATCATTGAGGCTTTTTACCTTATTTTCTTACATACAATTTTTTTAGAGACTCACTTTTCCATCCCTTTTATAAACCCATAATTCGACTACTATATTAGACATCATGACTAACTAGCAAGTTTCAAATTGCAATGATTTTCTCACCTTTTTTTCCACATTGAAAGGCAGGCCCATTATGTTTAACTTGGAGATATGGATCTACAAGAGCTAGAGACGTGCTATTAACTGAGACCTGTGTGACCTTTCCTTTATGTGGTTGTGGTTGTGGTTGTTGGCATTCAGATTCAGTATTCACCCCGAGTGAATTTATAAAGAAATCAAGGCGACAAGCTTGTTAAAACAAGAATGGGATTCAATGTACAAATCAATGGCCTAGACAAAAACCCGAGTTGCTCTCATATAGGACCTTGTCTCAGAGAGAGAGAGAGAGAGAGAGAGAGAGACACTGACTACTCAGTCTATGTCAAGATAATTATACCATCCTCACGAGTGAGTGTGGTGCAGCAGTGTGAATCTCTCCATAAGACCCATCACTTCGAACTAAGTACCAAGAAGTCTTTGAGTTCGAGACACTGACTACTCAGTCTATGTCAAGATAATTATACCATCCTCACGAGTGAGTGTGGTGCAGCAGTGTGAATCTCTCCATAAGACCCATCACTTCGAACTAAGTACCAAGAAGTCTTTGAGTTCGAGTAAACATGCAAGTCGGTGAGTACATATAGAACCTTGTATTATCCATATATAATTGTTGATAATTGTGAAAGTTCAAAAACGTGTATAAACACCTTTGAACGTTTAGACCCCTAAATTACAACTTAACCAATACAAGCAATATGTCAAACAACTAGTGTGTGGAAACTTAACATATGCTATAATATGAAGTTGGTAAAAACTATCTAAGCCGAAACAAAACACAATCCACAACAGATAATAAAAAGGCAAAGATAGAGATGAAGGAAGATGCAAACACAAAGACAACACGCGATGTGTTATCGAAGAGGAAATCGAAGCCCTCGGCGTAAAACCTCTCCGCCGCCCTCCAAGCGGTAAACAATCCACTAGAAAATACAATTGAGATACATGGACAGCAATAGACCCTCCAAGCCTAATCTACCCAGTGCACCTAAGCCCTCCAAGCTTCTTGCTCCAACGAGGTTGCGCCGAACCTTTTTCTTTTCTAGCTTCCAGGATTCCGCTACTAGACCGTAGCATCAACCAATGAAGATTGGTTCCTTCCTAACTGCTTCCCAGAAATCCAAACAGCTCTCTCACAGTAATGATAATGGTGAGAATCAGGTTTGGTATAATGCTTTTCAAGGATTTGACAATGGAGAGGAAGAGAGTTGAGGAATTTATAGAGACTCTAAGGTATAAATTGTGGGTGAATCAATCTTATTTTTCTTTAGGGTTTCTCTCTCAAAATTTTCTCTGGAAGCTCTCTTACAATCGTGGGTAAAAGGGGTATTTATACTGGAGTGGGAGAGGAATGTGAAATGTCAGGTTTTACAAAACAGGGGTGGCTCGCGGCTTGACCAAGTCGCGAGATCCAGTCGCGAGATAACCATATGGCCAGTTGTCCTGTTTTGTCCTGTAGTGCTCCGGCTTGCATGACTGTTCACCTTCCAGCATGCTTGGCACGTGTGCTGCATCTGGCGGCTTGTAGCCGCGAGTCACCCGCGAGGCCCAGCCGCGAGTCTCTATTTTCTTGCATACTCTTGAGCAATCTTCACTTTATCTCACTCACTACCTTTACATCAAACCCACCTAAATACAGGGTTACTAAATGCTGAATTACAAGCAAATTTGGCACAGAATAAAGCCAATTAGATGGTTGAATAAATTCAACCTTACAAATTGTACTATCAATAAGTACACAAATAATTTCTCCCTAAAAAAAAAAAAAATTGCACAAATAATTTAGCACCTATTTAGTTGGCAAATTATTAATGGTAAATAACAAAATGATGTTAATGATAAGCCTAGAAACCAGTAAAAGCTTGTCAACTCAATTGTTATGGAAAAAGTTTTGAATATTGTTTTGTATGTAGCATTGCTCTTGTACTATACTAGAAGCCCCTAAAGTTTTGATATTTTTGTAATAGTAAGATTGTTACATTGATTGTGTTGAAACTAGAAAAGGAGAAGCAAAAAAGAGAGATAGAATATTAGGGTTATATGATTTGACTTAACGACCTATGTCCACAATGAAAGCCTTTGATGCATAGTTATTAAACCCAACCAGGCCCAACAGGTCGAACTAGTAACCCATTGAACTGGTACCTAAGTCAATCTGGTTGTTTAATGGGACTACTTATGCAATTGAATTGGTAAAACCTGATAAAACCTAGAGGGTTTTTTGTGACTTGTGCAATCTAGACAAGTTGTTTCTAAACAAGACATAATGAAAATAGAAATTTTATAATGAGATTGATGTTATGTTGGACTTTTTAATGAAGATATATAGAGCTTCAAGTTTTAGCTTAGATCATAATCCATGGGATTTGAGTACAACCAATGAGATATGTAATATGAATAGAATGAGATTTTAAATTATCAGATATACTAATTTTTTAGTTAATGTTATAGGATTTTATTTAGTAAAGAATTAACTGTTATTCTATGACATCCTATTAATTTATGTTTTCTAGTGTTGTTGCTTTTGGAATCTTGATTTTGAATTATATAGGTGGCTAGTTTTAAGATTTAATTTTAATTAGTTATTTATGTATTTCCATTTTTCAATTTGCATATTTATTTTATGAGTTCTCAAACTTATTTTTATATTTTTTATCTTTTATTTTCCCTTGTAGTTCAACCAATAATCTAATGACCCAGCTCCTAAATCGGGTTAAAATCTGATCCAAGTTTAATAACCATGCCTTGACGACTACATTTTTTTTTATATAAACTCAGATGTATTTACAATGAACCATAATATAGTATATATAAAGACTATTGAGGCTAAAGTTAGGTGTACATGAGCTTACAAAATAATTGGGCCTCTTGGCCATTACACATAATTAACTAAATAACCTAATATCTATAACAGATAAAATAGTAAGACAATGATTAAGTTCTAACTTCTTTTTTTGATTCAATTGAGTTCTGACCTTAATTAGTATGGTTCTTGGCTTTTTACATGCCAAACAGAGCAATGATTGGAAGCTCCTCTCACGGTAAGTGGCTAAAAATCATTTGTATGCACTTATTATATTTATGTTTCTTTTTAAAATAGATAGATAATAGGAGAGAAGATCAGAAGAAATGAGATTTAAACTATAGACACGACACACTATAAAAGGTTCCATTATTACTAGATTATCAGTTGCAGTACACCCAATTAACATTGTAGTTAATATTTAGTAATTTTATACATGTCACTTTAGTTGTTATTGCATAATTATCATAGGTGATCACGTTATGATATGGTATACCCCTTGCACATACAATAACCCACATTATGGGTAGTTGTGGCTGTCTATAGATATTGTGACTCACATTATATTATGTGATCACCATTCTAACGAAATTGCTATCAACATTTGGGACCAATAGTTACTATATCTTTATCTTAATTAAGGACGAGTCAAAAAGTGATCAAGGTAGGTTTCAAAACTTGCATTTAGAGCCTTTAATAGCTTTTACTTTGTGAACCTGTCAAACTCTCAATCCATCCTTGCGACTTGGGCAAGCCAATTGAACCATTGGTTTTATGTCTTTATTATATGATCGAGACGCGTAGATATGTTATGCATACTGACTTATATTATCACAAAGGTAAGGTTTATTGCACGACTCTTATCTTGTCTTGGCATTATTTATTACTTCTATTGTTGTCCATTCACATCTTGTTTCCTCCGAAAACAACCTGAAACGGTTAAATAGATATTTTTATTAAAAAAAAAAATCTAAAGAATAATTTATTGATCATATAATATATATTAAAAAAAAAAAATTCAGGGTGCCATTAGTTAAAATTTATAAATAGCTTCTTATTTATTTGTTTATAAATAAATATAGAAAGAAGTGGGATGATTTTCAAAAGTCAGGAGGCCATGCTCCCTTTTCAGGGTTGGCTTGATACAATTTGAGTTATAATGCACAAATTTTGAGTAGGGTATTTTTTATTATTATATATATTTAAAATCAATTTAAAATTAAAATTTTGTACTTACGTTTTATTATCATTTACTGATTTACTTTTCAATTGATAAAATAATTAATCGATTTAAAACAAGAATAATAGAATCTAGTTTATCATAGCCACTATTATGACTTCAATTAGTAGTAGAATTACCCAACATAACCAACCGATCTAAAGAAAGAATTTAACACATAAGTCGATAAATTAACACTAACTATACCAATATCAATTTATATAGAAGGGAAAAATCTATTGCACATAGTGCGTTTTACACACTGCAAAAATAAATTGAAAACATGACGTTAAGTTACGTTTTCAAAGATGAAAGCGTTAGTATATTTGAACAGTGTGTATTGCACACATGGTATGTAATAAACATTGCTCTATATAGAAAGTCTAATAATGTCATGATCTAGTTTCTCAGCAAAAGAAAAATTTTCATGATCTAGTTGTAAAATTTAAAAAGTAAAAGAGTTTTAATTTAAGAGAGAGAGAGTTTTACTTTGAGAGAGAGAGAGAGTTTATGAAGCCTGGAATCTCTCACTAGATCATAGATTCAAAGTATAACGAATTTCTCTCAAACAGTGAATTGGCTGCGCTTGCCGACGAACCTGTAGCAGAACTTGGGTGGTAGGTGCGAGAAGGCAAAAAGTATTGAGACAAAGTAAGCTAATATCCCATTCATAATAAACTATATTATTATATATTTCTCAGTCAAATTATAGTGATGTAGGAAAAACGAGCGCGTTATATTTGTCAAAAAATAATTGGTCCACGTTAACAAATATGTTCCATCTCATTAGTCAGCATCATGCTTAATTTGTTTAGATGAAGAATCACCAGCATTTTTTGAAGGATTAAGGGCCACATATAAGAACGATTTGTCAAAGTTCCAGCTTTGAATGAGCAATTAGATTTAGATATGCATGTGTGGTTGTAGTTAGCTCAACTGATAATGTCTTTAATAGTTGAATAAAAGATACGAGGTTCAATCTCTGTTTATATTAAAAATTAATTAGTGTCTTAGTATGATGATAAAAAGTACAGTTATAAAAAAGATCCCATAAGTTTGAAACTCTATTAAAAAAAAAAAAAAAAAGATTTAGATATGCATGAGATATGGACCCAAATGACTTTACTCTATATAAACGTGACACAACCACATGATCTGTACAATTTTCACTAAAATTTATGTAATGGGTTTATGTTTAGTCTTATTTTCCCACCATGCTTGGATGAATGGTTGTTTCTTATAAGGATTGTTTTTTTCGTTATGCATATGATTGCGAAGTGATTATGATTTGTGAGATTAATTAGTATTTGCAGCTTAGTTGTCAATTGTTCATATCTAGTTGTAAAATTAATGATTTTGTAAAAAAGAAATTAATATTTTATAAGAGTAACGTTGAGTACTATCATACAAATATTAAAAGAAAAATTGAAACTACAATCCACCAACCCTTTAATGTCACGTACCATACATAAAGTCATAATCATGCACCAGCATGCTTAACATCACCATCTTCCACCGACCGTAGATAGCTAATTTATCCATGCCTTCGTTCTAGCTGAGTAAGTGTTATGCAAGACATCAGAGTTGCCTATTAGTTTTTCTTAATATATATTCAATTCACTACTTTCAATAACATTTTCAAATTCCTATAAAAAAAATAATTTTAGTTATTTCAAATAATGAAAAGATTTTTTTTCCCTTTAATATGATAGAATTTCAATCTATAATATTTGCTCTATGATATTAACTAGTTTTGATGTAGGTGGTGTTCAAACTCGGAATCTCATATTCAAAAGACAAGAAACTATATTAATTATAAGTTAACCGGAATCTTATGAAAGATTGTTTTAAACAGCGTTTCTAAATATAGCGAAATTAAAAATTCTATTGGATAGATTGCTTTTTATTTAATACAACATCGTACAGTACACTGAAAGTGTTATAAGTATAATACCATTTTAAAATGTTACCTTAGACAAAACTATAAACTAGTATATTGCATGAACTGTACATGTAAGACTTAACTATTAGTTTAGAACAGTTTAGCAAAAAAAAAAAAAAACTATTAGTTTAGAACATAATTTGGAAATAAGACAATCTTAGAATCTTTTTCTCACAATACGCAAAATGCTTAAATGCAAGCAAAACTTGATCTTTAACCATACATGTATGATGGACCATTTAATTAAAATCCGAGTTATAGCTAGGAGCAGAAACGTAGAACTACTAAAACTGTAACAGTTCATCTGTGCATGTAACACTAGTTCTGGAAAAGTAGTAGGTAAGTAAAGCTGAAATTATAAGAATGGAGACAAAACTAGCACCATCTTTAATACTGTTTAAGCATGTTTAACAGCTAATAACATATTAAAATAATACCCAGATATTTATACTGATAAGTTTTCCTTCTCAGTAAAGGTTACACACTTTGCCAGTAGTATTTTGTTACATAATTTGAAAAATGATCTGTTCAGCTGTTTAGTTAAAAAATTAATTAAGGTTAAATAATCACTTTCACAAAACTATTAGTTGCCTATAAACCCACCAATTTTTCTCACTTCAATTGGAAATGTCATCAAGTTACCACAAAATGTGGCAAAGTATGTGTATGCAACTATCAACTATGCATACTTTTTTTATTTTTTGATGGTCAACTATGCATACTTTCTCTCTTTACTTCTTGAAGCAGAAAATACACGTATTTTTGCTTAAAAAAATCAATTACTATATGATGATATATCCTTTCTCAAAAAAAAAAAAAAAAAATGATGATATATCCTAGTCAGCTTACGTTGCTTTGAATCCTTGGAAATCCCTATACCCTAGGCACCATGTCACTCCCCAATACGTCCACGTTTCAGTGTCGGTTTTAGGGACCCACAAGCCCATCACTTGAGGGTAACAGACAAACGGGTCCCTCCGTACTGACCCAGAAAACAAAATCCAAATTATTACTTCAGTTTTTTCATAAAATGGGCAAGATCCAAGAAGCAACACCTGCCCAATCCCACATCTCCACGTGTGCATAACACGTGTTGCCTTATTCTTTTTTTGAGAAACCCGTGTTACCTTATTCAGTTGCCAAAATCTATCCACTCCAGTCACCCTCGAAGTCAACACCAAACACCATGACCTGCCACGTGTCCCCCTTAGATTTTATGCAGCCCACATTTCTCTATATAAACCAACCCAATGATAGATTGAGATTTGTATGTCAAGATAAAAACAGAGAAACATCTATGCTCTTAAAACAGAGTAAAAACAGAGCAAAACCAGAGCTCCCCTGTTTTTAATTCTCAAATTGCTATGATTCAAAGTTTCAGTCGGAATGATCGCCGGGTTTTAAAGCTTCCGGCGGTTCACCCTTGTGAAGGTGTATCCCCAGAGACACTTTTGAGCTCTTTGATCACTCTCTCAAGCAGCATATGCAATTACCAATCCAAGTTCTTTGCTACACAGCGTCGAAATGCCAGAGAAACAATTCGTGAAATCGGGATTCTTCGTATGTTTTTCGAGGAAATTCAAGACCGGAGTTTAACATTATCTTATTCCAGTGTGCTCTGCTTCTCTGAGCTCCACCTTACATTCCAGAAAATTCAGTTCTTATTCGAAGATTGCACGCGGGAAGGCGCTCGGCTTTGGATGCTAATGAAGTCCGAATTTGTCACCACGCAATTCCGGGTGCTTATACGGGAGGTAGCAACAGCTCTTGATGTTATGCCATTGAATTTAATCGATGTTGGTGAGGAAGTGAAGGAATTTGTTGAATTAGTAGCTAAGCAAGCGTCGAAGGCCAAGTTTGAGCTCGACCCAGATGACGAACAGAGAGCAAGACTAGTTCTTTCAATATTGAATCAGTTTGAGAAGGGAATTGAGCCAGAGTTTCAAGCTATAAAGCAGGTTCTTGATTATCTTGGTATTAAGAGATGGAGTGATTGCAACAACGAAGTCAAATTCTTGGAAGAACAAATTGGCTTCCAATGCTCTGACTCCGACGAGAAAGAGGTTCCATTTCTAGGCAGCTTGGTGGGGTTCATGAACTACTGCAGGGCAGTGGTGTTTGAAGAACCGGATTATCGAAACGCCAATCAAATGGTCAATTCGGAGGCGATTAGTTGCTTGAATCCTGAGGACTTTCGGTGTCCAATTTCGCTGGAGCTAATGATTGATCCAGTTACTGTGTCGACTGGTCAGACTTATGATCGTTGTTCAATTCAGAAATGGCTCAAAGCTGGAAATATGCTCTGTCCCAAAACAGGGAAGAGGCTAACGAACACAGAGTTGGTCCCCAATACCTCACTCCGAAAGCTTATCCTGCAGTTCTGCAATGACAAAGGCATTTCGCTTGCCAAGTCAAGAGGCCAGAGTCATGACATAACAAGGACTATTGCACCGGCTAGTCCCGTGGCCGCGGAAGCTATGAGGTTCCTTTCTAAATTTCTTGCTAGAAAGCTGGTTTTTGGAACAACTGAGCAGAAAAACAAGGCTGCTTATGAGATTCGTTTGCTTGCAAAATCGAACATTTTCAATCGATCTTGTTTGATAGAAGCCTGCACAATCCCGTCTTTACTAAACCTTTTGTCTTTGAACAACATGTCAACACAGGAGAATGCTATTTCAGCCTTGTTGAAGCTCTCAAAGCATACTATTGGCAAGAGAGAGATAATTGAAAATGGGGGATTGAAACTAATTCTCGAGGTGCTTAAAAAAGGGCCGAGTTTAGAAGCGAAGCAGACTGCGGCTGCCATATTGTTTTACCTTTCTTCAGTGAAAGAGTACAGGAAATTGATCGGAGAAGCACCCGAGGCAATCCCGAGTTTAGTAGAGCTTATCAAGGAAGGGACTAGTTGTGGAAAAAAGAATGCTGTGGTCGCAATTTTTGCTCTTCTTTTATCACCCAAGAACAGCAAAAGAGTGCTTGAAGCTGGGACTGTTCCATTGCTGATTGATATTTTAGCTTCTTCAGACAAAGCCGAGCTTGTCACAGACACTTTAGCAGTTATTGCATCACTGGCTGAGAATGCTGAGGGTGCAGTGGCTATTCTTCAAACTTCTTCTTTGCCTCTAATCACTAAGACTTTGCAGTGTTCCACATCAAAGGCAGGGAAAGAGTATTGCATTTCAACTTTGCTATCGTTGTGTACCAATGGTGGAGTAGAGGCTGTTGCTGTTTTAGCCAAGGACCCTTCTCTAATGGCTTCTTTGTATGCAAATTTAACAGATGGAAACTCTCATTCAAGCAAGAAAGCTCGCTCACTCATGAAAATTCTGCATAAGTTTCATGAGACAAGCACTTCTGAATTGATGGCTTCTGCAGTTCCACACGAACGATCTGTTCATGTTTGGTAGATTTAGTTAAATTTTCCCAAAAATTTTTCCTATGCGTTCTTGTAAATACACACATCCAATTCTGGTGTGAGAATGTTTGATTTAATTCTTTTGGCTTTTCATTTTAAATATATGAAATTAGCTCAGTTTTTTCAGAAGCTAATTTCTATGTCAGCCTTTGTTTTTATACAAGGCATACATGTAATCTTTGATTCTTTGTAATGATAAATAAATGGTGTGAGAAAATTTATGAGGATTATTGAATTTGTTTGAGCAGAGTCTAGATGTCTAATGCTATTCAATCTCCTAAATTCCAGTCCTACTTTACTAATTAGTCTTAGCCTAGCAGTAGCAGTCACATTCAGAACTGTTATGGCTTTGTCCTTTTTTTTCTTTTTTTTTGGGTAAGTGTTTATGCAGGGGTTAGAACCCCTGAGCTCAAAGTCATTAGGATGACTAGGTACCACTTGGGCCAGTAGGCCCAGTGGTTGTTATGGGCTTGTCTAGAACTTACTAGATGGATGTTTGTGCATTTATACTCTCCGTGAGTCCCATTAGGAAATGCATAGGAAATTTCTAAATGGGCAAGAAGATTGGGAGTAGTTCTAACCAATTTGTTACTATGACATCAACATTCTTAGTCTCAACCCATCTCTCATTGATTAGATACTGACACTTCAACTTACCTTTTTTTTCTCCCAAAAAAAAAAAAAAAAATCTGGTTCTTCAGGATAAGCTCACTCAATAATCTGGGAGTTCTAGGCTGTTTGGGATTTAATGAACTAATATATTTGCGATTAAATGGCTTGATTACCATATTACCAAATTCACAAGATTTAGAGGTGTGCATGGAATGGATTGGTTGAATTTGAAGTATTTTTTAATCCAATCCAACCATTTTAGATTGAGAAATCCTCAATCCAACTCAACCTATGGTTGTTATAAAAACCAATCCAACTCAATCCGGAGGTCAATGGGTTGGATCATCACGTTGGGACAAATTGTTCATGCCCGATAAAAAAAAAAAAATTAGACATTCGTTATACCATTTAAGTTCATTATTCAATAAATTATTACAATTTATATAATCAAGTCAAATATTCCTATTTCTTTTTTTTCTTTTTTTATAGGAAACTTCTTAAATTTCGTTAACAAGAGCAAAAAGAATTTATGTCGTTTGAAAGAGCATGTTCTAAAAAACAAGTGTTCTCCTCAATCCAAGTAAATAATACTCAATACCCTAAGTATGTTTTGCTAACAAATGACCTACATGATTACTATTCCTACATACACATGAAACTTTAAAACTACGAAGAGCATGTGAAAAGGAAATATTCCTATTTCTTTAAATTAAAACAAATCAATCTAACAAATTTAAAATACATATACTTTTTAAAATCATTTGTAACATGGATTTGAGTCATATTAAAAGGCTTAAAATTTTTCCCGGAAAATCCATAAAAACTTACTCAAATCATAAAATTCAATAAGTTCGATAAGTTGGTGAGTTGAACTTATATAGATCCCATATATGTTAAAAAAGCTCCGGACTCTCAAAACAAATTTGACCCATTGGGCTCTCTCTTCTCTTACAATTACACTTCAAACAAATGGCCCATTCCTATAAACGACAAGCGTTTAACAGCACGATTTAAAAAATAGTCGGTTAGCGACAAACAAAAACGACGCCGTTAACTGCCTCCGTTTCCTATAAATATCTCTCACTGTTTCTTTCTCTCCAATTCGGGGAAAAACAGTTTTAGGGTTTTGTTTTTCTCAGATCTCACTTTAACACTCTCTGTAAGTAAAAAAAAGAAAATCCAAAAATCATAGCAAAATTTTTGTTTCCTTATTCAGTTTTAGGTTTTTTTTTCTAATGGGATCTTGGTTTGGTTGCAGAAAGCTAGTGTGTTTGAGCTTTTGCAATGGCGGCGGAGCCCAAGGCCGTGACTGAGGACGCCAAGATCGATTTGTTCGAGGACGACGATGAGTTCGAAGAGTTCGAAATCAATGAAGGTAACAATTTTTTTTTTTTTTTTTTTTTTGGTTTTTGTTTTTGGTTTTTTATATATATTTTTTATCTGAGTCGTTGTAGATGCTAATTGTATTTTTAATGATTTCAATTCCGATTTTTTGTTAAAGCTTTCATCAAATTTTTGAAGCATGATGTCAATTGGGTATTGCATTTTGGTCAAAAGAGGTTTATTTAGGGTGCTGTCATGTTATAATTTTTCAGAAATTGCTCGAGTCACTGTCTCATACCTGTGTCCGAGTTCGTGCTTCCTAGTATTTAGAGTTGTTAGTAGGTTAATAATTTTATTAGAATTGGTAAAATCTCATGAGTCACTTGAATTATTGCTAATTGTAAAATCCCATGTTTACGCAATGACAACAATTAAAAACATATCTAAAAAAGGCATTGGTGAAGAAGAGCAGTAAATGCTGCTAATAACTTTGTTAGTTGGAGAAGTTGTCTTCTAAACAGACTAAACTTCCCGTATGGTCTCCCCAACTTTGGATAATGTTGGTGTTGAGCAATGTTTCAATTTTTTTTTGCCCCTAACATAAGAGAGTTAAGAGGGTTTCATCAGAATAAATCAAGACATTATAGGATTTCATCTCCTTGTCTGCTGAAAGTGCTGCCTGCATCAAGAAGATTAATAATCCACAATCGTCCGATAGAGCTGTTGAGCACTTGGGTTGTTTGTGAAATTGCTCGAATGGACCACTTGGGCTTTGTTGGTGGCATTGGCAATATGTGATTTGGTGGCGGTATTTGATGTAGGACAATATATGAGGTTTAATTTTTATGGTTGGTTTGTAATTTTATGTAGTTTTCGTTATTTTAGGTTTAGGGTTATTATTTTGTGTTCAATGCTTTTCTAGTCAAATTAGATTTCTATTATAGTAGAGTATCAATTATGATTTCTACTAAAAGAGATCCTAATTGATACCCTACCATTATAGGACCCTGATTTGACTAGGAAAACTTTGAATACACCTAAAATCAAGGAAATAATAACCATAAACCTAAAATTATGAAAATTACATAAAAATGCAAAATTAACCAACCATAAAAATTAAACCCTAGACCCCATATTTTGTCCTCCATCAGTATTGGCACTTGATGGGCCTCTTAAGTTGTTGGTGGAATTGGCTAATATTTCGCTGGATCTACCAGACTCGCATTGATCCAAAGAGCGAGTTTGGATAGGTTGCGATTGTAGGTCACCGTTTACTCTGTAACAGTAACCTTGGCGGTTTGGTGTGGGTCCCATTTGTTGCGTCCATGTTGTTGTCTTAGTCTCGTTTCAGGAGTGACATCCAGCTCTCACTCTCTCGTTTCAAGAAAATCAGTGGGCTTTGCTTGCTCTATAAAATTTTTTTTTTTTTTTTTTTTTTTTTTTCAGATTTTAGTTCAAATATTTTTTTTGTGGGCTTTTTTCATTTTTTTTTGTTTGAAAGTAGAACAAATAAAAAATGTTTTTTTTAGGGTGTTCCTAATTTTAATTTGAGGGTGTTCCTAAATTTTTTTTTTTAAGGATAAACAAATAAACAAAATTTAATTATTATATATAATTTTTTTTTTATATATAATAAAAAAATTTGAGGGCGTCGCCACTGGTTGAGCCTCTGCAATTTCAGTTGTTGTGCATTGCGGCTACTGTCCAAGAACAGTAGCCGCATTACTGAGTGAGTGAATCACGTGATATGGTTTTCCATGGCTTCTATCTGGAAATGGGAGATATGGTTTTCCAGTACGCAACTGGTAGAACCAAAAATGGCCTCTGCTTCCTATATAAAAAGGAAGCACGACAAGTTCTCAACACCTCACCCAAGTTCTCAAGTTCTCCTTCCGATCTCTCTCTCTCTCTCACAAGTTCGTACGCCTCCTTCCGATCTCTACTCAGGTCCGTAACTCAGTTCTTCTTCTTCTTCTTGCTTATATAAGAAGAAGAACTGAGTTACAGACCTATATAAGCAAGAAGAAGAAGAAGAACTGAGTTACGGACCTGAGTAGAGATCGGAAGGAGGCGTACGAACTTGTGAGAGAGAGAGAGAGATCGGAAGGAGAACTTGAGAACTTGGGTGAGGTGTTGAGAACTTGTCGTGCTTCCTTTTTATATAGGAAGCAGAGGCCATTTTTGGTTCTACCAGTTGCGTACTGGAAAACCATATCTCCCATTTCCAGATAGAAGCCATGGAAAACCATATCACGTGATTCACTCAACAGTAGCCGCAATGCACAACAACTGAAATTGCAGAGGCTCAACCAGTGGCGATGCCACATTGGTCCCAGGGTGTTCCCAGGAACACCCTGAACTGAAAAAAAAAAAATTATATATAATAATTAAATTTTGTTTATCCTTAAAAAAAAAATTTAGCCTTAATTATTGTCAAATGTGCGAGTGTAGAGATGAAGGGGGAGGTCCACATTGGCAATCATTCACTAGAATGGTGTTCATTGAGTGGTGACTCATTGGAGCATTAATCTTGGAAGGTATTTTCTTGGCTAGTGTCCATATGTTCAACATTGCTATTGGGCATGTGAGGAGTATTAATCTTCTTTGGCGTGGGCTGCACTTTCAACTGACAGCAGGATGAAATCCTTTGTCTTGAATTTTATTTATTTATTTTCCGGATTTATTCTACTGAAATCCTCTTATGTTTGGGACACAAAATTGAAATATTTTTGAACATTGACATTGTCTGGAGTTTGAAGAAGGCCATACAGGGGAGCTTAAGGTGTTGAGGGTGACTTCTGTAACGATGTTGTTAGTGGTTTTTCTTGCTCTTCACCAATACTTTTTTTTTTTTTTTTTCATTTTTAAAAAAAATGATCACATAGAAATTTATTATAATTGAGTAAATTTTTTTTTATTAGGATTGTGATTGTGTATGGTTCTACCTATTCTCTTATTAATATTTTATTAGAGGATATAAACATTGACTTTTATACTGAATTTTTATAGAATTTATTCTCTTATTCCATATCTTGGGGGTAATACTCCCTCTCACATAAAACTAGGTCCCACAGGTACAATTTATGGCATGGGTTGATTATTCATGTGAGATGAGAGAGTATTACTCATATTATTGAATAATTTTCCAATTTGGAGGAGAGCTTAGTGGGATATTGCATTCATACATTTGATTTCGCATAGAAGGGTTAAGGTGCTACTATAATTGTAGTAGAAGTGGGTAGTTGTGATATTAGCTGAAGAATGGATTTGCATGGGATGTTATTATTCTGACTAAGTATGAAGGCCTTTATCCTCTTTTTTGTTTAAAATTTTTTCTGTAAGTGACTAAGTGCTCCTTTATAGTCTAGAGCCATTGTTCTTTTTAAAATTCTAGAAAGAAAGATACAAAATGAAAATTTTTTGTTTTCTGGATTCAATTTATTAGTGTTAAGATTGTACTTGCACTACTGTTGTATTGATGAGGAGGCCATCTAAGTGTAAGGGATTCAATGTCATATGTTTGCGTTGGGACTTGGGAGATTAGCAACCATGGTAAAAATAAAGGACTTGCATTTTCATCTAGATCATTATGCAAGCTTTTGTAAGCCACTGGAGAAATGGAATATATATAAGAATCTCTTCTTCTTTTACAATCTTTTTAGCTTTTGTTTGGTTCCCCACTGGAGAGATGCATGTGCAACATGTATCTTGATGCACACTAGAAATGGAGAGAGAGAGAGAGATCTTGGGTTGGTTTTTAGTAATAAAGTGACATGATGATGGTAACATCAGAGAATTTGTAAGATATATATACTAAAGGGCTAGCTTAAGATTATCAATACCCTACAATTTTAATAAGGTTGTTAATTTGCAAAGTTTTATGTAGATATTTATACTAAAGGGCTGTCTCAATATTATTGAGATTATGATTGTTGCTAGATAAAGATGGATGCCAGTATCTGTGGAATTTTGGTTAGATTGATTGAATTTTATCTTCTCATGTATTATTAGAAGTTGCTATGATAATGTGAATGAAACTCTTTACCTCTTTTAATATTTATGAATTTCATTGTCTTTTATTCCTCTCCCTCTCTCTCTTTCTCTCTCTCACACACGCAACCGTACAATTTTTTTTTTTTTTTTTTTCTGGGGCATTTCAAATTTTCAAGAAGTAGTTAATTTAAGGTGCACAGCTTTACTTGACTTTTCCAAGAGATAGATCTTTGGATCTAGTACATGCATTCATCTCTTTGTTTCATTTTCTTGTCAGTAGATTGATTCCATACTTTCATTGTCCTGTTTTTTTGTTATTTGTTTTTTTTTTTTTTTTCAATTGGATTACTGAGATCTTCTTCTTCCTGCCATTACAAAGAAGATAAAATTTTATGCGACTGGTTTTAGTTGCCTGTTTAACATAAGTTGTGCCTGATTTCTGAATATTTTTTCTTTCTTCTTTCTTAACTAAAATTATGTATGACAGAGTGGGAGGACAAGGAGGAAGGAAAAGAAGTGACCCAGCAGTGGGAAGACGACTGGGATGATGATGATGTTAATGATGACTTCTCTCTGCATCTGAGGAGAGAATTGGAGAACAATACAGAGAAGAACTGATCTAAGTTTTTAGACTCACATCGTTGTGATAATTTGAGCTCAAGATGGTCTTTTTCCTATCTTCTTGAACCAGGATTGTATGAAAATTATACAGTTAACAGGTCTGTATGAACTCTTATCAGATAAATGGGAAACAAAGAGTCCTTAGCATGAATTTCTTTATACAATCATTTGGGTTCTTTAGGATAGGTAAAGAACGATGCCAAATCTATCGAGAAAGTATCTCGTGAGTTTGGTTTACGCAATGTCTCTCTCACATTTGGAGGATCTCATACACTTATGTGACTCGCATGTTATGAGGAGGCAATGTGTAAACCTGTCTCATCTTATATCCATCATCTCATTGGATTGATGTGAGCGGTAGCTCGCATGAATTACATTGTCCCGTTAGCATTAGGACACTGGGAGTGTTAATGATCAGCGGGGCTAGTATCAACTACAACTCGTATTCAGTAGTAATTCATAAATGCCATGGTCTCATCTTAGCATTGCATGGCTTGAGGCCCATCAGTTGGGTTGAAAGGATAAGAGCATTCACATTGTTGGTGGTGTTAAATAGCTATACTGCTATTTTTAGCACCATCAAATACCAAAATGTGCCCTACAATGGTGGAGCCAAATCTATATTTTTCAGCTCCACAGTTATAGTGCACAGTTACTTTTGGTTGTGCATTGTAGCTGAAAGGTAAATTTATTTATTTATTTATTTATTTGTGCGTTTACACTATTTTTTATTATTTTACTCATTTTTATTCTTTCTTTAATTTTTATTTCTCTTTTTTTGCGTTCACACTGCTATTGTTCTTTTATTCTTATATTTTTTTCTTTTCTTATACATTGTTTTTTTATTTGTGTGTTCACATTGCTATTGTAGTAGATATATTATTTTATTGTGTTGAAAACCAAAATAGATTTACTGATGTTAGATGTCTTGTAAAGTGAGTAGTTAAAACAGATAAAGTAACTTTTTGTGATGTCAAATAACTAAAAAAGATAGCTCCACCAATGCGGACATGCTAAGGCCTGTGTGCTTGAAGGGCTTGAACTCATAAATGCCCCACGCTTTCTAATTTTTTTTTTCTTGTGGTTTTCCTTTTCCTCCTCATTTTTCATGCATTGACATTGTTATTTCAGGGACATGGCTCTTCTTTATTAATAAGTTTCCATGTAAATCTTTCTGAAATGATATCTGCAACAGTAACCAAGTGTTCTCACTGATTTCAAAACAATTTCGCTTATTTATACTTCAGACAATGCCCAAAAACAGACACACACAGTAAACAATAGAAACAGTTAAAGCAAAGCAAATACCGTGGTTTGGGCCTTTGGGGAAGGCAAGTTTCTAAAGGCTTTCATATTACTTTTGATGCTCCTTACAGCGGTCTAGGTTTCAAGTTTAGAATTGTTCGGCGTCCCATTGTTTTACTCTATACTTCACTCCCATTCCCTAGGCTGGTAAATTGTTCATAATAAGCTCCGGGTGGACTAGCAAATTGAAGCAACTTGCTTTTACTCTATATATTTGGATGTAACAGAGTGGAGTGAAAAGTTTTGGTACCCCTTATCAATGGTATCCCATCATGACCATGAATCTTAGACTACTTTGTGAGGGAGGACTCGGAAATCCATTAACTATATTGACCAAAAAAAAAAAAAACTATCCAATATAATGAGGATATAGTAATTGCTTCCAAAAGCTTACCTCTTATCATGCAAATAATAAGTCTAGTGACACAAGATATTTGGCAATTAGTATATTATGATTAGTACATAATAAAAGTAGTGTTTGTGATAGGGGTATTTGAAAGTGACATGTTATTAATCACAACTTGTCACCATAGTATTTGTGGGGGGAAAAATTGTATCCCTAGCATTTCTTGCAAATAATGCTAAATTATGCTTGATTTCTCAAAACCTAGAGAGCTTTAGATGATGTTTATTTTTTCCCACCCTAAAACTTGTGAATTTTAAATTTTACACACCCCTAATAGTTGCTCAAATCTAATAAAAGACGTGATTAATCTTGTGATTAGTGTCTTAAGCGTATGGTTCACAACTATCAAAATGCAAGGCATCTATCACAATACAATTTCACAGCCTAAATCGAAACCTACTTATCAAAAAATAAAACTAAATAAATAAATACAAATTCACAACCTGAAATGCCATTAGATGTGAAAATATGAAAACCCACTGAATGGATTTGATTCTGCTTCAGACAATGTTATCACCACAAGAAGAAAAAATCTGAATGTTCATCAAAGCCAACCAAAAGATAGAAGGAAAAAGGAGGGCTAAGCAGACCTCATGCTCTAGTTCTTTCTGTGAAATTTGAGTGGGCTTAGGAAAACAAGATCATCTCTCTATGATCAATGGAACAAACTACTAAACATAAAGCCAAAACGACTGGGTATTAATTGAAGCTAGTATGTTAACAAAACAACCTTGCTCTATGTCAATTCAACTGCAATATTATCTGAAACACTACTTTCCTCACTTATAATCACTTCAACCTTGAGAGGAATAATGCAAGTTCGACAGATTGGACAAATGGGTGTCTTCAACAACCATGAGTCTATGCACTGAACATGGAAGCTGTGCCTGCAATTTGGCAATAACCTGCACTTATCACCCATCTTGAAGTTCTCCAAGCACACAGCACAATCAACACAGCTAGTCCCTTTCTCTGCTGCCTCATAGTCAAAGCAAGGCAGCTTTTTCAAGTCCTCATTGGAAATCATTTTGGCCCCAAATTTTCTACTTCTTTGAACCATAATATCACCATGTTGATTACTCCCTCTCCAGCTGATAGATCTCCTAACAATACAAACATGTATTACCACGAATACAGCAACACCCACTAACAATAGTATCACAGAGGTGACTAACTCCATTACCATACTTTTATTCTACAAAAGCAGAAGAGGTGAAACTTATAGCTCTCAAGCCAAAAAAAACCCAGAAATTCTTTTTTCCTAACAAAATTCTCATTCACATTCTGTACTTTCAATTACAATGACCCAGAAGCACAAAGCTTGTGAGGAATCACTGTCATGCATCAAGATCACTGATCTTATTCTGACTTGGCCTGTACAAATTTCATCAGTTATGAAAAAAACTACACTGAAACAGAAATTTGAGAGAACTTACATGTGTGCTCCTTGAGGAACGTGTAAGTTTGGTAGGTAAACGAAAACTGAAGGAGGCATTTGGTTCCTGGTGTGAAGGTTTTGTCTTTGTGTGAAATTCAACCAATAATACTGAATTTTTAAGTAAGTGCACAGAAATGTACACATTGACCCTATAGGGTTGAGACAGGTAGACTCTACTCCTTAGTGCCATTTTCAAGAACATTGAGTAAATTAAACGTACAGGTGCCGCCCAAATATAATTCACATCCAAGGTCAAACAAAAAACAGGTATTATATATTAGTAAATACTATTTGATTTTGACATATATATATGTGGATTAACAAATATTTGAAAATTTTGCATAAAATTTAAAACAAATAATATGCAGTGTAAAGTTTAAACTTTAAACTATGGAAAAGTATTAGTTACCATCCTACCTTACCCATAAATGCAAGTTTTTAAACATAAAAATATGACATAAATTTATAAATTAATATGAAAAGGTTAATGCTAGTATTAGCTAGCTTGCATTTACTAGTGGAATGCCATGTTATTTATATTTTAGGATTACTTAGGACATATTTGGTAGACTGTAATATATATTATAATGTAATTGCTATTTTAGTATTTTTATGGTTTAGCTATTTTGTAGTTTGGTTATGTTTTTATTACAGGGAATAGTAATTCATTATAAATAGGTATTTTTTAAAATGAGGAATAACTATTTATCTCTAAAATGATTGTAATAGCTATTTCTTAGTAAATTTAATAGTTTTTGAAATTAATGTATTTTCAAATAAACAAACTTTTCATATGCATATGACAAATATGGAAATAAAAAATTATATAAAAAAAACTCATCTCTCTCAAATTTAATTTTTTTTTTAGGAAATATAATTGTACGAGTTTGATTTTTTCTAAAATAGATCTTAAATTTATTCTAATGTTACAACTCACAACCAAACTTATGAATAGATTTAGTTATTCCTTAACAACACATTTATTCTTAATGATAAAGATTACTAGTTGTAGTCGCACGATTTTCCTGGCCCAACTTATGTTGATTAGGCCCTGGCCCAAAGCGCAACCCACAATAATTATTTGTAGAGGATGGGTCAAAGAACTTGGCCTCAGTGAACTTGTTCGGTCTAATGCATGGACAATATGGTTTGCAAAAAGAAAATAAAAAACACCAGAATGGATATTTCTCAAGTCTGATTTTATTTCTTTTGTTCCTGATACAGTTCTCTCGTCCCCTTCTTTGAGGGACTCCACTACATTATATATTCTTCTTCTTTTCATCTTAACCTTACACTTGTTAATCATCCAAGCATCCACTTGAGCACCTGTCCCATCAGACGCCCTCATCAGACCCTTTGTGAGTTGCAGAGGCCAAGACAGTACTGTTCAGGAGTCTTTTCCTCATTAATGCGGCCAAGAGGGTGGTTGGGACGCAATTAATGTGGTGGTAGCCTTCCGTGAGATATTTTGGATTTAATTCATTTTATATGTTGGGAAGACGAGCTGAAATGGCTGGGGCAAGTTCCTCGTCTGGGCTTCGTGATGTCCGAGGAGGAGTTACTCCTCGGACAGGTTTCCTTGGCGCTATTGGGGTTGAATAGCGCTTCATATGAGGCTTTTCTTTGGACAGGACGCTCCTCGGACGGGCCTGAGTTTGGAATAGCCCATCATTTTTGGGCCGGGCCCCACACTAGTCATGTTGTAATTCTCATTTAGTATACCAAACATGCCCTTAATAATTATTCATAAATTTTTTTGGAAAAAAAATTACTCATAAATTATAGAGAAAAATGGATTTTTAATAAATAAAATAAGGAAATATTATTAATATTTAGAGCATGAAGCCTGGGGGTTTATTGTACTATATAGGCAGTTCATGAATACAGTAGATAATCATAACATGCCACTTCGAATGCCACATCTCATACATAATTAAACAAGCCAAAAAGGCGGGTCTTTTTATTAAAACCTCATTTCCCTCTCTCTTATGTGTGTATGTGTGTTTGTTTCTCAAAATCCAAAAAGGTGGGCTTCTTTCTTTTATTTATATATATAAAAAAGCAATTTCAATCTAGAATGCCTTCTCCACCCAAAATGCCGAAATAAGCAATGTAGAGGCCGGAATTTTGACTTAAAATTGAATTGAAAGTTTAATACACCTGTTTATGTACCAAAGAGTTTAACAGTTTTGAATGCTTTACCTTTCTCTTTCTCTCAAGAAAAAACCAGAATTAGTTTTGAATGGAAGCCTAACAGTCACACCATTCACACCCAAATGGGACAAAGCAACAATTTCAGGTGATGAGTGAAAATGATGAGTTTTAGGTTGCGTATTGCCATCAATCTCCTGTGTGAGAGCTATTCCTAAAAGGCCAAAACTAGAGCATACTTTCTTGCTTGACAATCAATCTCACTGAAGAAGTTCTTGAATATAAATTGCAGCAACACCAAAAAATGAATAAATCTAAAATCACCAACTACCCCAAAGAATAATCTTCATTATTGTTTCAAGCTCTGTGATTGAGTTGGGCAAGTGATTGAAAAAAAGTTGGTATGTGTCAATCTCAATGATGAATATCTTTTGTAAAAAATATCAAGTACCACACGTCATCATCATTTTGTGAGGTTCCAAAGATCATAATCTTAATATCTTATCATTGAATTGAATTGGGTGTTTATTTATTTTAGTATTTGAATTTGATAATGTTTACTCTCACTCCAATTTTTCACAACCTGATATGTAACGCAGGGAACAAGTGTCATGTTAATTTTGTTCTTGCTGATCAATTCCGTGACCTTTTCACACGAGGCTTTACATGCTTGGGAGTATAATACTATAATTTAATTACTAATTATAGCATCTTTCTTACAACTTCTTATAAGTATAAATTTTTTAAAATAGATTACCACAACCTATTACAAAAGTGAAGTATCCGAATAAAATATATTCAACATTATGACTAATTCTTGATTCAATATGGTCAAAAATTGGAAAAGGTAATAAGCTATTGGATCAACAATTAATCAAATGTGGCTTAAGAGTTACCATGGTTTTTTAGTGGAGTTAGCGTATTTTTATGTTAAAAACCTAAATATTCCCTCTCACTTTGTGTGTATTTGTTTTTCCCAAAAAAAAAAAAAAAAAAAAAAAGACGTGGCAAACAAGTCAAGCCAATTGAGTTTAGGTTGAAAATGGGTCATTTAAACAGGTTGCAAACGGGTCGAGTCAATCAGATTATGGATTGGATTGTGGTTGAACCGTAATTTTTCACATGAATAAAAAACTTTTGAAAACATGTATTTGTCACTTAGTAAGTAATGCAACAAATTACTTGGTGTGAAATACATTAATTTGGTTTAATTCATATCAAGAAATAGTACAGATCAACAAATTAATACTTGTTCATTAATAATAAAATTATACAAATCACAACATTACTGATCAAAATGAAATAGCGCAAACACAAAGGAGTTTGATTTACCATTTAAATATCTAATTAAAACAATCACACAATATCAACATCCTAAAATAGAGAACATAATTAAAAATATCTAATTGTATAAGCAAATTTGAAAAACAATAAAAATAAATAAGAAATTTACAATCTTGAAAACCTATTTCATCAAGATCTGTACATAGAAAACACATAAAAGCTCCATTCAACTAAGACTAATTGAACACAATGCAAATGATTCAAACTTTAAAATCTTTTTCTTTCATTCATTTAGTTCTCTCATCAACCAAGCAGAAACTAACACATTCAAAACTAAAAAAAGAATTACCCAATCAACGCTTTATCTGAGGAAAGAGGATTTACGCTCTCTAATGACAAGTTGTAAATTTTAAAATGATTTGTTTGTTAGTGTCAACTTTTCATGCATCTAACTACATTTGACAAGATATAAGAACGATCAAATTAAATGAGTATTTTATTTATTTATTTATTATTAATGTTTATTGAATTCAAGGAATGCATTTGTTAGATACAATGAAATCATTGCACTCGTCACATTGTCCTTGTTTTTAGAGGACAGAGAATTTCTCTTCAGCTTTGTCTACTCTTCCCATTTAAATAAGAACAAACACAGTAAAAAAAAAAAAAAAAATCACAAATTATTTTACAACTTTTTTATCGCTCAAGACAGGCACTTTTTTAGCATTGCAAAGGCATGGCCCCCCTGGATTTTAGGGGGAAAAAAATTTTCTGCAAGTCTATTTAAGGTTCAATTAGAATTGCATCTCAAATTAAAAAAAAAAAAAAAAAAAAAAAAAAAAAAAAAAAAAAAAGGAGAGAGGTTCAATTAAAATTTGGGCCTAAATTAAACTCCCCCCTCCCCCTAAACATATTCCTTAGTCACTTAAACCAACAAACATTAGTCCAAAAAATACAACAAGATCGGCCCAAACTTCACCACAACGTTAGACACGAAGCCCATTTTTTAGCCTTTCAAAAACAAAAAAAAAATTATAGTTAAAAAAAAAAAAAAAACCATTTAATCGGCCAATGCTTCATCGTTCAATTAATTTCAAAACAAATCCTAAAATACTAGTGCTGAATAAAGAGGGAGTCTGAGTGTGAGTGTGTTTCGGTAACACTCTTGTTTGGTCCAAAGCACAGAATGTCATGCTGCTTCATCGTTCAATTGTTTTATTTTTGTATCAGAGATTAATAGATTATACTTTATACAAGTTAATATATAAGGATCAACCTGTTTTGACCATTTTAGTGCAGATAGACACTAGGCACTAAAACAGAACAAGAGAGGACATGTGTGAATTGTGATGTGTGTTAAATAAAAAATTACAACACATCTATATGTCAAACTAAGAACCAGTTGGAGCACAATTGCTAGATTCATTCCTTGCCCAAAATTCATACACCCTCCTACCCAATACTTAGTGACTTGTGAATTCTATGATGATCCTGAAGCAGAGCAATTGCCACCACACTTGTTCTCTATATATGGTGATCCTAGAACCAACATTGTTGGACATTCACACGTTGAATCTTTGGTCATTAGGAACTACTCTACTACCAATGATCACCTGCAGGGATATTTATGAAGTTCTTACGGCATTGTATTTTGCTATGACATTAACCCACGCCTTTGTAAGGTCGGATATTTTTCTTTGGGTTCGGGTCGGATTGTTGAGTCCAGGCCAATTTTGCCACTTCTAACAATTATCTTGCGATCTTGTAGTATTTCTCTCTCTCTTTCTCTTCTTTTATTTATGGAAAAAGCTTAACCTATGTCTTATGGAATTGGTTTAGAAAATATTTTTAGAAATTTTGTATGGGAAAATGAAAAAATAAAAGAAAATGTTAGAGATACAAACTTTTTTACAAAATTTTTTACAAACTACTGATTTGGTGAGTGATTATGGTAAATAAAAAAGTGATGTTTTGGTGAGCCTAGATGAGAATTAGTAAAAAGTTGACCACAATAGCAGTTTGTAAAAATGATGTAAAATAGTTTGAAACTGTAGCATTGCTAAAAAATAAAAGATTTTTTTACAACTTTTTATATTTTCCATAAAAATGGTATAAACTTTTTTTCTTTCTAAAATGGTCTATTAGTAAATACTCTAAGGTCTCCCGTTAACCGCATACTTTATCTATTAAACTTACTCAAAGATTCAATGTATATGAAATTCATGATGTCACCTTCCACCAAACACTTGTAAGGGAAAGATGTTGGGAGAGCTTTACCTTTCAAAGATTGGAATTACACTCATGATAAAGAGAGATAAATCATATTAGAAATTTATTCTATTGATTGGCCAATTTTTTTAAATAAAAAATGCCTTATGAATATTAGTTGAAATCTTCCCCCCCCCCCCCCCCTCTTTCTAAATAAGAGAATGTATTAAATTTATATTATAATAGGTGAAGTTGAGAGAAACTTAAATTAGAATTTCAAATTAGAGTTCCAATTTTGCGCCATGTGTCCTAAATTATTTATTTTTAAAAAGTTTTATTCCTTAATTTTAGAATCAAATGTGAGACCATATCATAAATATTCATCCAAGTGAGTTATTAAGTACAATAACCAAAGAGTTTAGAATAAATGAATTGTTAAAAAAAAAAAAAATAGCGCTTCAAAAGAAAATAGACAATTTACATTTTATACCTAATAATATCTTTACAAATATTTTTAAAGAGTTAACAAAATATAAAAATGACTGATGTGCATTGATAATAGCTTAATTTTGCATTTTTATATCATTGTTAGAAAGCATTATCATACTTATTTTGAGTTAATTCATGCATTTTATATTTGGTTTTGGAATAATGCTGAATAATCAATTTTGTGCTTAATTGAATTTTATTGCGTGAATTTGTCTTTTGTAGGAGAATGGAATTAAATAAGTGGATTTGTGCAAAGAATAATACTAATGGACTTTACTTTTACAAGGGCCATGATGAAGTTAAAGAAGGCCAACCCAATTAAATTTAAGTCCAATTAGAGCAAGGAATCAAAGGAAATTTGCACCAAATCAAAGTCCAATTCGGATTAGGATTTCAGCCTACACATTAGTTAGTATTGTTGGCATAACTTTCGGCTTAGATGTCCAATCGAGATGATTCAAGTTAGGCTGAAAATTTAACTTAAAGGGCTACAACTTTGTAGTTTAGAAAAAGTCCGAATTCTGACGTTAAATGGGCCAAAACCGTCGGTTAAGTGAAGCCTAAAAATCTGGGATTTTCTCCAAACGAGAATTTAACTTGTAATAGGAGTCCTTGACCTATTTAAAGGCTCTTTAGGGCAAACTTCAGGGGGGCTGAGGCTAGTGCTAGGGCTAAGGGCTGAATGTATAGAGAGTGCGGCTACTTCTTTGGTTTTCTTCCATAACAGTTAGTTTTATTTTATTTGTCTAGTTTAATGTTTAGTATTTTATTTTTTGTGTTTTCTTTCAATTACCATGTGTAGCTAAATTTATAATTAGGGTTGAGGATGAAACCTTGTTAAGGATTATTAGTAATATTTATGTGATTTGATTTTTCCCACAATAGTTGTTCTTGATTTATATCAATTGACTAAGATAGGATTCTAGATATGAGTTTAATCATGTTTTTCTCATGATTTAGGATTTGTCTTAATTAATTGAATGCTTGGTTTATTAATTCTTGATTTTAAAATTGGATATCACTTATGATTTGTCTTTTAATGGATACAATTTATATTTGATTTTTAGAATTGAATATATCTTGTGATTTGTTTGGCTACAGATACAATTGATGATTTGGTTTTATACTTAAGAAGCGAAGAAGAATATGCTTTAGATTTTTAAACATAAGTTTTAATGATGATTGTATGGCACCGAGATCCTAGGCCCCTACAGGCCCTGGGCCCAGTCCCATACAGGCCCTGGGCCCAGTCCCACACAGGCCCTGGGCCGAGTCCCATACCGGCCTTGGGCACAGGCCCAGCAGAAAGGTCCAGTTATCCTGCGCCCTTCTTGGAGCTTCCTTAATGTACAAACAAGCGTAGAGTATTGAATTCCAAGAGGTGATCGGTCAAACGTTCCCGATCAAATATATGAATTGTTCCCGGGAAAATGTGATATTCACAGGGAACTGAGTTGCCGAACATAATCGGTCAAGATGGAGCCAAGTTCCAAGATCATAAATGCTGCACTGCCCTCTCACCTAAACATCCACTTTAATCAGATAATATTGGACCTTCAGTAGCACTAACGGTGGCTGTAATCATAATCTCCCCACTAACCTTGGCTATAAATAGAAGAAAGTTAGGAGAAGAAAGGGTTCAGAAAAATTGAGAGAAAACAGTCAAGGAGAGAGTATCAACTTAGTGTTGCTTTGAGTCTCTCTGCCGAGAACGACCCATTGTAAGAAATCCTTAAGCCCACTACAAATAAATTGTGAGGCCAAGTGATCTA
Source organism: Quercus robur (assembly GCF_932294415.1). Lineage (NCBI taxonomy): Eukaryota > Viridiplantae > Streptophyta > Magnoliopsida > Fagales > Fagaceae > Quercus > Quercus robur. Next base: position 45,309,688 of record NC_065543.1, read on the forward strand.
AGGCCCAGAAGTCTTGTACTTGGTTCCTACAATTGGCGCCCACCGTGGGGCCCTCCTACGAAGCCGTGGTTCGACTGAGACTCAAACGAAAGGAATGTCTGAGGAGCGTTCAGGAGAGCGTGCACCGAGCGGCTCCATAGGATCTTCTCGGGGGTCAACGTGGAGGGAGAGAAGGCAGAAACGTCGGGAAGATAGGGAGCAACCAAGGGGGGAGGAAAGGTCCGGATTGGGAGAAGGATTGGCTCAGACACACCGGACGGTTTCCGGCGTCTCGGCGCATCGGCAACATGATGATAGAGACCGAGAGTTGGAGCGGTTGCGCAGACTGGTAATGGATTTAGAGCTGGAAGCGAGGGATCGGCGACATGAAAGGAATCGCAACCCCCAGCAAAGGAGAAATCAGGGCGAGGGCTCCAGCCGATCTGGTACGCAACGATCCCGAGACCGATCGCGTTCCCAAGAGTCACACCGGCAACCACGGGGACTACGTCATCAATGAAACCGCTCACGGTCGCATGGTTACGATGACCAAGGATCAGAATCGCCGGAGGAACGACTGCACCACAATGCTGCCGTGGATGCCATGAGCCGAGCCTTGCGGATGGCGGCCCGGTCTCCATTCTCCGATGAAATTGAACGGGCCCCGCTGCCGAGCAGATTCACGCGACCGCCATTCAATTCGTATGAGGGGAGGACGGACCCCGTGGAACATGTCACCCATTACATCCACATGATGTCTTTGCATGCGCACAACGATGCATTGATGTGTAAAGTATTCCCCTCTAGTCTCGGCTCTACCGCACTGAGATGGTTCAATGGGTTGCGGAAAGGTTCTATACACAGCTTCGCCGAGCTGATTCAGGAATTCGGCAGCAGGTTCGTGACATGCAGCCGAGTGCAACAGCCAGTCGACGCATTGCTTTCCATGAAAATGAGGGTCGGGGAAACCCTTCGGAGTTATGCCAGCCGATACTGGGAACTCTACAACGAGATTGGTGGAGGAAACGAGAAAATTGCGGCAAGCACCTTCAGGATGGGGCTCCCCGAAGATTCTGAATTGCGGGAGTCGTTGACGAGAAGACCCCCGAAGGACATGAGGCAACTGATGAGACGCATAGAGGAGTACAAACGCCTGGAGGATGACCGGCTGCAAAGCAGGGGGAAAGCTCCTTTTGCGAGGAGATCTCGGCAAAGCATTTTGCCGCCAAAGCCGAAAAGAGACTTCAGAATGCAGGAACCAGAGGTGCAAGTCGAAGGGGTTAATGTGGTGTTTAAAGAGCCCGTGCACAAAATCTTGGAACGGATCAGGAATGAGCCATTCTTCAGATGGCCGAACAAAATGGGGGGCGACCCATCTCGGAGGAACCAAAACCTATACTGCACCTATCACAGAGACAAGGGCACACCATCAAGCAGTGTAGGGTATTAAAAGATCATCTCGGACAGCTAGTGAAGGCAGGGCACCTGAAAGAGTTTGTAGCAGATTCCATTGACCGAGAATCCGGGCAGGGCGCCCAACAGAAAAAGGAACCCCCTTCCACCACCCCTGGGGGTAATCGACGTCATCCATGCCGCACCAAGAAGAGCAGCAGCGGCAAAAAGGGTAATGACAGTGGCTTGCGCGGAGGGAGAATCATCCAAGAAGAAAAAGAAAGTTGGACGGCTGGCCATCTCGTTCGGAGAAGATGATTTGGAAGGGACGATCCAACCTCACGACGATGCTTTGGTGGTGACAGCCCGGATAGGCGGATTCTTGGTGAAGAGGGTGATGATTGATCAAGGTAGCGGGGCTGACGTCATGTACCCGGACCTCTTCGAAGGGCTCGGGTTAAAGACCCAGGATTTGGCGAAGTATGACACGCCATTGGTCTCGTTTGACGGGAGAGTTGTAATTCCCGAGGGGCAAATCTCTCTCCCAGTGGACATGGAAGGCAAGGGAGTTATAGTTACATTCATAGTAGTCCGATCATTCGCACCTTACACCGCAATCCTGGGGAGGCCGTGGATTCACGCCATGGGGGCTGTTCTGTCCACCCTTCACGTGAAAGTAAAATTTCCTACTGAGTATGGAGTTGCAGAGGTAAGGGGGAACCAACAGGTGGCGAAGCAATGCCTTGTAGCCGCGGTCAGGTGGGAAAAGGAACAGCTCGGTCAAGCTGAGCACGCCGAGAAAGAGACTACATAGCAATTACAGAAACCCCGGGAAACTGGGGCGGACGTTGCCGAGGAGGTGCTGAAGGTAAGAATTCTTCCAGATAGTGACAGATATTTCCAGATAGGTACAAGCATGAATGACCGGGAAAGGGTAGAGATGTTGTTGTTCCTGTTGCAGAACATAGATGTCTTCGCATGGAACCCGTATGAAGTGCCCGGCGTAGATCCCGAATTCATTGTCCACAGACTCAATGTGGATCCATTATTCCCCTCGAAGAAGCAAAAACCAAGAAGAGTGTCAAAAGAACACGTCGATGCAGTAAACCTGGAGGTACAGCGGCTGAGGGAGGCCGGAGTCATAAAGGAGATATTCTTCCCGAAGTGGTTGGCAAACACTGTCGTGGTGAAGAAGAAGAACGGCAAATGGAGAGTTTGTGTGGACTTCACAGACTTGAACAAGGCATGTCCCAAAGACCCATTCCCGATGCCCAAGATTGATCAGTTAGTAGATGCAACATACGGGCACCCGAGGATGAGCTTCCTAATGCCTTCCAGGGCTACCACCAGATTGCCTTGGCACCCGAAGACCGAGAAAAGACAGCATTTATCTCCCCGAATGCAAACTATCACTACGAGGTCATGCCGTTTGGATTGAAGAACGCCGGGGCCACGTATCAGCGAATGATGACGAGAATGTTCCGAGAAAAGATTGGATGCACGGTTGAAGTTTATATCGACGACATGGTGGTAAAAAGCAGAATCGAGTCACAGCACACCGAAGACCTCCGGGGAGTATTCGAGATACTACAACGGCACAAATTGCGCCTGAATGCCGAGAAGTGCACTTTCGGAGTGGGGGCTGGTAAGTTTCTGGGATATCTGATCTCTACTCGGGGAATAGAAGCTAACCCCGACCAAATAAAGGCCGTGAACCGCCTCAAACCACCAAGCAATCCTAAAGAGGTGCAAGTGCTCACTGGAATGTTAGCCGCCCTGAACCGATTTATCTCCAAGTTTGCCGATCGCTGCCGGCCGTTTTATCAACTTCTGAAAAAGTGGAAGGGGTTTCGATGGGACGAGAGCTGTGATGAGGCTTTTCGAGAGCTAAAGGAATACTTGGCAGAGGCGCCGAGGTTGACGGACCCGGAGCCCGGGGAAGATCTGTTTATGTACCTTGCAGTCACTGAACATGCCGTAAGTGCTGTGTTACTAAGGGACCGGGGAGTACAAATGCCAGTGTATTACGTGAGCAAAAACCTTAGTAGACGCCGAGACAAGGTACCTGCCCCTTGAGAAGTTAGTTTTAGCCCTGGTGCACGCCACGAGGAAGTTGCCACATTACTTCCAGGCACACACGGTGTTCGTCCTCACCGAGTATCCTTTGCAGTCACTGTTAAAGAGATCGGACTTCACAGGTCGGATTGCCAAATGGGGGACTCGGTTGGGACCGTTTGACATAAGATACCGACCTAGAAGCTCGGTGAAGGGACAGGTTCTCGCTGATTTCATCGCAGAATTCACACCCAAGAACGAAGGCAAGGTAATCTGTAGTGCGGAGATTCGCCCGTGGAGGGTATTTGTGGACGGCGCATCAAATGCTATGGGGGCCGGGGCTGGCGTTGTCATAATCACCCCTGAGGGTATACGACTGGAACACTCCTTCAGATTGGGGTTCAAAGTCTCGAACAATGAAGCCGAGTATGAGGCCCTACTGGCCGGATTGAGAGCCGTATTGCATCTAGGCGCGAAGGATGTTGAGATTTACTCGGACTCTCGGCTGGTCGTTTATCAGATCACGGGGAACTTCGAGGCTCGGGACCCCCGAATGAAAGCTTACCTAAGTACGGCAAAGCAGATTATCAGTCAGTTTGGAACGGTAAAGATATCCCAGGTGGCTTGGTCACAAAACAAGCACGCTGACTCTCTTGCCACGTTAGCGGTTAGCCTTATCGGCCACCGAGGACACGCCGCGGCTTATCACGATAGAACTTATAAGGGAGCCAAGCATTTATGTGAAGAGTGTTCCCGACCAGGCCGGAGTAGAAGTTGCGCAGGTAGCAGTGGCTGGTCCGTGTTGGATGAACCCGATCATAGACTTCCTTGCCGAAGATAAAGTTCCAGAGGATGAGGCCGAGGCCAACAAGATTCGCCGGATGGCTCCCCGATACTGGCTCTCTGCGGATCGAAAGTTGTACCGAAGATCCTTCGCAGGCCCTTACCTCTTGTGCCTACATCTCAAAAAAGTCAAAGAGCTTCTGACCGAGCTACATGAGGGAGTATGTGGCGGGCATGCTGGGGGACGATCTTTAGCGCACAGAGCAATGACACAGGGGTTTTGGTGGCCACAGATGCAGAAGGATGCCGTTGAATACGCTCGGAGCTGCGAACAGTGTCAAAAGCACGCCCCAATGATCCATCAGCCTACAGGACACCTAAACCCTGTCAGCAGCCCGTGGCCGTTCGCACAATGGGGGCTTGACATCCTCGGGCCATTCCCCCGAGCAACGGGGAACCGCCGTTTTGTATTGGTAGCTGTAGATTACTTTACGAAGTGGGCTGAAGCCGAAGCCTTGGCTAATATCCGGGATACGGATGTGAAGAAGTTTGTATGGAAAAACATAGTTACAAGGTTTGGGGTGCCGAATTCGCTAGTAACAGACAATGGGCTACAGTTCGACAGCAACGCTTTTCGGACCTTCTGCAGCGAGCTCGGCATCAGGAACAAGTATTCAACCCCGGCATACCCACAAAGCAACGGCCAAGCTGAGGCAGTAAACAAGACTATTTTGAACGAGCTCAAGAGAAGGTTGGATGGGGCGAAAGGAAGATGGGCGGAGGAGCTACCCAGTGTATTGTGGGCTTACCACACGACCCCTAGGAGATCCACGGGGGAAACCCCGTTTTCTCTGACATACGGAGCAGAAGCAGTGATACCAACCGAGGTGAGCTTATGCAGTGCAAGGGTCGTCGGGTTTGACCCCGTCCAGAACGCCGACTTGATGATGGAGCATTTGGATTGGCTAGAAGAATGCAGGGAGGCCGCGACCGTACGGCTCGCCGAGTATCAGCAGAAGTTGGCCCAAAGATACAACCGAAATGTAAGGGGGAGGGAATTCAGTGCCGGGGAACTAGTGTTAAGAAGGGTAGTGGGGAACATGCGGGACGTGGCTGCAGGGAAGCTTGCTCAAACCTGTGAGGGGCCATACAGAGTCACAGCCATTGCGGGTGCAGGGGCCTACTACTTGGAGGACCTTGACGAGAGGCCGCTCCCCCGACCATGGAACGCCAACAACTTGAAGAAATTCTATGCATGATCATCCGTGTAAGCCAGAACTTGTATTTCATTGAAATTAAGAGCATGATGAACGTTTTTTTTATATGCTGTTTTTGATTCCGTAACCGCACACCCAGAGAATTGCAAACAAATCTCTAAGGAAAGAAACCTGACTCTCGGCTCGATCAAAATCGCCGAGCAGGTGGAAACCTTACAAACAAATCTCCAAGGACAGAAACCTGACTCTCGGCTCGATCAAAATCACCGAGCAGGTGGAAACCTTACAAATAAATCTCTAAGGACAGAAACCTGACTCTTGGCTCGATCAAAATCGCCGAGCAGGTGGAAACCTTACAAACAAATCTCCAAGGATAGAAACCTGACCCTCGGCTCGATCAAAATCGCCGAGCAGGTGGAAACCTTACAAACAAATCTCCAAGGACAGAAACCTGACCCTCGGCTCGATCCAAATCGCCGAGCAGGTGGAAACCTTACAAATAAATCTCTAAGGACAGAAACCTGACCCTCGGCTCGATCAAAATCGCCGACCAGGTGGAAACCTTACAAATAAATTTCTAAGGACAGAAACCTGACCCTCGGCTCGATCAAAATCGCCGAGCAGGTGGAAACCTTACAAATAAATCTCTAAGGACAGAAACCTGACCCTCGGCCCGATCAAAATCGCCGAGCAGGTGGAAACCTTACAAATAAATCTCTAAGGATAGAAACCTGACCTTCGGCTCGATCAAAATCGCCGAGCAAGTGGAAACCTTACAAACAAATCCCTAAGGACAGAAACCTGATTCTCGGTTAAACTCAAATCTCCGAACAGGTGGAAACCTTACAAGCGAATACTTTAAGGACGAAAACACGATTCTCGGTTATACTAAAGCCTGAAGAAAACCTAACTCTTTTGCAAATACTAAGTCCATTAGCGCTTTCAAATTACCCAAAGCGCCGCACAACAGGTTTTCGGGGGTACCATTCTATTAAGCGGCCATAACACTGGCATAATTCAAGTAAAACACACAAATAGATATAAATTCATTCAACAAATTGAAACGGGAAAAGAAAATGGTCTGCTAATTAAACAAATAAAGGCAATTGTTCAGTCACCACATCCCGGTGATGTAGGCAAATAAAACCAGCAAAATAAGGCAATTGTTCAGTCACCACATCTCGGTGACATAGGCAAATAAAACCAACAAATTAAAAATAAGCTAGTAAATAAAAGTAAAATCAGCTGGGAGGTTGGGTCGGCGGTGTCACTTCCTGCTGGACGGTCAGAGGGAAAGGCGGGTCCTCACCGAGAAGCTCCTGCACAGTCGGGATGCTGGTGGCCTCCATTTCCTTGGGCTCGGCGTGAGAATCGATTTGCTCAACCAGCTCCCTCATACTGGCCGTCTCCTCCTCGTCAATAGCAGCCGGGGCGTCCTGGACGGCAGGTACAGGGTTCGGAAATGGAATTTGGCCGGGGTCTCTCAGCTGCGAATCTTCAGGAACTCCCATTGCCTGGAGAGCGGCAAACCACCCGGCCTCGAAACCCATATTCCGAGCCCGAGCCACCACCGGCTCTGCGGAATTTTCGGCATCAGCAAAACCTATGTCATACCACTTTTGTTCCGCGGCCGCCAAGCCTGCCCTGAGATCGGCTATCTCATTGGCGTTGGAAGTGTTAAGGCTGATGGCTTCGGCTAATTTGACTTCCGTCTCATTCTGCTTGATCAGGAGCTCCGCATACCTCTTTTCGGCCAATGCCCGGTTCTTCTCCGCAGCAGCAGCCTTCTTCTCAGCAGACTCAGCAGCTTTCAGCTTTTCCTTAGCCGTTTTAACTGCTGACTCCCGCGCCCCCTTCTCGCGCTTGTTTTCCTCGGCAAGCTCCCGTGCCCGGGCAGCCACAATGTGAGCCATTTGAGCGGCCTAGCAAGCACGAATGTTAGAAAAGAAGCAAAAGGAAATCTATATGAAGGAGTAGATAGACAAAAGAATTACCGCAATGGCGTGCCACTCTAACCGGCGCCCCACAGACTCCTCGGACCCCTCCTCAAAAGCATGCACGTCCTCGGGAAGTAGGAGAGCTTCGGCCAAAGTTTGGGCAATACGGCCGCCCTCGCCCTTCTCCCACATCCGAACACAGGCGGTTGAGGGCAATGGCTTGCCGTCCAAAAGGAACTTTGGCTTCCACGCTGGAGCCACTTGGGAGGAGGACGCGCCCCCCGTGCCAGCTTCGGTTGGCGGCTCGTGGATAACGATTCCACCTGTTGGTCGGGGAGGAGTCTGGACAGTGGCATCTCCCGGGCCCGTGGAAGGTTGATCGGTAACTTTTTGTTTCTTTCGGGCACGTCCGGCTTGCGAGGAAGGTGGGGGCTGAGGCACTTGACCCCGGCCTTGGGAAGGCGGGGGCTGATTGGGTTGTCGGGCACCTGGCACGAACCGTTCTATTGACATCACCTTCCTTGATGCCATCCTTCCACTAGGTTGGATAGCTTCAGCTAGCAAGGCAGCCGCTTCTTTCACTTGTTGTTGAGGCACGGCGGCTGGATTCTCGGGAATGGGCTGCCCTTGCGCTTGGTCTCCTTGCTGTATGGCTTCGTGGGCTATCTCCCTGAGACGCCGGGATGCTTTTTCTGCGGATTCGTCTCGCAAAGGGGCTAGCTCGTCCGCGCAAGTAAACCGCCGACCAAATTCCCTCGCTTCCCCGGTTGTAAGCTTCGGCGGCAAAAAGTTTACGTACCGGACGTCTATGTATGATATCAGGGGGCTGTCAACTATCAGTGCCTGCTTGAAAGGCTGCCAAGTAGAATAAACCGGCTCCATTCCGAGGATCAAGTGCGAGGCCCGGAGTTGTCCGTCCCAATGCACGTATATCTCGGAACGGAGGACGAAGTTTAAATCCTTGGCGTGGACGGCTCTGAGGTCCTGAACAAACACTTTGCCGTCTACAAAAGAACAGGTGGCGCATTAGTCTCTAACAATAAAAAATTTTTACTCCAATAAGAAGAAAAGAAGAGGCGGAGGAAAGCAATTATATGAAGGGGATGATACGAACCCACTTCACGCTGTGTAAGGGGGCAAGGGATCTCCCTGGCAAACCAATTGCCGCGCACCCTGACGAACTCCCCGGCGGAGTTCCTGTTCAAGTCAGGTAGGCATGATATCAGCCGTACCCGAGCATCCCTTGTCTTTAGGTAATAATTGGTGGCTTTGCTCCCACAGAGGCTGTACATTTGGTTAATGTCATGGTGGTCTAACTGTAAGTTAAAGGTGTGATTCAACTTACTGACACAACTAACTACCCGGTAAAAATTGGGGGGAAGCTGGTCAGGGCACAGCCCATAGTAAGTGAGTGTGTTTATCAAGAGGGGATTTACGGGGAACCTGACCCCACCTTCTAAAATGGACATCAAAGGAAAGAAGGTTGTACCCTGCCCTCGGTGGAGTTCCATATCACTCTCATGGCAGTGAGCCACATCCACGTCATCGGGAATATTAAATTTACTCCTAAAGGTGGCCAAAGCAGCCGGGGATTCTAGAAGGTAAGAGTAACCCATCTATAAAGCCTAAAACTACAAAAGTGAACTCAAAGAAATAAAGCTGAGGGAACAGGAAGGGGAAGAAAAACTTACTTTGGGTTCTAAGGAGGAAAAGAACACTGAGCAAGCAAGCGCACAGAAATGTGGTTGGCAGAGAGTAAGCACTAAAGATCAAAGGCGAAGGAAAAATGGAATGGTGTTCAGAGAGGGACTATTTATAAAGCCAAAAAGAAATGGGGGAAGAAGAAACGTTTAATCAAGCAATAAATGGGCACAATTTACGAGCGACCCAGCGAATGCCAAACGTAACCGATTCGTGCGCCGCTTCGGTCCACGAACCATCAGGCAATAATGACGACTGCGCCTGGCGCCGCGAAACGGCGCGTCTTTTGAGATGAATACTAATAAGAAGTAACAGTCATAAGTCCCAGGCTAGAAGATTCCCGAGGTCAAAAGGCCCAGACAGCTCCTTGATTCTTCTCGGCGACCGAGTATGAATCAAGGGGGGACTATTGTACGGCACCGAGATCCTAGGCCCCTACAGGCCCTGGGCCCAGTCCCATACAGGCCCTGGGCCCAGTCCCATACAGGCCCTGGGCCGAGTCCCATACCGGCCTTGGGCACAGGCCCAGCAGAAAGGTCTAGTTATCCTGCGCCCTTCTTGGAGCTTCCTTAATGTACAAACAAGCGTAGAGTATTGAATTCCAAGAGGTGATCGGTCAAACGTTCCCGGTCAAATATATGAACTGTTCCCGGGAAAATGTGATATTCACAGGGAACTGAGTTGCCGAACATAATCGGTCAAGATGGAGCCAAGTTCCAAGATCATAAATGCTGCACCGCCCTCTCACCTAAACATCCACTTTAATAAGATAATATTGGACTTTCAGTAGCACTAACGGTGGCTGTAATCATAATCTCCCCACTAACCTTGGCTATAAATAGAAGAAAGTTGGGAGAAGAAAGGGTTCAGAAAAATTGAGAGAAAACAGTCAAGGAGAGAGTATCAACTGAGTGTTGCTTTGAGTCTCTCTGCCGAGAACGACCCATTGTAGGAAATCCTTAAGCCCACTACAAATAAATTGTGAGCCCAAGTGATCTAAGGCCTAGAAGTCTTGTACTTGGTTCCTACAATGATAATTTCCATGATAGCAAGATTGATTTCTAAATTATCATATAGTGAGTTGGGAAAAATTAATGATCATAAATATATGCTGATATGACTTACAAGGCAAATTCCAAAACCTTAATTCTTTTCCCTTGATTGTTTACATCTTTTTATTACTTTATATATTTTGCTTAGTTTAACTATTTGCTTAATTTTATTATTTGCTTAGTTTATTTAATTGCAAACAACCAATTTTTATTAAACTAGATTAGGATTAATTTAGTTAAGGTTTAATTAATTTTCCTACGTTCATACAAGTCCCTGTGGGTTCGACCTCGTTCTTGTCCAACTATACTTCGGTACGGTTCGTACACTTGCGAGTATTTTAAAATTTCACAACGTACAAGTGTACGAACCGTACCGAAGTATAGTTGGATAAGAACGAGGTCGAACCCACAGGGACTTGTATGAACGTAGGAAAATTAATTAAACCTTAACCAAATTAATCCTAATCTAGTTTAATAAAAATTGGTTGTTTGCAATTAAATAAACTAAGCAAATAATAAAATTGAGCAAATAGTTAAACTAAGCAAAATATATAAAGCAATAAAAAGATGTAAACAATCAAGGGAAATGAATTAAGATTTTGGAATCTGCCTTGTAAGTCATATCAGCATATATTTATGATCATTAATTTTTCCCAACTCACTACATGATAATCTAGAAATCAATCTTGCTGTCATGGAAAATATCATCATTAAAACTTATGTTTTAAAATCTAAAGCATGTTCTTCTTCGCTTCTTAAGTATAAAACCAAATCATCAATTGTATCTGTAGCCAAACAAATCACAAGATATATCCAATTCTAAAAATCAAATCATAAATTGTATCCATTGAGAGACAAATCACAAGCGATATCCAATTTTATAATCAAGAATTAATAAACCAAGCATTCAATTAATTAAGACAAATCCTAAATCATAAGAAAAACATGATTGAACTCATATCTAGAATCCTATCTTAGTCAATTGATATGAAGCAAGAACACTTTAAATCATTAAAGAACAACTATTGTGGGAAAAATCAAATCACATAAATATTACTGATAATCCTTAACAAGGTTTCATCCTCAACCCTAATTATAAATTTAGCTACACATGGTAATTGAAAGAAAATACTAAACATTAAACTAGACAAATAAAATAAAACTAACTGTCATGGAAGAAAACCAAAGAAGTAGCCACACTCTCTATACATTCAGCCCTCAGCCCTAGCACTAGCCTCAGCCCCCCTGAATTTTTCCCTAAAGAGCTTTTAAATAGGTCAAGGACTCCTATTACAAGTTGAATTCCCGTTTGGAGAAAATCCCAGATTTTTAGGCTTCACTTAACCGACGGTTTTGGCCCATTTAACATCAGAATTCGGACTTTTGCTAAACTACAAAATTATAGCCCTTTAAGTTAAATTTTCAGCCCAACTTGAATCATCTCGATTGAACATCTGAGCCGAAAGTTATGCCAAAAATACTAATTGATGTGTAGGTTGGAATCCTAATCCGAATTGGACTTGGATTCAGTGCAAATTTCCATTGATTCCTTGCTCCAATTGGACTTAAATTTAATTGGGCTGGACTTCTTTAACTTTATCATGGCCCTTGTAAAAGTAAAGTCCATTAGCATTCTTCTTTGCACAAATCCACTTATTTAATTCCATTCTCCTACGAAAGACAAATTCACGCAATAAAATTCAATTAAGCACAAAATTGATTATTCAGCATTATTCTAAAACCAAATATAAAATGCATGAATTAACTCAAAATAAGTATGATAATGCTTTCTAACAATGATATAAATATGCAAAATTAAGCTATTATCAATGCACATCATATACCCCGAAACCTACATTTTGCTAGTCCTCGAGCAAAACAGATAAAGAGTAAAACAAAACAAAGAAATTTAAAACAAAGAAAAAGGAAATCCTAACTAATCCACTTTCGCTGGAATTTTTGATTGCATTTAGCGTATGCAACAAGCCTTTAAACCTCTAGCTTACACTAGTGGACGAGTTGTAGTCTCGTGAGGGTTTGCAGGGAATATACCCACAAAATTCTGAGAATGAATACTAAAATAAACAAAACAAAGAAAATCAATTTTTTTTTCAATTGCCTTTTGCAAAAGAGGATTAGTTCAAGTTCAAAAACACTACAAATGCTAAAGAGATTTCTCATGCCATCAAAACTCAATGTGAGTGAAAAGTGGTAGCCAACCCAAACATACTCTTAGTTTTAAAATAAACTTGACTCGAATCTCTATTTGAAAGTATGCTCCAACTCAAATCTTTCCGGTGTTATCACTCAACAAATGAAATCACTCTGAAATGGGGTGTAACACTCTTAACAATATATGTGAGCAGAATACTGTAAGCAAAATCAAACACCTCACATATAAATCACATGAAAAACGCTTAATCAAGAAAGAACAAGTAGTCTCATGAATGACTATCAATAGTATTTAAATTATATATATAGGAATTATATTATACATCTTATTGTATATCTTTAAGTGTATCCATGTATATGCATGGAGTTACAAGCTAGTAGAGAAATAAAATATCAGCCCATCTAAAATTCTCAATCTTGTGACAGAATTCAGTTGGGGAAAGAAGAAATGGGTGAGGGGCCCTATGCAGAAGAAGGAGAAAGCCCAAGCACCTATCGTGAACTAATACATCCATCGATACAGACAAGTAGTTAAGTATGCATAAAAAATTCCCTAGTTCTTCCATGGTACTCATTATGATTAAAATAATTTATTTAAGTGTTTTAAATATTTATTTATTTATTTTATAGTAAATATTTTTGTAAAAACATCTAGTATCCCACGTCATCATCATTTCTTGAGATTCCGAAGATCATAATTTATTGAATTGGGTATTTATTTATTTTAGTATTTGAATTCATAATGTTTACTCTCACTCCAATTTCACAACCTGATATTTTGACTAATTCTTAATTCAAAAATAATCAATTTGAAAAAGCTAAAGGATCAACAAATATCTTGTGTTCTGGTAATGTTTTTTTGCCTCTCTTCCTTTATTTATTTTTAATAATAAATTACACACTCATTTAATGTATCCTAAATTCACAATGTCACCTCCACTTTAAGAGATATGTTAAGTTAGAGAGTAATGCTGATGCCATATCAAATAACACAATTTGTGTCACAACTCATTCACGTGATAAGTTTTGGGTGGTAGAGGTGTATCCCCACATGGATCCACCATCACACCTCTACCACTCATAACTTGCTTACGTGACGAGTTGTGCCATTTGATGTGACACCATTATTAATCTAAGTGAGTTAGTGCTTCCCCTTTTAAATATTGGAATTCCCCTCATGATGAAGACAGTTAAATAGGATTATAAATTTATGAACCTACGATACTTCTCTTTTTCTTGTCATTACATTTATTCTCACCATCATCTGATTCAAGTATTCAACCCATCCGAAGGATTTGGGTTCCCCATATAGGGTAAGATATCAATCAAAAGAGAATACCATTGGCATTTAGTGGCAGATGTATTCTAAACAATTAATTCTCAAAGTGATGTAGATTTGCAGAATTTGTTCGACAACGAAATCCTCCACGTGGGCATTTGAACTGGAAGTACAATAAGTAAATGGTCTGATTAATAGGTACTTCTAAGGCATTTGTTAATAAATATTTTGAGAAAGTTTTGATACAATTTTTATGAAAATATAAATGACTATCAAACAAACTAATTGCTCTTTTCCTTTCTCATAAAAAGTTTCTAAAAGTATTTCATAAACGAATACCCTTAAAGTATCCGTTAACAAAATCTATAAGAAAGGGATACCAATAGCTAATTCTTTTTGGAGAATTAACTCCATCGCATCATCTAGGTTTGAAACTCACAAAGGTTTTGACTTTGTAAATATGATATGAAAAGTTCTCAACTCCTTTGGTTCCCCTAGATTTTAGACTGAAAGTTCTTGACCTTGCGAATATTTATAAAAATACTTTGATGTTAAATCTCAAACATTATGTTCTAGTTATGATTGTGTTTATGTGCTAAGAAAATATTGATTTAACAAAAAATTTTGAAACTTTTCTCACAACTGTTAACATAGATTGTTATGATTAATGTATTATAAAGGTGGGATTAGAGATAAACCCATATGAAAGTAATGTTCCAATCATAATCATCTTAACAAGTGAAAAATATTGTGAAAAATTGCTTCTCTAGCATTACTTAGTAATGCAATGCTCTTGGATTCATGATGTTGTATGGGCTAGCAGGTGAATCCTTTTTACTTGCCTTGACTCATCAAACAAACACAATAGTTGTTAGGGTTAGTTTTATACATTGGCACATTTGAGTTAAAATGCACTTTATATGTAATTGAGTCTTAGTTTAAAGTGTATTAAAAGACACATCCATGTGGTACGATTTGAAGACACAAGACTGTTCAAGAAAAGTTGCTGACACAGGACTTTGGTACCTCTCAATACCTATCGATCTATCAAGAATAAATGAATCTTGACACCTCTCGATTTATTGAGTTAAGGGAAAACTGAATAGTAATTTCAGTTTCAGACCATGATGACTTAGTCTAACTTGGAATTCATGCACTAGGGTTCTAGAACATATGAAAGGGATATTTTATGGCTGTCATCATATATATAGAGAGATTCACGCATGCTTAGTGCTGCTGTGACGTTTTGTGCATCTAGGGTTTTGTACCAAGCTACTATATATCGATTCATCAAAGCACAATTTGAAAAACATTGCAAAAGCTACATTAATCAACTGGTTATTCTAGTGTTAGTCATGGATATGGAATTTGTGCAAAGAAAAAGTTTGTTGCAAGAAGTAGTTTAATTAGGATTAAAAATGAGCTTCCTTATAGATTAGTAGGTTTTACTATAGATAGATACTTCGGGATAGCATAAGATTTCTTGTAACCTCAAGTTGTTTTAGTAAATTATTTGAGAGTGGTAATCAAAACTCACCCAATGGGGTTTTGCTTGCGAGAGTTTTCTTCCTCGTGATCAAATAATTGTGTTAAACTTATTTTCCACTACACTTACCTTTAATTTGGTGATTTGATTGTGTCTTAGGGTCTGTTTGGAATCTGTTTATTTTGCTGAAATTGAAAACTTTTTTGTTGAAAGTACTGTAAATAAAAGTAAAAGTTAGTTGAAATAGTATAGTGAAACTCACGAATAGTACCAAAAATTGCAATGGGACCTACGAATAATAGTAAAAATAAGCTGACTTTTTAATTTGAAATCAAACACACACTTAATTGAATTTGTATGTAATTTGGTTTAATTAATCAACTTAAATAATTGGTTAATTTAACTGGGTCAATCTTTAACTTAACAATGGTAAATATGCAAACTCATTGCCTGTTTTGGTTGCAACATGCATTAGAACCGTGGTGGGTTGCACCGCTGCTATGCCAAACCCCAATGAAGGTTATTGGCCTTTTGTATTTTACTTTTCTGCTGAATAATCATATTTATTTCACAAAAACACTCAAAGGGCCACGTCCATCTCTGCCTTTTAAGTCCGAAGCAGAGGAGGGTAGAGAAGCTGGTGAAACTGGCCTATCAGTATGAGAAGACAAAGCCCATGTGGCCGCACTAATGACTATGGGCCGAAAGTACATTAACTTCTCGGCATGATGGACAAAGTCCCAGACAACAAAATTAGAGAGAAAAGTTTTGATATCATTTACCATACTAGAGATAAACCATGGTAGCTGATATGTTGTAAATGAATTGAGCCGATTATTAGAAGTTTAGATTTGTTTTTTAGATTTATTTCAAAGAGTCGAGCTCAAGTTTCATTACATATTTAAACTCGCTTCATTTTCTCATTGAATAAATTTGAGCTTGTTAACGAATTACTTTATTAATTTTTTTCATTATGTAGTAAAAGTATGCCTAAACTTTTTTACCCCTTTATAAATCTATGAATTTTTACTATAAATTGATTTTTTTATATTATCAATAAACTATAAATAATAATTTGATATTATATGGATCTATCTAATTACAAACTTACACAATCCATTTCTAAGTCCATATAAGTATATTTTAAGACAAATGTATATTATATATAGTTAAATCGAGTCTTATAATCACGAGTTTTTTCATGAATATATTATTATATTTGAGCTAGGTCTGTTTAATAATCAAGTCTAAATTTGGATTTAAGTTTGACCTGTTTGCAAAACAAACAAACATAAGTTTTTTTCCAGAGTGGAGTATGAAATGTTTATAAACACTTTGTTTCATTTACAACCCTAAAACGTAGTACGTGTTCAAGGCTTCCACAGACAGCTTTGACAACAATGGCCAAATTAAATCACCTTCAAAAATGCCAAAGCTAGAATCAAAATCAAGATCAACTTCAATTGCAACTGCCTTTTTCGATGAGTGTTCCGCTCCACCTTGTGTTCTTTCAAA
The DNA here is from genome assembly GCF_932294415.1 of Quercus robur. Taxonomy (NCBI): domain Eukaryota; kingdom Viridiplantae; phylum Streptophyta; class Magnoliopsida; order Fagales; family Fagaceae; genus Quercus; species Quercus robur. The sequence goes on from NC_065543.1 coordinate 45,326,256, forward strand.
GTTCAAACCCACGACCACGAGCGAGTATTTGATATTGGAACTTGCATAAACCTCCTGCCTTTCAAGTACTTTTGACTTTTGAGTTCATGGTTTTAACCCAAGTTTTATCTTAGTGTCTTTTTTGCATGGTTCATTGGTTTCAGTTGGGTTTAGATCTCTGATTCAATTCTTTTGCTGGCACTGTAAGTATGTATAGAATAAACGTGGAAATATGTGTTAAAAGCTAATTGCGATGGGTGATTTTACGTGTTAAACCATGGTTCTCAAAATACAAATAGTATTATGAATCGATTTTTTTTTCCTTTATAGAATTTATAAAAAATCATAAATAAACATATAATAGTTTTATTTTTATTAACATTAGACATTTTTTTGGTGGGAATAAACATGAGACATTAATTAAAATACAATGGGTCAATTTAATCAAAGCTTGTGTACAATAAATTAACACTTGTACTATATATATAGATATATGGAAACACACATTTAGTTATAAAAAAGTACATTAAATATATATATATATATATATATATATAATACAGTATGAATTTATTATACACAAGCTTTAATATATATATATATATATATATATAGATAGATAGATAGATAGGTAGATAGATGTTAATGGTTTAGACAATAGTTGTGAAAATGTGAATCTTATCTTCAATCGATTTTTTATTTTTCTATATCATATATTGTATCGTATTGTTTATCATAAGATATATAAACATCTCAAAAAAATTATTAAAAAATATAGATATACATATATAAAAATTATATTTGTTATAAATTCAGAAAATATTCAGCACATGGCTAATTTAATTATCTCTTATGTAATAATATTTAACAAAGTTAACTAAATAACAGAAAATAACATATGTTTATAATATTAATATACACATTTAAATTGATTAAATTCAAAAGTGATAATAATAATATATGACATATAAGCCAAAATAGTACTATTTATTTTCATCATATTTATCATCTTCCCTAATTAACTTCATCTAAGTTAATGTTATCACCATGTTCATTATCTCGCAAAATTATTTCTTCATTGATATTTTCTTCTTCATCGTCAACATATAGTACCTCTTCTTGTTTTTTTTATTTATTAATTATTTAATTTTAGTAATTTTTTCATTATATTTCTTCTTCATATTTTAGCTTCTTATACTTATAACTATAGTATCAAAAGGAAAACAAAAAGTATATTTTCATTTAATACCTTATTCATACTATAAAAATGAAGTGTTAGGTATGTAGTTTAAATTTTGTAGGACAAAGAAGGAAGGGGAGAAAATAGTTATGAACATGTTATATTATTGGGCTCAACCAAGTAGTCTAATAATTTTGTGTTAAAAACAAGTCTAACAACTTGTTGGGTTTAAACAAAAGTATAAATTTTAATTAAAAAACTCATTTTAAACCTACATATTAATGTATTGTACAATACAAACAATTTTATAATAAGATACAATTCATATAATATACACTTATGTATTGTATGATTCATAAGTACTTATGATAATTAGTGCACAATACGATATGTATTGTTATATGATACTAACAACTATGGTTAGACTCCCCTGTCAACTATATTTGCCAAAATCATGATTTACAGTCAAATTTACTAAAGAATTTTGATTCTTTGGTTTGACTAACCAAGACATTTTCTTTTAGGAGTAAAATATCCATCAAACTCTAATTGTTCATTAAGCCTATTAATGAATCTATTTATAATATAATACAAACAGATTTATATAATACAAGCTTACCTTACAAACTCCTTAGGATAATGTATAGGTATGCTTTAGATACTTTGTACTTATTTACAGAACTCACAAGAGTAGTAGTGTTTTAAGTGTATATACAAGTAGGTAGGAGACTCTGTACTAGTTACAAAAACAAAGCGATAACAAAGAAAGGATAAGAGAGAACTAAAGAAAGACTTGCAATATTAATCATTGCTCTTCACAAAAGAATGATACTCCTTTTATATCTCAGCAAAAAAAAGATACTCCTTTTATAAAAAAGAATGAGAAGCTATTAAACAAAAGGTCTGGTTAATGTGTGTCCTTAGGACATACATTAAGCCATCCATTTTTTGAAACATTTTCTCGGAAATTGAAAAAGCTGTCAATACTTTTTCAATTTCCTACTACGTTTACCATTATTCCTACAATTATTTGACAATGTTCTTTGACCACAAAAGAATGATACTCCTTTTATATCTCAGTAAAAAAAAGATACTCCTTTTATAAAAAAGAATGAGAAGCTATTAAACAAAGGGTCTGGTTAATGTGTGTCCTTAGGACATACATTAAGCCATCTATTTTTTGAAATATTTTCTCGGAAATTGAAAAAGCTGTCAATACTTTTTCAATTTCCTACTACGTTTACCATTATTCCTACAATTATCTGACAATGTTCTTTGACTATATAAATTGCATTGATAGGAATAAAACTAATACGTGTCCTATATTACAAAATGGGTATCTGCTAAATTTATTGCTTATTTTGGTCTAATATGTCTCATTTGCGTTTTCGATGCTTTTAAATCAAGTCTGGACTATGTTCATATGCATTTTTGTCATCAAAAATTACATGTTGTGCTGCAATTTTGTTTTTGCATTTTTCTAGATTTCAATTCTTTCTTGATTCTTATTCGACTAATCAAAAGTCTGATTCCTAAGATCCTTGGCCACATGTATTTATGAACTCTTTAAGTTCATTCTGATTTAGTTCTCTCTCTCTATCTTGAACCCCACACCCACTCAAGTCAATTTTGTAATTTTCTAAGACAAATCTTTCAAGGGTTTTGTTTCACTACTCTTGGTGTGCGTTTAGATCTAAATTAAAATGTTAGCTTATTTTACTATTTAGCTTATTTTTGCTATTATTTATGGACCCCACTGTACTTTTTGGTACTATTTATAGGTCTTATTGTACTATTTCAGCTAACTTTTACCTTTATAAACAGTACTTTTAACAAAAAGTTTTCAGTTTCAGCAAAATAAGCGGATCTCAAATAGACCTTTGGTATGTCTTTTCTAACCTTTGTTTCCTTGTGTTTATCATGATTTCATGCATAAATCATCCTAAACCTAGAACTTTCGGACTTAGAGTGAAATTTGGGAGTTTTGATCCTTTTGTGTTTAATTGGTTAAATTGAATATTGAGTTTTTATATATGCTTGTTTTGAATATGTTCTTTACCCTTTATATCTTTCAATTTGATGATTTGTGGAAAATTGCAAAATTATGGTTCATATGTTCTTGACAAAATTTGTGCCTTTTTGTTCTAGTTGGTTATTTCACTCAATTGACATTTGGGTTTTGTGCTATATTGGTTACTAATGAGTTTTAACCATTCAGATGTAATTTTTTTTTTTAATATATAAAAAACTTGTGTGGTGGGGAAAAATTGGGTCTATCATGAATCATAATTTTGTTCAGTTTGCATAGAGCATATGGTTGCACTTAGGAGTTAAGACACGCATTGCAATTGTGTTTTTGTCTGCATTTGTGTTTTAATTCTTCCAGTTTCAAACACGTGGCCTCTAGAAAAGTTAATCCTCGCAAATCTACTCGTGCTGCTTCCCTTGTTCCTCTCTTTGTTGATTGTGATCATACTCTTTTTCAAACTGTTAAGCAATTTGAAAATTTTCAAGATGATCATTGTCTTAGGAAGATTTGGGGTGAACAGGAAATATGAGTTGATGAGTTGGTGATGTTCTTGCTTCTTTGAGCTCTTCTATTGTCTAGTCCATATTGGAGAGAGTGCTACTCAAGGGGAGATGCTGCAGTCCTTTTTGTCTTCTCAAGCTGCACATGTTCAGTTGTTGGAAACACTTGTGGCCTTGTGGGAGATGTGGCTGCTTTGCGGGTTGACTTCCATGAGCCGAGGATTTTTTTATTCCCTACACCACTTCCAACCCCTTCTGATTGATCTTATGTCTTTTTGGCAATAAGTAACAAAAAGTTTTTTTTTTTTTTTTTTTTTTTTTTTTTTTTTTTTTTTTTTTTTTTTTTTTTTTTTGTGGGTTGACAAAATAATAGAATATGTAACAAACAGTGAGAGTAGTTGTCATTTGTGTTTTTAATGGGTTCTTGGTTTTAGGGGAAGTTTCTAGTTTTTAGTTTATTTTATTTTATTTTGTTTATGCTTTGGGTTTTGTACCTATTTTTATTAGTTTTGATACATTTCTTATTAACTAATAAGTGGAATCAAACTTGATTTATGTTCACATGCTTTATAGTCTGTATTGATTTTATCTTTATTTTAAAGAATTGTGAAACATTGTGTTTATCTATTTTTGTTTCCACATGTACCTTGATGTTCTTTTTAAGTGTTTCAAAAAAGATAAGTAAATTCTAATTAAGATTGACTGCCTATTCTTGCAACTTCTAGGATAATTATTTTTGGTTGGGATTTGTTATTGGGCAAAATTTTGTAATAAGAATGTCTACTGTATTTGAGCATTTCTTTATATTGTACGTTTTGTCACGAATTTCCAAACGAGGAAATTGTTAGGATTTTAGAATCCTTGTTTGTATTAGCAAACATGTGAATCAAAATATGTCTTATTATAGTCTTTAAATTCTATAAGTGTGTCAAGACTGATTCTCAAAATTCTACAATTTAGTATGTATGAAAGAGAATTTTGGAAACTTACATGCTTGATCAATTGAAATGAATATAAACCAATCGAACTACGCCTTCAATGAAACAGATTTTCAACCCACTAGCCCATTAAGTGATTAGGGATTATAGTTCTACTTGACCTAATATATAAAGAAAACCCTAATGCATGTTTATTAAGACTTTGAAGATGTAGTTTTTGAGATCTAAAAGATTGTGTGTCTTTTGTATTCAAAGTTACTACCAGTGTTTATTTTGCATTCAATCTAAACTGGTAGATCTAAAGTTGCTACATACCAGTCAAACAAAGTGCCAGATCTAAATTGTCAAGGGTGATCTTGAAGTTGAGGATTGAGGGTTCACAATATTGCAGTGAGTTGCTATCATAGACATTTATGGATTTTAGAACTCGGTTTGGTAACTATAGTTAAATTTACGAATAATAGGGTTATTTAGTCTCTAAACTTCTATTTGATTGTGAATTTTCTTCCTAGGGATTGTAGGTCAAATCTCACAAGGTTTTTACTATGAAACGGTTCATTTAATTGGTTTTCCTGGATCATTATATTTTGTATCCATTTATATTTTCATTGAGCATAATATTGATAATAGTTGAAGTAACCTAAGGCTTGCATAATTGATCTAATTGAAAACTCAAGCTTAAAACTGGTTAATTATTACTGCTTTGACATGGGTCTAAAAGAAACACCTTGAACTATGTTTCATCTCATGCCAACCAGTATACTGAACAGACACACATTCAATGGCATGGAATAATTGGAGGCACTTATTTTCTGTTTCGTTTTATATGGATGTCAGATATGAGATATGTTATGTTGTACGTTTATCTAAACTATTGTTATTTATTGCTTTAAAATTTATATATGTGTGTGAGCTGTGTCAGTTCTTGTATTGCTAGATTTCATTATATGAATATAGTCATATAGATATATTTGTATGTAATTTTACTGTTATTTACTCTTTGTCTTTCTTACTTCTTTATTCCTTTTTCCTGGGCCGTTTACATTGAAACTCATTTAAGTTTTAAACAATACAAGTTAATTTGTTGCTAAAGACTATGTGACTTACCGGGTTGATCATCCGGTGATCATGGCAAAAATAATAAATAGAGATCAAATTATCATTCCCAGTATAATGAGATTTATTAAATTATTTAAACGAGTCACGTTTATTAATCTATTAGCTAGATAAATAGAGCCAGGAGGCTAAAGAATTGTAATTTTGGTTGGCTAAAGAATTGTAATTTTGGTTTAGTCAAGTTTTGGAGGCATGTTATACTTCCTACAGGGACTTTGGTTTGGTCAATTATTTTGGTAAGCTAGCTTTTCTTTTTCTTTTTTCTTTTATTTTTAAGTATACTGGTTTAGTTTGAGCTTGTATTTGTTTTTTATTTTTTAATATTTATGTGTTTATTTTGGTTTAAGAGTTGTTATACTAATAAAATAAATTGTTACAATAATTTCATAATTGTAGAGATGCCAGTTTCTTATAGGTTAAAAAAAATTAATTATAAAATGAGACTATATCCGACTATAACTAAAAATAAAGATATTATGAAAATGCTATGACATAGGTGTTAATTACTTATAAATCAAAATAAAATAAAATAAATATCATATCAAGATCCACTACAACTAAAAATAAAGACATTGTATTGTAAAAATGTCGTGATATTTTGTTGTTATCAAACTATTTTCATAACTATTAAGGTATAAGTTCCTTATAGGTTAAAATAAAATAATAAAATATCAAATTGGGATTCAACACAATTGAAAATAAAAATATTGTGAAAATGTTGTAGTATGTTGTTGTATTACTAGGTGGTAGCTTGGTTGTTTTGATTTAGTTAAATTTGGAGAGTCAAAATTCACTATTTCATGCATAGTTTTTTTAGGCTAGCTTTTTTTGTTCCCTTTTTTTTTGGGTAAAATTCAAATTACACCCCTAAAGTTTGGGGTGACTGGATTTTACACTCCAAAATTTCGGAAACTTGATTTTACACCTTGAAATTTGGTTCCGTTAGCAATTCACACCCTACGGTCAATTTCTGTTGTTAAGTGACACATGTGCATGTTAACGTGTTTTATTTTTGCCAAATCAGCCCAAAAACTACATCGTTTCAATGAAAAATAAAAACTTACATGGCACTATGCAAACTGTATTGTTTTCCCTAAGCTAAAACACAAAAAATACAATCCTAAAACTACATCATTTTAGCCTAATTCTAAAATCTTAAATTAGTGAATCATCAGCTATTCTCGTCTATCTGAGCAAGCCTCATTGTGAACCCATCCACCTGAAAGGTACCGACTCATTGTGAACCCATTATCGCAGTGGCAGCGAAGACAGCGGCTCTTGTGAACCCAGGCAATGGCAGTGGTGGTGGCTCTAGGCAGCCTCAGTGGCCACATCCACAGTAAAACCAAATAAACCCAACCGTGAGCTCCTCTTCTTGTGTGATTGATTTGTTGATTGGGTTTGGTGGGGGGTTTTTGTATAAATGTTTAGGTGATTGATTTGTTGCTGGAACTGTCTATTTGTGTATGATTTAAATTCATTGTACAACTTGCTTCTTTATTGAAACTGTGTGTGTTTATGGTGAAGTTTGTTTTTCTTTGATTTTTTTTTTTTTTTTGGTTTCTGTATCACTTTGAATATTGTTGATTGGGATTAGTTTTGTATTATTTTGTTGTCAATGGATTATAATATAGTTGGTTGTATTTTGTCTTGTTCTAGTTACTTTATTGATTTTTATTTTTGGTGGGTCTACTTGTTAGATGATGATTAGCTATATGCGTTGACTAGTTTAAAATAATGTGTATTTTTAATTGGTAAACTAACCGAGTGCATGGTTGTGGTCCAAGTGAGCAGTACATGTGTTGTGCTTCATGCCTACATGTATGTTTTGTTGCATTTATGTGTGTTTTATATTTTAGTAATATATTAATTAAATATTATATTTTAGTAATGCATTTATATGTGTGTGCAGGACATTGAATATGGATCAAATATTTGATATGTGTATACATCATGGAGAGGTATTCATTACACATAGTGATACACATGTTGAATATGTTAAAGGGACTGAATCAAGGGTCTTTGATGTTGATATTGGCAATCTTTTTTTTTCTTTTTTTTTTTTCTTTTTTTTTGGTGACAGAGACACTCTTGCTGTTTTTAATATGCCTAAATATGCCAAAAATCTTGGTATTACGAATGTAGTAGAATTTTTTTACCAGATTCCTTAGATGGAACTTCGTAACAGCTTATGTCCATTGAATAAAAATGGTGATGTTAGGGCCCTATGTGACTGGTTAGAATTTGCACTTGAAAAGTTAATACACATATGTGAAGCATGTTGAACAATCTGTTGAGGAACAAGTTGATGAGGATCAAGGTAATGAAGGTGATGATGAGCATGAGTGTTATGAAGAAGTTGATGAAGGGGTTGGATATTGACTTTAACAAATAGGTTTTAAAAAACTATCATTCCAAATAAATATTCATATATTGAATTTTTTCTCTAAGTTTAAGTACAATGTTTTATACTCTTCAAATAGAAGTTTTGTGTTAATTTTCTCACTCAGGCTTCTCACTCAAGTCAGCACATGCCTTGCAGCCAAACTAGTGATTATTAAGAATGTCATATCACTTCAAAGTAAATGTTATGTTCTACTAAATTGATTGTTTAGAATGTCACATCACTTCAAAGCAAATGTTATATTCTACTAAATTGATTATTAAAAATGTCATATCACTTTGAAGTAAATGTTATGTTGTACTAAATAAATTATTTAGTGGGACTATGTATATGGTCGTGGGAGCCAGGACCTATATATATATATATATATATATATATTTTTTTTTTTAAATTTGCTTCTATATTCTATTATATATAAAAGGACTGTTAAGGTGCTTGTATTTGGCAAAATGATTATAGAAAGGATTAAACGGCACGAGTCATGTGTGTTGCGTTTTGTTTTTGCTCTTTCTGAGGGTTGTTTTGTCATTTTGTTCACATTTTTAAACTTATCCATTGCACTTGCTTTGATAGACAAGGAAGTCAAAAGATAAGAATTGTGGTCTTTAATTACTTCCATAGATATGAGGAGAGAGAATGGATAGAAGAGATGAGAGACAAATAGAAAGTCTGGGAAGAAGAATAGTATCAACTCATATTTTCGAGAAGTTCATTCACTTACTCAGTCCCCATTTCAGTAACCTCTCTTAACCAGTCATCACTCTCAATTGTTTGTCTCTTGCCTTTAAGCAACTCTGATTTATTTTGGCATTGATCATTTTTTTAATTATAAATTTCTTTCATGCATGTGTAATTATCGGTTGGATTTGTATAGATGATATTGCCATTGGGTTTTGTAGTTGATGGATTACCTTGTGAATTAGATTTATTGTTTGAAATTTTAGTTATTTAGTCCAAAAAATATGTCCTTTCAGCCACATCTCTATAACCTCTTGTAGGGGCAAGATTTGGAGCCTAAGCCCAAACGTATGGAATCTTGGTCTAATAAGCTCAATACAATGAATTTTGTAGAGTATGGGTCAAAGAACTAAGTCTAGATGAGTTGGGCAACGGCTAGCATGGAGTTAAAAATCAATCAAACACAAATAAAAGCCATTATTGCCAAAGGATATTCGGTCCGAGGAGTCCAGAATTTGATGTATACAGATCACAATATTAAGATCGTTTAGCATGCTACAGTATTCTCTCTCACTCTTTTTTCTGCCTCCTTTCTTCATGGGAGCTCTTCCACATTATATAGCTCTTTTCTGGTTATCTGGACCTTACACTTGTTGATCATCTGGATCTCCACTTGAGTACCCATCCCATCAGATACCTCTTTCAGCACTCTATGAGTTGTGGTAGCCAAGACAGCACTGTTCAAGAGTCTTCTCCACATTAATGCGACCAGAAAAGTAGCTGCAGTGTATTTAATGTGGTGGTGACAGCTTTTCCTTAGATATTTTAAGTTTTCTTCCCTCTCACGTGTTCAGGGGGTGCATCTCAATTGCTAGAGTACACACCTGGTCTGCGTTTGCCGTGTCCGAGGAGGAGTTCCTCCTCGGACCTTCTTCCCTCTATCCCACTGATGATACTTGTAATGTGGATCATCTAAGTCGTATTCTCCTCCTTGGACTTGTTAGTGTTCTCGGACAAGGCCCAAGACCCAATACATTATTTTGGGCCCTAGCCCCTACACCTCTCTAAGGTAAAAAGCCTGTGTCTCCTCTAGTGGATTGTGTTGGGTCTTTTTATTTTTATTTTTTTAATATCAGTTTATTTATTTCATAAAAGGTAGTTATTTGGATAATTAGGAAATAATAATCACCCATAATGTTTATTATGTTGTAGTTTCTTCAATATTTGGATGCATTCAAATAGGAGTAATTTCAAGTTATTAGGAAGTAAGTACCTTTGGATATTGGATATCAAATTTTTAATGATTGTGCATTTTATATATTGGCTGTATAAGATTTCTTATTCAATTTGTTCAATGAATAAGGAATTTAAATGATTGCTACGAAAGATATCTTTTTAGTGGTAGGTTTTGGTTTAGAGATTATAAAATCAGAATTAACACTTTTTATGACTGTGTTGTTAAATAAATTTTATATCTGATAGTATAATGAGTTATTGTGTAATGACAATATATCTGACAGAGGAATTTTGCATTTTATACAAAGATGATGAACTTTAGAGATAAGGTCTGCATCAGCTCTCAACTCAAGCAACCTCACTTCCTTTTTTGCTCAAAAATTACATTGGATCATTGATTTTTAGTTTATAGTATTTGATTAGTTGTTGACAAATTGAATATAGAGAAAAGGAAATGTTTGATATTTGTAACTTATTTGGGGCTTTTTTTTTTCATGATATAAAGTTTCATTGCTAATAAGGTATTGTCGTATAGATTCACAGTCTCTGTACTCTGTTGCTATTGCTTTTGGTTTTAAAGAAAAATCCAATGCTTTCTGAATTCCACAGTCCAGGTGATTCTTATTTCTATTTTCCTTACATTGATTTTTTTTGGTTCTCTTTGAATATTTTTCAATATTTTTGGCATTATCAATCTATGTATCTTTTGGTTGATTGTTTTTTCAACAACTTGTTGGCTATTGAAACATCTGTAGAGATTAACATTACTATTTGGGCATTTATTCTTAGGGGTTCACATTCTCTGTACTCTATTGTTAGGTATTGATATCAGCCGATTTCCTTTATCCCTTTTTTTTTTGCCTTGTTTCCCCACAGATCCCAAAATTCAATGAAATCCTATGCTTAAAAATTACCTTGGGTAGTTAATTTTCAAGCTCTTTGGTGGATTTTGATTTGTGAATGGTTCTGTGGTGATAGAAACTTCTTTTTTTTTTTTTTTTTTTTTTTTTTTGAGAAACGAGGTGATGGAAACTTAATTAGAATGTGATAGAGAGTCTTTATAACTTTTTTTCAATCTATTTTGCATGGTGTATATTTGTTCATTTCATCATGCATATCAATTTCTATGACTTTGAAGTTTAATCTAATTTTAATATTTGATCTAGTTTCAAGGTGAGATTGAAGCTACAAGTTCAAAAGAAATACATTTTATATTCTTTAGGCCCTATTTCTTTTTTGTAAGCTCGTTTTTCATAATGCTGTGTAATATTACATGCTTTTTACTTAAGCACTTATATATTTTTGTTCAAGTTACTTGACATTTATTTATGTCTTATTCATGTTGCTTATCTTTTCTCTAGAATCTAATATGACTTTACTTTTGCAAACCAACAAAAAGATTAGTAAAAACAAAGAGAACTGAGTCTACTCCTCTAGGCTGAGCTCAAATATTCCATTTATCGACACCACTCAAGTATCAATGATAGCATCTTTAGATACAATTAAGCTTAGAGGTCTTGTATTTGCTCACTATTTTATGATGTAGAAAGTGTAAATTTTTGGCTATCTTTGAAACATTGATCTCTCATGCACACCGAACTACCATTGTATATAAATTATTAGTGCTCTCATTCTAAATGATATAGAGAAATTAATTAAAATCAAAAATTTTTTTTTTTTTTTTTGAGAATCATAATATTATTTATTATTAATATTTTTTAATAGTAATTTACACGTAGCTGGCCCTGAAAGAAAAATATTTGGTCCCCCAACTGTCCATGCCTCACTCTCTCCCCCCTTCAAGTGCAACACGTCCGCCAAAAAGATTTGTTGGCTATATCCACTTGTAGTCTTTGTACCATGTTATGTGATGGTTGTAGCTTTTGTTGTATCACTACACTAGGTGGTAGCTTGGCCGTTTTTGTTTTTGTTTTTGTTTTTGTTTTCTTCTGAAAGCTTGGCCGTTTTAATGTTTGGTCCCATGTCAGTTCTATTCTTAGTAGTGTCTTGTTAGTTTTTTTTTTTTTTTTTTTTTTTTTCCTTCATGTTAACAAGTGCATTTAGAATAATAATTAATAATTTATTTTAAAAAAAATTTGATATCATTTTTATGAAAAATAAAAAAATTATAAAAATATTAATTACTTTTTTTTTTCTACTATCATAAATTTTTTTTTTTAATAAAGTATTAACAATTACATCTCTTAACATTTTTCTTAATTTTTTAACGTAAGCACTATTTGTGAGTCCCATCAGTCCCATGTGCCTTTTTCTTTTAGCTTTTTCTGTATACTTTAATGCTTTCAGCTAAAAAGCTTTCCTCGTTTAGTCTAAAGTGAGCACTGAAAATGCCTTACAAACTATTGGTTTTTATCAGGAGAATGCGAGCAATGCATTACTGGCGGGGCCTGATTTGATTCATTGGAAGATTCTCTCTGAATGTGTACCCTTTGTAATGGCAGGGAGGAGACAGAAGACCATTTGTTTCACAATCGTAAAAGCATTCTTATCGAGAATACTGGAGGGGTTTGGATACGTGTTGCATTTGTGCCCTCTGCGTTTCCTCCGTTTTTACTTACTTTTTTTTTTTTTTGTTTTTTTGCTGCAGCACTCATTTCAGGAGACAACGGTTACTGTTTATATACTGTTTATAAACAGCAACTACAACTTTTGACTAATTTAACTCACAAATCTTTCTTTTTATTAACTTTTTCATTAAAAATGAGTCCCTCGGTATTATTTATATATTTAAAAATTATTTTGATACAGTATTTTCAGTTTTCAGTTTCAGCAAAATAAGTTCTATTCAAATAAACCCACTAAATATATTAGCATTTATCATTAAACATCAAATATTTTAGGGTTCATTTAGATATGAAAATTGAAAACTGAAAACTGAAAAATACTGTAACAAAATAATTTTTAAATATATAAATAGTACCGTATGACTCATTTTTAATGAAAAAGTTACTGGAAAGTGAAATTTATGGGTCTATAAACAGTGCATGGTGTGCACTGATTTGCTGAAAAGAGTGAGAAAAGTCAAACTTTGCGGCTACTATTCATGAACAGTGGCCGTAAGTCTCACAAACGCGTGCAAAAAAAAAAAAAAAAAAAAAAAGGCAGACGCAGACGCTGGGTTTTTTAGCCCAATCCAAACGTAACCTTATTTTTTTTACAACTTCATTTAAATATTATTTCTTTATTCTTTCTTTATATTTTCAAATAACTACCATTAACTACCATGTTTTGTACCCAGCAACAACCCTCAAAATAAAGCCTCTACATATGCATGTCACTCAAAATTTTTCACTTGCCAAGTCTGCATTACTACATGAATCACATACACAAGATCTTCCCATCACATTTTTCTCTGAATAGAAATCACATAGCTTTCTATTCTGATACCAAGTGACAATAGAATATTACTAGTACCATAAAACAGAATTCAAACAGTTTAGATAACTAGTTTAAGTAGAAGTTGAGCCTCATCAACGGTCTAATTCAGACAATGCTTTGAACTTGAAGATGGTTGTCTTGAACCTGCCCTTGCCTTCAGATTTGAAGGGTACTTTTAAGGTGTCTTTAGCAGCAAATGCTTCACCAAGTTATCTGCAAAAAATTATTTACAGTTAAAGATAAAACTACCTTCAAGACAACAAATGAAGAGCAAATGAAGAGCAATTGGTCATTTACAATCTCTAACTATCAAATTGACATTAATTAAAGGATAACAATACATAATGCCATGTCCAACTGTCCAAACTTTGATTCTATTTTCAATGTGGGTGTTTAGCTCACAATACCAAGTAAGGGTTTCTTTTTAATTTTATATTTAGAGATGGAACCATTCAAAAGCAATAATATTGTAGTTTAAGCTTCTCTTCAGGAGATTGAAATAAAAAATGGAAAATCTGTAGACTTATCAACACATAGCAACTATCAGCATCAAAGAAGTTGACTTTGCTTCTAAAGAATTAGTTACAGATCAGTTTCTTCAAGGACAATCATAAAATCCTGATGGAGAAAGAGTGGTAAGTCAATTCAAGTCCTAAACAACTTCTTATTCAACTTTGGAGTTGGCAAATAAAATGTTTACAAGTTTAAACCACAACACATATGGCAACAAATTAATTCAATAATTTGTACTTCAAATGAACCCCAACAGTTCAGGAACTTGGCTTATGTGTTTTAGGCAGATGTCATCATGACTAGGAAAGAAACTGATCTCTCATTGCAAAGCATAATGTTACAGGATCTGTCATAGCAGATATCAGAAAATAAAACTTCATATCCATAGCAGGTATCACTCTAGTGTTTTGGTTATACTGCAAAAAAAGAATTGAATACTAATAATTAAAAACATATGTTAGACAAGCATGAGTTTGCATATTTGAGCCTAACCCAATAACAACATGCATCAAGAGACAAGAACAATGAAAAATTGGCCTCGATTACCACTGATAGTATCGCGGAAACAATTTTTTTCATAAAAAATCGAATGCCCTAATAGCTTAATCTTCTTTTAACTATGTTCATGAAACCACAATTTCATGTTGTATATGCAGCATGTCAAAAATCTGTCTCCACTATTTCCAACTAAATAACTCTCTTCATACTATTTTTCAAAGGGATTTACCTTGTATGATACTTTATGAAATTAATGGATAGAGATGCATTTTTTTGCAGTGGTCAAAACTTTTCCTTATTATATATTTCCATAAAGAAAAAAATATGCATAACTAAATGCAACCTCTAATGTACTGATGACTAAGAGATAGTTGATTATTTAACTCCTTTTTCCCCATTAATCTTTTGTGGGAAATCCAAACAAATAGGCTACATTTTCACCAAAGCCTAAGTATGTGATAACAGTCAATGAACTATAACAAGAACAAGAACTGAAAATTGAGCAGAAATTGAGTGTGTTTGTGTTCCTAACTATCAGTGAAGTCAGAGACACTTTCAACTCTGAAAATACAACAAGAATGCTTTCCAATATATCATCATGATAAATTCCACAAAAACATTTCAAAAAGAAACAATTAAAGATTCAGACTAAAATCATAGAAAGATTGACAGATATAACTAACCTGTTTGGAGTTGAATCGGCTAGAAGTTTTGCGCCAATCGATGATGAACTTGTGACAAACTTGTGACAGCAATACAAGACCCACAAAATCCCTAACCCAAAACAACACCTAAATGGAAGCCTGACTCGTGGAGCTTCAGTCTAACCCAAATGGAAGCCTAATCCCCTCCCTTGAATCTTTGGTTTTGAGATGAGAATATGGGTTTCAAAACTGGGATTTTGGGTTTGGTCAGGGAGAGAAGAGTGGGTTCGGTATGGGTTCACTCAGAGGAAGAAGAGGCTGTGTTTGTGATGGTGGTTCGGTCAGAGGGAGTAGTGAAGCGGAGATGGGTTTGACGGCGTGGATTGAGGGAAGGGAAGAGCAGCTTGGGTTGAGGGAGAATGAAGAAAATAAAAATAAAAAATAATAATAATAAAAAAAAAGGAGGGGAGGCAAAGGCGTAGGCATGGGAGAAAGAGAGAACTAGAAAAAAAAAATGAGGAAAACCAGTGGAGATAGGCGCAAAAAGGAAGCGGGTGGAAGGGAAAGTGATTAAACAAATATATATATATATATATATATATATTTATATATATATATATATAGTTATATTTTTTTTTACAATCTTGCTACTGTGGGCTGCTAGAGATAGTAGTTCATTGTAGTCGGATTGCAAATTTTATGGGATTTAAAAGTTTTGATGGAGCATGTTTTTTAACATTAACATGCTAAAATTTAGCATTTATACCATTCAGCATTCTTAATGAGAATGCTCTAATGTGCATCAGTATGTTGCATTAACATTGTGGGACACAGTACATCATACCAGGATCTATCATATGCTGGTTATTTTTATGGCTTGACTGACTAATGTGACCAAGAAGAGTACAAAATCTTCTCTAAGGTGCTGGTGGGCAATGTGGATCCGCATAAATAGAGGAGTTCGAAGGAATTAGTGTTAATACTTTATCCATTAATTTCACATCCAAGTCTTAATCTATAGGCACAAAGAAGCTGGGTAGGTAGGAAAGGACAGGGAGTGGCCCAAATCCAGATATAACCATATAATCAGCACACCCATATGACTATATGAGTACCAATCATATCATAAAAAAAAAAAAACTATGACCTTTTCTGATAGTTGCTAAACAATCTTACAAATAGAGATGATCACCCAACCAATGATATTTGGTAGTTTGATTAGTGGATTGGACGTATGATGTATCATCAAAGAAACCTTTTGATATAACCAGTTCATCATGAAGCACTTGATTACTATAAAATCCCAACAAAGGTTTTCTCTTTTGATCACTTATAAGTAGCGTAAAATTGTGTACCGTGACAGTGAGATTAAGGGTCAGAAAAGAATGCTATTTCTAACCATATATTCTTGTAGGAACTATAAAAGAATTTTAGTCAGCTTTTCTGGAACTAGATAAGCCTTGCAGGTTTGCATTATAAAATAAATATCGAGATACTTGTATATCCTGTCTCTTAGTTTCTGCAGCAACCAGAGATCATTCCTAGTGTGCTTTGTGAACATCTCAATAAACAGATATCTTTCTACAGCTCCAATCTTGGTAACATCAGTCACTCTCTTCCCCTTAAATTCTTTTTTACTTCCATTGTTGGTAGTCTATCAATTGCTGCCTATTGCAGAACCAATTCCTCATCCTACTCTATGATAGATTCTCCACCAGAATTGACTGTTGAAGCATATTTTTGAAATGGTCATTGGAAGCTTCTTCCAATTGTTGTTAGATCTATTTTTTGAATTGAAATGCTGTGTATTTATTCTTGGTCTTCACTGAGGTTGATTATAGCGAGTATCGTAGACAAGTATTTCTAATAACCCAAAAACAGAAAAGATACTGATTCTTTGATTTGACTAGCAACTTCCCAGATACTTCTTGATCCCAAGTTGTTAGGGAATGTAATGTAAAATAGTAGATGTTGGGATTTTATAATTGCAATAAGGGACAACTAAGATTTTATAATTGCAATAAGGGACAACTAACTTCTTGGAGAATTTTCAGTCTTGTTATCTGCTTTATGTCAAGGTACGTAGTCACCTTCTGAGAGAAAGATTAAGAGATAAAGAAACAAAAGCAACAATTTCATTATTATTCAAGGTGATACAAAGAGGAATGACATGGATCTATTTATAGATAACTAGCCATAATTTAATTGACACACAAGATTCAAGACTATTGGCTCACTAATCTCTCATATGTTCTTACTAATATCACGTGTATATAAGAAATACAATTGTGATAAATGTGATTAGGGTCCTAGACTACTGATCAACTCACTCTTGCTTATCCAACTGTAACTAACTTTCCTAATCTAATTCCACCGTTGGGATCTCATCCATTTTAGCGGTCTGTGTATGCTTTGCAATGACTAGCTGACAGTACGAACATTTGTTTTAGCATTTTAATGTGGCTAGAGCGTGCGGTTTGATGGGGCATCAAAATTGAGGACAGAGTACATCATACCAGGATCTATCAAAAGCTGGTTATTTTTATGGCTTGAAAGTAACTTTTTGGAGAGAGGAATGCTAGGGACACCAATTTTGACACAATTTTTGTATCACAACTCACCATATGGCGAGTTGTGATTAATAAAGGGGTGTTTCCATATGGTCTACTGACACACCTTATTAATCACAACTCGCCATCTCCATATGGCCCACTGACACACCCTTATCAATCACAACTCGCTATGTAACACAAAGTTGTGAGAAAATTAATGTCCCTAGTATTTCTCAATTTGAGAGCAAGAGTAGATAACCATCTCTAAGGTGCTGGTCACTAGCTTGTGAGCAATCTAGATTGGCAGAAATAAAGGATTTTGAAGGCACTGGTGTTAATGCTTTATCCATTTATAATTTTGCATCCAAGTCTGAATCTATATTTAGGCACAATTCACAGTTCACGAAGAAGCTAGGTTGGAAGGAAAGGAGTACAGTGAGTAGCCAAAAGCGATGCAAATCCAATTATGAACATATTAAGCAGCAGACCCGTATGTGTACCAATCATATCAATCACAAACGAAACCACACCATATTCTTCAATCATTGCAATACGTAAATACAGAACATATATAACTGAACAGGAACAATACAGTACAGAATAATATACACCTTATAGAAGTTGCAAAACCATACTAGTCTTAGGTATTTAAACTAAATTAGATCAGAGCATGGAAGTAGTATAACGTACAAGAAATGCATAATTTTGAATCGCTCCAGTCAGTTCATATATTCAGAGGGACTGAAGTTCTACAGTACCCAGCTGGCTTCTGGCGCTGTTGCGTCCACACTTGCATAACTTAAAAATGAGTGCTGCAAAGAGGATCATCAGCACTACTATCGCTGTAGCGACTCGGATGTGTAGTAAGAACCATTCTTCACTGTTACCAACAAAAACAACAACAAAAATTGGTATAAAAAATTGGGAAACGTTAATAAAAAGAAAATTTGAGGTATATTATTACGTGTTCCGAGGAGGCGGAGGAGCAAGAGTGAAGTAATGTGGAGTGGGAGGAGCTAGAGGCAGAGAGTTTGCAATTGGGCTGGTAGGCTGGAACCCTGCCATTGATGTGCTTCCTGCTTCCTTCAATTGGAGAAAAGGAAATATGAGATTTAGGGTTTTGTGGGAAGACGTACTGGTGATGAAAAGTCATTTGTCGGGTTTACTTAAAGTCGTTCACTTTTGGTTTATTAGTATATGCTTTAAAAGCATGCATTAAAAACCCCTGAGAGAGTGTGAGAAGAAATCCAAAAAGATAAAAAGTGAAAAATAGAGGAATTAATGGTATCTGCCACTATCTCTCTATCTCTGTGTGTGTTGCTATCGTGTGCATGTGAGGCGTGTTACGGTCTCCTGTGTGTGTGTGAGTGAGTGAGACTAACACTTCCTCATCAAGCGTCACATGTGTGTATGAGAGGCTGGATTCGACAAGCTTGGGAATCTGTTTAGGGCTTTTTGGCTGAGGAGTGAGATATTATTTTGCCGTGGATTTAATTAGAACCGGGTTAATATAAGTTTTATCAGGGTTGGGTTAAGTTTATACAGTTTTGGTCATAAGGTATTTTTGGTATTTTATTTTTTTTGGGTATTTTAAAATTGAGTTCGGTTAATGTATCCTCTAAGGATATATATTAATTATCCATTTTAAGAATCTTTTTATTAGAAATTAAAAGAGCTGTCAAACTTTCAATTTCTCATAAAAAGTTTTTTAAAATAGTTTCTTAAAGTATGCCCTAAGCTCATACGTTAGCAAAACTCTTATACATATTCTATATTACAAAAATGGGTATCTACTAAATTTACCACTTATTTTGGTCTAATATGTCTGAGTTCCTAAGAAACTTGGCCACAAGTATTTATGAACTCTTTTAAGTTCATTCTGATTTAGCTCTCTCTCTCTCTTGGACCCCACACCCACTTAAGTTAATTTTTGTAATTTTCTAAATCAAATCTTCCAAGGGTTTTGCTAGAAAAATAGTACCCACCTGTCAGAGCTAAATTCATTTTTACAACATTCATTTGTCCCTCATGTGTTTACTCTTTTCTGCTTTTGTGTTTTAATTCTTCCAGTTTCAAACACGTGGCCTCTAGAAAAGTTAATCCTCGTAAATCTACTCGTGCTGCATCCCTTGTTCCTCTCTTTGTTGATTGTGATCATACTCTTTTTCAAACTGTTAAGCAATTTGAAAATTATCAAGATGATCAATGTCTTAGGAAGATTTAGGGTGAACAGGAAATATGAGTTGATGAGTTGGTGATGTTCTTGCTTCTTTGGGCTCTTCTATTGTCTAGTCCATATTGGAGAGAGTGGTTAATCTTCAAGCTACTCAAGGGGAGATGCTGCAGTCCTTTTTGTCTTCTCAAGGTACACAAGTTCAGTTGTTGGAAACGCCACTATAGGCCCAGCAAAAAAATAATAATAATTTGAGGGACATATAGTAATGTTTCAAAAATGCCACTATAGGTCGTTTTAGAAATGCCACTATAGAGGTCCGTTTGGATACTGCTTATTTTACTAAAAACTGAAAACAATAAAAAAAAATAATTTTCAGTTACTACTCATAAATGAAAATACTGTTCATTTGCCTATTTGCACTGTTCATGGGCATGAACAGTGCAAGAGGCGCTGGTCCAAAAATTTTTTTTAAAAAAAAATGCAAAACGTAAAATGCTGAAACGCATTAGCTATCCAAATGCTCATTAGGTCTTGGTCTTACAAAGTCCTATAGTGACGTTTATAAAACGCTACTATAGCCCAACTCAAAAAAAAAAAAAAAAATTGCCACACTTTCCCGAGTCTTTTGGGTGAATATTGCTAAAAATAAAGTTTATTTGTGATATGTTTATTGTTCAACTTTTTTGAAAAAATAAGGAGAGAAGCAAAATTTGGCAATGGTGTTTTAGAAATTTTAAGAAAAAGTATGAGAGAGGAGAAAGAAATAATATGACGGGAAAAGAGAGGAAAAATGAATTTCTGTGATGTAGTTACCAAAATTCTTGCCCAAGTTGTGTGTTGCCCAAAATAGAGGAGTGCCTGAAATAGAAGAAGTGTCTGAAAAGGAGAAAAAAAAAAAGGAAGTGTGGCAATGTAGTTGCCGAAATTGTTGGGGAGAAAAGAGAGGAAAAAAAAATAAAGCAATGGAGATGCTGAAATTGTAGGAGAGAGGGTAAAAGAAAAATGACAAAGTTTAACTACAAAATTTGTTGTAATTTTAGGTTACAAACTTACTCAATATTTTTATTGGAGATGAATTTTGACAAATCTACCATTGGATTACATCTTCTTCTTATATCCTCCATGCTTGCAAAATTTCAAGAAAATTAAAGATCAATAGGTTTGTCATCAATAAATTGTTTAAATTGTAAGTTTTTATAGTTAAAATTATGCATAAAATATTAGTTTATAAATAATATACAATTGACACAAAATTTGACATGTGTATTAAGAGAGTAAAGAACATGCAATTCAAACGTTAGATTTTCAAAATATATAGTAATATTTATTTTATTGAGTAAAATTATAGCCTAAAGTTATAACTAATTTTGTAGCTAAATTTTATCCAAAAATTTTTTTTTTTTTTGCCTAATAATTGAATCCAGTTTTTATCTACGAAAAAAAAAATCCAATGATTACCACAAAATATCTAAAAGCTTATTGCCTTCCTAAGAGTATTACCATCAGGTGTGTCAAATGCCAAATATTTGGCATTTGACACATCAAACACCAATATTCATGCTTCATGAAATGTTCCAAATCTCAAATTTTTTTTGTAACATGCTATAGTGCGGTTTCATTTATGAAACCGCACTGTAGCATGTTGCATAAATTTTTTTATCATTTCTTTCGTACCTAATGGGAGTATCTCTAATTTCTCTCTCTCTCTCTCTCTCTCTCTCTCTCTCTCTCTCTCTCTCTCTCTCTCTCTCTCCACTACTTAAGATAATTGCTCACTGATCTTTCTCACCGATTTGAAGCTCAGCTCGTCGATTGAAGCTTGCCGATCTTTGCTCATCGATCTAAAGTAGAGCTCGCCGATCTTTGCTCGCCGAAATGAAGCACGCCAATATGAAGCTCACCAATCTGAAGCTGCGTCGTCCTCTGCACCTCTCGTCGCCTTATTCTCCACAACTCGTCGCCGATCTCGCTGCTGATGGTTGGTTGAGTTTGATTGGTCTATTGGGTTGGGGTTTTGTTGAAGATTTTGAGGGCTTTTTTTTTTTTTTTTTTTTTTTTTTCTCTCTCTCTCTCTCTCTCTCTCTTTCTCTTTTGTTGAGATTTTTGGATTTGGAATTTGTTGGAGGATCCAGTGATTGTGGTTGTAGTTTGTGGCGGTGGTTGTTGTTGTGGCGGTGGCTGTTGGTTCTAGATTAGTGACGACTGCCACTAGGCTGTGTGTTTGTATATTGCCTGGATTTTGAGTAAATATGTTATTTAATGTGTCGTATATATTATTTTAATGTTTAGAATCAAAGAATAGAACATGTGATAAATGGTGTATTGTAAAATAATGTGGTAAAATAATAAAAGTAGGTTTTTTGTGTTAAAATGACATAATTTTGCAACGCTTGATGGAAATGCTCTATAAGATTAGAAGTCAAATATTAATGGCATAATTGGATCCACCATTTATCTACTAAAAAAAAATAAAAAGAATCCGATCATTAGCACAAAAGCACAAAATCCCACTTTCCCACACTTCCCACCTACCCCATTCAAAGTTTTGAATAATAATATTTTAAAAATATTGAAAATTAGTGGCTAGATTCAAAATAATTAAATTAGTGCTTCCTAAAAAAAAACAAAAAATCAAAATAAGTGGCGAGTACCTTTTCCCATTCCCAAGTCCAACCCACCTAACCACCCTGCTCATGGTTGTCAATATCATATGATACGAGATACATATTGTACGATACGTATCGTATCATGTGGAAAAAGTTCTGTATCGTATCGGCGTATCGTAAGTGTTCATGAATCGTACGATATAATGTGCGTATTGTATGAATCGTATCGTATTGTATCGTAAAATCATACATATCGTACGATACATAGAAAAATACTTTAAAATGAGATTTTTTTTTTGGTCAAAATTTGTACTTTTATTGAATCTAACAAGTTGTTAGACTTGTTTTTAGCAAAAAAATTATTAGTTTACTTAATTTAGCCTACTAAAATAACATATTCATAAGTTTTTTTCCCGGCTCTCCTACAATTGGACTACACAGTACACACTTAACTTTCACTTTAATATTTATTTTTATTTTTATCATTATTGTTATAAGTCCAAGATAATAGAATGCCAAAAAAAAATTATAAAAAAATTATTAAAATAAAAAGAACAAGAAAAGATAGTAAATGTTAATGACGAATAACAATGAAGAAAATTTTAATGAAGAAATAAATTTGAAAAATTATAAACATGATGATAGCGTTGACTTAGATGGGGTTAATTAGGTAATTTGATGAATATGATGAAAATAAATTATTATTTTTGGTTCATTTGTAATATATTATCACTTTTGAATTTAAGTAATTTGAATGTGTATGTTATTAACACATGCTAGTTTGATTTATTTAGTTAGCTTGTTAAATATTATTACATTAGTGATGAAAAAATTAGTTATTAGTTGAATACATTCAAAATTTATAATGAATATACCCTTTATATATGTATATTTATAATTTTTTATAAATTTTATTAAGTGTTTGTATATCTTACAATATACGATACGATACGATACAACGATATGAAAAAATTAAATATCGATTTACGATACGATTCACGTTTTGACAACTATAAACCTGCTTGTAATTGGGAAAGTAAGCTTCATCTTCTCCGGTTCTTCTCTTAATTTGTTCCCTTGCAGTGTAGATATTCTCTTCCTCTCTTCATCATTTTCTTATTTCCTTCGTCATTTTTTTTTCTCACTTCAGATTCACAGATCCACATAATTTCGGACCGGGTTGCTCTATTTGGGTGTGTTCCTATGAGATTTAGGTGGTGGCTAGCCGGCTGTCGCTCGTAGTTGGTGGTGATTTTTTAAAAAAAAAAAATAAATAAATAAAATAAAAAGTAGTTTTGTGGTGATTTTGGTGTCTCAGGCAATGGTTTCCGACGGAAGTGGTGGAGAGTTGTGGGGGTGATCGATGGTGGTGGTGGGATGTGAGGGTGATGGACAGCGGTACTTGGACTAATTTGGATATTTTTTTTTTAAATTAATTTTTTAATATAGTTCAGCGATTGATTTTTTTGGGTTGTTCATCATTTGTGTTTGATGTTTCTAGGTGGTTTATTGTGTTTGTGTTTTATTTTTCTAGTTCTTCAAATCTTTATCTATTTAGATATGTTGTTTTATTTTTATTCTTTTCTGTTTATGGAATTTTTAAAATTTTAGAGCATTTAATTTTATGTTTCATAAATTTTAAAATTTATTTAATTTATTTAGGGCATGTTTGGTAGATTGTAATAGGCGTTGTAATGTAATAGTTATTCCTATGGTGTAGATATTCTTTAGTTTGGTTATGTTTTTATTACAAGGAATAATCATTCTTTATGAATAGCTATTCTTTAAAATGAGGAATAACTATTCCTTTTTAAAAGGTTGTATTAGCTATTCCTTAGTAAGTGCAATAATTTCAAAACTTAATATATTTCCAAGTAAACAAACTTTCCATATACATCTAACAATTATAAAAATAAAAATTCATAAAAAATAACACATATCTCTCTTAAATTTAAAAATAACAATTTTTAAGGAAATATAATTGTATGAGTGAAATTTCCAAAAATAAATGTTAAGTTTCATTCTAATGTTATAACTCATAACCAAACTAATGAATATGTTTAGTTATTACATTACAACACATTTTATTCCTGGTAATAAATATTACAATTCCTGTCGTAATTCTTATTCAGTGTACCAAACATACCCTAAGACAA
Organism: Quercus robur; assembly: GCF_932294415.1. Taxonomy (NCBI): domain Eukaryota; kingdom Viridiplantae; phylum Streptophyta; class Magnoliopsida; order Fagales; family Fagaceae; genus Quercus; species Quercus robur. The sequence continues at coordinate 45,350,860 of NC_065543.1, forward strand.
TTTAGAAAGTTAGTTGTGAGGTGTCCGAGGACCAAGAAGGATTGAATGCCAAATATCACATATGATCCCACCCGTAAAAGCGTATCCAACCCAAGAACTTCATCTACCCGAAAAGGGATGGAGATGCGAGGTATCGTTCTATGAGAACCCGATTGAAAGGGATAGAACTTGGAGAAGGGGTCGGGATGGGGGGAGGAAGCTTCCTGAAAGGGTATACCTTCCCCCTCCGCATTGAATGCCCTGCAACAACCTTATCAACTACATTAATGAGGAAATGACCCCTGAACAGTAGTTTTACAGGTAGCAACCCCTTCTACCACCTTTAGCAGCACTCTGATGGGACAAGTATCCTGAGAAAAGCCCTAAGACATACAAGTGGAGGGCTAGCATTGCCCGGTGTAAAACTTGTATCAACCATATATAAGAACTCCACCTCGGAACTAACCGAGGAGAGCTTTATTCTCAATAACTACATGTTTTGTTTTCCTTTGTTTGGGCTCCTCGGCCTTAGTCTTGAACTTAACTCAGAACTATATTAGGATTGTCTTCCCACCCTCTATGTAATGATCTTTTATTGTTTGGGCTTGGTTTAAAGCACAAGGTACTACTGTTCTAAATGGGTTGGGGTCATCAAATTCTTAGTTCCTACATTAGTTATTGCATTTTTCACTTTCAAAAATAGTCCTTAGTTTAATTAATTTATCCTTATTCTTGAAAATAAGAAATAAAGTTAAAACTGTAAATAGACAAAAATTAAAAGAAAAAAACTTACTAGTTATTAACTCTCTACTAGATAGTCAACTCCCACTAGATAGTCAGCGTTAATCATAAAAAATTAAAAAAAAATAACTTCCCACTACTCGCGTTGAAAAAAAAAAAAAAAAAAAAAAAACTATACTACCAAAAAAAAGGGAAACATTATCCCACGTTAAAAAAAAAATGATAGGCTAAACTATCCCACATTTCTTTTTTAAACTATTATATTTTCAATTTTTTTATGTGTTACTTATTTAGATAAACACGCAAAAGCTTCTAACTTTATATTTATTGTATTGTACATGACTACATTTAATAGCTTCTCACACATAAATAACTTTTACTTTTCTCAGCTTCCCACACGTAAACAACTTTTACTTTTCTCTTTTTTCTAGTTCTCACGGCAATTTTTTTTACACCACCTACATAGCTACCTTCTCCAACAAAAAACAACAACAACAACAACAACAAAAAAAAAGAAAAAAAAAAGAAAAAGAAAACCTACATAGCTAAACTCTTATATACTCTTATATTAAAAACTCTAGTAATGATAAAAATAAAATAACTAGTAAAATAACTTACTTCTCTACTTGGAATGACATAATGCATCTAATACAGTTACTATGAATGATTGAGGATTAAAATTGTAAAAAGCAATTAAAAAAAAAAAAGTTAGAATGCAAAACTAGTAAAAAAAATTATAAAAGGGAGAGAGGCTAATTGCACCTAACACCAGATCCTAATCCTCTCTATTGCTACTTTTAAGCAACTACCATCAATATATATATTTCTTTTGGTATTATTCACTTTCAGTTTTAAACCTAGAGTTTTTGTTAAGTTTATAAAACCATACAAGCCATTGAGTCACCTATAAATATTCATAGGTATATTATCATATTCTTAATACTTCTATATTATTATTATTTTTTTTGAAGAATCAAATTATATGTTTAATGTTGCCCTCCAACATAAATTCTTGACTCCACCACTGTATATATTTACAGTACAATAATGGCGTTTTGTGGTGCTACTATAACCCAAAGGATCCTATAGTGGTATTTTTAGGACTTATAGTGGCGTTTTTTTTTTTTTTTTTTTTGGCGCCACTGTACCCCTTATTTTTGTAGAGCATGCTTTATAGTCTATATTCATTTTATCTTTATTTTATAGAATTGTGAAACATTTTGTTTATTTATTTTTCTTTCCAAACGTACCTTGATGTTCTTTTTAAGGTGTTTCAAGAAGGAAAAGTAAATCCTAATCAAGATTGACTGTCTATTCTTGCAACTTCTAGGATAATTATTTTGGTAAGCTAGCTTTCTTTCTTTTTTCTTTTTTATTTTTTCTTTTTTAAGTACGCTGGTTTGGTTTGAGTTTGCTTTTATTTTTTATTTTTTAATATTTAAATGCTTATTTTGGTTTAAGAGTTGTTATACTAATAAAATAAATTGTTACAATATTTTCACAATTGTAGAGATCTCAATTTCTTATAGATCAAAATAAATTAATTATAAAATGAGACTGTGTCCAACCACAACTGTAAATAAAAATATTGTGAAAATATTGTAACATAGGTGTTAATTCCTTATAGAACAAAATAAAATAAAATAAAATAAATATCATATCAGGATCCACTACAACTAAAAATAAAGGCATTGTATTGTAAAAATGTTGTGACATTTTGTTGTTATCAAACCATTTTCATAACTTTTAAGGTGTAAGTTTCTTATAGGTCAAAATAAAAAATAATAAAATATCAGATCGGGATCCAACACAATTGAAAATAAAGGTATTGTGAAAATGTTGTAAGATGTTATTGTATTACTAGGTGGTAGCTTGGTTGTTTTGATTTATTAAATTTGGAGAGTCAAAATTCACTATTTCACGCACAGTTTTCTTAGGCTAGCTTTTTGTTCTTTTTTTTCTTTTTTCTTTTTTTTTTCTTTTTTTTTTTAATGAAAGGTTTAAAGTAAAAAAAAAAAATTAAGAAAAAATTATGCCCCAAAAAAGGGCCCCTTTATGTTTGGGCTAGTTTCATTCTCCCTAATTTTTAAAACTAAGCAAATATCCCCTACTATTACTCTCTCAGTTAAACCATAACGAGTTCTTATAATTCCTAAAATATTCTATTGTGTAATATTTAAAATACCCCCACTAAATTTTAATATTACAAAAAATTTCTTCATGTATTTTGAGTTTTATGTGGTAGTTGTACTTAGAAAGTTGGAATGGTGATATTAGGTATTTTATTTGTCACCTAGAAAATGTTGATTTGCTAGATTTGAATCTTCTAGACTTGTAATTTAATCTAACGGAAACTTCAATGACACATTCCTTTTGTTATTTTTTTTTCTTACTTAAAAGGGTGTTCATTAAAAACTAAGTAAGCTAAACATCATAGCTAAAATCATAAAATGTAAAATGATAAAAAAAAAGGGTAAAATATCATTTTCATCTCTAAACTTTCACAAAAGTTCATTTTTAGTCCCTAAACTTTCAAAAGTTTGTTTTTCATTCCTAAACTCTGCAAAACGTTCTACTTTTCATCCTTCTGTCTATGTCTATTAGTTTATATCCTATGTGGCCTAATAAAGTGATGACATGGTATATGACTTGTACCATACTATTTTATTTAAAAAGTTTTGGACATGTGGCACAAATTTATTGGCACACATGGAAAAAATAATATGACAAATTTACATGAGAGGCAAAACCTAACCTTCTTCCAAAGCCACGAAAACCCAACGCCCAAACCCCCACAACGGCAGCCTCAACTGGCGAGCCCAATTGACGACTTTAAGGCGGTGACCCAACCATGAAATCCCAACCCTAAACTGGCGAAAAATGACCCCAAATCTTTAGGTGCAAGCATGTTCAATGGAAATAGAAGTGGTCTTCATGTTGTTTGGATCTGTCAATCTATCAACTAAGTCTAGGAAAATACTGAAATTAGTTCAAATCTAGAGTAGTCGATTGGTCACAGTGTAAGTTCTCCAATTCTTTTGACTTACTACAGTAGGTCCTTGAAGTGTGCAAAGACATTCTAATCATAGTTCTCCTAACCAGACCGGACCGAGAGGTCGGACCGTGAAAACCGAGAACCAGGTTGAAAACCGGTTTTTTAAGCATAAAGAACCGGGCATATGTGGCAATTCCGTGAACCCCTAAAACCGGGGTTGGACCGCACAAACCGGTGGCAAGAACCGTGCGGTCCAACCCCTTAGCAATTTTTTATTTTTTATAAAAACAACTTAACACAATTTTATTCTACTTAATTAAATTATCCATCTCTTACAATGAATAAAAAAAATTATAATTAAAATCCTTCAAAGATATTCAACTTTACTTCAAAAATTAATCATAAATTTTAATGTTTTCATAATTATTATTTTATTTTATTAACTTTCTTATTTAATTATTAAATATATGCTTGAAAATCATTAAATTTCCCTCACATATATAGATATATTAGTCAATTTTGCTAGTTTTATAAATTTAATATCTATATTTAGGCTTTAATTAATTAAGACGTCATCACGGTTCGATCTCAAAAACCTTGAACCTCTCCCTTTTACAGTTCAATGAACAGTCTGGGTCTGAAAACCTTGATTCTAATGCTTTGTTGGTACCTGTTGGCTAGCCGAAACAAGATTCCACAAAACCAACCTCATACCGACATACAAGGAACTAGAGTGATGGCATCTCAGTTACCGAGCAACTGAGTTTTCAAGAAAAAAAAATCACGTAAAGTCAAAGATGAATTTCCTAAAGCTTTATGCAAGCTTTTTCACAATGACAAAAAGATTCAGATCTACCATGCAAAAATTAATGTCATCAATCGTCGATTTGGGGAGGGGATTTCATGGTTGGGGTCGCCACCTTGGAGTCGCGGATTGGGTTCGCTAGTTAAGAACCTTGAGGTTTCCGCTATTGGGTTTGGGCGTTGGGATTGCTTAGTTGTGGAATAAGGTTAGGTTTGAGAGGGGTATTTTCCTTAGATTTTTTTTTCCACGTGTGCCAATAAATTGTGCCACATGTCCAATTGTTTAAAATTAAAATAGTTTAGTCCAAGTCATATTCCATGTCAACACTCTGTTCGGCCAGGTAGGACATAAACTAACAAACATAGACAGAAGGATGAAAAGTAGAATGTTTTGCAAAGTTTAAGGATGAAAAACAAACTTTTGAAAGTTTAGGGAGTAAAAATGAATTTTTGTAAAAGTTTAGAGATGAAAATCATATTTTACCCTAAAAAAAAGAAAGTATCAATAGAAAAATCTTCATTGTGGATAATTATAGGTTTTTTTTATGAAGAATTTCAATTGTAGCATATGACATCATTCATTGCAAAATTTGAATATTGTAATAATGTCTTAGCAAAATTCAATTGCTTATTGTTGGAATACAGTGATATTTGTTATTATTTTTAGAAAATTTTAATTAGTTAATATTGTCTTTAGCAAATAAGTTTTAAAAGCTAACATGCCAAATAAATATTCATATATTAAATTGTTGCTCTAAATTTAAGTACAATGTTTTATACTTCTTCGAATTGAAGTTCTGTGTTACTTTTCTCACTCAAGCTTCTCAGTCAAACCAGCACATGCTTTGCAACCAAACTAGTGATTAAGAGTCATATCACTTCAAAGTAAATGTTATGTTCTACTAAATGTCATATCACTTCAAAGCAAACGTTATCTTGTATAAAATAAATTATTTAGTGGGACTATGTATGACTAATTACCCAACATGATAATAATATTATATACTCTTTCAACAAACTGACCCAAGAACTTCTTGATGATAACAGCGAAGCACTGATAACAGCAAAGCAGTATAGTTCTCTCCAACTTGTCCTTACACGCTAAATTTGATCCAATATTTTATTCTTAAAAGAATTAATTTTGAATGTTTGATCTTGAAGTTCAGCAGAAAACTTGTTAGTCCCCACCATAAATCTCTTATCTTACCAAGTGATATCGTTGTGCCACCTGAATTGAACCCAACAATCATAATCATAGTTGGTTTTATGATGGTATAACAAAAACTTAACCAACCGAAAGTCCAACATGAGAACAATATCAAATTTTTAAAAATATTGTAAAAAAACCAATGATTTAAAACACTCACACATGAACCCAATCAAAAGTTGTTCTTGTTACCCCTTTTGTTAAAAAATTCCACCAAACTCTTTCTCAATGCATCCTAAAATCAATATCAACAAATTAAGCCACGACCCAACTCAAGTTAATAAAATCAACATCATGCTACTCGGAACAGGTATACAGTTAACACTAACAATACACGGTAATAATTCCAAAAACCTATTTATAGAACCTACACATTAGATTGAGATCCTTTAGCTAGCTGTCATACCAAAGATAAGAATGAAAGATGCACAAAAAAATTTGTCTAAAAAAAAAAATTGTTGGTTATATCTACTTGTAGTCTTTGTACCATGTTAGGGTGAGTTTGGTTCAGCTTTTTAAAACTGGTCTTTTTGTAAAAGTGGAGTTTTCAAAAAGTGCAGTATGAAAAAGTGCTTTTTGAAAAAATTGAGTGTTTGGTAAAAACTGTTAAAAAGTATTTTTTGAAAGAGCTGAGTATTTGGCTAGCACTTATAAAAGTGGCGATTTGAGTGGTAAATTACCAAAAAAGACAATGTATATATAAAGTATTGTGAAAGTAATATGAAAATACTTTCTAAAAAATTATTCTAAAAAGAACTTTCAAAGTTTCTAAAAAAATTATTTTTTTTTCACCAATATTAACTAATAATTACCTACTACTTAAAATTTATTGTGAAAATATTGTGATAGTATTTCTCAATTTTAATTTCTCATTCTTTATTTTATTTTTCCCTTATTTCTTTACTCTTTTTTTTACATCCATATTTCCTTCTTCTTTTCTTTTTCTTTTTTTCCCTCTTTTTTTCTCCTCCACACACGTACCCTTCTCTTTTCTTTTCTTTTTTCCTTCTTTCCCCTTTTTCCCCACCACTTCCTCCAAAACATTCCAGTTTTCTTTTTCTTTTTTTCCTTCTTTGCCCTTTTTCCCTACCACTTCCTCCAGAACATTCCAGTTGCCGCAGAGCTCTCTTTCTTTTTTTTATTTTTCTTCTTCCTTTCTCTCTTTTCTCTTACCACTTCGTCTGCAAGTTTCTTTCCCTCTATCCCATCAAAACACACAAACTTAAAGGTCACACACATCACACCATTTGATTCTCATCAAACGAAGATAAAGGGGGAAATCCAAAAGGGAGGAATGGGTCAAATCGGTGCTTGATCTTTGCCTTCACCATTGCCTGTCTTCCTCAACATGCCTCCATTGTCTACTAATCTGCTTTGCCTTCACCACTGCCTGTCCTCCTCCCCCTTGTTGCTTGATCTCTTCCCCATTGCCAACGACATGCGGCAGAAATGGTCAGATCGGTTTTTTTTTTTTTTTTTTTTGTTCTAATTTCATTATTGGGTTCCTTTGTAAAATTGTGTTATAAACAAAGGGATTAAATTGGGTTTTTGGGAAATTTGCGCAACGGTAATATGAAACGCATCAACGCTTTTTTGTAATGAAGCTTAGGGCTGCTTTCGCAAAACGTGTTTTTCCTTCACAAATGAAAACATAGTTTTTTCAAAAAACGCAACTTTTAAAATTTACCAAACACACATTTTATTTATTTGATTTCAAAAAGTGTGTTTTAGCTTCTAAAAGCTGAAATAAATGGGCACTTAATGTGGTGATTTTAGCTTTTGTTGTAGGGAAATGCTGACGTTAGCATGACCCTTTGTTGTATCACTACACTAGGTGGTAGCTTGGCTGTTTTGCGTTTTCTTTTTTCTGAAAGATATGCTGTTTTAATGTTTAGTCCCATGTCAGTTCTATTCTTAGTAGTGTCCTGTTAGTTTATTTGTGTACTTAGCTGCGTTTGGGGATGATTGAAAAGTTAACTTTTAGCTTATTTCAAGTTGCCAATGTGATAGAGTTAATTATTTGCGGATCCGCATGTTAGTCGTTTCAACTTTCAAGAGCAAAACATTATTTGTGGGCCTACTTTTACTTCACATTATTTACCTTACAGCCTAAGTTGGTTTACTTTTTCTGCTATACTTTAATGCTTTCATCAAAAATGCCTTTGCCGTGTAGTCTAATGTGAACTCTGAAAATGCTTTTTGGACAAGGATCCGGTGCAGCACCTAGCATATTACACCGGGTGTAATTCATCCAAATCTTTCATAATTTTTTTTTTTTTTTTTCATTTTTCATAATCTAATTCCACCCTCGGGATCTCATCCATTTTAACAGTCTGTGTATGCTTTGTAATGACTAGCTGACTGTACGAACATTTGTTTTAGCATTGTAATGTGGCTAGAGCAGTGCGGTTTGATGGGCATCAACATTGAGGACAGAGTACATCATACCAGGATCTATCAAAAGCTGGTTATTTTTATGGCTTGAAAGAAACTAATTTGACAAGAAGAGTAGATAACCATCTCTAAGGTGCTGTTCACTAGCTTGTGGGCAATCTAGATTGGCAGAAATAAAGGATTTTGAAGGCACTGGTGTTAACGCTTTATCCATTTATAATTTTGCACCCAAGTCTGAATCTATATTTAGGCACAATTCACAATTCACGAAGAAGCTAGGTTGGAAGGAAAGGAGTACAGTGAGTAGCCAAAAGCGATGCAAATCCAATTATGAACATATTAAGCAGCAGACCCATATGTGTACCAATCATATCAAGCACAAACGAAACCACACCATATTCTTCAATCATTAAAATACGTAAATACAGTACATATATAACTGAACAGGAACAATACAGTACAGAATAATATACACCTTATAGAAGTTGCAACCATATTAGGCTCAGGTTTTTAAACTGACCTGACTAAATTAGATCAGAGCATGGAACCTACAAGAAATGCATAATTATGAATTGCACCAGAGCTCAACATGGAACGAGGCTATGCCAAAGCCTCAGTCAGTTCATATATTCAGAGGTAGACTGAAGTTCGATATCGCTTTGGCTTCTGCTACTCCGTCCACACTTGCATAGCTTAACAAAGAGAGCAACAAAGAGGATCATGAGGACTACTATCGCTGTAGCGAATCTGATGTGCAATAGCAACCATTCTTCACTGTTACCAACAACAAAAATTGGTATATAAAATTGGGAAACGTTAATAAAAAGAAAATTTGAGGTAATTATTATTACCTGTTCCGAGTCGGATCGAAAAGTACTGTGGAGTGGGAGGAGGCAGAGGCAGAGAGAGTTTGAAATTGGGCTGGGAGGCTGGAACCCTGCCATTGATGTACTTCCTTCAATTAGAGAAAAGGAAATATGAGATTTAGGGTTTTGTGGGAAATCGAACTGGTGATGGGACGTCATTCGTCGGGTGTACGAAAAGTAGTTCACTTTTGGTTTATTAGTTTATGCTTTAACTAATAAGATACGAGCGTGAGAAGAAATCCAAAAAGATAAAAAGTGTCTCATCAAGTGTGTGTCTTTGAGTGAGTGTTACACGCTTACACTCTTTTTTAGATTCTTTAGTATGTGTTAGGATTCATGTTTGTGTTTCAGATTTCAACGTTTTTCTCTTTTTTTTCTTTTTTTTTTTTTCTTTTCACGCGTTTTAGGGAGACAATTATCATTATAGTAGTACTATTTACGCACTGTAATAGCACTGTTTATAAGACCCATAGCCACTTTATTAAAAAAAAAATGGGTCCATGGTTATGCTAAAGATTTTTGGATCTTATCTTGGATGATGATGATTGATATAGAATTTTCAATTTTCTAGTACATTGGATGAGGGACTCATGCTGTAATATAAACACTTTATACTCATAAGTAATGAGTAATAAGGGTTTCAAAAACATGTGTTTTTTTTTTTTTTTTTAATCTTTTAATGGAAGAATTGAATGTCCATTACAAGGATAAAACAGTTTGAGGTCTAAAAAAATAATTTTGAATGATCCTTTTTATATTTGAAGATCACTTAAATAGTATTTAGTTAATGTTGTATATTTTAATTTTATATATAATACTTACAATTCGTACTTTTTAATATGGTTAATTTACTTAATGGTAATTGGGTTAAAATTCTGTTAATTCATAATTTTTTTGGGAAATGCTAAAGTTTCTAAAAAAAAAACTTACAAAATTAATGTAGTAATGAATATGATTGGTAGCATTTCAACAAAATGAATAACAGTCAAAATAATGAATATGAACTGTGTAAAAGCTTAAAGCTAAGCTAAACAAGAGTGACTAAATAACTCAATTTTATCTGGATAAAATCATAAAAACGCTGGTTTCTTTCTTTGTCTCCCCCACTACCAAGGGTAAAACAAACACAAAATAAAGCTAGCTTTCACCTATAAAAACAAGGAGAGAGAGAGAGAGAGAGAGAGAGAGAGAGAGAGAGAGTTTTAACAAAAATCTTATGCAAAGCCAAACCTGAAAGAAACAGAGAAGAAGGTCCAACGCAGCTTAAAAAAAAACTACAACAACAACCACCTTGAAATTTTTAATTTTTATGCTTTAAATGGAGAGTTGAAAAATTTTTAGCATTAAGTACCCAAAATGAGGTTTGAGAATTTTTGTTTTTATTTGCTAATTTTAATTTTGTTTTGTTCAAAGAGAAAGAGAGTAAGTGATTTTCTAGCTTCTGTGTGTAAAAGACTAAGTTCTACCCTCTAAAACTCCCACAGAGAGAAAACCAATTGTTAGTTATACATTAGATGAAGAAAAAAATAATTCCTCTTTTTTTCTTTTTTCTTTTTTTTTTTTTATAGGAGTGACTTATGTCACCAGTCAACATATAAAAACATTTATTAGGGGTACTATTCACATTCACTGTCAAATTAGTTATTAGGTGGTTGATACAAATTGTAGTAATTTTATCATTTTCATTTAAAAAAATTTATTTTTTTTATCTATTAATAAGTAGAGCTGGCCTTGTGTATAGGCAAATCACCGATCTTAAGCACACCATGTAAGCAAGCCCTAAATCACGATTTCCAAAACTACGGGCGACAGAGTAGTGTATTGTACAAAGATCTGGAATTTTCCAAACCTTCTTTAAGCATCAACTAGAGAATTATGTTTATACAAAAGATCCAGAGATCAAAGTGAAGTTACTGCATATAATTTACAATCAAGTTACTAGTACAAATCTTTAACAAATTTTTCGAAGTCACAAGTGGGCAGATCATGTGCAAGAATGGAATAGAAGAATTCATGTATCTTGGAGTTACGCATGGTCATAATTTGTAAGTTCCACATGAAGTAGTATTAGATTTATTGTTAAAATTTTTGTACAAACTTCTATTTTATTACAATGGATTTGTTACCTTGAAGATTGACAGTTAATTCCCCTCAAGTTTTTATTGTGAAATGGATCATTTCATCTATTTTCATAGGTCATTATTGTCATGCCCCAAATCCAAAAGGCTCCAAAGCATGGGAAAGACATCTCAAAAGTACTTGTAGATTCTTCCTTTTTGACAATTCAATCAAAATAAATCATATCAAGTACCAACATCAAGAATTATTATAATAATTCCATTAAATATATTCCCAAAGTAAGTCAGAGCTCTATGCAATAATTACAAGGTTCATTGGCCACAAAAGAATGGAAGTCTGAATAAATACAATTACATATCATTAACGTGTCCCATCCGTGAAAATAAAGTCACAACCATTATAATATACAAAAGAATGAGTCAAGTCTACCCTATAATGTACATTATCTAAATATCTCTATTACAAAAGTTTAGCCTCCATAAGTAGTTAGTCTAACTACTGTTAGCCACCAAAGAGTTGTCTCAGAATGATCATTGCCTACTCTAAAAAAGTTTGTAAAATGATGGAATGAGACAGGGCCCAGTAAATAGCATAATTAATGAGGACGGGGGAAATGCAAGTTTCATAACGATGAACAGTTACAAAGCATGTTATAATTTGGGAATTTCCAAGTAAATTCTATGAAAACATTTCCAAAAATAATATGACAAGAATGAATAAATTCACACAGCACAAAGCTTCTCAAGATGCTCTCAGGAAATTACATATTATATATTCCTCAAAATATTTGAACATGAAACTATGTACTATACACTGTGAGCAATAACAACACCGTTCCAAATCAGAAAATCTAACCCAAGACCACATGACAATCGCCGGCACAAAGCCGAAACTCATTATCGACACAAAGCTAGAACTCATCGCCAACACAAAACCTAAACTAATCTACCAACACAAAGCCGGAACTCATTGCAAACACAAAGCCATAACTAATAAGCATCACAAAGACGAGTGCTAAGATACCAAGGTCACACAGACAATAGTATCTAACTGGGTAATCACATGTCACAGCCCAAGGGTAAAAATATAAAGAGCTCACAATTTATATGAAATCAAAACATAGTTCAATTTCAAGTAGATTCACAAATATCTTTGAAATATCCAAAATATTTACAAAGTTCTCAAAGCCTTCAAACTCATTTCTTGTCAAAAAGATTTTGTATCAATTTTCCCAAATATCAAAGCATCTTTAATTTTGCAAATAATGCAATAAGAAATAAAATTCATTCTCAAGAATTTAATCAACGATGCTAATCTTTTCCATGCTAACAAATCATGCATTTCCCCATATGCATAATATGATGCCATTTTCACAAATAATCACATATATTAAAGTTACAACATAAAGCTTTCTAGGAAAATATATTTTCCATAAACAATTTCCCAAAATGTGTTTAACCCAAAAATAATGTTTTATGCAACATGGTGATTTTCCAAAAATATCCCATTACAAAGCTACTTCCACTGCAACCCGCAAAAAACTTAACTCTCCAAGCTCCAAAGGAGATTAGCTAGAATCTTTTTCCTATGGAGTTTTGCGGTGATTTTGCCAAAAAAATGGTGGTGGAAGTGGTACCGGCAGGATAGTAAGGGAGTGTGAGAGAGGAGTGTTTGTGAGGAGAATGAAAAGGAAAGAAAGATGTAAAAGACCCTTGGTTGACTAGCCAAATAAGGAGAGATATTTATGAGTGAGTGGTGTGTGGCGGGGAAATAAGGGGTAGGTGGGTCATGTGTGGCTCTTTAAAAAAATTTGATCCCCCCCCCCCCTTTTTTTTTAAATAGTGGGCTGGGGCATTACATTCTTCCCCTCATAGTAAACTTAGATCTCTTTCCATTACTCACCTTATCCATATCAAATAAGAGTCACTACCTTGCAACAATTTCACTCTCTTTACTAGAGTTGGTTGAACTTTCAACTAGCCAAGTAGGCCTCTGAATGGCCTATTCAACCTCAACTCCCAACCTTTCTAAATCAATAAGGATTTTCCTCTAAGTGGTATGCAAAGCAGCTGAAAGAAAAAATAACTAGAGACTTTCTACTAAGTGCACCAATAATGACATAGCCTTGCGGAGATGATAGCTAATAATGTAATCATAGTACTTAAACAATTCAAATCATTTCATGGTCTCATGTATTGGCTCATTCTGGTCAAATAATTACTCTAAACTTTTATGATTCATACGAATATCATATCTCTCATACAAATCATATCTCCAAATTTTCAAACATACAAAACGGCAACCTACTTCAAGTCATGTGAGGAAATATTTCTCATAATTCTATATCCTACTAAGATCCAATGTAATTCCATTCTTAGACATCACATAACCTAACAACACTACTTGATTCAACAAAAATTTGCACTTCCACAGTTTAGTAAACAACTTATTTCTCTTAGAATAAATCAAAATATCATCAATGAACACAATGATAAAACAATCCCATTAATCATGAAATGCCATATTTCAAAAATTCATAAAGAAGGGCATTAGTTAATCCAAACAGCATCATTCATGTAATGACCATACCTAATCCAAAAGGCTGCCATTGGTATGTCCCAAATTTTCGACTAGTGGAAACCAGAACAAGATCAATCATAGAAATAATTGTGCTCTTTCCAACTAGTCAAACAAGTCATCAATGCAAGGCAAATGATATTTACTCTTAGTGGTAACTCAATTTAGATTATGGTAGTTGGTAACCTCATAGACCCATCATTCTCCCTAAATATGCATACAAGCATGACAAAAAGCCAACTGATCCATGCATAGGATAACATATAAAAATCATGCTTATCTAGCAACACCATTTATTTTTTTTTACCATTAACTCTCTACCCCCAAAAGATACAAGACTTAAGCACAAGATTATTCCATAAAATATCACCAATTGGGGTAGAAGCTAATAACTTAAAATCAAGTAGTTCCAATCTCTTATCACAACTTTTAGTAAGACACTAGAAACAAAATGATGTGTGGAACCAAGATCAAAAGAACTCTAGCATGTGTGGAGAACAAAGGAAGTATACCTGTCACCATTGTATCCGTGGCTTGAGCATCCGGAGTAGTCAAGGCGTACACTCTACCTTTTACTCTTTTCTCATCATCATTACCCTTAACAAACTGGGGTGTGGAAGAGGAACCCAAGACCTTGGTAGTTGGGCATTGCCTAGCAAAGTGTCCGGGTTTCTTACAAGTGTAGCACACCTTTACTCCTTCCATGCAAGTTTGACTGTCATGGGTTTTACCACAACGAATGCAAGGCCATTTCTTACCAAACTGAGGAGGGCTACCCTTGCCTTGCCCATAAGAATGATCCCCATTACCAAACTTTTTAAGGAATCCCTTCTTTGAATTTTGCCCCTGGCCCTCTCCATGTTGGGAACCAAAGGGTTCTTGCTTCTTTTCATCATTCTTGGAGACAAGGTTGCACTTAAAGTCTTCTTCAAGACTCATTGCCCGCTTCACAGTCTCAATAAAAGTATCCACTCCAAAGGCTATAATGAGGGGGAGAATCCTACCATTAAGGCATTCCCAAAACTTTTTCACCTTCTTGGGCTCATCCGGAATCAAGTAAGAAGCAAAGCGAGAGAGCTCAACAAACTTAGTGGCATATTCTTCCAAAGCCATAGTCCCCTGAACCAAATCAAAAAATTCTCTCGCCTTGCTGTCCCTCACTACATCGAGGAAATATGTCTCATTAAAAACTTCCTTAAACTTCTCCCAAGTAGTAGGAGTATTCTCTCCCAACTCTATCCTCAACAAACGTTTAGTACCTATCCACCATCTCTCAGCAGAACCTTGAAGAGCAAAAGTGGCATACACCACCTTCTTAGCATCTGTGCATTCAAGGGCTCTCAGTAATTTTTCCATCTTTAGCAGCCAATTCTCTAGTGCCATAGGATCAAGCTCCCCATTAAATGTTAGGGGTTTTTGCTTATGAAACTCCCCAAAAGAGCAACCCTCCTTACTACGTTCACGACCCTGGACAGCTCTAGCAATCCTAGCATAAATCCTGTCTGCCACCTCATCAATCTCACCACCATCAGGAGTGACAGATCTCTCACGCTCTCAACGTTGCCTATGGCCATGCTCTGGAGCTGCAGCCTCATCTACATGCCTTACTTAATATGCTTTCTCTTTAGGAGGCATAGTGTACAAAGGTACTTATACCTATACCCAAGAAACAAAGTAAGTAAATCACATGGCAACATAGAAGGTTAGCATAGAAAAGAAAGATAAAGATAAAGGAATAGTAGGTGGAAGCCGAAACAAAGGTACAGATTAAAGAATTCATCAATCCCTAATGCTCCGACTTAGATCAAAATCAATTCCTAATTTCAAAGTCTACAGAATCATAACCTAAGCTTTGATACCATAATTGTCACGCCTCAAACCCAAAAGGGTCCAAAGCATGGGAAAGACATCTAAAAGGTATCTGTAGATTTTTCTTTTTTGACAGTTCAATCCAAATAAATCATATTAAGTATCAACATCAAGAATTATTATAATAATTCTATTAAATATACCCCCAAAGCATGGGAAAGACATCTAAAAGGTATCTGTAGATTTTTCTTTTTTGACAGTTCAATCCAAATAAATCATATTAAGTACCAGCATCAAGAATTATTATAATAATTTTATTAAATATACCCCCAAAGTAAGTCAGAGTTTTATGCAATAATTACAAGGTCCATTGACCACAAAAGAATGGAGGTCTGAATAAATACAATTACATATCATTAACTTGTCCCATTCGTGGAAATAAAGTCACAACCACTATAATATATAAAAGAATGAGTCAAGTCTACTCTATAATGTACATCATCTAAATATCTCCATTACAAAAGTTCAGTCTCCATCAGTAGTTAGTCTAAATACTGTTAGCCACCAAAAAATTGTCTCAGAATGATCGTTGCCTACTTTGAAAAAGTTTGTAAAATGATAGAATAAGACAGAGACCAGTAAGTAATATAATTAATGGGGATGAGGGAAATACAAGTTTCATAACGATGAACGGTTTACAAAGCATGTTATAATTTAGGAATTTCCAAGTAAATTCTATGAAACCATTTCCAAAAATAATATGACAAGAATGAATAAATTGACACAGCACAAAGCTTCTCAAGATGCTCTCATGAAATTACATACTATATATTCCTCAAAATATCTCAACATGAAACTACGTATTATACACTATGAGCAATAATAACACCGTTCCAAACCAGAAAATCTAACCCAAGGCCACATAACAATCGCCGACACAAAGTCGGAACTAATCTGCCGGCACAAAGCCGAAAATGGTCGCCGACACAAAGCCGGAGCTAATAACCATCACAAAGATGGGTGCTAAGATACCAAGGTCACACAGACTATAGTATTTAGCTGGGTAATCACCGGGTAATCATATGTCACAGCCCAAGGGTAAAAACATAAAGAGCTCACAGTTTACATGAAATCAAAACACAGTTCAATTTCAAGTAGTTTCACAAAAACTTTTGAAATATTCAAAATATTCACAAAGTTCTCAAAGCCTTCAAACTCATTTCTTGTCAAGAAGATTTTGTATCTATTTTCCCAAATATCAAAACATCTTTAATTTTGCAAATAATGCAATAAGAAATAAAATCCATTCTCAAGAATTTAATCAATAATGCTAATCTTTTCCATGCTAACAAATCATGCATTTCCCCAAATGTATTGCCAAATATGATGCCATTTTCACAAATAATCACATATATTAAAGTTACAACATAGGAAAATATAGTTTCCATAAAAAATTTCCCAAAATGTGTTTAACCCAAAAATAATGCTTTATGCAACATGGTGATTTTCCAAAAATATCCAATTAAAAAGTTACTTACACTGCAACCCGCAAAAAGCTTAACTCTCCAAGCTGCAAAAGAGATTAGCTAGAACCTTTTTCCTATGGAGTTTTGCGGTGATCTTGCCAAAAAATGGTGGTGGAAGTGGTAAGCACCGGCGGGAGAGTAAGGCAGTGTGAGAGAGGAGTGTTTGTGAGGAGAATGAAAAGTAAAGAAAGATGTAAAAGACCCTTGGTTGACCGGCAAATAAGGAGAGATATTTGTGAATGTGTGGTGTGTGGTGGGGAAATAAGGGGTAGGTGGGTCACGTGTGGCTTCTTAAAAAATCTAATCCCCCTTTTTTTTTATATAGTGGGCTGCGGCGTTACATTCGTCCCCTCTTATAGAAATTTCATCCTCAAAATTGTACATAATAAACTTAAATCTCTTTCCATTATGCACCTTATCCATATCAAATAAGAGTCGCTGCCTTGCAACAATTTCATTCTCTTTACTAGAGTTGGTTGAACTTTCAAATAACCAAGTAGGCCTTTGAATGGCCTATGCAACCACAACTCCCAACCTTTCTAAATCAATAAGGATTTTCCTTTAAGTGGTATGCAAAGCAGCTAAAAAAAAAAAAATTCTAGAGACTTTCTAATGACATAGCCTTGCGGAGATGATAGTTAATAATGTAATCATAGTGCTTAAACAATTCAAATCATTTCATGATCTCATGTATAGCTCATTCTTGTCAAATAATTACTCTAAACTTTTATGATCCATACAAATATCATATCTCTCATACAAATCATGTCTACAAATTTTCAAACAAAACTACAACCTACTCCAAGTCATGTGGGGAAATATTTCTCATAATTCTATATCCTATTAAGATCCAATGTAATTCCATCCTTAGAGATCACATAACCTAACAACACTACTTTATTCAACCAAAATTCCCACTTCCATAGTTTAGTAAACAACTTATTTCTCTTAGAATAAATCAAAATATCATCAATGCACACAATGATAAAACAATCCCATTAATCATGAAATGCCATATTTCAAAAATTCATAAAGAAGGGCATTCGTTAATCCAAGCAGCATCATTCATGTAATGACCATACCTAATCCAAAAGGCTACCATTGGTATGTCCCAATTTTTTTACTAGTGGTAACCAGAACAAGATCAATCTTAGAAATACTTGTGCTCTTTGCAATTAGTTAAACAAGTCATCAACGCAAGGCAAATGATATTTACTCTTAGTGGTAACTCAGTTTAGATCATGGTAGTTGGTACATAACCTCATAGACCCATCATTCTCCCTAAATATGCATACAAGCATGACAAAAAGCCAACCGATCCATGCCTAGGATAACATATAAAAAATCAAGCTTATCTAGCAACACCATTTTTTTTTTTTTTTTTACCATTAACTCTCTACCCCCAAAAGATACAAGACTTAAGCACAAGATTATTCCATATAATATCACCAATTGGGGTAGAAGCTAATAACTTAAAATCAAGTAGTTCCAACCTCTTATCTCAACTTTTAGTAAGGCACTAGAAACAAAATGATGTGTGGAACCAAGACCAAAAGAACTCTAGCATGTGTGGAGAACAAAGGAAGTATACCTATCACCACTGTATCCATCGCCTGAGCATCCTGAGTAGACAAGGCATATACTCTACCTTTGACCCTCGTGGGTTTTACCACAATGAATGCAAGGCCATTTCTTACCAAACTGAGGAGGGCTACCCTTGCCTTACCCATTAGAATGATTCCCATTACCAAACTTTTTAAGGAATCCCTTCTTCAAATTTTGCCCCCGACCCTCTCCATGTTGGGAACCAAAGGGTTCTTGCTTCTTTTCATCATTCTTGGAGACAAGGTTGCACTTAAAGTCTTCTTCAAGACTTATTGCTCGCTTCACAGTCTTAGTAAAAGTATCCACTCCAAAGGCTATAATGAGGGGGCGAATCCTACCATTAAGGCCTTCTCGAAACTTTTTCACCTTCTTGGGCTCATTTGGAATCAAGTACGGAGCAAAGCTAGAGAGCTCAACAAACTTTGTGGCATATTCTTCCACAGTCATAGTCCCTTAAACCAAATCAGAAAATTCTCTTGCCTTTCTATCCCTCACTACATCGGGGAACTATGTCTCATTAAAAACTTCCTTAAACTTCTCCCAAGTAGTAGGAGTATTCTCTCCCAACTCTATCCTTAACAAACATTCAGTGCCTGTCCACCATCTCTCAGTAGAACCCTGAAGAGCAAAAATGGCATACACCACCTTCTGAGCATCTATGCATTCAATGGCTCTCAGTAATTTTTCCATCTTTAGTAGCCAATTCTCTGTTGCCATAGGATCAAGCTCCCCATTAAATGTTGGAGGGTTTTGCTTTTAGAACTCCCCAAAAGAGCAACCCTCCTTCCTACGTTCACGACCCTGGACAGCTCTAGCAATCCTAGCATAAATCATGTCTGTCACCTCATCAATCTCACCACCATCAGGAGTGACAAATCTCTCACGCTCTCGGCGTTGCCTATGGCTAGCATTGGAGCTACAGCCTCATCTACATGCCTTACTTTACGTGCTTTCTCTTTAGAAGGCATAGTGTACAAAGGTACTTATACCTATACCCAAGAAACAAAGCAAGTAAATCACAAGGCAACATAGAAGGTTAGCATAGAAAAGATAGATAAGGATAAAGGAATGGCATGTGGAAGTCGAAACAAAGGTACAGAATAAAGAATTCATCAATCCCTAATGCTTTGACTTAGATCAAAATCAATTCCTAATTTCAAAGTCTACAAAATCATAACCTAAGCTCTGTTACCATAACTGTCACGCCCCAAACCCAAAAGGGTCCAAAGCATGGGAAAGACATCTTAAAAGTACCTGTAGATTTTTCCTTTTTGACAATTCAATCCAAATAAATCATATCAAGTATCAATATCAATAATTATTATTATAATTCTATTAAATATACTCCCAAAGTAAGTCAGAGTTCTATGCAATAATTATAAGGTCCACTGGCCACAAAAGAATGGATGTCTGAATAAATACAATTACATATCATTAACTTGTCCTATCCGTGGAAATAAAGTCACAACCACTATAATATACAAAAGAATGAGTCAAGTCTACTCTATAATGTACATCATCTAAATATCTCCATTACAAAAGTTCAGCCTCAATCAATAGTTAGTCTAACTACTTTAGCCACCAAAAAGCAATCTCAGAATGATCGTTACCTACTTTGAAAAAGTTTGTAAAATAATGGAATGAGACAGAGCCCAGTAAGTAGCATAATTAATGGGGATGGGGGAAATACAAGTTTTATAACGATGAACAGTTTACAAAGCATGTTATAATTTGGGAATTTCCAAGTAAATTCTATGAAACCATTTCCAAAAATAATATGACAAGAATGAATAAATTGACATAGCACAAAGCTTCTCAAGATGCTCTCATGAAATTACATACTATATATTCCTCAAAATATCTCAATATGAAACTACATACTATACACTGTGAGCAATAACAACACCCTTCCCAACCAGTAAAACTAACCCAAGGCCACATGACAATCGCCAACACAAAGTCGGAACTAATCTACCGACACAAAGCCGGAACTCATCGTCGACACAAAGCTAGAACTCATCACCGACACAAATCTGGAACTAATTTGCCAACACAAAGCCGGAACTCATCGCGTACACAAAGTCGGAACTAATAATCATCACAAAGACGGGTCCTAAGATACCAATGTCACACAAACTATAATATCTAGTTGGGTAATCACATGTCACAACTCAAGGGTAAAAACATAAAGAGCTCACAGTTTAAATGAAATCAAAACACAGTTCAATTTCCAGTAGTTTCACAAAACCCTTTTTTATATCCAAAATATTCACAAAGTTCTCAAAGCCTTCAAACTCATTTTTTGTCAAGAAGATTTTGTATCAATTTTCCCAAATATCAAAGCATCTTTAATTTTGCAAATAATGCAATAAGGAATAAAATCCATTCTCATGAATTCAATCAACAATGATAATCTTTTCTATGCTAACAAATCATGCATTTCCCCATATGCATTGCCAAATATGATGCCATTTTCACAAATAATCACATATAAGTTACAACATAAAACTTTCTAGGAAAATATATTTTCCATAAACAATTTCCCAAAATGTGTTTAACCCAAAAATAATGCTTTATGCAACATGGTGATTTTCCAAAAATATCTCATTAAAAAGCTACTAACACTACAACTCGCAAAAAGTTTAACTCTCCAAGCTCCAAAGAAGATTAGCTAGAACCTTTTTCCTATGAAGTTTTCCAATGATCTTGCCAAAAAATGGTAGTGGAAGTGATGAGAAGTGGTACCGGCAAAAGAGTAAGGGAGTGTGAGAGAGGAGGGTTTGTGAGGAAAATGAAAAGGAAAGAAAGATGTAAAAGATCCTTGGTTGACCGGCCAAATAAGGAGAGATATTTGTGAGTGTGTGGTGTGTGGTGGGGAAATAAGGGGTAGGTGGTTCATTTGTGGCCCCTTAAAAAAATCTGATCCCTTTTTTTTTTTTTTTTTAAATAGTGGGCTGGGACGTTACAATTATTTTGGTGTATATGTGTGATGTTTGTGTGACGTTATTTAGTAAGTAAATTTAATTATTTAACTATATACTTCTAACAGTCTTTTTTTTTGTGTGGTTTCAAACTTCATTTTAATAGATAGGGCCTAACATGTGAATTTTTTTAAATGAGAGGTAAAGTAAAAGAGACAATGATTGAACTTAAAATATGAAGTATAATTAATCTAATTAATTATTTGACTAAGAATTTGTTAATTTTGTTACTACCCGAGCCTAAAACCCTAACAAACCATTTGTTTCGGCATTGTAACGTGGCCAGAAGCTACAGCAATATGGTTCGGTTTTGCATTCACATTGAGGACAGAGTATATCATACCAGGATCTATCATAAGCAGGTTATTTTATGGCTTGAAACTCGCTAATTTGACAAGAAGAGTACAGAACCTTATCTAAGGTGCTGGTCACTAGCTCGTGGGCAACGTGGATCCGCAGAAATAAAGGAGTTTGAAGGAGTTAGTGTTAATGCTTTATCCATTAATTCTGCATCCAAGTCTGAACCTATATGCTTTCAAAAAAAAAAGTCTGAACCTATATGTAGGCACAAAGAAGCTGGGTTGGTAGGAAAGGACAGTGAGTAACGAAAAATGATGCAAATCCAAATATAACCATTAAGCAGCAAACCCATATGAGATTGTTGCTAAAAAATCCTACAAATAAAGATGCACACCCAACCAATGATATGTGGTAACAGGGAGGCACATGACTACGATAAAATCCCATCGATGGTTTACTCTTTTGAGCACTAATAAGTAGTGGAAAATTGTGTCCCGTGACAGACTGAAATTAAGGGTCAGAATTGAATGCTATTTCTAATCATATATTTTTGTAACAGTCCAAATCTTCTGCTGAAATTAAGGGTCAGAATTGAATGCTATTTCTAACCATATACTCTTCTGCTGAAATTAAGGGTCAGAATTGAATGCTATTTCTAACCATATACTCTTGCAACAAAGTCCAACCTTTAGTAAATCTTCTGTTTTAACATCCATTCTATACTCTACCGATCAAAGTTTACCACAGATATTTAATTTATATTTAATTTTAAGCATTTTTTACTCCAACTTTTTAAAAAAAATAAAAGTTTCAATAACCCAAACCATCCCACTGGTCCTTCATTACCACCATCAGCTTTCGTTGGCGCCACCAGGAGTAGATCACCGACAACATCAACGGCCAACAGCCACCCATCACCGCAACACATCCCCTACTGTAACAAAATAGAAATGAAGGAAGAAAAAGATGTGTGAACACATAGGAAGAAAAGAGAGAGAAATTGAGAGAAAAGATAAGAAACTTTCTCTAATTCTTGTATTGAATGAATCTGTACACTTATTAGGCTTATATACATCTCTGAACCTAAATACCCAAAACAGAGTGCAACGGAATAACAGAAGAATAAGAGAAACTAAGGGAGCTAAGGGAGTTAGTTACAACACGTGTAGGAATTAGTTACAGCACACGTGTGATATAATCTGAGTTAAATAAACAACTAAGACTACATGCCATTTAGCTGCTCTTCTAAGTAGACTTGTAGCTTAGCTTGTTTGTGGTGTCGTTTTACTCTTCTTTTCATTCTTCTTATTCTCTGATCCTTTCTTCTTAATTATCTGATACTCCCCCTCAAGATGAGACTCAGAACTATGTATGTTTAATACATTCATCTTGGAAATTAAGAACTTCAGCTGCTGACTGCATAATGCCTTGGTAAACAGATCTGCTAGCTGTGTATGTGTGGGAGTGAAGAATAAACGAATCACCTTTTCTTATACCTTGTCTCTAACCAAATGGCAGTCTACTTCTATGTGTTTTGTACGTTCGTGGAAGACAGGGTTCTCACCAATATAGATTGCTGCCTGATTATCACAGAAAAGCATGCCCGGTTGTGGATGATCAACTTCAAAATCCTTTAATAGAGCCAACAGCCAACTCATTTCACAAACACTTAAGGCCATTGCCCTATACTCAGCTTCAGCTGAGGATCTAGAAACTATGGATTGTTTCTTAGACTTCCATGAAATCAATGAGTCTCCTAAAAACACACAAAATCCAGTAGTAGATCTTCTGGTATCTACACAAGAGGCCCAATCTGCATCCGTGTAAGCCTTCAAATGCAAATCTGACTTTGATGATAAGAGAATGCCTTGGCCAGGGCATCCTTTAATGTATTGCAACACCTTGTAGGCTGCATCAAGATGTGGCTTTCTAGGCTTAGCCATGAATTGGCTTAGTTTATGAACTGAATAGGTGATATCTGGTCTTGTTATGGTTAGGTAAAGTAGCCTTCCAACTAATCTCCTATAAACACCCGGATCAGTCAACAATTCTCCTTGAAATTTGCTTAGTTTTAAGTTTTGTTCCATTGGCACTTTGCTGGGTTTGCAACCTGTCATTCCAGCATCTTTAAGAACCCCTAATGCATACTTCCTTTGACATAATGAAATTCCTTTCTCTGATCTAGCAACCTCAAGACCAAGAAAGTATTTCAAACTACCAAGGTCTTTCAACTTGAATTCCTGATTCAAAGAAGTTTTAAGATCTTCAACTGCTTGAGCATCATTACTTGCAATTAGAATGTCATTAACATAAACAAGCAATGCTATGAAAGTCTAATTGCACTTCTTAGTGAACAAGGAGTAATCTGATTTGGATTGCTTGAAACCATATTTTAAAATGGTTGAAGAGAACTTGGAGTACCACTGTCTTGATGCTTGCTTGAGACCATACAAAGACTTGTTAAGCTTGCAAACTAGGTTCTCCCCCTTGCTGTGAAATCTCTGAGGTAACTGCATATAGACTTCTTCATGGAGATCACCATTAAGAAAGGCATTGTTCACATCAAGTTGGACCAAATGCCAACCTCTCACAGCAGAAATTGCAAGCAAAGTTTTGACAGTAGTGAGCTTAGCAACAGGTGAAAATGTATCAGTGAAGTCTAAGCCAGCTTGTTGAGTGAACCCTTTGGCAACAAGCCTGGCTTTGTATCTGTCCAAAGAGCCATCAGCATTGTATTTGACTCTATAGACCCATTTGCACCCAATGGCCCTTTTATGAGGAGGTAAAGGTGTAATGGACCAGGTCTGATTGGCCTCCAAAGCAGCAATTTCAGATGCCATAGCATCCTGCCAATTAGAATCTTTGATTGCCTCATGGTAAGATGTAGGTTCAGGAATGGCAGAGATGAGGGAGCAGAAATGTGCATAATTGGAGGTAATTTGGAAGAATTAAGGTAATGAGACAAGGGAAAGAGGATACCTGACTTGTTGGCAGAAAGGGAAGGTGGATTATCAGTAACAACTGTGCTGCATTTAAAATCAGTTAAGTATGCAGGTGGTTTAGAGATTCTGGATGACTTTCTTAAGGGAATAGAAGATGGAAGAGTAGAAGGAATGATAGGTTGGATAGATTGAGAAGGTGAAGGATTTGCAGAATTTGTAACAAGGAATTCTACAGAATCTTCAACAGGTAAGTCTGCAGAATTGTGAACAAGTGAATCTGCAGGAGCTGAAACTGAGATATCAGTAGGTAAAGTAGCTAAAGGAACATCATGATTGGAAAGAGTATCAGTGAGAGGAACCTGAGGGACATAAGAAGAAGTGCCAGAGGTTTCAAAATCAAAGAAAGAGGCAGGTGGTTCAGCTACTGAAGGAAAAAGGTGAGATAAAGGGATATTTGTGTTTGGAGAAAAAGAATGAGGCTGTGAAATGAAAGGAAATACAGTCTCAAGAAAATGAACATCCCTGGATATGAAAAATCTCTTGGAAGTCAAATCAAGTAATTTGTAACCCTTAACTCCAAACAGGTAACCAAGAAAGACACAAGGGGATGATCTAGGATCAAATTTTGATCTGTTATGGGATAAGGTGGAGGCAAAGCAAAGACAGCCAAATACCTTTAAATGAGTAAAAGAAGGAGGCTTTCCATAGAGTTTTTCAAAGGGAGTTTTCTAGTTCAGAATTTTAGAGGGTAATCTATTGATTATATGTACAGCAGTCAATACACAGTCACCCCAATAGCAAATAGGAACATTAGATTGAAATTTTAATGCCCTTGCAATGCTTAAAATGTGCTGGTGTTTCCTCTCCACAACTGAATTTTGTTGTGGAGTGGCAACACATGAATGTTGGTGAATGATGCCTTTGCTTGCATAAAAGTCTTTTAAGAAAAATTCAGGGGCATTATCAGTTCTAATGATCTTAATATTTGCATGAAATTGTGTATTTATCATGTTATAGAAAGAAATCAGCAAAGGTCTAGTTTCAGCGATTTCATAAGATAAATCCAAGTGGATCTTGTGGCATCATCCACAATGGTAAGAAAAAATTTGAATCCATCATGAGTGAGCTTGGCAAATGGTCCCCAAACATCACAATGGATCAAATCAAAAGCAGCATTTGAAATATGATTAAGAAAGGGAAATGGAAGCCTCTTCTGTTTTGCAATGGGACAAAGAACACAATTTTTATTGCTATGAAAATTTTGTACATCAGGTATATGACTGTGTAAGGCCTGAAACTTATTATCAGAGGCATGTTCTAACCTCATGTGCCAAAGGTAAGACTTGGTAACACTAGGAATGGACATAGAATCAGATACAGAATTGACAAAAGATTGAAAAACAGACTCAAGAGTTGAAGAATCTTCTGAAACAGATTTGCAAGAGGATGCAGTGTGCAGCAGATACAGATTGTCATGTAATTCACCCACTCCAATCGTTTTCCAACAAGGTCCTGTATAAAGCACAAATTTGACAGAAAAATGAAACAACATGAAAGTGTTTTGGTTAATTTGCTAATAGAAATCAGGTTGAAGGTGAAAGAGGGGACACACAGTACATTTTCAAGTTTCAAAGTTGAAGTAACCTAAATTGTACCTATATGTGTAACTGTGACCCTTTCACCATTAGGTAATTGAACAAATGTGGAAATGGAGCTAGTGATGTGTGTAAACAAAGATAAGGAATGCACTATGTGGTCTGTGGCTCCGGTATCAAGGATCCAAACATCAGTACCATAGGCATTCTTATTGACAGGATTAACAGCAAAAACTGAATGTTGCAAGTCTAAGGAAACAAAATCTGACCAAGTATTACACACATTACCTGAAAGAGCAGAATTAGCTGAGTGCAATGCATCATTGGCAGCACCAGATGTGGATGCATGATGAGAGCTAAGCATTGAGATTAACTGTTGATATTGTTCTGAAGTAAAGGGAAATGAATTGACCTGTTGATTGCCAGAATTGTTAGAATTGCCTTGATCATCTTCAGTCAAGACTTGATTGGCCATGGCCACTCTGCCCTTCTGCTTGTAACCTGGAGGATATCCTACCAATTTGTAGCATTTTCTACAACATGTCCAAGCTTGCCACAGTGACTACATACAGGCCTCCCTTTTGCATTGATTCCTTTAGTGCTCTTGTTGTATCCTGGATATGGAATCCCTTGATTGAATCCTTGATTCTTGACTGCAAGGGCAGTTGATTCAACAGAAGGAACAACAGTAAATCCTGAATACCTTTGCCTTTCCTCTTGAATCACCAGAGAAAATGCCTTATCAATGGAAGGACTAGGCTCCATCATGAGTATTTGTGTTTTCACTTGAGAATAGGAATCATTCAACCCGTTCAAGAATTGCATGAGAGAATCTTGATGCTGGAAGGTTGTGATCTTATCATTCACACCACAGGTGCACTTTCCACATGAACAACAAGGTGAAGGCCTGAAATTCAATAATTGATCCCAGGCAGCTTGAAGATCAGTGAAGAAACCTGTGACTGTAGCAGCACCTTGCATCATAGTTGAGATTTGTTTCTGAAGTTGAGAGATCCTAGGTCCATTTGCTTGAGAGAATCGTTTCTTGAGAGTATTCCACACTTCGAATGCAGTGTCTCTGTAAATTATACTGGCAGTGAGGTTAGGAGAAACTGAATTCAAGATCCAAGAGGAGATTATTGAATTGCATTTGGACCAGGCTTGCTTCTCTAATGGTGTGATCGCCATTGATGCATTAACAGTACCATCAACGAATCCAAGCTTGCTTTTGGTATCCAAAGCCATTCTCATTGCTCTGGACCACATAGGATAATTGTCCTCCGTTAATGGTTGAGTAACCAGAATCGCACCTGGTGTTTCACCATGATGCAAGAAAAATGGACTTCGTGGATCTTCCATCGGAGTCAGTTCTCGTTGAGAGGAGAAAACCTGAGTAGCCTGAGTAGCTTGAGTATTCGACGCCATTGAAGAAGGCTCGAGCTTTGATACCATGTAACAAAATAGAAATGAAGGAAGAAAAAGATGTGTGAACACACAGGAAGAAAAGAGAGAGAAATTGAGAGAAAAGATAAGAAACTTTCTCTAATTCTTGTATTGAATGAATTTGTACACTTATTAGACTTATATACATCTCTGAACCTAAATACCCAAAACAGAGTGCAACGGAATAACAGAAGAATAACAGAAACTAAGGGAGCTAAGGGAGTTAGTTACAACACGTGTAGGAATTAGTTACAGCACACGTGTGATATAATCTAAGTTAAATAAACAACTAAGACTACATGCCATTTAGCTGCTCTTCTAAGTAGATTTGTAGCTTAGCTTGTTTGTGGTGTCGTTTTACTCTTCTTTTCATTCTTCTTATTCTCTGATCCTTTCTTCTTAATTGTCTGATACCTACCGAAAATAATTTCAATTTTTTTTTTTTTAAACAAGCCCAACAGATCCCCCACCAATTGGAGAAAAGGAAATATGAGATTTAGGGTTTTGTGGGAATACGTACCGGTGATGGAACGTCATTTGTCAGGTTTACTGAAAGTCTTTCACTTTTGGTTTATTAGTATATGCTTTAATTCAAAGCATGTGTTAAAAACCCTTGAGAGAGTGTGAGAAGAAATCCAAAAAGATAAAAAGTGAAAAAAAGAGGAATGGTATCTGCCACTATCTCTCTATCTCTGTGTGTGTTGCTAGCATGTGCATGTGAGGCGTGTTACGGTCTCCTGTATGTGTGGGTGAGTGAGACTAACACTTCCTCATCAAGCCTCATATGTGAGTGTTACACGCACTCTCTTAGTTAACTTGCTGTTAACTTGTTCATTTAATTTGTGTCATGTACATGAGTCAAAAAGGAGATCAAAGTTACTCATGGGAACTAGGCCCGGTTACGTGTATTTTGTATCAATAAAGCAACACCTATATTGCTATCAATAAAAAATGTGAAGTTATAGCTAATAACCCCCCCCCCCCCCCCCAAAAAAAAAATCAAATAAAGAATTGTAGACATGACCGTGTATATTATAATTTTACATGGAGATTTTTGAAAAGAAAAAAAATGGAGAGAGATAGAGAGAGAGAGAGAGAGAGAGAGAGAGTAAGAAAGAGAGGCCTGAAAAAGAGAAATGAGTGAATTATACTAAAGATTTTTGGATCTTTTCTTGGATGATGATGATTGATATAGAATTTTCAATTTTCTGGTACATTGGATGAGGGACTCATGCTATAATATAAACACTTTATACTCATAAGTAATGAGTAATAAGGGTTTCAAAAATATGTGTTTTTTTTCTTTTAACGGAAGAATTGAATGTTCATTACAAGGATAAAGCTTCTTAGTTTTCCATTCAATTCAATACAGTTTGAGGTCTAAAACAATAATTTTGAATGAACCTTTTTATATTTGAAGATCACTTAATTAGTATTTAGTTAATGTTATATATTTCAATTTATATATAATAGTTACCATTTGTACTTTTTAATATGGCTAATTTATTTAATGGTAATTGGGTTGAAATTTTACTAATTCATAATTTTTTTGGGAAATGCTAAAGCTACTAGTAAAAATTTTCAAAACTAATATAGTAATGAATATAATTAGTAGCACTTCATCAAAATGAATAACAGTCAAAATAATAAATATGATTAATAGCACCTCATCAAAATGAATAATAGTCAAAATAATGAATATGAACCATGGAAAAGCTTAAAGCTAAGCTAAACAAGAGTGACTAAATAACTCGATTTTATCCGGATAAAACTGGTTTCTTTCTTTGTCTCCCCACTACCAGGGGTAAAACAAACACAAAATAAAACTAGCTTTCACCTATAAAAACAAGGGGAGAGAGAGAGAGAGAGAGAGAGAGAGAGAGTTTTAACACAAATCTGAAGCAAAATCAAACCTGAAAGAAACAGAGAAGAAGGTCCAACGCAGCAACAAAAAACATGAAAATTTTACTTTTTATGCTTTAAATAGAGAGAGTGGCAAAATTTCTAGCAATCAGTACCCAAAAAAGAGGTTTGAGATTTTATTTATTTATTTTTAATCTGCTAATTTTAATTTTGTTTTGTTGAGAAAGAAAGAGAGAATAAGTGATTTTCTAGCTTCTATGCGTAAAAGACTAAGTTTTACACTCTAAAACTCCCATAGAGAGAAAACCAATCATTAGTTATACATTAAACGAAGAAAAAAAATAATTCCCCCTTTTTTTATTTGTTTATAAGAGTGATTTCCGTCTTGTTATCTGCTTTATGTCATTTTGTATAGAAACATGGTGCTGATATGTAGATATTTTAGACATGCCTCTGTCCAGAAAGGAAAGGGAGGAACCTATAGAAACTCAAAATGCCTAGTGGTGTTTATCTGGAGAATTTGCAGCAATGCATTAATGGTGAAAGCTAGGAAGATGCTCTCTGAAGGCCTGTTACCCTTTGTAATGACAAGGATGAGACAATACATAGAACACTTGTTTTAGCATTGCGATGTGGCTACAGCAGTACGGTTTGATTGTGTATTAACATTAAGGACACAAACACAGTATATCATACCAGGATCTATCAAAAGCAGGTAATTTTTATGGCTTGAAACCGAGTAATTTGACAAGAAGAGTACAGAACCTTCTCTGAGGTGATGGTCACTAGCTTGTGGGCATTTTGGATAGACAGAAACAATGGAGTTTGAAGGCATTGATGTTAATGGTTTATCAATTTATAATTTTGCATCCAAGTCTGAATCTATATGCAAGTTGGCACAGAGAAGCTAGGTTGGTAGGAAAGGACAGTGAGTAGCCAAAAACGATTCAAATCCAGATATGAACATATTAAGCAGCAAACCCATATGTGCACCAATCAAATCAAGCGCAAAAGCAAGGTTGGAGCTAAACAATCTTACAAATAAAGATATACACCCAACGAAACCACACAATGCACATCAACCAATACAAGAAGTAAACACAATACATAACTGAACAAGCAGCAAAATCAAAATCCACAAACAGTACAGTACAGTAATTGGAAAATGTCCATTAAAAAAAAATTTTGAGGTATATTGTCACCTGTTCAGAGGAGGAGGAGATGAAAATGGCAGTGGAGAGGGAGGAGGCGGAGGAAGAAAGGTTGAAAAAATGGGTTTGGAATGAAATCTTCCAGGGGTTTTTCCTAGAAAAAATACCGTTAAGAGTTAAATCCAGCTAAGTAGGACTAGGTTTGCATGGATTAAAAGGGACGAAAGAGACTACGTAAATTGAAAACTTTTTCCAAAAAGATAAATTTTAAAAATAGATGAATATAATAAAGTGAAATTAACAACTTTTTTTTTACTAAAAGATAAAAGATTTTTTTTAATAAACAAAAGTTAAAAGAAAAAGGTAAAGATTAATTAGAGTAATAAAATAAAAGTTATGAATAGTAATAAAAGGTACGAATCTATAAAGATTTGTAAAAATAAAATAAATTGACTTTTAAGTCAATACCTATGCTCTCGTTTACAGAAAATAGGTCCCACACGCTGTTTGTGTCAGAGAAATCATTCTCCAAAGATTGACATGGTAAACAGTAGCCAGCTGTAGCCCCCAGTTTTACATCGTAAAATCACCAGCAACCAACCATCACCATCTCTGCCACCCAAACACCGCTGGTTCCAACCTCAACCCCATACCAACTACTTCGCCATTCGGATCTATTTAGATCCAAACCCAAAGTGCAACACCACCACCAGAAGCTGATCCCTAGCTTGCTGCATCGTCTCAATTGCAAACCAAATCATCCGCAACCTTCGTCGAAGCCCCAAAGAGAACCGCAATCCCACCGATGGTCACGATCCGGCACAGCACCACCACCAAGCCCATCGATCCGTGCTCGCAGAAGGCAACCTAATACAGCTCCATTTGAGTTACCCACCTTCTTTAGCTTGTGAAGATGATCCTAACCGACCCTTCTTAAAAACAAAACCTAGACCCCACCAAAAACAAAAAAAACCAACTCAGTTTTTTTGTCTAACCCAAAACCATCTACCAGTCCGACCGGAAAAAACCCAGCCGGTGGTGGCCGATGTGAGAGGCTTCGGAATGTGTTTAGGGCTTTTTGGCTGAGTGAGGATATCATTGTGCCTTGGATTTAATTAGATCCGGGTAAAGTAAGTTTTATGAGTACCAGGTTTGGGTTATGTTTACACGCTTTGGTCAGGGGCTATTTTTGGTATTTTATATTTATTCGGGGTATTTATTCTGTTAAATTTAGGAATATTTGCTCATAAAAATTGGTTTAAAGATCCAAGTATTGGCTTAGGAGATATTTAAAAAAAAAAAAAAAAAAAAAACAGTATTAAATAAACTTTAAATAGTTCAATTAACAAATGTGAAAGCAATGGCAGCAAGGAAAGCGGCAGAGTTCGCCCTTGAAGTTGGTTTTAATAAAGTGGTCTTGGAAGGTGTCTCAGTAATTGTTTACAAGGATCTCAAGAATAATTAATGGTCCCTCACTGGCCTTACATGGTCACTTGATACGGATGTTAAAGCATTGATTCCTTTGTTTTCTAGCATCTGTTTTAGTCATGTAGGTTGGGCAGGAAATAAAGTCGCCCACTCACTAGTTAGAAGGGCAATTCTTTCACGAAATTTAAATGTCTGGATGGAAGATGTATCACTAGACATTCTTGATGTAGTTTAAGCTGATTTCAGCCCTCCTTGAATTTTAATACAAGTGCACCTTTCATTCTCAACAAAAAAAACAAATGTGAAAGCAGTTTTTTAAGTTGACTTCTTGGATGTACAATGTACATTACTCTTTCCCTTCTTGGGATCCTTAAATCTTAATGCACGCAACATATTTATTTTGATGCTCTTATGGTACATTGCCCTGACCCTTTCAAACCCATCTTCTCTCCTTCCTACACATATTCAATAATATGTTATAGAAAGTAACTCTAAAATTATACTACACAAATTTTATAAAAATAAAATTATCATATTTTATTTTAGGGCAAACTATATATTTGGTCTCTATCCTTTATATCATATATTTTAATTTGGTCTCTGATCTTTCAATTGTGTCAATTTAGTCTTTAATCTTTTAGTGTCGTGTTAATTTAGTCCACATCATTATTTCTTATATATAAATTGCTAACGTGACAAATGACCAAAATAAAATATTAGTTTATTTTTACATTAACAAAAGCTAATTTTTTATTTTTGTCGTTAGACACGTCAACAATTTTCATCTAAAAAATAACGGTAAGGACTAAATTAACATGATACTTAAAGGTTATGGACCAAATTAACACAATTGAAATGTTAGGGACCAAATTGAAATATGATGTAAAAGATAAAGACTAAATACTTAGTTTACCCTATTTTTGTAAATAGTGAATTTACATAAATTTTTTTTCAATTTTTAGGTAACATAAAATGACTAAAGAAATTTGATTAAAAAAACTGAAAAAATAAGAGTAATTGAAGCATTTTTCTATTGTTTCTTTCACATAATTTGTTTAAAATCCTTTTGTCAATAAAGTTAGATTAAAAAAAAAAAAAAAAACACAAAGACATGATAATTCAATAGTTATAACGAGAAGTGGAAATTTCAACCCCGAATATCACAGACACATTAAAAGGTGTCAATTAGTTAAGTTACAAAGTTTTTAACAATTTTTTTTTTTTTTTTTGGAGAAAATTAACAATTCTATATAACTAAATTAATACTACATTAACATTCATTACCTTTGATCATTTCAAATTATCCTTATTGACTTTCCTTGTAGATCATGAATTTTATATCATACTTATTTTTTAGAAACAAACACAAGGGAAAAGAAAAGAGGTTATATCATACTGTTTAAAGGTAGGTTGGACTAGTATAAATTTGAGGCTTAAGATGACATAGAAGGCAATTTTTATATTTAAATACCAATTAAATAGTATTTATTTTACTTTATATATATATATATATATATTATCATTTTAATTTAAACCATTATTTTTTACTTTGTGAGATGTAATTACTAATTGTCTTTTTAAAAAAAAAAGTTTAGGTTTTACTAACATATACTTTATTGATAACATAACAAATCCATTTAATCTTTTCATGACAATCCATTTTAAGTAAGATTTCATCAATTTTAAGTTTTTTTTTTTTTTTTTTTTTAATTTGCAAAAACGATTACAAGAAGTATTTATTAGAACCACAATCCGAGGGAACCAGGATGGTTCAAATATCTCCCATCGATAGTGAGTCCTAGAATGGGAGCTCAAAAAACAATGTTTATTACCTTAAAGTGAATAATTTAAAATGTAATTACCTCTTGATTATTATGGGAAAAATCAAGAAGAAAAAAACATCTTATTGCAAATGGAACTTATGATTACATTGTCCTCATAAAATGAGAAAATTAAAATCACATAATTCTTTTCTTAGTAACAGACTAAAGAAAAGTTATATCACTTTGATCCCAGCTTACAATCTAAAAAACAAAAATTAGATGAAAATATACTAATCTAGAACTCTTGATTTAAACTCAAAGATTATTTCTCAAAAAAACATAAAAAGATCTAAACTCAAAGACTAAGTTACTGTTACAAGATGGGATTGTTTTTAGCACCCATCTCACCTAATTCGAAGATTGGTCTCATAGAATTAATGGAAAGATTTAGTTTTCATCATGCAATCAAGCAATAATGTCATACCAAACATAATTGAAGTACAAAAATAGCAAAAAATGACAAGCAATCAATTAACTATTTACATAACCGCTGCTTACTTTCAGCGTGATGGTTACTCCACAGGTATAAGTTCTTATAAGGTGGAAGGATAAAGATTGTTGTATATATAGCTATATACAAGGATAGGTTGTAATAATGATATTTGAGTTTGGAAAATATGGTTTCATAAAGAGAAAATTCAAGTTCTGAAATTTTCTAAGTGAAAATTTGAAAATTTGAATTTTCTGGAATTTTCTGGTGACTGTTCAAAAAGGTTGAAGAGGTTTCAATCTTTGTTAATTGTTTTATGAAAAAATAACTAACTCTCCATACGTGCATTTTCATGAAACATACGTGCCTTGTCATGAATAGAGGCTTATGTTCACTTGAAAAATAACTAACTCTCCATACGTGCCTTTTCATGAAACATAATCCTATGGGTATAAATAGAGGCTTATGTTCACTTGAAAAATAACACAAGAAACACAAGAAATCCTGTGGTCATTCTCCAAAATTGTTATCTATAGAACTCAACATCTAGGTTGTATCTTGGAGACAAATTTGTGATAACCCTTTAGCAACAAAAGTGTGGGGGGGAGGGGGGGGGGGGCAAATATTGTCTAAGGAAAATGATATAATGTCCCCAAGTTATCTATTTTATATTTTTCTTTTGTGTTAACCTTGTTCTTCCATTATTACTTTGTGTAATATCCCCAACAATCTTAGACAATATTTGACTATAAGACAAGAAGTAAATGATGGTACAACTTTGAAGGTGTTGAACCATGGTTTGGTGAAATTGGATCACTTTGATGGAACCAATTTTACACAATAGAAAGAGCAATTGGCTTGGATTTGAAGAGTTCTTCAAATGATGAATCGATCATAAAGAAGATTCAATTGAATAAGTCTTAAAGAAAAAAGTTTCTTTGTTGGCAAGACAAGGTGATGATTCTTTCACATTGTGAATGCATTAAAAGCCATGTTCATAGTTTGAACATTGAATGTACGAATTTCTTGTTCATGGGCAATTTGAATTTCAAATTGATTGATGAGTTTCTTTGTTAGAATATTTGCATGTGTTGCGAATTTATTTGAATTGAGATATAAGAATGAAATTTTAACATGTTTAAATGTTATAAAGTGAAGTAGAAAATCTAAAAGATGAGAATTTAAACTCTTAAAGTGATAGAGTATATGAATATTTTCCTAAGTGATTTTCTAAACTATGTGAAGACATTAAGGAACATGTCAGAAGATCTCACTTTAGATTAATTCAGACCACATCACTGAATTGAAGAGGAAAGTCTAGTTAGAGGTATATCTAACACCGATCCTAAAGTGAATCTAAACAATGTTAAAATTTAAAGTTCTAGTAAGAACAATAAACACTTGAATGTGAATAAGAGTATGAATGGTTTTAGAAGAACAACTCTAAGGATCCCAACAATGACAAGTAGAATGTCATGTTTCCTTTGTGGAAAGAAAGTCCATTACATTTGAGAATGTAAGTTCTTAAAGAATAAGAAGGATGAAGATGGAAGTGCCAATGAAGCAATTATCATTAAGGATATTAATGCTATGGTGAGTGATGTATGTAATAAATATCAGTATATTTCATATGACTGTAATTACAAATCCTTTCAATTGGTGTTTTGATTCAGGTGTAATGTTGCATGTGTGCAACTACAAGGCACAATTCAAGACTTATGAAGAGTCTTCCATAGAACTAGAGGTGCCTGTGGACATCCAATATAAGGAAAAAGTTCATGGAAAGTACATTGTTGAAGTGAAATTGAATTTTGGCAAGACATTCTCTTGACCAATGCTATCTTTTTCATGAACCTAATATCAAGAAAAGTGAATTTGTTATTTAAGAATGGTCTTGTCCAAGAATGGGATATTATTAGGCAATGGATATGTTACTATCTGAGTGTTATTTATTAATATGTTTTGGTTGTGCTTATATTGTTGATTCTTTATTTGTAGCATGCTAGATTGAGACTTTTAAATTTCAAATTCTTGAAATTTATATCAAAACATGATATAATTTATATAAGCATGATGATTTGAATTGAATGGTGTATTAACTAGAAATGATGAATATTTCTAAATGTATATTATTCTTTATGAGTAACATGTCATAATACACCAAAGTACAGTCCCTTATACACCCTAATAAAATGGTTTGGTCAAAAGAGAGAACTCTATTTGATATGGTGAATGTCATAAACTTGAATGCAATCAGCTAAGTTCCTATCTAATCAATGGGAAGAAACTTTGTTTAGTATATGCTATGCGCATAATAAAGTTTCATCTCAAAGGTATTTCATATGTGTTATGAAATGAGAATGTGACCAAATGTTTATCATTTTAAACTGTGGGGGTGTTTAACCTTTTGTAAATGTTAGACCAAAGATGACTAATTAGTCAAGGAGCTATATAAAGTGTATATGTAGGTTTTGAGTAAATTCAAGGATACATATTTTATTAGACTTAATGTCTAATATAAGATTGAAATCAAAGGATATTGAATTTATTTAGTTTAAATTCAAAGATGATTTCAAGAATACCCCGATACCTACTTAAACACGAGTAATTGACTCTAATGTTAAATATCACATTAAGTGATATTAAATATTTAAATGTGGTTCACTAAGTGAACAAAGGTAGAGTCAAAGTATGAGAAATAAAAAGGATTTTAATCCAAATTTTATTTCATGTGAAGTTCTTGTTTACCTTATTAAAGATAATAAAAGTGTAGTCCTAATTAAATACCCATGTTATTCTTTGAGGGAAGTGATCCTAAAGTTTTAGAAAGCTTTGTGTTTCTAAAAAGATGTAGTTTTCTATTGTAAAAACTATTAATGATGAGATAGACTTGATATTATTTAATAATAATTGGATCTTAATGGATCCATATCTAGCTTTAAAACCAATTGGTTGTGAGTGGGTATTAAAATAAGATATAAAATCTTTTGGTCTAAGGTTAATAGTAAAAGGTTTGAAACAGAGGGAAAAGATAGATTTTGATATCTATACACTAGTAACTATTTGTGTTATTAGTTTGATATCTTTAAAACCATTCATATAATTTTAAATAAATTCACTATATTCTATTATTAAATTTTTGTTATATGTAATTACAGTGTGTGTATATATGTGAATTTTGGAATGGCTGAGAACCCAAACTATGGGGTTTAGAAACTCAAATTGTGGAATTATGATATCTAAGAAGTGTGGGGGTATAACCCTTAAACGAGTCATGGACTCATAAGAATGCTAATGTGTATCAAAGATGTGCTTGTTAAAGGTATTGAGAATTAACATCGAGGGATGTTAAATTCATTGTGATTAAATTCTACTGTGTGTGGTAGATGTCTTGAGTTTAAACAAGCACATATTGTGATCCTATTTTGGAAGTACCTATTTGTGAAGTATAGAGAGTACAAGAGAGTTCATTAATTGAAAATTCAAAGATCAATAATGAAATATTGGAATGTGTCTCCACATATAATTTGAATATGCATCATATAGATGTGAAGTGACTTAAATAAAATAAAAAAATAAAAAAAAAGTGATCTTGGTAAGGAAGTTTGCTTGAAAGACCTATGGGTTTGTACTTCCTTAATTAATTAAATGAAAGTCTTTTATGAATGAGAATCAAGTAAAGAAATATAGTGGAGATGTGCACTATATTAATCTCATTTTGAGATTCATGTTATCTCATTTTGTTGAGATTAGTAATTTCTCATTCTATTAGGAATTGTGTTATCTCATTATGTTGAGATTAGTGTTAAGAACTTGCTTCTTAGATTTTAATATCTTTAAAGGGGCAAAAACACTTTGATTCTAATAATAAATAAAGAAATTACTGGAAGGGCGGATGCACAGCTCGAGTTTGCTAGTGAATTAAGTACATGTTGCACATCATGTATGGAACTAAACTAAACATTGTCTTCACAGTATATAGACTTTCAAAATTTCTAAAACATGAGGTTGATCACTAGAAATTGCTTAATTGTGATGAATATCTATTAAATAGAATATTCAAGTTTAATTCTATTATTGATGTGAGTGATAATATCTATGTCTAGTTAGACAATCACTACATGTGGGGGTTCTATGTGTAAGCATTAAAGAAATAAGGTGTATTTCTTACTCTACTATGGAATTAAATTGAGAGCATTGATTACAATGATAACGGACAAGGAAACAAATTGGCTAAGGTCTTGATAAAGTGTTTTGGCCACGACCATAGTAAGCCATTTCTTGTACTATAGTTGTAAAACTACAATGGGTATTGTAAACATGAGTTGTATACAAAGTGAACTTAGACTTAAAAGTCTAAGACAAGAATACGTAAGGCAAGTCAAATGTGGTTGGACTAGTCTATTCCCTACGTAATTCTATATATAAAATAGGTCATTTACTGAAGTGTGTCTCGAGACTTGGTAAGGATAACATCCATTGGAATGGGACTAAAACCATTCTTTTAAAAGAATCACCAATAGTGGGAACTCAACCTCGAACTGATTATATCTAAGAGGTTTAAAGAGTAACAACAAGCTATTGATACGTGATTAATAAGAGCACTAAATTTGTGTCTCATTCAGGATGGATTAGTGCACACTGTTACGATGAAATTGAGGATGAGTTTTAAACTCTTAATAAAGTTCATAAATCATAAATGTTTGTGTAACAGGGACATAAGAAGGAACTTCACCTTTGTGAACATAGGAGTGGTGCCACTTCTAGCAAGAGTAAAAGGGTTTTCTCTTGTGCATGTTTACTAAACCAAGTAGAGCATAAGGCCATGATAGTACTAACAACTTGGATTTCTAAATGTGTTATGGATGTTCTCATATGTGTGTCGTTTCCAATTTCAACACATAAGAGTTTTGGTTTAAGCACCAAGCCACTATTAACTCTGTTGATTTCTTGAGCAATTACACTAAAAGGAGATTTAAGTTAAAAGACACCTTCCATTATGCATGATATGATATCAATCAAGTGAGACATATATTATTACAACCTAGTGGGTGATTGTTGTATATATAGCTATATACAAGGATAGGTTGTAATAATGATGCTTGAGTTTGGAGAATATGGTTTCATAAAGTGAAAATTCAAGTTTTGGAATTTTTTAAGTGAAAATTCGAAAATCTAAATTTTCTGCAGAATTTTCTGGTGACTGTTCAGAAAGGTTGAAGAGGTTTCAATCTTTGTTAACTGTTTTATGAAAAAATAACTAACTCTCCATACGTGCCTTTTCATGAATAAAGGCTTATGTTCACTTGAAAAATAACTAATTCTTCATACGTGTTTTTTCATGAAACATAACCCTATGGGTATAAATAGAAGTTTATGTTCACTTGAAAAATAACACAAGAAACATAAGAAATCTTATGGTCATTCTCCAGAATTGCTATCTGTAGAACCCAACATCTTGGTTGTATGACTTGTATCCTAGGGATAAATTTGCAATAACTCTTTAGTGATAAAAGTATGAGGGCAAATATTGTCTAAGGAAAACGATATGGTGCCTTCAAGTTATCTATTTTATGTACGTCTTTTGTATTAACCTTGTTTTTCCATTATTATTCTGTGTAATATCCCCAACAAAGATTGAGGTACAAGTTTTTAGAAAAGAGCTTCCCACTTATATATATATATATATATATATATATTTAGATGGGGTTAAATTGACCGGAATTTCCATCTCAAATAAAAAAATTTAATTCTCTACATATATTTTAATCACATGATTTGTTAAATTATTTAAAAGTCACATGGCTATTAGATAAGTCTTGTAACATCAAATAGACATGAAAAATCATTTAATTTAATCATTGCATAAGAGAATGGAGGATTTTTTTTTTCTCTAAACTGATTAGAGAAAAATTAAGTTCTTTATGAAAAGAAAAGTGTATTTGATCAAAGCAAATGAGTATCAAAATATTGGACCTTTGGGGGCATTGTAGCAACTAAAGGCTCGGTTAAGATTGCAGTGAATATGTTCATATTTCTTATGACTATGTTTGCGGAACAAAGCGAAATTGGTGATGAGAGTTACACTTTAGACCTCAATTTTATATTTTATGTTAATTTTAAACTAACTATCAAATAAAGCCCAATTGTTAATGAAATTAGTCAATTAACACATTCATGGCTACATAATCAAAACAGAAAATCCCAAACAATCGATCACACCCATAAGAACACTGAAGTGTCATGGAGAGAAAAAACCCAAAAAACTAGGCAGAAAACTATCTGGGTACTATAGCACCAAATGATCCATAAACAAGAATTGTCACAATACAAGTCATTTACAAAATCCTCCAATCTAAATAATGACAATATACTTGAGTCTCTTGCTCCTACTAGCAATTGATGTTAATCATTAGATCTGAGAATACCAATCACAATACCAATCACAATACCATCTTACAAAATCATTACAAAAGAGTTATCGCAAATTTATCCTCAGGATACAAGTCATACAACCAAGATGTTTGGTTCTACAGATAGCAATTCTGGAGAATGACCGTAGGATTTCTTATGTTTCTTGTGTTATTTTTTAAGTGAACATAAGCCTCTATTTATACCCATAGGGTTATGTTTCATGAAAAAGCAAGTATGGAGAATTAGTTATTTTTCAAGTGAACATAAGCCTCTATTCATAAAAAGGCACGTATAGAGAGTTAGTTATTTTTTAATAAAACAGTTAACAAATATTGAAACCTCTTCAATTTTTCTGAACAGTCACCAGAAAATTCAGATTTTCGAATTTTCACTTAGAAAATTCCAAAACTTGAATTTTCACTTTATGAAACCATATTCTCCAAACTCAAACATCATTATTACAACCTATCCTTGTATATAGCTATATATACAACAATCCCCCACTAGGTTGTAATAATATATGTCTCACTTAATTGATATCCTATAATGCATAATGGAAGGTATCTTTCAATTTAAACCTCCCTTTAGTGTAATTGCTTAAGAAATCAATAGAGTTAATGGTGGCTTGGTACTTAAACCAAAACTCTTATATGTTGAAATCAGAAACAACACACACATAAAAACATCCACAACACATTTAGAAATCCAATTTGTTAGCACTATCATGGCCTTGTGCTCTATCCGGTTTAGTAAACATGCACAAGAGAAAACCCTTTTACTCTTGCTAGAAGCGACACCACTCCTATGCTCACAAAGGTGAAGTTCCTTCTTATGTCCCTATTACACAGACATTTATGATTTATGAACTTCATTAAGAGTTTAAAACTCATCCTCAATTTCATCGTAACAGTCTGCACTAATCCACCCTGAATGAAACAAAAATTTAGTGTTCTTACTAATCACGTATCAATAGCTTGTTGTTACCCTTTAAACCTCTTAGATATAATTAGTTCGAGGTTGAGTTCCCACTATTGGTGATTATCTTAAAAGAAGGGTTTTAGTCTCATTCTAATGGATGTTATCCTTACCAAGTCTCGAGATACACTTCGGTAAAGGACCTATTTTATATATAGAATTATATAGGGAATAGACTAGTCCAACCACATTTGACTTGCCTTACGTATTCTTGTCTTAGACTTTTAAGTCTAGTGTATACAATACGCATTGTAGTTTTACAACTACAGTACAAGGAATGGCTTACCATGGTCGTGGCCACAACACTTTATCAAAACCTTAACCAATTTGTTTCCTTGTCTGTTACCATTGTAATCAATGCTCTCAATTTAATTCCATAGTAGAGTAAGAAATACACATTATTTCTTTAATGTTTACACATAGCACCCCCACATGTAGTGATTATCTAACTAGACATAGATATTATCACTCACATCAATAATAGAATTAAACTTGAATATTCTATATAATAGATATTCATCACAATTAAGAAATTTCTAGTGATCAACCTCATGTTTTAGAAATTTTGAAAGTCTATATACTGTAAAGGCAATGTCTAGTTTAGTTCCATACATGATGCGCAATATGTACTTAATTCACTAGCAAACTCGAGCTGTGCATCCGCCCTTCCAGTAATTTCTTTATTTATTATTGAAATCAAAGTGTCTTTGCCCCTTTAAAGATATTAAAATCTAAGAAGCAAGTTCTCAACACAATGAGATAACACAATTCCCAATAGAATGAGAAATCACTACTCTCAACAAAATGAGATAACATAAATCTCAAAATGAGATTAATATAGTGCACATTTCCACTATATTTCTTTACTTGATTCTCATTCATAAAAGACTTTCATTTGATTAATTAAGGAAGTACAAACCCACAGATCTTTCAAGCAAACTTCCTTACCAAGATCACTTTTTTTTTTTTTTAAGTCACTTCACATTTATATGATACATACTCAAATTATATGTGGAGACACAATCCAATATTTCATTATTGATCCTTGAATGTTCAATTAATGAACTCACTTGTACTCTCTTTACTTCACACTAAGATTGTAACAAGATTGTAACACTAAGATAAATCATGCAAATTTGGCGTGAAATATGCCAACACACTAAGATTGTAACAATCTCTCCCTTTGGCAATTTCATGGCAAAACACCCCATACAAACTTTAGGCATAAATTTGAGTTGGAACAATGGTAACAACTCACTCACACCTAATCTAAGCTTATGAAGTAAATCAACATCTTCAAAACACACCTAATCTAATGCATGGGAAATAGATAGATAATATAATTCACATAACATAATCACTTAGCTCAAAACTAAACCAAACAAGTTATGATTAGTATATAATAAAAGTGATGGTAGTCATGGTGCTAGTGAAAATGATTTTTACTAATTGGAATATGTCATCACAACAAATTGTGAAAAAATTATGAAATTTATTATATATATATATATATATATATATATGAGATGGGTTCAAATTACACCTGGTGTAACTCCACAAGAGTTACACCTTTTTTAAGCCATAGATTTCCAAAAGATCTAACAGTAAAAAAGAAAACATCATAATTCTTTACATCATTAAATGCTTTTCTAATTAATAGCATCCTCATTATCTCTCTCCTTATTAAATATTTCTGTGTCTCCTTTTTTTTCTCTCAAATTTCTGTGATAGATGCGCTTTGTTGATGGCTGCACAATAATGCGAGCAACCCCAGTTGTTGTATCTCCTCCTCCACTGTGTAAAAGCTGAGCACAGTGTGATGGGGTCAATGGTGTCCTTCTTTCCCATTTGTTGCAAGTCTCAGATGAAATCCCAATAGCTCCATTCCCAAGCATGGTTGTTGCTTATGCTTTTGTCTCCTTTTTTTTTCTTTTTGTGTTGTGTGTTGTTGTTTTGTGACCATAAGAATTGAATTTGAATTCAATGCAATCGAGAACAATGAAATCAAAGAAAGTAAAAAAGGTTTGCGTGAATTTTGAAGAATTACTTGGACTGAGGTGATGGAAAGAAAAGAGTGTGGTTGGACGCTCTTTTCGCTTCTGCAAATGGTAGTTTTAAAATGTTGGTTTGTTTTGTTCTATTTTGTTTTTATGGTGTGTGTATGAGTAGAGGATCAAATGAAATGAAATAATAATAAAAAATTCAATTTTAGATGAATAGAAGAAATAATGAACCCGCACTCCGTATGAACCCAAAAATAAATAAAAAAAAAGGCAATATATAAAGAGTAAAGAATGAACGATTTGCCGCTCCTGGTGAATATCTTCCTAAAAAAGATGAGGAAAGTGATAGAGGTTTTATTGAGGGGAGAAAAAAAAGGAGACAATTGAAATATTTAATAAGGAGAGAGATAATGAGGATACTATTAATTAAGTATTTAATGATGTAAAGAATAATGATGTTTTCTTTTGACTGTTAGATCTTTTGAAAATCTATAGATTAAAAAATGTGAAATTTGAACCCATCTATATATATATAACTGTGGTTAGAAACCACACTCAACAACATGTTCACCAATCCTGGCGTGGACAAGTGGTTCGCCACATAAGTACAGTTCATCTATAACCAAGATTAATGTAGT
Organism: Quercus robur; assembly: GCF_932294415.1. Classification (NCBI taxonomy): domain Eukaryota; kingdom Viridiplantae; phylum Streptophyta; class Magnoliopsida; order Fagales; family Fagaceae; genus Quercus; species Quercus robur. The sequence continues at coordinate 45,395,428 of NC_065543.1, forward strand.
TAGTAGAGTACCTTATGAATTAATTCAAGGACAAATCGGAAACAAAGGATCAAGTTACATGCGTACAAATAGAGTAGTTGATAATTCAAGCATGAACACACAGTAACACAGCCCCAGTCACATCTTTTTATTTGCTTCCTAACTAGTTGCGTCTTTACAGTGAGTAGCATTCGACATTTGCGTCTGGCCAAGTTTTTGTTGAAATAAGAAAAAAAAACGTGGCATTTTGTTTCTCACATACAGTTATAATCATCCCAGTATATTGCTATATAATGAACTTAGGAAGATATGCTTTGTTTTGGAAAATTATCAAATGCGCAAACTCCATATTTGTATTTCTATTTTCTTCATTTTCTTCTTCTTTTCATCCTTATCTCTTGTCTGGACATTGCAACTATGGTTAACACTGAAACAAGTAGAACCATTGTGGGTATCATTGGTTAGTACCTTAAAACTTCACCATATATATGTATATACAAAAATTTAATGTTCATGTTCTCAAGAACCTTTTTATTTCATTTTTATTGGGGAACATTTCATCTTGTGTCATTTAATTTCACCCAAGAATACTGAGGTTTTGTTCTTATATTCCATTACCATTTTTTCATTTGTTTCATGGCCATGGCCATTAGACACTTATGATCACACATACAATGAGTGGGGAATAATCCCTTGAAAACTGTCACTAAGTAGGTAAATTGTAAAGCACTATTGTTGAGAGCAAGGAAAGAGTGCATGATCACATTCTAATTGCACTCTTTCTAGCTTTTCTTTCCAACTACAAATTCACCTTTAAATTTGTCGTATTTAATCTAAATCTTCAAATTGATTCATTTCAAGTGAAGATCATTTTTCTTCTACTTTTATATAAGCTCATAAAAAAATTCCATAATAACTTACAAATGGTCCTTTTTTGAATTAGTACTAAGACTAATAAGCAGATTTCAATCTCTATTCTTTTATGCTTTATTCTCAAAGGCAAGATGTTATCGTCTCATTTATATCATTAATTCACAATTTATCCATGACTATGTTATAATGGGCCACATTATTGGTTGTTACTTGTTAGTACTGATAGGGTATATGTTATGACTCATGGACAGGTGGAGTTGGAAGGAGTTGCTGAGTCAGACAGTGGCTAAGTTATTGGGATCAAGATATTGCCTCATGTAGTAGCTATCATTAATTCAGTTGTGTTAGGATAATGTGTATTTGAATTTGATTGATAATTGAATTAAGTTGTTGTTAGGATGGAGTCTATCTTGTGATAGAACTCTAGCTGATAAGATTAGGAGTTATCTTGTTAATTTGAATTCCAGTTCAGTGTATTTAAGCATCAAGATGAATAAAACGAGGCAAGCAGAATTTAACCCAATTATTCTTTTCTTCCTTTATCTCTAGGAGGGTAGTCGCCTCAAATACGACTAATTTATCTAATTAACTGCAGTTCACTGCAATTGGTATCAGAGCACCCTCCAACATATTACTTTCTTGAATTGTTGGTGATGCTTGGAGTACATCACTTTGATTCTCTGAAATTTAATGGGATCCTTCATCTTTTGATTGTTCTTTGAGTTCCAAAAGAACATTGGATTGTTTATCTAAGACCTCTATCATTTGATCCCAAGAATCTTGCATCTTTGCTTTCATCCTTGCTATGCTTTTGGACATGTCCTTGGTAATATCAACTACGAGAAGGAGTTGATGGCCATCGTTTTATCGGTCCACCAATGGCGTAATTATCTGTTGGGGTGGCGGTTTCACATTCGCACTGGCCATAAGAGCTTGAAGTATCTACTAGAGCAACACATCTCGACCATGGATCAACAGAGATGGCTCATGAAGTTGATGGGGTACGACTATGAAATCGAGTACAGACTAGGTCATGAGAATTTGGCAGTCAACGCTCTTTCACAGTTACATGGGGAGTTAATCGCAATAACATGCCCACGACCCACTTGGTTGGCCATGGTTCACCATGAAGCCCACAACGATCCACTCTTGATTTCCATGAGGAACAACTTGCAAAAAGACACTAAGAACACTAGTGGCTATGAGGCACGTGGTGGGCAATTGTGGTACAAAGGTAGGTTGGTCTTATCTCCAAATTCTCTGTACAAGGAAGCCATTATTTGAGAGTTTCACAATACACCCGTTGGAGGACATTCCGGGATTTTTCGAACCTTTAAAAGATTGGCTGCCAACTTCCATTGGGTTGGTATGAAGCGTGATGTTAGCGATGTGATGTTTGTCAACGTAACAAGCACGATACGATGACACCGGCTGGTTTATTACAACCGTTACCAATTCCGAACCGGGTTTGGGAAGATGTGTCAATGGATTTCATTAAAGGGCTTCCAACGTCTAGCGGCCTCTCTGTCATCTTGGTAGTGGTGGATCGACTATCCAAATATGGCCATTTTATTGCTCTTAAGCATCCTTATTCAGTAAAGGTGGTGGTTGAGACTTTCGTAAAAGAAGTGGTACGGCTTCACGGCATGCCGCGGTCCATAGTTTCTGATCGGGATCCTGTCTTTACTAGTCGGTTTTGGTCGGAATTCTTTTGCCTACAAGGTTTTGAATTGCGTATGAGCTCGGCTTACCATCCTCAAACAGATGGTCAGACGGAAGTCCTCAATCGTTGCTTAGAGACTTACCTACGTTGCTTTGCAAGTTCCAAGCAAAAACAGTGGCTCCAGTGGCTGTCATAGGCAGAGTATTGGTACAACACGAGCTATCATACTGCCACTCGCATGACTCCCTTTAAAGCTGTTTATGGTCGACCCCCTGTAACCATTCATTCTTATGAGCATGGTGACACAACGGTGGCACAGGTCAAGCAATCCTTGCGAAGCCGAGATGAGATTCTCCGGTTATTGAAAGAAAGTTTGGTTACAACCCAACACAGGATGAAAATAAATGCAAATCGCCACTGCCGTGAATTGGAGTTTGCCACTGGTGACTTTGTATATCTACGGTTGCAGCCATTCAGACAATTGTCTATGCAAACCCGAGGAAATATGAAGTTATCCCCACGTTTCTATGAACCTTACCAGGTGGTGGAATGTTTGGGAAAGGTGGCCTACCAGTTAGCACTTCTAGCCAATTCCCGGATTCATCCTGTCTTCCACGTCTCACAGTTGAAGAAACAATTGGGACACTTAGACCGAGCGGCGCAAGAGCTTCCTAAGGTGCAAGACGATGGCAAGCTACTGTTGGAACCCGCTACGATTTTGGATTATCACTAGAGCAAGGCAGGGAAGAAAGTCCTTCAGGAAGCACTAATGCATTGGACAGGAACAGCAAGTGAAGACGCCACGTGGGAATCGCTTCTAGAATTACAGCAACAATTTCCCTATTTGAATCTTGAGGACAAGATTCGTTCTCCAGAGGGTGGGAATGTTATGACCCATGGACACGTGGAGTTGGAAGGAGTTGCTAAGTCAGACAGTGGCTAAGTTATTGGGATCAAGATATTGCCTCACGTAGGAGCTATCATTAATTCAATTGTGTTAGGATAATGTGTATTTGAATTTGATTGATAATTGAATTAAGTTGTTGTTAGGATGGAGTCTATCTTGTGATAGAACTCTAGCTGATAAGATTAGGAGTTATCTTGTTAATTTGAATTCTAGTTCAGTGTATTTAAGCATCAAGATGAATAAAATGAGGCAAGCAGAATTTAACCCAATTATTCTTTTCTTCCTTTATCTCTAGGAGGGTAGTCGTCTCGAATACGACTAATTTATCTAATCAACTACAGTTCACTACAGTATACTTCCTATTTGCTCAAGGAATTCATTCATTCATCTAAAAAGAACATAAACAACATCATTATTTTGACTATCTTTCCAACTTCTCTCTCTCTCTCTCTCTCTCTCTCTCTCTCTCTCTCTCTCTCTCTCTCTCTCTCTCTCTCTCTCTCTCTCTCTCTCTCTCTCTCTCTCTCTCTCTCTCTCTCTCTCTCTCTCTCTCTCTCTCTCTCTCTCTCTCTCTCTCTCTCACATTGATTGTTCCATGAACTTACAAATAGTCTTAGTACATAATGGATAAATTGCAGCCCCACATTTATCAAAATACACAAGGCAAGAGCAGTGGAAAGCTTTAAGCCTGATCCTTATGTAACAGCAGTACTCAGTTGCGCAATGTGGTGTTTCTATGGAATGCCCTTCGTCCATCCAGATAGCCTTCTTGTCATTACAATCAATGGCTTTGGGTTCATAATCGAAATCATCTATATCACCATCTTCTTCTTCTACTCTCCCTGGTCAAAGCTTATGAGTAAAAATAAATAAATAAATGTCATATATACTTTAAGCATTCAAAATTAAGGTTTATGTGCTTAGCATTTTTGAAGTTGCTATGTGATGTGTATATGGTTTCTCCATGTAAGCTATCTCACATTCTATACTATGTAATCGAGGTTTGTTGCATGTGATTTATTATTTAAATGACAAAGTTTAGTTACAAAATTAGTTATAGCATAAAACTATAACCTTACTCAATATTATTAATATTATGACATATTACAAAAATTTAATAATTGGATTACATGTTCTTTACGCTTTTAATACATATGTCAAATTTTGTGTCAATCAGATATTATTTACTATAAGATTTATAAGATTATATTTTATGCATTATTTTAAACTACAAAAACTTACAGTTTAAACAATTTATTGATGACGTAACTATTGATCTTTAATTTTCTAGAAATTTTGCAAGTATAGAGGATATAAGAAAATAATGTAATCCAATGGTTGATTTGTCAAAATTCACATCCAATAAAAAGATATCGAGTAAGGTTGTAACCTTAGGCTACAACTAATTTTATAACTAAATTTTGTCTTTATCTAAACACATTTTTATTTTGTTATATTTGCAATTTCAGCGGAAGATCATCATTGCTCTTGTGATTGAAACCATCTTCTTTGTCCTCGTAGTTGTCCTTACCCTGAAACTTTTCCATACAACAAAAGATAGATCCACCATTGTCGGGGTATTGAGCATTATCCTCAATATATTAATGTATGCTTCACCCCTAACTGTCATGGTATGTATATTGTTTCCTCAGTTGCAAAACTTAAGTATAGTTATTTATATGTTGTTTTTTATTTTCAGTTAAACTCAACTATGTGGTTGAATTGCATTGTATATATTGTATTAATTACTCAGCACAATTATATGGTTGAATTCTATTAGGAAATTTAAGATACAAAAACTAACAAAATCATACATATGGTGTCTAATTAGTTCAACTAGTAAAAATTTTAATGGTTGAATAAGAGATTTGGAGTTCAATCTCCGCATACACTAAAAACTTATTAATATCTTAATCTGATAATAAAGAGCTATTATCAAGATCGGACACCTAAAATTTACACATAAATATTTGTACTTTAATTATTGGTAATTATATTTGGGATTTGTTGATGAAAATTTGCAACATTTTTTTTTCTTCTTTTGGCAGGGTAGGGTAATTAGAACAAAGAGTGTGAAGTACATGCCATTCTTTATCTCACTCGCCTACTTCTGCAATGGAGTAATTTGGGTGATCTATGCAATCCTCAAATTCGATGTCTTCATCTTGGTAACTCCATAGACTAAGTATGCGTTTAAGATTACGTATTTCTTGGTTTATTTAATTATAAAAAATATTACTGCATTATTGAATTTAATCTAGTGTGGTACAGTGTTAATTTATTACTTATCCAAAAAAGAAAGTAGTGGTGTTTTAGTAATGGAACATCACATTCTTTTGCTATAATCCGTAGAGTTTAGAGAATATGAGAGCAAAAAAAAAATATCTATCTTGCTTGAGACTATTTGTTTTGTTTTAATAAGATGGATTTTTGTGTTTTCTAAATATAATTTTCTAGTTTTAGACTACATGTTTACAAAACTAATATGTTTTCTTGGTGAATATTTCCAATTATAATGAAAGGCTTTATGTACTATCAATTGCTAACGAGTTTTCAAAGGCTTTGAGCACCATTAGCATACAATTAAAACTAACTTCTTTTCTTTCTTTTTTTCCAAATTTATATTTTTGCTAGGTTCCCAATAGTTGTGGAGCGGTTCTAGGTTTGATGCAGCTCATTTTATATGCAAGCTACTACAAGTCGACCCAATGAGACTCAACACTACGTGAGCTTCAATTGGGAAATGCATAAACCATAACACTGCTAATTCTTGTTAAATTTTTGGAACTGCACTCACTTTTTTTCGTGTGCATGGATGTGATTTTACACTCCTGCAAATCAGAGAAAAAGATCCACACCAAAAAATATATATGGTGGGTCTCTAACAGGGGCGGAGCCAAGGGAGGACAAGAGGGGGCAAGTGCCCACCGACCTCCCCAAAAACTCCCATACATTAACCATCCATAATAGGAAATTTTTTATGAAAAATTGAAAAAGTTGTGAAATCGATTAGTTACTTTTGCATTTTTCTGTAAAATAAACGTTAGTAAAACCCTACTTATAAAGCTTTTTTCCCCTTGACTAAATTTTTCTATCTCGACTTTGCCCCTAGCATAAATAAGAAGACTTCTCTACTTCTAAATGAAAGCAATCTAATGTCCAACAATCCGTATAAGTACATAGCACATTTTCGTTTTTTTCCAATGAAAACAAAGTTCAATGGCCCCACATAAGACTAAAAGTATTGTCTTTTGTTGTGAAATTTTAAAGTACTCGCAAGTGCACGAACCGTACCAAAGTATAATTTGACAAGAACAAGATTGAACCCACAGGAACTTGAATGAACATAGGAAAATTAATTAAACCTTAAACAAACTAATCCTAATCTATTTTAATAAAAATTGGTTGTTTTGAAATTAAATAAACTAAGCAAATAATTAAACTAAGCAAAGATATAAAATAAAGCAGTAAAGATATTAAACAATCCAGAGAAAGAAATTAATGTTTTGGAATCCGCCTTGTTAATTCATATCAGAATATATTCATGCTCATTAATTTTTCCCAACCCACTGCATGATAATCTAGAAATCAATCTTGCTATCATGGAAAATATTATCATTAAAACTTATGTTTAAAAATCTAAAGCATATTCTTCTTTGCTTCCAAGGTATAAAATTAAATCATCAATTGTATCCATTGATAAACAAATCACACAAGATATCCAATTTTAAAATCAAACAATCATAATCCAAGCATTCAATTAATTAAGTTAAATCCTAAATCATGAGAAAAATATGATTGAAATTATATCTAGAATCCTAACTTAGTCAATTAATGTGAAGCAATAGCAATTTAAATCATTAAAGAACAACTACTGTAAGAAAAATTAAATCATATAAATAATATTGATAATCCTTAACCTCAATTATAAATTTAGCTACTTATAGTAATTGAAATAAAACACAAAAATAAAATACTAAACACTAAACTAGACAAATAAATAAAACTTACTGTCATAGACGAAAACCAAAAAGGGAACCGTGGCTCTATACTTTCAGCCCTAGCCGTCCTCCTTAAACAAACTAACCTAAAACATTATATAAGAGAAGTCACTCCTAATAGGCTAATACAATTGGGACTAGCCTTCTTAACATTGCTTTGATTTGCTCCTTTATAATCCATCACATGCGGCTGACCTAAAGCCTTATTAATAAAATCCCGACATGGCCCATTGCAAGAACTCCCAAATATGTGTTTTGGTGAAGAAATCAAGTGGCCCAAGTCAAGCCCATCTGTATCTCAACCACGAAAACAAGCCTTTAATTTCTTCTTTCTCTACTTTTCTTCACCACGTCAGATTAACATTAGTCCCACTCTTCTTATTTTTCTTTTTCTTTCCTTCACTCCTTGTTGGACTTGCCCAGCCTGCTTTTATTCTTTTCTTTTATCTTTGCTTGCTTCACTTCATGCTTGGGCTGGATCTCTCAAATTGGCTTCACTTAATTGATCATTATTCTGCCTCAAATAAAACCTATTAGCATGTAAATCCTTTATCACCTATAAGACAAAAATAATAGATAATTAGTCACAAAATAACATGAAAGTAATGCTGAAAATACAGATATGAGAGTACCTTATTGTCTATATTTCATGCACATCATCCTTTAATTTGACAGGTTTCCAAAGTATTAACGGTAAAAAATGAATTTACACAATTTTTTTCACAACAAATTTTACAATTTTCAGAACAATATTATATAGTATATACAATATTTCTCACAATAAATTTCATAATTGTTGAACATTCAATTTTCATTTAAGCTCACCACTTACACTACTTTATTATCTACCAATTATATAATTCCCAATGTCAACCTGTGATAATACCAACTTTTCTCCTGGTGGGTTCTACATGATCATTATTTTTTATTAAAAAAAATGGCCTACTTATATTCATGTATGGCACTAAAACCTAGCCTCCACTCTTTATCTTATTTTTTTTAGTTTTTAATTTTTTTTTTCAATCTTTTTTTGATATAATCCAAATTTTAACGGCTTAAAAGAATAGAGAAAAAATGTTGAATTCAACATTATTTTTTAATAGTATTCAAGGCAACGAGGATACAAAATTGCTAGTATATTGTTATACTCTAAACACTTTTACAATAATTTATTTCAAGAAATCAAATTGATTATTTAAACTCTATTTATTTAGATTAATCTCTAAATTACATTAATATATATTTGTGTATTTAGTTTGCTATTAATATCATTTTTTTTAGATTAATTTTTCTTTCAATTTGCCCCCCCTAAATTGAATTCTAGGCTCTACCACTGGTCTTTGATCTTAGTAGCATATAATATAATAGTACGTGTCAAAGCTTGCAATGTATCCTTAACAAAAACCCTAATCTCAAATTCATCATCTTGATTAAAAAGAAACATAAAAAATAGGATTTTTTTTTTCTTTAAAGATTTGATAATTGTAATTAATAGGATTAGATTTTTTTTGGGGGGGGGGGGGGGTGAAACTATCCATTGTTTTTATTTTAAAAAATATCATGTTGCAAGAGATAAGTGAATGATGTAAACATAAGAAAAATACTTAAGAGAATATAAATTTGTATTAAAAATGTAGACCAATATGTAGCAAGTATATCAGCATGCATGTATTTCTCTTTATTCAATATTGTGAATTTCATAATATAAGACAAGCATGCATGGTTATGTCTCTACCTTGCCGATGGTCATCTGTAACGTGTCTTATTTTTATTACCATTGGATGAGTAATTTTTTTAGTTTGTTATGGTTGATTCAAATGTGTGTATATATATATATATATATATATATATGAGTTTCATATGTCCCATTTAATTTGGTCCATGCATAAAGATCAAAGTTATCAAACCCCCCAAGAAATGATTTCTAATTCCGTCCTTGAAGACAAGAAATTTTGGAAATAAAAAAGTAAAAGCTTAAATATACTTGTTGAAAGCCAGCAAAATTCATAAAACATGACCTAAACTTTGGAAAGACTAACACTTCACAGTTCAAACCTCAAACTATAAAAACACACCATTGCCACCTCAATTATGACAATCCTTGCAAATAGCATCCCACTATTTATTTGAATTCTCTCCATTTAAAGTTCTATCCTTTCTGTACATTTGCATGGTTCAGATTTTTTTTTTTCTAAATATAGCCGTACACAAATTCATTAATTATTTCAATAATTTCTTTTATATCTACATCTGAAATTGGTCCAATAAATCCAAAAGATTGCTCAATACACTTTGATATATTATGCTTATCATATCTATAGGCTTGGAAATTACCTTTTCATTCAACAAGGATTTTCGACAACTAGAGTTGGACAGAACGGACAGAAGTGGACTGAACGGATTAAATGGACCGAGATGGACCAAATGGACCGTAGAGGACCGAAAAGACCAAAGTGAACAAAAATGACCAAATGGATCTAACTAGACCAAACGAACTGTATTGGACCGGATGGACTGAACAGAACCAAATTGGAACCAAATGGACTGAATTGGACCGAATAGAGCCGAAGTAGACCGAATGGACCAAAATTAGACCAAAATGTGGTACACTCGGTCTAATTTTGGTCCATTCGGTCCACTTCAGCTCTGTTCAGTCCAATTCAGTCCATTTCTATCTATTCGGTCTATTTCGTTCCAATCCGGTTCTGTTCAGTCTATTCGGTCCAATACGGTCTTTTTGGTCTATTTTGATCTATTCGGTCCACTTTGGTCTGTTCAGTCCTCTAAGGTCCGTTTGGTCCATTTCGGTTTGTTCTGTCCACTTCAGTTCTGTTTGGTCCACTTCTGTCCATTTGGTCATGTTCGGTCAATTTCAGTATACTTACTTAAGAATGGAAAAAAACAGGTTTGAGTTGAGAATACCTATTTTTAATTTGAATTTATTAAAAAAATATAGATGACAAAAGGTAATATTATTATTTTTAATTTAATGATATATGGTATTATCATTTTTTTTATTCTTTTTTTTTTTATCCCCTTCGCTAATATTAGTATTCTACTTTTTGAGTGAACTAAACAATTTTTGTGTTTTCTTACGATAAAATTTGAATTTGAAAACCAATTAAGGTTTTTTATTATTATTTTTTATAAAGTGGTAAGAAATTTGTAGATTTATGATATTAAGTTCATTATCAATTCTTTGATGAGTTGGATACTAATATGAAGTTGTGCCAAATGCAACCTTTTAGTTGTCAAAAATCCCTGCTGAAGGAAAAGGTAACATCCAAGCCTATGAATATGGTAAGCATAATATATCAAAGTGTATTGAGCAATGTTTGAACTTGTAGGATCAAATTTAGATGTAGGTATGTTGAAATAATTAATGAATTTGAAATATAAATGATGAACTGGGGAAAAAAAATTGTTTAATTTTCATTGTTTGTTGTAATTATTGTTGCTTCATATTGGAGTTGCATTACTAACACAAAAAATTGTAACTATCCCACACATTATGTGAACCTGCAACTAGTTATACTAAAACTTGTAAACATTAAGGTTGAATTATCGAATTATCCTACAAAATCCTAATAAGGCTCATCCCATATTCCCATGCCAACATCCTCTTACAACAGAACTTATTTCACCACACCAAACGCACTAGCACATCAATTTTACTCTTCATACCGAACTAGTCAGTTTTCCCCCTATTGGCCACTGATGTGAGACTCTTTTTAGTCCTAAAAGATTTGCAATTCCACACACTGATGTGAGACTCTCTTTAACAGTAGTCCTAAAAGATTTGCAAGTCCACAATACAATCAATTGTACTTCCTAAATCAAAAGCTTTGGCTGAGTCTCTTGAGTGTACATAGCAAGTGCATTGAGATAGAAATGAGGTTCATCTTGATTATAGCAATGATAATAATTATCAATTGGAGATCTTACAAAGAGGTTTTAAGGCCAGTCCAACAAAGACAGACAGGCCAAAATAAATACACATATTTGGTAAACCCAAAAGGTATTTCTAAAAAATATATTTAAAAAAAGAAAAATAAATAAAAGATTTACATTCACCCAACAAAGTGAAATGTAGCACAGCTCCTTAGCCTATACCCACCACCATGTGTTTCTCTCATCATGATATCCCAAATTCTAATCTCTTCACTGTTAAGTACAATTGAGGTTTCTCTGGTCTTCAAAATAATTACACCGAGTTGTTCAAGGGACTAGAGATTTTAGGGGCCACGATACTTGCGGAAGCACAAACAACCTTGAGGCTGATCAACGGGAATCATACCTCCACCTTTTGATGTGTCAATGGCCTCTAACATGGAGACTACCTCTTCCATTTCTGGCCGCTTATCAGGGCTGGCATCCCAGCATCGCTTCATTACATTCGCCAGGGAACTTGGGCAACATCTTGGTATCTCTGGCCTCAGATTCTAGGTAAGAAATAAATTAGTCAGAAGGAATCTCAAGCAGAAACACTCAGCTTGTTGGGTACAATGATTAAGATTCACGCAGAAAAGTTACCTGCCGAACCACAGCTGTCGTCACTTCTGAGAAACTAAGGTCTGGATATGGCATGTCACAGCAATATATCTCCCACAAGCAGATGCCAAAACTATAAACATCACATTTCCTGTTATATGGGCTGCCATTGAGAACCTATAAATCACCCATTTGACAAATCACAGAAAATCAGTTCATTGATCGATTGTTTCTGTTTTTTTTTAGCTTTAGTTACCTATAACACAGATCCTTAGGGTATGTGGAATGCAAACAGGAACTTGGCATGCCACTTTTGCTTATGTAGAACTTATATAGATTGTTTCATTAGTAGTTAAAAGGTGATATGGAAACCTTGAAATTTTAAAATTCTTGCTTGGTTTTGCCCAAACAGTTTATTAATCACGTAAGATTCTACTATTGCTTTTTAAAGTTGTCACTAAAAAAAAGAGGTGAATAAAGAAAGAAAAAGAAGAAAATTTTTTATCTCTGGGATTAGTGTGTTTGAATGAAAATGTTCCACATTTTGGATTGAGCTGTATTACAGTTTGCTAGGGTAATATAGTGAATAATAGCTGAAATATTAGGACCAGTACAATATCCTCATTGTACTAAGAGGATACCTACAAGTTACCAAAGACAATGAGAAGACAAATTTGCCTCTCTTGATATTAGATAGACTTGAGATTGATGGAGACATTAGTTGCACTATGAGAGACATCCACCCACAAAGCAAGATCTCTTTTTGTTCCCCAAGTACAAATAGACAAGCAAAAGTCCCAGAGGAATTGATGAGAAGTTTTTTATATGGTTTCAAAGTCGAAGTCAAAAAATTATCAAGTAGGAGTAAATAAAATGAGCATACCTCAGGAGCCATATAACCAAGTGTCCCTGTCTCCCCAGTCATGTCATTAGGATTTGAAGCCTCAACACGAGCAACCCCAAAATCAGCAATTTTTACTGTACGTGTCTTGTCCAATAGCATATTCTCCGTTTTTACATCTCTGTGAACAATCTTCTGTGAGTGAAGGTAACTCAACCTGCAAGATACAGTACATATGAGCCTTCTAAGAGCTTAAACAGAAGAAAAAAAAAATTCCAAATCACATGTCATTTTTTAATTGAAATACTACAAAGAAAAAAAGTACAAACACAGAGCAAGATTCAGATGGTGAGTACCCTCTAGCAAGATCCAGTGCAAGCTGGACAACGACATTAAAAGCTAGCTTCCTTCTCCTGTTCTTTATGAGGTAACCTTTCAGAGCACCCCCGGGAAGATATTCCACAACGACACAACAGACATTACTTGGCATGCCAATTGGACCATTATCAGATTGTATCTGTAGTTCTGATGTGCCCATTGTTGCCCCTATAAACTGAAAATTTGAATGACCAGGATGTTAAAGGTAAGAGATACGACGAAGCATGACAGAGTATTGATAAGTATATACTATTTTCTACCAAAAAAAAAAAAACACCAAGAGCCTTGTAGCTCAAGTGACGTCTCTTGGTATTTCTAACGGAAACATTCAGGGTTCAAATCCCTCCTCCCCCAACTATTGAATTATAAAAAAATAAATATATTTAAAAAATTTTAATTTAAAAAAAAAAAAAAAAAAAAAAAAAAAAAAAAAAAAAAAAACTATAGATAAAAGGAATCAACCTTTAAATGTATTGCAACCTTCAAAATTCTAAAATATTCAAATGCATTAACTCTTTTAGTTAATCACTAAATTCCAATAAATTCAAACTGCAACAGTTCTCAAATTGCCACTATGTCATTGGGAGTCAAGAGATGAAATAGAGAAAATCAAAGTAAAGAATATTGAAAATCAACATGAAAGAAGTGGTTTGAGGCTTCCCTATTCAAAAAAATTAGAAGACCCAAACCTACACCCCCCCTCCTTTTTTCTCTCCTTCAAGGATTGAGGCTTCCCTCAACGGTTAAAAATTTAAGGTTTGTGATATTAGTCAAATGGCCCAAAATATAGAAAGGAACAGCAAAGACAAAGAGGTCTCTTGATCAAAATGATTATATAAATTAGGCAATTCCTTTAAGTATATATATTGGTATTGAAGTCCCATGTGATAGCATATTTCAACCAGAATTGAAATCCATCTTTGTTCCCTTGGTCATTCTTTTAACCCTTGTAGTGGATAAGTTGTAGGGGACCACGACTCTATTGATGTTGGCTTCAACTGAAAAAGGTTGAGGTTTGATGCCTTTCCATCTGTGTCACTTCCATGGAGGTCCATGCAATGACTAGGTTTAGGTAGCTCAAGAACATCTTAATAGCTATGGATGTTTGAATTTCTGCATCTTTAAAGATATGGAGCAGCAATATCATTGTTAGTTTGTTACCCTCTGTGTTTGACACATATATATTGTACTGGCCAGCAGCATTTGAGCTTATTTGATGTACTAAAAATTGCAAAATAAATGCAAAATAGGAGGTAACGTAACAATGAAGATGAAGTGCCTCTGTATCTATCTAGAAAGATCTCTCATATGCAAGAAAATTGGTTATCCAAAATGGCCCTACTCCTCAGCTCCATATTCACCAAAAGTACTCAGCCATCTTGATCTGGTAATATCAAGAGAAAACGTCCTTGGACCACATATGGTATTAATATAACCAAACACAGTTAGATGATGATTAATTTCATGGGTCATTCAACAACATTAATGATGGAGTCTTGGAAGGTAATGATGAGGAGTTGTAGGTATGGAACTGCATGGGAAGCAGGGCCAGCCTGTATTCTATGGTGCATTTAGAGAGAAAGAAATCAACAGATATTTGAACGGGAGGAGATGGCTATATCGAATCAAGTTTCTTTTCTTGAAAACTCTCTTCAAATGGGTGACACACTCTCCTACTATCTCAACCTTTTCTCTGATGGAGTTTTTAGACTCTTTGCACTTGTATCACTAATCTTTCAGCTTCCTTTTCTTTCTTTCATTTCTTTCTATTTTTCAAATCCATGTATACTTCCTGTATATTACTTATAAAATTTAATAAATAAATAAAAAAAAAAAATATATATATATATATATATATATATACTAATGAGTTGCTCAACATCTTGTTATGATGCATACCAAATGGCAAAATAAATGAAACTTTATAGGAGAGTTCAGTTATAAAACATCCATTAGTTTAATTTGTTCCAGCGGACATTGAGTTCCTATAATCGAAAGCAATGGTCACTAAGGAGTCATGTTCCTTATTATTATTATTTTCCCTTTATTATTGATATGTCTATGAATATTTTGGATGTTTAAGTAAGCATTCAAGAGCACGAGGTTCATATGTCGCTTTAGTAGTATTGCAAAGCTATTGGAATATCAAGAAACAACAACAATAGAATCAAAATCAATAATTTCATAAAAAAGGTAAGAAGAAATTTAAAGCTTCCATAATCTTCACCACGTAAGCTAGATATATGAGTTGCTCAATCCAATCATCATGAGCGATAAAGAAGCATATGGAATCCAAATATGGTTTGTATAAATATAGAAGAAGAGATGAAAAAGAAATTGCAAAATAGAACTAACCTTAGTAACATTAGGATGTTCCAGCTTATGCCAGACAGCAACTTCTTGAGTAAAATCTGCCCTTAATGTAGCAATCTCAGAATCAGTCCTATGGCCCTCCTCACCCCAATCAAGCATTTTAACTGATGATCAAGAAAAAAAAAAAAAAAAAACAGAAAATCACTGTTAATGACTTTTTTTTCCTTGGATTTGCTGGGTAATATTGTTAGTCATTTGTAACAAATGCAACCCAGCGAACCCACTCAACATGACAAACATAACGAAAGTGGCTTAGATAATATTACAAAGAAACCAAATAGGTCTTAGTTTTATTAAATTAAGATAATTAAAAAACCAAATTTTAATCTTTGGATAACATACTATTTTAGAATTGTTGTTTTTCTTAGCTGATAAGACTTAAACCAACAGCTGTGATCACATGAAAGTTCAGAAATACAACAACATCATCATCAACCAAGCAATTGCAATCACCAGCAAAATTCAACCCAAGCCCGTGTGTGAGTCACGGATTTCAAAAGAGTACATTCATTTACAATAGCCAATCGTTGTTTACCTTCATAAGAGTCGATTGAATTCAGTTATAGAGATTAAAAATTAGAAATAAAAAGAAAAGTAGCAAAAGTAACCAGAATGGTCCCCCTAATCCAAATGGGACCAACCCCAAATTAAAATATACTATCAAAATCAACCAAATTGATCAAACAAAAGCACATGCATTTATGCAAAAACCAAGTTGGAATCAGTTCAATAGTCCAATAATCAAGAAACTATGGCATATAATGTAAAACAAATACAAGAAACAGTTTTCATAAAGCAGAATATACTCTGGAAATAAATGAAAATGGTAAAAACAAAACATCAGCACCCAAAAAAAAAAAAAAAAAGGAAAAAAAAAAGAAGAACTGGGTTTTGATGGGAAGAAAAGGAAATCTCAAAAAATGGAGTTTTCAAAACAAACCCAATTGAAAAAAATTGAACTTTTTCTCTTTGGTTGAGTAAAGTTACAAACTTTTTTGAGACAGAGTTCAAACAATCAAAGAAAAAAACATAGAAGGCTAAAATGACAAAGTGGTTGAGAGAGAGAGTGACCAGCGACATCAAGGCCGTCGTAGATGCCACGGTGGACGGTACCGAAGGTGCCACGAGCAATGGCAGACTTGATGGTGAGTTTAGAGGGGTCGATCTCCCACTCTTTCCGCTCTTTCTTCACAATCTTTGTGCCGGTAGTAGTGGTGGTGATAAGGTTAAGACCATTATTATTAGTACTTAAAATACTACTACTATTGTTGCTGTTGTTGTTAATAAAAGTACCATCTTCTTCTTTTTTCTTGTTCTTCTCCATGGTCCACGCTCTGTTGAGGTGTCTCTCGAGCTGTTCATCCAAGCTTTTCAAATCAATCTGATCTGCACGAACAAACCCATCACTGCTTTTCTCCATCTTTTGCTTTTTTCTTTTTTTGTGTGTGTGTGTGTGTGAGAGAGACAGAGAGATCAGAGCAGAGTCAGTGAGTGCTGAGCTAAACTTTGCTTGGTTTTTGTACTTTCACTATGAAGTTGTTGTTGTTGGTGGTGGTATTTCTGAGAGTTCTGGTTTTTCTTTCTACAAATATAAATAACAAATAATTAATATGTAATTTTTTAATTTTTTTAATTAAATTAATTAAAGTATATTTTTTATTAGTATTTTCTTCTACAATTCATCATCCATGTGGGCACATGGAACTGCCTGACCGTAACGTGTGCTTTTGACCCACTAGGGGTGTCTCTCTCCATATTTACGTTTTTTTTTTTTTTTTTTTTCAAAAAAAATAAAATTTGATTGAGGATAGGATGTACTATTTGATATAGATTGAGTAATATTAGATATCCAAAAAATAACACATATTTATATTAAATTTAATTAATTGTTTAGATTGCATCGGTTAATGATTCAATGAATTTTTTTATTTTTCCCAAAAAAAAAAAATTTGATTGAGGATAGGATATACTATTTGATATAAATTGAGTAATAGTATAAGTATTAGATATCGAAAAAAAAACATATAGTTATATTAAATTTAATTAATTTTTTAAATTGCATTGGTTAATGATTCAATGAATTTATTTTATCTAAAAATAACATTCAATGTACCAATTTATTTGAATTTAATTTTAAAAATTAAAATCTTTCCTGATCCTTTAGTTAAGATTAAGTTTTATCTGATATTTAAATAGCTATAATGGTGGAAGGAAGCAATTTGAATTCTTGACGTCCTCAAATGAAGGATGTTATACATTTTTTTAGAATGAATACAGTTAATGACTCTCTAATAATAGTGCTTATATAAAATAAAAATTTTAAAAAAATAACTATCTAATAATAGTGGTTCTTTTTTTACGTTCTAAAATTGGTAGTATAACTTGCTCCACCCTTCCTTAAAAATTACAATAGTTTTTAAGTAGAGTTATGGTGTGCCTTTATGTTATAACTCATTTCCCTCTCCCTTGTGTGTGTGTTTGTTTCTCAAAAAAAAAAAAAAAAAGATATTGAAGTAATTATTTTCTTGCCTAGAGTCTTGTACTTGTATTACATTACATGATCTAATTTTCAAAGGGATCGAACTAGATTCATATTTTCCATTTTTTTAAGATATTCTTTTCTTTTATTGTGACTATCAATTAAATTAAAAAACATGTACTATGACAGAGAGTATTTTTCTCATGGATCATTCAATTTGTTGATATTGATTATTGAGTTTAATTAAAATTATTGAATATGACAAAAAGATTTCAATGAATTAATTAAGCTGAATCATTTTGTTATTATTGGAGTAAGATTCGTGAATCAGTGTTGAATCGGTGGAGGAAATTAAAATGCAACGTGCATTGAACATGAGAAATGATATATTCACAATATTTTCACAACAAATCATAAGTGACAGATTGTCATTAGTTGTTATTATTGAAGCAAAAAAGTAATCTTAATGTTAGGTTCAAATTTGAACCAATAACAACTAACCACCTGTGATTTGTTGTAAAAATGTTGTGGACGTAGCATTTCTCATCGAACATAATAACTACCTTATTAAAAGAATAGTGATTATCAAAAAAAACCTTATTAAAAAAAATAGTAGATTCATTGTTGAAAGAGACCCTTCTAATAAATTTCTTATGCCAAACACTTAAAATTAATTAGTGCCTTAAACAAAATGAGTTACTTACCTTTTTTTTTTGTGTAATTTTAAGCAGATTTGAATGTAAAACCCTTTTCTGTCAACAAAAATTTTTAATAATTGAGTTCATTGAAACACACATAAGTTCTTGCTTAATGTTATTTGTTAAGAATCGAAACCCGTCAAGGATGAATGGATTAGATTAATGTTATTCGTTAAATGAAAAAAAAAATTAATGAAGCCAGTAACCTTTTGAGCCATGACATGTGGTAAACATCGAGTTTTTTATTAAAATGATCGATAATCTTGGTCAAAGCTACATTAATCTATAAAATTGATCCATAGTGGAAATAATTTAATGTTAATTGTGTCAATTGAGTGAAGTTAATCCAATTACTATAATCTAATCTATAAAACCGATCCC
Organism: Quercus robur; assembly: GCF_932294415.1. Classification (NCBI taxonomy): domain Eukaryota; kingdom Viridiplantae; phylum Streptophyta; class Magnoliopsida; order Fagales; family Fagaceae; genus Quercus; species Quercus robur. The sequence continues at coordinate 45,414,492 of NC_065543.1, forward strand.
TCAAATTAATAATTCATAGAGTTGTTAGTGATAATATAGTCTAACAATACCGACCTTATTTAGTATGATTTAGTTCAGGGAGTCAAATTCCCTTATTTATAATTAACATTTAACAGAATAAATTATAAAGTTGAGATTCTTTATTGTTTACAAGAGATATTATTTTAGTCAATAGTCATATAAGAGATATTAATCATGAGTTAGTATGATCACACACTACAAAATCTTGTGGTTGGGGATAGAGAGAGAGGGGTGAACTGACAATAAGGAACCTTGTAATTCAATTGATTAGACATATCTTAAAATTTCAAACCTAGATATCTAAAGTTCAAACCTAGATATCTAAAGTTCAAATTTCCCGTTTTCAAAAAAAAATAAATAAATAAAGTTCAAATTTCCTTACCCTTAATTATTGATGCATAAAAATAAAATTGATATTGAAAAATTAAAAGTAAATAAAAAAAATATATAAGATAAGATGTAAGGGGGAGTTGGGAGAGAAGTATTTGGAATGTATTGAAGGATGTGGATAATATTTCAGACTTTCAGTTAGAGTTTAATCCTCCACAATATTTTCCACAATCTTTTTAGTAGTAATTTGTTTACAAGAAATATTATAATTAACATTTAACTGAATAAATTATAAATTTGAGATTCTTTATTGTTTCCAAGAGATATTATTTAGTCAATAGTCATATAAGAGATATTAATCATAAGTTAGGGTGATCACACACTACAAAATCTTGTTGTTGGGAAGAGAGAGAGAGAGAGAGAGAGAGAGAGAGAGAGAGAGAGAGAGAGAGAGAGAGAGAGGTGAACTGACAATAGGGAACTTGTAACTGAATTGGTTAGACATATCTTAAAATTTCAAACTGAGATATCTAAAGTTCAAATTTCCTTACCCTTAATTAGCATAAAAATAAAATTGATAATAAAAAATTAAAAGTAAAATAAAATAAAATAAATGTAAGGGGGAGTTGGGAGAGATGTATTTGGAATGTATTGAAGGATATGGATAATATTTCAAACTTTCAGTTGGAGTTTAAGGGGCCGTTTGGATTGAGTTTTTTGATAACTCAATTCTCTGTTTCCATAACTCATAACTCAAAAATGGTGGGACCCATAGTAAAAAGGTTGTTTGGCCAAACGATAACTCTGTTTCCATAACTCTGTTTCCATCACTCAATTCTCTGATTTTTGAGTTATGAGTTATGGAAACTGAAAACAACAAAAGGCTGTTTTCAGTTTCCATAACTCATAACTCAATGGCATTTCCGTAAATAAACACACATGAGGGACCCACAGCCGCAACTTTTGACCACCTTTTGACTTTTTTTTTTTTTTTTTTTTTTTTTTTTGGGTTGGCGTTGGCTGTTTTTTTTTTTTTTTTTTTTTTCTTTTTCTTTTCCTGGGTTGGCCGTTCAGGTTTTTTTTTTTTTTTTTTTTTTTTTTTTTTTCTTCTGGGTTTGCGGGTTTGCGTTGTTCTTTTTTTTTTTTCTTTTCTTTTTCTTTTCCTTTTTTTTTTTCTTTTCTGGGTTGGCGACTTGGCGTTGTTCTTTTTTTTTTTTTTTTTTTCTTTTTCTTTTTCTTTTCCTGGGTTGGCTGTTCGGTTTTTTTTTTTTTTTTTTTTTTTTTAAGCTTCGATGAGTTGGGTATTAATAAAAAAAAAAAAAAAAAAAAAACTACTGTACTGGCTGACAGGTGTGGGACCCATGAATAGTGTGAAAAAATTGAGTGATGAAAATAAAAGTGATGTTGCCAAATGAGTGTGAAAAAATGAGTGATGAGTGATGAGTGATGAGTGATGAGTTATGAGTTATGAATGATGAGTGATGAGTGATGGAAATTGAGTGACGGAAATTGAGTGATGAAAACTTATTACCCAAACAGGCCCTAATCCTCCACAATATTTTCCACAATCTTTTTAGTAGTAATTAGTTAAGATGACAAGCTGTAATTAGAGCAACATCACTTTCAAATGAACCCATTAATGACATTACTATTACTCCTATTAAACATCAACCACAAGTCACAACCGACCAGTATTTTATTTAGAACAATACTAATGACACGTTTTTTTTTTTCACAATCTTCTTAATAGCAATTTATTAAAATGACAACTAATTAGAGCAACATCACTTTAGTATAAACTCATTAATGACATTACTATTATCAAATATCAATCACAACCGACCAATAATTTATTTACATTATGTTTGTTTCGATATTAACATTTTCTATAAAATGAATCATTTTCCAAAAAATATATATATATTTTCTAGAAAATTATCTTTTTTTTAATATATATTTGGTAGCAACCTTAAAATAAATGGAAAATTTTCTTTTAACTTCCCTTATTTAGCTTTACATGAGATATAATTGTTTTCTTTATTTAACTTCACGTAAAATAGAGTTGTTTTCCATAAAATTTTAGTGGAAAATAATTTTATCACATGCTAAGCTAAATAAGGGAAATTTAAAAGATAATTTTCCTTTGACCTATTTTTTCTGATACTACCAAATATAGGAAAATGAGAACAATTTTCTTCACATAAAATTTTCCATTGAAACAAATGTAATGACACGATTTTTTTTTTCCCACTATTTTTTTAAGGGTAATTTGTTAAGAAAATAAATTATAATTAGAACAACATCACTTTTGCGTAAACTCATTAATGATATTACTATTATTAAACATCAATCAAAACCGACCAAATTATGAGGAAAAAAAATTCCATCCTTAAACTTCTTGATTTAATTTATTCTGTTTCTTCTCTTCAAAAAAAAAAAAAAAAAAAATTCTGTTTCCTGAAGAAGGCTACTCCTTTTTTAAACCTCCATATGTAGGACTAATGGGTTTATGGTCAATGTACTTTTTTAAATCTATATATCAATCTGCCTTTTTAAGAGTTGTTTTGTTTGATACTAGAAAGCAAAAACATAAAGAAAGTTGAAGTGAGCTAAGGTCCACGTTCTGAAGTCCATAGCCATATCTTCATCAATTATTTGGCCTACCCTTAACTTTTGGCGAGCCTATTTGGACGGCAATCGCATCTCAAGCAATCAGACTGAAAGAGAAAGACAACTTTTTTCGTTTGGATTTTAACATCAATGTTATAATTTATTTATATTTCTTTATTTGCTTATATTTTTTAATGTATTTGCAGATCTGTTTTAATTGGTTTTATCTACCTTTTGCAAAATGCGTTTAGCTTGTATACTGTGCCTTTTTGCATTGGACATACTACGATTCAGACACATGTTTGCATTATGACGTGTCCAATACAAAAAAGTACCGGACACAAGTCATATCTTTGCAAAATCGTAATTACGTTTTAACTATATAACAACTTTTGTAATTTTATTCATATTTTATTAGCAAGACTCTAGTGTAAAACTGAATTTAAACTAGTTCAGGCTTTCGTTGCATGGGTTATGTGTTGAAATTCAGGATTATTTTCCATATTAATTTTTTTAGTTTAATATATTTTATTGGGTTTATTTTGACCCCAGTTAAATTAACCAAAAACTCAAGTTGATTAATTAGTCCAAATACATGCAATATTCGATTGACTTGTAACCAAGACAAGGTAACCCCTGGCCAAAACCAAGGTGGTTGATACCATACCGTACTGACCAGTACGGCCAGCATTTACCATTTAGTACATGCACCGATACCGAAACGCAGCTAATTCGTAATTGTTTAAATACCAGCCGTATCGGCCAATTTCAAGCATACTAGCCGGTACCAAAAAAAAAAAAAAAATAGTTTTGTAATTTTCAAATTTTTGTAAGGGCAAAATGGTAACTTATTTGTATTATTTGTTTTCTTAGTATACAATAAACAATTAAGCTTTGGGTTAATCTCACATTAAAAAATGAGCATGAGTTAAAGAGGTTTAAAGTTTATGCTATGTATCCAAGAGTTAGGCCTTTTTGGATATATATCACTGTAAGTTTTTTTAAAAACCTTATCTCCTCTCCTCTCCCCTCCTTGTGTGTGTGTGTGTTAATACTTAGTATTCTAAAAAAAAAAAGCTTTTTATTTTTTATATTTTGTTCTTTTTTCTTTTAGTTGATACTAAAAACTAAAACCATGAATAATTTGTTTTGAATTGAAGTAATGTTTTATAGTAAACTTTTATTTTTATTATATTTATAAATATAAAAAATAGTAGTAAACTCAAAACGGTATACCAGTATTGATCAGTACCAAAATATATCATTTTACTAGCCAAATCGATACAGCCTTCGGTACGAAATTGACTCCCTTAGCCAAAACCTCATCAATTTCTCAAAACCACATCTTTCCATCATCTACTTCACAGTTCAAAACCACATCACCACAATGCATGACCCATTCAACTTTTATTGAAAAGCCTAAAATTGCCAAACCTAGAAATTTTCTTAAAGGGAGAGAATGACCTTGAAGAATTCAAAACTTGATCCTAAAACCCAAATTTCTCATCCCATTGTAAAAGAAATAAAAATTAACTATTAAAACTTGACTAATCTGAGAATGACCGCGAAGAATTGAAAACTTAATCATAAAACCCAAATTTCTCATCCTATTGTAAAAGAAATAAAAATTTACTATTAAAACTTGAATAATTTGAGACAAGGGATCAGTTTGGTCAATTAGAATATCTTTAAGAGTTTAACATTTTAAATTGATAATATAAGAAGCTGGCTTGGAGTCCGACCCAAACTTGGATAGGTCTCTTTGCGATTCCCCCACCCTCTCCACTTCTTCTTCTTCTTCTTTTCAATTTTTATCTAAGAAAAAGAAAAGTACTATGCTTTATCAAGGTGGCTAAAAATCCAATGGACCAAAATTACTCGTTAAGTCTTTTTTGTTTTTTGCTTTTAGACAGTTACAATATATGACTAATCCTGTAGCGTGAACAATTTTTCTTCTAAATTTCTAAACACTCGTTAAGAATCATGATCCACCTCCACTAATTAAGACTCATGATTAGTGACTCCAGAAATGTTCCATCAAATAGACTTTCATTATGCCTATTACAATAGAACAAGAAAAAAGGATTTTCATTATGCAAAGAGAGTTGTTGAATTATTACATCCCAGCCAATTGAGATAGCTGATTTCCCAAAAAGGGCTATGAATTATCAATAAAATTGAGCCCGTAAATTATTCTGTACCATAATCTATAGCACTGCGAGATTGCGTGTTTATTGCATCAACTTATTGATAAGGTCCAAGATCTCTTATCCATCAATTGAGTTGAATTTTGACTTTGCTTTAACTATATTAAAATATTAAGAAATTCATACTATTAACATTATTGTTTGTTTGTTTAAGTAAAAATGTTTTCTAGAAAATGAGTTATTTTTTAAAAATTATTTTTTATAAAATTATCTTATTTTCTTATATTTAGTAACAACCTTATTTAAATTAAAAAATAATCTATAGCTTATTGTGAGATAAAGTTAATTTTCAAAAAAAAAATTAGTGAAAAATAATTATATTTTTTCTGTTAACCAAAAATAGTTTTTCTTTGAATAATTTTTTTTCTCTGACGTTACCAAATACTAAAAAACACAAAAAACTATTTTTATATAAAATTTTTCATCAAAACAAACCGAACAAATGGGCATGGTAACATGAATAAATTTTAGAGAGTAGTAGCAGTGAAGAGTAATGAACATTATCATGTACAGGGCACTAGGCTACTAGCAACGTATCAAAAATATTACTATCAAGGTATCTACTTGATTACTATGGATTGTCTCACAAGTATAATCAATGCAAATTTAACAATCTGTTTACAATATAATATTGCATCATTATGAGTTGTGTATAAAGCAACATATACATCATTGAGTTTTATATAATTTGCTATACAAAATGTCGGAAAGTTTTTGCCAATTGAAACTAAGGGCAGCAATAATTTAGAAACTCCTAGCCTATCCCTTAAGTTTTTTTTTATCGTTGACTTAAACCATGCATTTGGCTGCTACTAAAATTGAAAATTGACATGGACATGAAAGTGATCTTTGTTATGTAGAAGACAACTATGGAAAACATTGTGATGTGACGAATGCGTATGAAAATTTGAGTAAAAATTATCTTCAATGGGGTATGTTGAGCTACACCAACGTACACTAAGGAAAAAGATAATGTTATTATAATAACTTTTCTTTTCTTTTTTTGTATTTTTCCACTACTAAGAAAATTGTCTACTGAGAAAAAAAGAGGGAGGGCTTACCTAGGATACACATATATAGAACACAGAGGCTACAACTACAAGTGTTTGATCATAGAACATAGAAAAAAACCATAGCCATAGGTTTCAACCAATCCAATACCTACAAGTGTTTGATAAAAAATGAAAAATTGTAAATGGAAGAAAGGATTTAGTCAAGAAAGTGACCCCAACCAATGATCCTGACTTACACATCTCATATCTCACAACATATGAGCATCACAAGTTTATGACTAGTGAGATGGGTTGGATGCATATAATTCTGTATGAGAGATATATATATATATATATATATATCTTCTTGTTCAGTTTCATGCATCTAATTAGATATTGAATATTTGATCCCTTGCAAGGTCTATGCATATGGATATTATGGGGTTAGCCTATTTCAAAATAGTTACAATGTCATTTTCTAATTTCTTTTTCTTTCTTTTTTTGGTAGAGGTCATTTTCTAATATCTCCTACTAGTATTTAGGTCAAACTCTTTGAAGTGCCAATTTGGTTCAGGCTCATCTAGACCAAAATTATATGATGCATTGCCCTTTTCTTCAGGTAAAGTGGGGGGAGACCTCTCTATAATTTTCTTGAACCAGACAAGGACCAAATAATTTCAATAAACTTTGTCAAATAATTGAATTTCACTTGGTTACGAAAGAGTATTTGGTATCCATGTTGCTAAGATTCATTGCATACTTGCATTTTTTATAAACTACAGTACAACTTTGGGTTGAATGGCGCAACGACAAACCATCAAAAGGGTTTTGCTATTAAGGCCTCCTTTTATTTATTTATTTTGAATTGTTTTGGGTTGAATCTTTTTGGTTAGTCTATACACCAAGCCTGCCAGTGTGTAAGCACAATCCAATCACCCCAAGGGACCAAGTTTAATCGTGTTATATCATATATGACTTGTTTTGAAAAGAACTACTTTGATTTTTTTATTTTTTGGGTTTGAATTTGCAAACTCTTAGTCTCTAACACACACTTAGGGCTGCAAATAAATTAAGTTATTTATAAACAGCTTGAGCTCGGCTTTAGAAAAAGTTTGTTTAGTAACCAAGCCAAACTCAAGCCCAACTTTAAGCTCAATTATTAAATAAGCGATGCTCAAACATAATAATGTATTCGTGAACAAACTTGTGAACATTAGGCCTCGAATTAACTACATATAATACTATATATTTATATATATACTTGTCTAAAAATATATTTATATACATTTGCAATTGGGTTATATAAGTTTGTAATTTGATTCATATGATATAAAATTATTATTTATAGTTTATTCATAACATAAACTATCCATGTGCAGTAAAAATCATAAATTTGTGAAGGGTTAAGACATTTGTAGGTTTTTTTTTTTTTTTTTTAGTCATGGTTTTACTATATATAAAAAAAGAATAAGTTAATTAAATAGCTCATGAACAAGCCCGAGCATGCTCAACAAGTAAATGAACTAAACTTGAACATGTAATCTTATTAGGTGATGAACTTAAACTCCACTCATGTTTGAAATAAAATTAAATGAACAAATCTGAACTTTTAATACTCGAGTTTTCTCATTTATAAGCCACCTCTCACACACACCTCTTCATACTTATAGTACTTGGAAATGACATCAGGCACAAAGAACATTACCACAATCCAATCACCCCAAGGAGCCAAGTTTAGTAAGTGTAATATAAGAACAACCAGATCTGAACTCTCAAGCAAGTTTGAAATTAAGCTTTCATTCTAAGCCAATAAGCTTGCTTAATTCCACAGTATGTTATTTTTTTAAGGGAATTCCAAAAGTGTCATCGAAGCCTTTTAAACCTACATTCCACTCTCTCTTGATTCTTTCTCTTGTTCTCTCCTAAATTGAAATGAGCCTTATAGTCCCCGTCAAGTTAGGATTTTATTTTTGTCTTTATAAATGTAAATTTTAGTCTCACAATTTGGCTCATTGGGTGGCCCTCTATAATTGGGATGGGCCTATCTCCATCTCTTCTCTTCCTTCTTAGGTTCTTGTTTTCGAAGTTGTAAATGGATTGAATCTTGTTTCTTCTTAATATATTCTTAGTCATTAAAAAATAAGAAAAAGAAGAGAGAGAGTTTAAATTGACAACCAATAATTATGAATTACAAAAAAGCCCAATCCAAATACGTCCAAAATTGGATTGGATAAATTTGATCTGAATTAGATCTAAAACGGGTTCCCAAATCCCAATTCCACAAATATTGGGTTCCACTAAGTCAAGCCTGTTGCTTTCGAGTTTCAAACTTTCAATGGGCTACAAGAGCAAAACAGTTCAGTTTCAGTTTTGTGAACGAGTTGTACTGTATTTAGGCCCAAACTAAAAAAGTTAATTTGGGGGCTGAAATGACGCTAAGTAAAGAGGGGCTAAGCCCTTTCATCTTCGGAAAATCCGTGGGCTAAAAATTCAGAACAGACAGACCAGGTAGAGGTGGGTGCACTGTGCAAACTGGGCTGAACAAATTTCACTATAACAGGGGCTGACCCCTTTTATCTTATGCTCATTTTTCCTTTCTTTATCAAGGGTATTAATTGAATGAAAAATGCTACGTATACGTTATTTTTACAATACTTTCACAACAAATTTTAAGTGATAAGTTGTTACTGATTTTAATTTTAAGTTGTTACTGATTTTAAGTTGTAGCTGAATTGGCACCTCCCCATGAACAAAGTGCTTGGGGTCTAGGGGGGAAAAGATTCGAGCTGTAGGGTTAGCAGCATATTGGAATTATTTCTCAAAAAAAAATTTAATTTTAATTTGCAACTTAAATTACTTATTTACGCATCCGTACCAGCCAATAACAACTTGCCACTTAAGATTTATTGTAAAAATACTGTGAAAATATTATAAATATAGCATTTTTCCAATTGAATTTCCTCCTACTCAAAATTATCAAAATATCCTTTACCTCTATTTTTTTTATAGTATAATTACTCCCCGTGGCAGAGCCACATTAGAGCATCTCTAGCAGACTAGGCAAATTTTTGTACTGTTTGGAGAATGAACAGTGACATTTAGCTTTTACCTACCCACTTTTCAAATACACTTTCCAACAGACTCTCTATCACATTCTCTATCTCATTTAAATATTATTTCTTCATTCATTCTTTATCATCATTTATTCTTCCTATATTTATTCCCAACAATTATATTTTTTAATGAAAAGTGTTATATTTACAACATTTTTTGCAATACTTTCACAAGAATTATAACAAAATCCTATATGAAAAGTTTTTACTAATTCTAATTTGAACCCACCACTAAAAATATATTTTTACTCACCAATATTAGCTAATAACAATATGTTATTTAAGATTTATTGTAAAAATATTGTGGTAGTATTTCCATTCTTTCATCCATATGTTTCCTTTTTTTTCTCTTGTTTTTTCTACACCACACACGTATACCCATATGTGGGGGGAAAAGACTAATAGGCCCGTTTGAATATCTATACTAGGCCAGGGGCCCAGCCCATGGGAAAACCCCTCCTCGGTCATGGAAAAATCCTCCTCGGATGGATATAGCCGAAGGTAAAAGAAGTAACGGACCATCAATGGCGAAACTCCAAACCATTCATGGCGAAACTCCAGACCATTCCATAGGGCAGGGAAAGCACGAAAGTGGAGAGAGACGACAGATAGAATGAAAGCGTACAAGGGAAGGCAGCCTTTATTGTATTCAATGCCTTGTATTTGACACAGCCATACTTCTCTGTCCTTACAACCACTCCCAACAACTGGAGGTAGGGGCGAATGGGACAAGTATCTACCTTGAGAACCCCAGTCAGGAGGAGAAAAACGACTATAAAAGGGGAGTAAAGAGAAACAAATTGGGGGGGGGGGGGGGGTATGGATCCCTAACACACCGGGAGCACCAAGAAAAGTTCCTCGGATTCTGCTGAGGACTAATCCTCTCTGTTAAATTTGGCCCATGGGAAATACCTTGATGGTCGTCATCCACACACTAAAGCCCAGTTCTAGTAATCCAACCTCTACAAATTCATTGTTCAGGGCTCCTTGGGTCGGAACCACATAATTGTTGGGCTCGAACCCCGAATCGTGACCCTACAATTGGCGCCGTCTGTGGGAAGAGCTGGAGCATTAGCAAATGCAACGACCAATCATGGCGGGGTCGAGCTCCTGCCACCAGGAGTCCATTAGAAAGACCGTTGTGGCAGTGGTACAAGCTACATGAAAGCCCCTTCCTTGTCTTCCAAAACACATCGTCGTTGTCGTCACTCAGCCTCCACTCAGGCCCATACTTCGAAGCGTTGATTACGCGGGAAGGGTTGTTAAGTGAAACGTGGTCCTAAGGGCTTCTAACGTCAGACATTTGCCCCGGGCACCTAACAAGGGGCTAACTCTCGCGGGCTTAGCAGTCCAGTTCGTTGAATCCCCTACGGAGAGAGAAATTAATAGCCAAAGCCCAAGTGCTAGACAGAACCAAGGTCTTGCATAGTCCTCGGACTCAAGCCTATGGGAAAACTAGACACACTGAACACAAAACCCAAGTACTAGATAGAACCAAGGCCTTGCATAGTCCTCGGACTCAAGCCTATGGGGAAACTAAACACATTGAACACAAAGCTTAAGTGCTAGACAGAACCAAGGCCTTGTATAGTCCTCGGACTCAAGCCTATGGGGAAACTAGACACACTGAACACAAAGCTTAAGTGCTAGACAGAACCAAAGCCTTGCATAGTTCTCGGACTCAAGCCTATAGGGAAACTAGACACACTGAACACAAAGCCCAAGTGCTAGACATAACCAAGACCTTGCATAGTCCTCGGACTCAAGCCTATGGGGAAACTAAACACACTAAACACAAAACTTAAATGCTAGACAGAACCAAGGCCTTGCATAGTCCTCGCGCTCAAGCCTATGGGGAAACTAGACACACTGAACACAAAGCTTAAGTGCTAGACAGAACCAAGGCCTTGCATAATCCTCGAACTCAAGCCTATGGGGAAACTAGACACACTGAACACAAAACTTAAGTACTAGACAGAACTAAGGTCTTGCATAGTCCTCGGACTCAAGCCTATGGGGAAACTAGACACACTGAACACAAAGCCCAAGTGCTAGATAGAACCAAGGCCTTGCATAGTCCTCGGACTCAAGCTTATGGGAAAACTAAACACACTGAACATAAAACCCAAGTGCTAGACAGAACCAAGGCCTTGCATGGTCCTCGGACTCAAGCCTATAAGGAAACTAAACACACTGAACACAAAGCCCAAGTGCTAGACAAAACCAAGGCCTTGCATAGTCCTCGGACTCAAGCCTATAGGGAAACTAGACACACTGAACACAAAGCCCAAGTGCTAGACAGAACCAAGGCCTTGCATAGTCCTCGAACTCAAGCCTATGGGGAAACTAGACACACTGAACACAAAGCTTAAGTGCTAGACAGAATCAAGGCCTTGCATAGTCCTCGGACTCAAGTCTATGGGAAACTAGACACATTGAACACAAAACCCAAGTGCTAGACAGTTTCAAGGCCTTGCGTGGTCCTCGGACTCAAGCCTATGGGGAAACTAAGCATGTTGAAAACAAAGCTTAAGTGCTAGACAAAACCAAGGCCTTGCATAGTCCTCAGACTTAAGCTTATGGGAAACTAGACACATTGAACACAAAGCCCAAGTGCTAGACAGAACCAAGGCCTTGCGTGGTCCTCGGACTCAAGCCTATGGGGAAACTAAGCATGTTGAAAATAAAGTTTAAATGCTAGATGGAACCAGGGTATTGCATAGTCCTCGGGCCGTATACCTAAAATAAATCAAAGTTATGAATATCATCGGAAACTAGGGAAAGGGCCCTAATTCCGGGCGACCCCTTCGGACAGTTTATTTCAGATTGCACATCCTTAGGCGGTTACTCCGTTCACAATACGGAACGTGCGGCTGTTATCTCGGTTTGTTCTGTATGGTCAACTTATTTAAAATCAACACCGTTGTGCTCGTCGATCTCGATAAATGACTCTACCGATGAGGTCATCGGTTCTAAATACAGTTCAAAAGAAAAACACTGGTACATCCATTCACACGATAATCATTGCAAAAGAGAAAGGATACGTAAAATGCGATAAAATCATCTTTTATTAGATAAAGAGACGGTACAATATACATAAAGGGGCTTAGACAAGCCTGAAATCATAAGCTAACTGAAAACAAAAATTATAACATAAAATACACGGGGACGATAGACCCTTCAATTCTGCTCTAACAACGACTAGGCAAGTCTGGGTGGCTCCGGTGACGGAAGAGAAGAAGAAGCAAAGGAACCCGGGTGGCGCCAGTGATGGAAGAGAGGAAGAAGTGGGAATGCCAAATTCCCGTACTAGCTCTGACAGCAATCGAGCAAGAATCATATTAGCAATAATCGAGTGGAAGCTGATGGTACTGGCGATGGGAAATCTCAGTGCTATCGCACCAAAAATCTAATGCAACATCCACCTGCTTCGGATTTTGGCTGAAGGAAAATGAGGTTCCTTTCTTGCCCTATCGAGGGGAAGGAAGGACTTGAGCCTTTGTCTCCCTTGTCCTGACTAGGCCATTCTGAATCTTGGAGATACCCAAGGCTTCTGAAGGGGATTTTGTTCCTTTACCCTCGTCCCAACCATGATTATTTCGCTCCCAAAATCTCAATCACTCTCGTAGTAGGGACTTTGGGAACTTTTGGAGAGATAGAAATCTGAAAATTCAGGACTCTGCAAATAAGGAGGGACTATCTCTCACTGCACATCTTATATAGAGGACGAATCTGGAGGTAATCAATTCGCTCCGAAACCCCAGGAAGGAATTACAAACGAGATTAATCTCATTCGAATTCCAAAGCAGCCTTCAACCGTTGGATTTATGTCACCTCGTGAAAGAACCCCAATTAAAGCGCTCCTCGTGTATCGAAACGACAAAGATATAGCTGGAATAGATTAAAAGAATATCCCATAGCCAAGAACGCGCCTCGAGCAAATGAAAAGACTCTGGCATTAATGGAAAGCAAGGCTTGGGGAACCGTGACAGAGGCTCAATGTCACCAAAACCCTCATGTCCGTCCGAGGAGCCGAACAGCAGGATTTTGAGGGTCTATTGTGGGGGGAAAGACTAATGGGCTCGTTTGAATATCTATATTGGGCCAGGGGCCCAGTCCATGGGAAAACCTCTCCTCGGCCATGGAAAAATCCTCCTCGGATGGATATAGCCAAGGGTAAAAGAGGTAACGGACCATCAATGGCGAAACTTCAGACCGTTCCACAGGGCAGGGAAAGCACGAAAGTGGAGAGAGACGACAGATAGAACGAAAGAGTACAAGGGAAGACAGCCTTTATTGTATTCAGTGCCTTGTGCCTGACACAGCCATACTTCTCTGTCCTTACAACCACTCCCAACAACTAGAGATAGGGGCGAATGTGACAAGTACCTACCCTGGGAACCTCAGTCAGGAGGAGAAAAACGACTATAAAAGGGGAGTAAAGAGAAACAAATGGAGGGGGATGGATCCCCAACACACCGGGAGCACCAAGAAGAGCTCCTTGGATTCTGCCGAGGACTAATCCTCTCTGTTAAATTTGGCCCATGGGAAATACCTTGATGGTCGTCATCCACACACCAAAGCCCAGTTCTAGTAACCCACCCTCTACAAATTCATTGTTCAGGGCTCCTTGGGCCGGAACCACATAATTGTTGGGCCCGGACCCCGAATCATGACCCTACACCATATATCTCATCCTCTACTTTTTTGTTTTTCTCTACTTTCCACTTCCAGAACCTCCCTCTCTATTTCTTTCTCCATCTCTCTCCTTTTCTACTCCTTTTCTTTTCTTTTTCTACCATTATCTTCAAACACACACAGACACTCATGGAGAGAAAGGAGAAATCGCCTTGCTCCACCACACTGCCACCGTTGCTCCTCCCCCTCACCGCTGCTGCTCCACCACACACATACGTCTCTATTTTTTTTCTTGATCTTTTATTGTTGTTCTATTTTTTTTTTCTATTCTTGATCTGTTGTTGTTGTTGTTTTGATTTTAGATTTATTGTTTAAATTAAATCAGTTTTTTATGAGAGTAAGAATTGTTTTGTGAGAGCAAGAATTGTTCTGTGAGAAGAAACAAATCAAAGAAGAAAGAGAAAGAAGTGATAAAATATTAAGTGTTGGAATTTTTTAATGAAAAAAAATTAGTTGCTAATCTATAGTAGCCTATCAGACTTGATGGGCTACAGTTCATTAGCCAAAAAAAAATCCAGGTATACTGAACTTGTTGGAACATGAATAGTGCACAAATTCTCCAAATTTTAGCTAACAAATCCGGATACCGTACCTGTTGGAGATGCTCTTAGTTGGGACCTAAGGGGGCCTCCCCCCACCCCCATTTTTTTTTTTTTTTTTTTTTTTTTTTTTTTTTTTTTTAAATTCAGTAGATACTACGAGTGTGCAAACTATCACCGAAGCCGACAACACCGACCGGCACCGACCCTCCTACACAGCCATTGGCACCGACCAACGGAGCCGATGCCGGCGATCGGAACGCAAACGGAGCTCCAATGCCAGTGCAGTGAGGACATCGGAGACGCAAAGCACACACCGAGTAGAGCTGAACCAAACCAATACAAACAGATAGAGAAATATTTTCAGTTCAGATCAAGGGTACGGCGTCGTTTAGGTGTGTATCTATTTTAAATTTTTATAGTAAAACGTTGTCGTATTGGGTTATTATTAAAAAAGAAAAAAAGAAAAAAAAAGGCACCATTTTATGTAGGTTTTCAGACACATACCTCACTATGAATTCATTCTATTCACACCTGGGGACCCTTAACTCTCTCTCTCGCTCTCGCCCCAGTCGCCTCGCCTCTAGCCTCTCGCTCGCGGTCTCACCGGCCTGAGTTGCGCCTCGCAACAGCAGCAGCTCCCTGCGGCAAACCACAGTAAGCCATCAACCCCTTTCTTTTGGTTTTAATGGAAACGGAGTGAGAGAGATTGTGTTTGACTGTTTGTAGTTGTGCGTGTGAGTGTGACTGTGTGAGTTGTTGACTTCTTGTTGTTCAATGTTCAGTAGGGAAATGAGTTAGAGACTTAGAGTTAGAGATGGAGATTGGACAAAGGTGTGCGTGTGAGTGTATTGACTTAGTTAGTTAATTTATTTAGTTATTTATGTGTGTGAGTGTGAGTTGTGCGTGTGACGGTGTGAGTGTGAGTTGTTTGTAGTTATTTATTTATTGAGTTTTTATTTAGTTAGTTATTTATTTATTTAATTTAGTTTTTACTTTTTGGTGTGTTGACTCAGCTTATGGATCATTATGTGAAATTTTGCACAGGTTTGAAATTTTGGATCATTATGTGATCATTATGAAATGAAAAATACATTATTTGGCACAGGTTTCTTGAACAGGTTGATATATTGATGTTGGGCTTGAAAGCCCAATTTTTTTATTATTAAAAAAATAGTTTTTTTTTTAATATTTCAAACCGACCAAACCGACTAAACCGCATTGCTATAGGTCGGAAAACCGACCCTAGGCTGTGTGCATCGATTCCAATTATGAAAAAACCAAACTCTATCGGTTCGGTAATAAATTTGGAAAAAAACCGCCATTACCGAACTGCGCACACCCCTAGTAGATACTAGATATATATATATATATATATATATCAATATAAGAGTTATCTTTTCTATAAAAAAAAAGAAAGTATAATAGTTATCCATTATTATGGCCCCTTCCCCCTTCTTTTTTTTAATATATATCCATGAATACATTTTAGATTCATTTAAATAGGATTACAATTATGTACAATTTATCACCAAGTTAATTAATTGGAAAATCAAACACTGATGATAAACACAAGATTATTTTAACAACTGAAAAGAAAAAAGTGAATTAAAAAAAAAAATTCTATTTTTTTCTCCAACCTCACTGAAAAACCCCAACGACTTATTTTGGAGTTTGAGAAAATGTCTCCTTCTTCGTAATCAATAAATTTCTTGGCTTTACATTCATACTATCACACAACCAGACTACTACATATTTGCATCTGGGCTTTGACTCTTCTCTCTCTCTCTCTCTCTCTCTCTCTCTTTGAGATAGTTGGTTTGGTTTGCTGTTTTACCTTTTGTTTTTGCTTTACTCCTTCATCCCAAGATCCAAGACAAGATTTTTTTAACAGATTTGAGATTATAATCTTTCCAAGACCTACACGTGTATGGTTTACACTTCAACTTCTCTTCAAAAGCATATAAATATAACATACGATTTATGAAACTGATAATATATATAATAGAAATAAAATAATAGTATAATATATTATCTGTGGTTTCATATTTAATTATATTTTTGTATGCATGAAGTGTTTGTTTTTTACTCTTTTATTTAGCAATCTTTAATTGACTAGTATGTTTGTTGTATCTTAGTGTGCGTTTGTTTGCACTTTTAGGAGCTGAAAACGCGCATATTAGAAAAAGCGGTAGAAAAATGGCGTTTGGCTTAGCCCAAAATGTAAATTTTTGATAAAAGTTGCGTTTTGGACTCAGGCAAAAACAACGTCCAAAACGCGCAAAATTTATGGACCTCCTGAGGTCCATAAATCAAAACGTGAATGGAGCGTTTTGATATAGCCGTTGGGCTCACAGGAAATTACCAAATTACCCTCTATTAAACAACAAATCTAAAATCAAAACAACAACAGCAGCAGATCAAGAACAGAAAAAAAATTTAGAACAACAACTCTCTCGGAAACAGCAAATCAAGAACAGAAAAAAAAAATAGAACAACTTTTTCGGAAACAGCAGATCAAGAACAGAAAAAAAAAAAAAGAAAAAAAAAATTTAGACCAACAACTCTTTCGGAACAACAGTAGATCAACAACAACAACAAGAAAATTAGAACAATAGCAGATCAAGACCCTCTGGCAGATCAAGAAGACTGACGAAAAAAAAGGGGGGGGGGGGAGAGATTTACTGACCATCCAATCTTCCCGATCCAAGCACTTAAGGTTACGTTCTGGAGTTGGGTGAGTTTGGTTCCTTCGTTCGTTTTGAAGTGCTAAGAGGGAAAAAAAAAGAAAAAAAGAAAAAAGAAAGAGAGCTGTGTTCTGGACCGAAGTGCTAAGAGGAAAAAAAAAAAAAAAAAGAAAGAGAGCTGTGATCTGGACCGAAGTGCTAAGAGGAAAAAAAAAAAAAAAAAGGAAAGAGAGTTGGGAATGTTCTGGATTGAAGATGGTAGAGGAAAGAAGGAAAAAAGAAAAGAAAAGAGTGTGGGTACGTGGGTGGATGAGAAAAAAAGAGGGAAAAAAAATGGAAAAAAAAGAAGAAGTAGAGCCCACGTGTGTGGAGAGAAAAAAAAGGGAAAAAAAGAAATTATATCACAATATTTTCACAATAAATCTTAAGGTAGGTTATTATTAGCTAATATTGGTGAGAAAAAAATAATTTTTTTAGAAAGAGAAAAAATAATTTTAATAGTATGTTAAAATTAAAATTAGTATCAATTTTTATCACAATATTTTTACAATACTTTCACAATAAATCTTAAGTGGTAGGTTATTATTAGCTAATATTGGTAAGAAAAAAATAATTTTTTTAAAAAGAGAAAAATTGATTTAAGTATGATGAAGTAATTGATTTAAGTATGAAACAAACTCACATTAAAAAAAAAAAAAAGTATGAAATAAATTCCCTTTATATATACATTGTCCTTTTTGGTAATTTACCCCTTAAACTGCCACTTTTATAAGTGCTAGCCAAACACTCAGCTTTTTCATTATGCACTTTTTAACAGTTTTTACCAAACACTCAGCTTTTTGAAACTCCACTTTTTCATTATGCACTTTTACAAAAAGCTGAACCAAACTCACCCTTAGTCATTATGCTTAACTAGTATGTAACCTGTGCTACCGCACAGGAATGGATATATTATTAATCATGAGTTTATTCATGTTTAAAAGGCTCAGTTAAGTCTAAATTCATATTATTAACCAGAAAATTTCATTAACAAAACTTAGCAGTATATATATATATATATATATTATTTGTTACATTTTTGTGGTTTGAAAATGATATTTATGTGCAGATGGAAGTTGTTGATGAGAATGAGTGGCAGGGTAAGATAGAGCAGATGAAAGGAGGAGGGGAAGAGGAGATGATAATTAAGCACAATTTCAGTCGAGCAGGCCAGCAAACTTTATATGAAATGGCTTGTACCTTAATTCAGTTTTCACATCACGTATGTACTTCCATTCTCCAATGGACCATTTGGAGGAACATATGAAATGAGCAACCACCACTTTTATTACTTCCACTGTGTTCAAATGAGTTTGAATGAAGGGAATTCTCTAGGATGCTTTTCTATTTTGCATGCAAAAATGCAATATCTTCAAAGCAATTAAAACTTGACTTACTTTGACATCATAACTTACTTAGAAATAAGGGAAAACAAATAATAATAATTTATTACAATGAAATCATTTAGGAAATAGTGCAAATATATCCAAATGAGTTTTTTTTTTTTTTTGAGAATCAACATCAAGAACTTTTATTAACTAGTTGCAGAATCTAAAACAACGAGCTGCTCAACATCAAATGGAACATACTCCATCCACACTAATAAAGGAAAAGAAATAATAGCTCTCTTAGCTAAATGAGTTGGTATAACATCATTGTCTAAACATTTGGGACTAATCTTCAAAGTCAAGTCAGTACATTGAGGAGGATATTCATCAAGGGTTTGTTATAAATAATATTATGACGGGACATTTGTTCTTAATCTTTGAGGGCCTATTTCTAATAAGCCATTTGGAATATAGTGAATCCAAAATATCACTATAAAAAATAGTTATAGCACCGAATTTGTCAAGAGTTTGATAAAACCTAACACAAAAAATGAACACAATGATTACATAATGACAAGATAATAGGTCTGTAATTTAGATAATATATAAACCATCAAGAAAATATATTAAAAGGCAACCTTTATGAAGAATTGTCCCTTTCGACTCATCTCTATTCAGTATTAATAGTATTATTACAAACTCATATAATATGTCTTCTCCTGTAATTCCAATTCACATGAAAATTGCTCTAGGTATTATAAGTTCTATTGCAATTTTGTTACAAACCGATTTGGAAGCTGAATTACGATGCCATGCATAACTGATCAGCAAGTCCACATCAATTCACAACAGAAATGTACTTAATGTCTGGTAGTATAGATCGTTGTGAATTAAGTTCAATGCATAATTAACCATTATTCCTCACTAAAACAACCACCATATGCTCAAGAATTAATGAACATAGAAATTAGTATCGATCAAAACCAAATGTCAAGAAAGCATGCAATACCAGATTATCATTAGCTGGCATCCACAATCAAGATATCATTATTAAAGTAAGTGATCATGCATATCATAACATAACCATTCAACAAAAATTTAATTGCAACTTATATTCTTTAAAGCAACATGTATATAACCAAATTGAATCCTTCTTCTAGTATAGAGCAATGCAAATTGCATGGTGATTAACTCTTCCCACTCTACCTAATTCTTGATAATTAGACATTCTAATGTGCATGACAAACCACTAAACTTTTATGATAGAGGTTTATAGTTCATCAAAATAATAATAATAATAGAGGTTTATAGTTACATATCTTTTAAGTAAATCAAACACAAAAAATAACTTTGTTGTAAGCATATAGTACTGCTAACAAATGTTGAAACACCAATGTAACACACACACACAAAGATAAATAAATAATTTGAATAATTTTCAATATTCACCTAGTGTGAGTAGCAACACTTAGGGTTTTGGTGTGATTCCTAATCAACCAAGTTATCTATTAAATCTAATGCTTTTCTAACATAAATCATGAATGCAAATTTTTAAGTCAATTACCAATCTGTTGATACTATTTTTGCTAAAAGAACTCAAGTTTCATTATAATACACTACCGAGAATTTAGGAACATACCTATTTTGCAATGAATTGTCTAGGTCTTCATTTTCTTTGCCTTTGCCCTCAACATCACCTGCCACATCTTTCTACATAAAAGAGAGAACCAATTGTGGTAGAATATAGATGCAAAAATAAAAAGTACAATGAAAAAAAAAGATTAAAGTATTAACCGTACGTATGAGGATTCTATAAAAGTGTAAATAATTGATACATAATATGATAGAGTTGAAATATTAAATAAAGCCGAAAACTTTATATGCAAAAGAAATGAAGTTATTGTAATCAGCAGATAGATACCCAAAATACTAATCCATTAAAACTACAAACTTTGAAACACAAATTGAAAGGGATTTCAATAAAGGGAAAAATAGACCTAACCGTACCCATTCTTCTTGGACTTTGGGTTGCCTCAAAGGCTTGGCCTTTCCACATACAAACCCAGAAATAAATAAAGAAAAATTAACAAAGATTGCAGTCGAGATCTCATAGGGAATCTATACTTGAAATAAATCAATGATAAATGATATTAAAATCGAATCAACAGAGAGTCAAAGGAACCTACCTAATAATGGCTCTGGTGGTGCAACGGCAGAAGAAATAAAGTTTCACAAAAGAGGGTAGAAATAGACATTTGCAAGAGTTCTGCTATATGTATGGAGTGCCTCGTTTTTGTCCCCTGTAGACAAATAGAAAAATTAAATAATATAATTTTACATTCCAAACAACAATCATAATTATAATAAGAAAAGGGTAATACAAATCAAATAGTTGGCGTGCAATACTCAATCCAGTTTGGAGTATTCATTAAATTAGAAAGTTGACATTGACACCCAAACCAGTAGATATGAATATTTAACGGGAAAAAAAAAAAAAAAAAAGACACCAAAATCAAAAGGAATTAAAAAACAAATGATTAAAAAAAAAACTAAATAAAATTCAGAGAATGAATTGAAATAAGAAGAAGAAAAGAACATCACATAGGATGACAACCAAACCAGTGGTGACTCCAGGAATTTTGTCCAGGGTGTTCCTGGACAAACCGGAACAATAACCTACCCTATTCTACTTTGAAAAAATTTCAGGTCATTTCAGTCTATTTCAAGTGTTTCGAGACATTTCGGTAAATACCGGTCGAAATTCAAGATTTGGTCGGCATGAAGTTTGTGCTTAAAAAAAAAAAAAAAAAATTGTTCTTAAAACCAAAACAAATTTGCATTATGTACACCAAAAAACCTCAAAAGGAAAAAAAAAATGAAAAGAAAAGAAAGAAATGAACAGAGGCGTCGTTGCCCCGTCGCGCCTATGTGCTTGATGATAAGGTTTCAGACGGAGGCGTAAGGTGTTGTCGTTAATGATGTTTTTTTCTTTAGGTGGTTTCTGATTTTAGGGTAGGTAAGTTTTTGATTTTAGGTTTCTGATTTTAACCGACGGACGCGTATTCCGTATTCGTATAATCAATGTTATGAATATCGTTTCGGACCCTGTTTCGGTTTGTCTATTGTAACGGAATATTTTGATACAGACCTATTTCGGCGTACCGTTTTAGGGTATTTCGAAATTACGTTATTTTATAATGAAAAATATATATATATATTATTAATAAAAAAATCTATATAAATTATTAAAGGTTTTAAAGAAATTATAAGTACATATTTCAACTAATATGTAATCTTTAAGCCTAAATAATAATAATAATAATAATAAGTTCAATCATTTATAAAATATAATAAGAGTAATAATATGAAAAAAAAAATTGATGTTAATATTAGTTTTCTTTGTTTCTTGACTGAAAAAGTAAAATACTTTTATTAAAAGTATAACTAAATACATGTAATGTAAGGTCCGGAGCTCTCATAGACTTAACAGCTAGCCTAGCCCATGGACAAAATATTTACCATTAAAAAATTCCACCAAGACCCTAGTGGGCTGGCAAAAGTAGAAGAAATAAAAAATGAAAAACAAAAGACATAGAATTTAAGGCAGAGAAGAAGAGAAGAAGGACCGAAACCCACGGATAGAATTTAAGACAAATAGTCACATCCTGTACAACACACAGATAAAAAGGGAAAGGCAGACTGGCAGCAGGACCGAAACCCACCAGAAGAAAAAATAAAGAAGAGAAGAAGAAGGGTCCGAAACCCACCAGAAGAAGAAGATGGGTCTGAAACCCAGAAGCAGAAGAAAAAAAAAAAAAAAAAAAAACAAGAAGAAGAAGGGTCCATAACCAAGAAGATGAAGAAGAAGGTAGGATTTTTTTTTTGAGAATACGTTTGGGTTGGGCCTGTTGGGTAATTAGTTAATAATGTATTTTGATTTAAAAATCTGATTGGGGTTGGTTTTGTTCGGCTTTTATTTTTGGGCTTACTCTGTAACAATTATTTTTTTTTTTTTTCAAAATCTCTGTTACCATTTTTTTTCTTTTTTAAGATTTTAGTTCAAAATTTATTTGGCATAAAACTTTGGAGAGTGTTCCTGATTTTGCTTGAGGGTGTTCCTATTTTTTTGTTCATGGGTAAACAACTAAAAAAATTTAAATTATTATATATAAATTTTTTTTTTTTTTGGGTCAGGGTGTTCCTGGGAACACCCTGAACCCAACGTGGCGTCGCCACTGAACCAAACCACGTTTAAGCAAAGAAAATTCCTTGTTTCTCGGCAATAACTTCAATGGCTGTCAACCCTAAGCTAAATGGGTTTCAAACATCTTTGATCATGCCCTTTATTTCTGCGTCATTCAAGCTTAATCTAAACTAATAACCCAAATACCTAAATTAATAAAAATCAACCCAAAATCTTGAAAAATCATCAAGCAAATCTGGATGATCATCAAAAAGAGTTGCAACCTGAAAATTGTAAAACAAAAACCACTAAGAATATTAAAATCCAGCCCACTAAGACTACTGAAAGTTACATGAATAAGAAAACTTTAGAATTAAAAAAAAAAAAAGGAGCCATAACACGCTAACCTCATTGTAGGCCATAATTGTTATGCCCTTGTGCTCCTTCTGGCACACATTCATAATGTCTTGGAATGCTTTATAAACATGTTCATCATTTTGAAAGCGTTTCTGTACCCAAAAAAAAAAGAAAAAATCAACATTAAACTGCAAGGAACCAACATTTGCAGTTGAAATTCAACAAGGCAAAACAATATCTTCACCTTTATCTTGTTCACAAAGCTGATAACTTCTTGAAATTCAACCTTATTTTGTGGAGGACCTAGAAATTCAACTGTTGACTCACTCTTTAAGGTATCTTTGTCATCATAAGAAGCCAAATTTGCATTCACTCCAAAACCTTCACGTGTCCTTCACTGCCTTGAGATAGGTTAAGGCGTCAGTCTTTTTTAGTTTCCGCGTGGTAACACCAAGACCACTACCTCCTTCTCCACCCTTTGGGACTTGGGATTGCCCATAGCTTCAAATCCACAAACACATATACCAAGAGCACAATTCAAACTCAAACCAATAGCCTCTTTGGTTTTCACGTTTGACTGCAAAATCAAGAAAAAACTTAATTAGCAAAATAACTTACTTGACCCGATACATAGAAGTGGTTTTAATGAGAATGAGCCCACAAACATCTAGCCACATGGAGCAAAATTCAACTTCAATTTCAAATTCTAATTGAACAATTGGAAGGATAATTATGAACTGATTGCCACACAGATATAGACACATGGCACAAAATTAGAGTTTTAATTTGGAATTACAATTTGAGTTTCTCTCTGCTTCACCTATTATTATATATATATATTGCCACATAGATATAGACACATGGCACAAAATTAAAGTTCTAATTTGGAATTACAATTTGAGTTTCTCTCTGCTTCACCTATTATTATATATATAGATGAGATATAATTTATCTGAAAATCTAAGTTTATGGGAAAGTTAAAATTTATTGATTCATTCTTAAGAAGTAAGAAAGATGGTAGCATTATTATTTTAATTTTTGTATATAGAGAGAAAAAAAAAATTTAATCATCTTTTTTATAATAAAAAAATAAATAAACTTTTTTTTTTTTTTTGGTTCAGCCCCCAAAGTCAAGTTCCTAGCTCCACATTACTCTTACAACTTATCACTTTGGATGGAAGGTATACTTATCATTATTCATTACAGTAAGGTCTAGCCTCTATCTTGACTTAAATTTTAATATGTTTTAATGCATTTCAGCCACTTGTGTCTATTTCAATTGTTTTGATTCATATTTATGATTATTATTTATCGCTCCGTGTCGCCGCACTTTTCTGTTCTTTTCTATTTTTTTACTTCCCCTCTGCAACCACTTGTCTAATGTCTCCCCATAAATGTCTCTCTCTCCCTCCTGAAAATCACACAACTTTTCTTTTTCTTTCTTTGTCTTCTTCTGTTTTCTCTTTTTCTTTCTTTTTTCACTTTGATGATGGTGTTTTTTAATAGATGTCAAGGACTTTGATGTGATGACTATTATCTTTCATTTAAGCAATGTGTTGTGGATTCGAGTATGGAAATTACCCTATTAAGGGTTAAAACTAACTACCAACCACCTCTTTCAAAGTTCAAGCCCTAGAAATGCAGAATTGTGTAATGGAAAACCAACTTTGATGTTTGTTTTTGAATATTTCTATAATTTTTTTCATTTGGTGTTTTTACTTTTTACCTATGTAATGAAATTTTATGAACCTCTTTGTTATGTAATAGTGCTATCATAAACTTCAATATTTGAAATGACGGTATTAAAAATGTTTGTTATATGGTTTGGTATAGATAACTTATAACCCTATACTTACATGATAAAGCATTTAATATGTTGATAGTTGCTATATCTAATTAAAATGTTTGATATAAAAATAGTAGTAATTGTAAAATGATATGTCAAAAATGCACTAATAATACTCAAAAAAATTTGATAAAAGATTACTAAGCAAATTTGTCTTGTGAATGAAAGGTCACTAAATGATTTCTAGACATTTAATATAGTTACACATTTTTTAAACCATTGGATTTAAGTAGATTCAATGGTTAAAAAAAGACACTCATTAATGCTAATATTCTGATTAGGATTTCATTAATTATCTCTCATAAGGCTTATAAGGCATGAGTGGGGCGCATCTTTCTTCGATATGGAAGCAAGTCTCAAAAACAGCTCATGTCGCTTGAAGGAACAAAGCCGTGCGGGTCCTTCAGCCTCAAAGCGGACAAACTGCTTGTGGGTTGGAAAATCTCCTCCCACAAGATCATTTGAATTTCTTGCAAATAGATTTATACCTATTATGTCTCTTAACTTATTTAGTACCATTTGAATTTCTTGCAAATAGATTTGTAATGAAGTTTCTGCCCACACCAAAATTATATAGTGCTCTTTAACGGTTGGAAAGAAAAAAAAAATGATATTGTGCTTTACGGATAGAGAAAAAAAAAAAAAAAAAAAAAAGGTATGGAAAGAATTTAATAAGGAGAGAGAGAAAAAAATTGTAGTATTAATTAGGTAATGAGAGGAAAAGGAATAACATTTAATGATTTTTTTTCAACCGTTAGATCTTTTAAAAATTTACGGTGTACAAAAGGTATAACTTGAACCCATCTATATATATATATATATATATATACATATCTTCCCTCAAAAAAAAAAAAAAAAAAACATACATATCAATTAATTAAGGTACAAGACTCTTAGTTAGACATTTAATATAGGGTGTAATGCTTAGAACCAAAATTGGATCAATACATGTTTAATTAATAAGTATTAATAAAGAAGTCACATTAGAGACTTTGTAGAAAATTAAGAACCCAACTAATCTAATTAGAGTTTGTTTAGAGAAGATTAATCCTTATTTAATAGAATAGTACTTGTTTTTTTAATCCAAAAAGATGGTAAGTTTTTTTTAGTCTAAACTAATAAAGTTTAGCACTATTAGGTAGTCCAAAGAAGATTATATAAAAATTAAGAATTATTACATTACAAAGAAAATCAACAATTTCACTCCTTTTATATTGTTAATTTCTTATCAATGCTGTTAGATTTTGAATCTAACAATCAAGCAAGCTTCACTATGATAATCCCTTATTCTCCAATCATTTTCTATCATGAATCAAGCTATACTCTCTCTGTCTCTCATATTAAAAATCCTATTATTTCATAACAATAGTAAAATTGTTTTATATATCATGCTTGATGAATCACCCACAAAAGGGAAAAAGGGTGGAAATTAATTAAGCATGAGGTATATCTTTTGTTGAAAAATCTGTTTCTACTTCTGAAAAATCTGTTCCTATTAAAACTGAGAAACCTTTGATTGATTTACCCAGTCAAAGAGAAAATGTTATGTTTAAAACTTCTCAGTCCAAGACTCTTGAAATTGTTGACAAAATGCTTTCTAATCTAAAGATTAAATCTGAGGGTACTAGTACTTCTACAAGAACTCCAACTGCTCTCACTATTTCCAAAAAAGAAATTATTTCTGATGAAAATACAGATTCTGATACTGTTTCTTTTGTTTCTTCTGTTCCTGCAACAAGAATCTTTGATAATGATCTCCCAGAAATTAAAAGATTTGTTGGGAACTCCAAACCCATGACTTTTACAAAAAAATTGGTATCCAAAACCTACTCCTCCTGATATGCAGTTTCAAGAGAGATCTTTTCAAACACAGTTTTCTGTCTCTGCTGATAAACTCTATGAATGGAATATTGATGGTTTGTCTGAACAGGAAATCATTAATAAAATGAGCCACATGTCTATGGTTGGTATTGCTTATCAAAACAACCATAATCTTGATCAACCTGAAATTGTTAACTTGCTTCTTACTGGTTTTTCTGGTACTCTTCGTGGATGGTGGGATTCATACATCACTGAAGAATCCAAAGAGTCTATTAAACATGCTGTTAAAAAGAATGAAGAAGGTTTGCCTATTTTTGATGAACATATTGGTCGTGGTATTTCTGATGGTGTTAATACCTTGATCTATACCATTCTCAAACATTTTGTTGGTACTCTATCCAATATTTCATCCCGTGTTTCTGATTATCTAAATAATTTGAGTTGTCCAATTATGTCTGATTACAGATGGTTTTTCCTGGGATGAGGAGACTGTTTAGATTAGGATGATCTTTTGTTTGTAGGTGAACAAAGGCGTCAGCATAGGGTTTGGGGCCAAAAACAGCAATTCTACCTGTGCTTCCTATGAAATGATAATTTTTCCATAGATCATGAGCAACTTCACGAATTTGATTATTAGAATAATTTCTCCAGCATTTTGCAAGACCAAAAGGATCTTTAAGGGACAACTGAGAATTTCCCTCGAACCATGGCCCTTGGTGAGTATAGCCATTAATGAGGATGAGATGCTTTGAGGGGTTAACATTCATCCAGTTATTTTTTTCCCATTTTGGTAGAGTGCTCCAACATCTGATGGTAACAAAAGGTCTAGTGGAAGAGTTTTCAAACCCTTTAATAGCATTCTGAATGATCTGTGGAAGTTGGCTAGCCTGTTTATGACTTGTCAATTTTACAAACCTAACAAAGCCATATTCAAACATTTGGGAAAGCCAGCTAGAATTGGGATCATCATCATCACTATCATCTGAATCTTCATCAGTGAAATATGAACCATCATCAAAATTAATAAGGAGACCAGGAAATGGATGTTTCTTTTCATATACTCTGAGACTGCTCCCAAAGTGATCTTCCCATTCAAGCTGAATAAAGACATTATCACCTTCGTCTATTTCATTAGGGTCAGGAATAGTAGCAGTAACAAGTTTTCTGAAATACTTAGACCATAGGCTATAGAATTATCACCTTATAGTTTGAAAGGCACAGGCCATGATGATTGTGAAGATATGATGCTCTGACAAGAGCTTCCTTTTGACCAACACAAGATGCCACCTTTGAAGTCTTTTTAGAAAAGAAAGGAGCATCTAAGTACTTGGTGGAGACATGCATGCTTTCCTTTTTGCATGCTTTCCTTTTGCCTTTTGCCATGCTTCTCCTGACATGTTGGACCAAATGAAAGACAAAAGTTCAGAAGTTTTTATTTCAAAAAGTGGAAAAGACACTGTTCACTGATTACTGTTCACTAATTACTGTTCACGGATTACTGTTCACGGATTACTATTCACAGATCACTGTTCACTTTTACTGTTCATGACACTGTTCACTCCGAAATTTTGCCTATTTAAGGGGGGTTGTCCCTTAAATTTCAGGGTTTTTCAAGTCAAGTTTTACTTCTGATTTCTCTTCCCTTAGAATTAGCCTTCTTAGAGAAAGAACTCACTCCGTTGTTGTGTTCCCTTCTTACCGTCGTTGGCGCCACCCTAGTTGTAAAGTGAATTCCTAGGACCTAGCTGTAAGGCCCGTTTGAGCCAAGAGAGGGCGTGTAGGGCATGAGAGGTATGAGGTTGGTTAGGGTATGTGTTACGAAATGCAACGGTTGTGAGAAAAACATGATAACTGAGTGTTGAACCTAGGATAGTATGGATAAGTTGTGGAGATCCAACTCCTCTATCAGCTCCAGGACTAGTTGTCCTCCTGATATTGTAAATGAAGAAGATCACACTATTGATGATAATGAGATGATTCCTGATTTTCGTAAATGGACTATTCCTAAAGTTGATACTAAAACTATTTATAAAACATCTGATTCTTTGGAAGATGATTTTTCTTCTTCATCTGATTCTTGCTATCAATCTGCTGATGATTCTTCTGATTCTCCTAATATTAAAATTGGTTGTAGAGATTCCTGTTGCAATGTTATTAATGCTTTCACCAAGAGTGAAGAAGATGAAAAATTGATAATTCAGCTAATAAATCAAATTCAAAACCCTGAACTCCAGAAAGAATATTTGGATAGGTTTAAGAAAAACTTGATAAGAGATGAAATTGGTAAAAAACCAAAATCAACCATAAGTTTTGAAGAAACTTTGGAAAGATTTAATAAAAAGAAATCTAAAGATTTAACTGTTAATGATCTCCAAAATGAAATTCATATTGTTAAACAAGAGATAAATGAATTAAAACATGAATTTAAAAGCATGAAAAGTGATAACCATAATCTTAAACAAGAATTGACAATGCTAAAACTTGATAAAGATCTCAATAAATCCAGTAACGAACAAAATGAGCACAGTGATGGAAATGATTCCAGTCAACAGGCTCTTCTTTCTGATAAAGGTACTCCTGATACTTTCGCTAATCCCCAACTTGCTTTTGTTAATAAATTATTTCCTCCAAAATGGTTTACAAAAGTTAAAATTGTTGTTTCTCCTGATTATCATTTCACTGTTATTGCTATGATTGATTCTGGTGCAGATATGAACTGTATCCAAGAAGGATTAATTCCTTCAAAATATTTTGAGAAATCTACTGAAAGATTGGTTTCTGCTAATGGTTCCCAAATGAAAATTAAGTATGAATTGAATAATGCTCAGGTGTGCCATGATGATGTTTGTTTCAAGATTCCTTCTGTTCTTGTCAAAAATATGACTGATAAAGTGATTCTTGGTCTGCCATTTATTAACTCTTTGTATCCCTTTCTTGTTGAACATGATGGAATTACTACTGATCCATTTGGACAGAAAGTAAAATTCAAATTTGCTTCAAAGTTCGAAATTGATATTGATAATCTGTCTTATAAGAAAGACTCTCCCATGAATGACCTTGTTCAAGAACTGATAATGAATTCTGATGATTTTAAAGGTGATTTTCATAACACTAAAATGTTAAAACCTATCCATTATCCTAACAATATTAATGATTCTTTGCAGAGATCGGATAATGATGCGTGGATAAATACCACTAATAAGTGGGATAATAATAATATTCATATTTATACCACTAGTAAGTGGATTATCATGGAAAGGAAAAACAAGGGAAAAGCTCCTGCACATGACTATTCCCAAAGCAAAAGGTTCCCAGCGGGACGACCTTTTAAAATGCATGAAGGCGCATCTAATAGACTCTTTGGATTCTTCAGTGATGTATGAATCCCACCATCCACGAAGAGTACCAGAAAAACCAGTAAGAAGCAAGTTAACAATTTCAGGTTGATCAAGATTATGGTTGTTTTGATAAGCAATACCAACCATAGACATGTGGCTCATTTTATTAATGATTTCCTGTTCAGACAAACCATCAATATTCCATTCATAGAGTTTATCAGCAGAGACAGAAAACTGTGTTTGAAAAGATCTCTCTTCAAACTGCATATCAGGAGGAGTAGGTTTTGGATACCAATTTTTTGTAAAAGTCATGGGTTTGGAGTTCCCAACAAATCTTTTAATTTCTGGGAGATCATTATCAAAGATTCTTGTTGCAGGAACAGAAGAAACAGAAGAAACAGTATCAGAATCTGTATTTTCATCAGAAATAATTTCTTTTTTGGAAATAGTGAGAGCAGTTGGAGTTCTTGTAGAAGTACTAGTACCCTCAGATTTAATCTTTAGATTAGAAAGCATTTTGTCAACAATTTCAAGAGTCTTGGACTGAGAAGTTTTAAACATAACATTTTCTCTTTGACTGGGTAAATCAATCAAAGGTTTCTCAGTTTTAATAGGAACAGATTTTTCAGAAGTAGAAACAGATTTTTCAACAAATTTTTCTTCAATACGGTCAAGCTGTTGACCAATAATATGCAAAGATTGATTAGTAAAATTGTTTTGTTCAATAAGGCTAACAATAGGAGTTTGATCATCAGCAATTTTGAAAGGAGAGGCCTTCACTTCCTCTTTTGTCACTTCATCTTTCTTAGTAGTTATCAAAATTGAATCAAGAGGCGGATGACTAGACCTAACAATGGTTTTATCAATCTTAACAAAATTTGATTTCTTTATCACATATAAATGTTGTTTTGAAACCTCATTATTTGGAACATAATGGTTTTCGAGAAAATCAAAAAACAAAATATGTTTTTTCAATTGATTCATCATTTCCAACCATTTTCTTTTAACATGGTCTTTATCAGACTGAGCAAAATTATCTTGGAAATATTTTCTCTTGGTTTTGTTTGAAGCAAGCATAAACTCATTGTACAAAGAATCCCAATCAATTTCAAAATCATCATTTAAAACAGTCAAAACTCTTAATTGATTTTGGTAAACAGGAGGAGTTTCAATAGGAGATTCAAAATCAGATGGAGTAAGAGAAACAATATCTTCCTCATCTTCATTAGCAGTTTTACTAAATGGAGTGGAAGTTTCAGGTTTAGTTGAATAGTAAACAGAGCTAAATTGGGATCTATCACTTGAAATACCTTTTAGCTTTAAATCAGAGGATGTTTCCAAATTTTTTTAAAAAAAATTCATTGATCTCGTGATCTCTTTTTGAAATACTTTCAGATCCAGCAAAGGAATGTCTTCCTTCGTTGATCCTCAAAGGTGGATTGTTTTGAAAACTTATTTTAACAGTACCATCAAGATATTGTTGAATATGGGTGAGATCAAGCTCATCAAAAATGGGTTTAGTAGGAGGGGTTTCTTGTTCTAACAACCAATCCTTAGGAAGATTAACATCTTGCCATTGAATCATTTTTGGAACTTGGATTTTAGCATCAGGAGTTGAACATTGAATTAACATGGTTTTACCTGAAGGTTCTCTAGGCATTAAAGCACAAGGATTCATTTGAGTACCCATTAGTTTGTAATAAATGCGATAGATCAAAGCAAAAGGCTTACTACCCTCTTCCATGTAATATCCAGATGAGGCAATATTCAAAGTTAAAGCTTTAACAATATTAGGATCATCCAAAGCAAGAGTAAGATCAGGATAACAGTTAAAATAAACAGGACCATCATACAAAGAAGCAGTGATCATTCCAAGAATGCTATCTTTAAAAATCTTAAATCTAGCATCTCTTAAACACATAAGAACAGAAGCATTAATGCCCTTGCGGGTAAGTGGTTTAATAGCAACTTGAACCATACCAATATGCAAATAATAGAATTTTTTAGCAGCAAGGAAGTCATTAATATTCTTTTTAGTGAATAAGCAACATTTTTCATGAACTTTCGAAATAGAGAAAATTTGTTCAACAGTTCTAGCTTTATAAGCAGAATGAAAAGTACTTTCAACAAAACTAGTTTTATAAATAGTTTTAGTATCAACTTTAGGAATAGTCCATTTACGAAAATCAGGAATCATCTCATTATCATCAATAGTGTGATCTTCTTCATTTACAATATCAGGAGGACAACTAGTCCTGGAGCTGATAGAGGAGTTGGATCTCCACAACTTATCCATACTATCCTAGGTTCAACACTCAGTTATCATGTTTTTCTCACAACCGCTGCATTTCGTAACACATACCCTAACCAACCTCATACCTCTCATGCCCTACACGCCCTCTCTTGGCTCAAACGGGCCTTACAGCTAGGTCCTAGGAATTCACTTTACAACTAGGGTGGCGCCAACGACGGTAAGAAGGGAACACAACAACGGAATATCAAGCGTTCGGGTAGACACGAACAAGAAACAAAGAACACAACCACACTACCACCGGCCAGAAAAGAGTGGATCTGATACCATAAAGGGAAAGGGGACGCACAGATGAAGAGAAGGAGAAGGAAGCACAGTAATGTAAATGGGAATAATGTAAACAACAATTATAAATAACTTGAAGGTGAGAACAATTATAAGGCGGTAGAACCAGCCAATTAGTATATGTCAAAATAATTCAAAGTAAATAAGAACAATAGTTCAAAATAAATGAAAGCAATTTAAAACCATCCGGTATGGCGGTAATCCGTCCAAGGTGGTGGTATCAACAAGTAAAGTAATGAACATAAAACTGAAGATACTTGTTATTGAAAGTAGGATAAACACTTACAGTAGTAGTAGTGAATACAAGATCTCAACAGTTACAGGTTAACAAGTACAAAGCTTGAACTAGTCCTAGTTACAAGGTTTGTAGGATTACAAAGTTTTTAGTGAACAAGGATGAATAAGGTAGTAGTAGTAGAAGTAGGGTGAGTTCTTTCTCTAAGAAGGCTAGTTCTAAGGGAAGAGAAATCAGAAGTAAAACTTGACTTGAAAAACCCTGAAATTTAAGGGACAACCCCCCTTAAATAGGCAAAATTTCGGAGTGAACAGTGTCATGAACAGTAAAAGTGAACAGTGATCTGTGAATAGTAATCCGTGAACAGTAATCCGTGAACAGTAATTAGTGAACAGTAATCAGTGAACAGTGTTTTTTCCACTTTTTGAAATAAAAACTTCTGAACTTTTGTCTTTCATTTGGTCCAACATGTCAGGAGAAGCATGGCAAAAGGCAAAAGGAAAGCATGCAAAAAGGAAAGCATGCATGTCTCCACCAAGTACTTAGATGCTCCTTTCTTTTCTAAAAAGACTTCAAAGGTGGCATCTTGTGTTGGTCAAAAGGAAGCTCTTGTCAGAGCATCATATCTTCACAATCATCATGGCCTGTGCCTTTCAAACTATTTTGAATATTGTAATAGATCTGGCCGTTGTGTAGGCTAGACAAATAGTGGCCGTTGTGCAGGCTAGACAAATAGGGGAATCAAAATCTTCCGCAAAATCCGGAATATCATGAGTTAGTTCCGGATTTTCCGCAACATATTTGTGAATGACAATAAAATATTTTGGCTGTTGTGCAAGCCAGACAAATAAAGTAACACCAGTCTAGAAATAGTAGTGACCTCATCAATCAGTAGAGGGAGCATCGAAGGGATAACCATCAAAAGGATCAAAAGGACCTTGTGGAGAATCACATACATGCTCATGGTAAATAGCATACTTATTACAGAATCCACAATATAAAATTGGCTCAAACTTTGGAGTTTTTCCTGGGATGAGGAGACTGTTTAGATTAGGATGATCTTTTGTTTGTAGGTGAACAAAGGCGTCAGCATAGGGTTTGGGGCCAAAAACAGCAATTCTACCTGTGCTTCCTATGAAATGATAATTTTTCCATAGATCATGAGCAACTTCACGAATTTGATTATTAGAATAATTTCTCCAGCATTTTGCAAGACCAAAAGGATCTTTAAGGGACAACTGAGAATTTCCCTCGAACCATGGCCCTTGGTGAGTATAGCCATTAATGAGGATGAGATGCTTTGAGGGGTTAACATTCATCCAGTTATTTTTCTCCCATTTTGGTAGAGTGCTCCAACATCTGATGGTAACAAAAGGTCTAGTGGAAGAGTTTTCAAACCCTTTAATAGCATTCTGAATGATCTGTGGAAGTTGGCTAGCCTGTTTATGACTTGTCAATTTTACAAACCTAACAAAGCCATATTCAAACATTTGGGAAAGCCAGCTAGAATTGGGATCATCATCATCACTATCATCTGAATCTTCATCAGTGAAATATGAACCATCATCAAAATTAATAAGGAGACCAGGAAATGGATGTTTCTTTTCATATACTCTGAGACTGCTCCCAAAGTGATCTTCCCATTCAAGCTGAATAAAGACATTATCACCTTCGTCTATTTCATTAGGGTTAGGAATAGTAGCAGTAACAAGTTTTCTGAAATACTTGGACCATAGGTCAAAAGACCGAGACATGTTCTCTTTACAATCATCATATCTTCCTTTGCATATAGCAGCTAGCTCCTAGCTAGCACCATAGTAGTCCCTTTTTCCTAGTCAAAAGCTTGCAATCTTTAAGTTCACAAATCCAATAATTAATTGAAGTAGAGTAAGTCAAACTTGAAACTTGTAAATCCTGACCAGCTGTAAAATGCAGCTTCCAGGAGAAGAGCCAAGCGTGTGCAAAGTGCAAACACGAGTCACATTCAATGCAAGTAGACATATTGCTTAAAGAAAGACCATGCAGAAAAAAACTCTTTTTCGCGCTGAAAATGTTTTCCTCCCAGCATGTTTGAATTATTGAAACTTGAAAGTGTTGCGTGCATGTATCTGATCATAAAAAAAGAAAGAAATTTCTTATCAATGCTGTTAGATTTTGAATCTAACAATCAAGCAAGCTTCACTATGATAATCCCTTATTCTCCAATCATTTCCTATCATGAATCAAGCTATACTATCTCTGTCTCTTATATTAAAAATCCTATTATTTCATAAAAATAGTAAAATTGCTTTATATATCATGCTTGATGAATCACCCACAAAAGGGAAAAAGGGTGGAAATTAATTAAGCATGAGGTATATCTTTCTCTTTACAATCATCATATCTTCCTTTGCATATAGCAGCTAGCTCCTAGCTAGCACCATAGTAGTACCTTTTTCCTAGTCAAAAACTTGCAATCTTTAAGTTCACAAATCCAATAATTAATTGAAGTAGAGGAAGTCAAACTTGAAACTTGTAAATCCTGACCAGCTGCTGTTGGGAAAAAATCCTAGCCCCCTCTATGTTTACGTGTGAATTAAAATATATAACTACTAAGCAATAGCAATATTATAGAAACAAAAAAAATTCAGTAAGCACCACACAACCACAACACAAAAACACCAAATCTTACGTGGAAAACCCTCTAGTGTAGAAGGAAAAACCACGGGACAGTTCCGAAAAATATCCACTATAAATAGAGATTACAACTATCAAGTTTATGCTAAATTTATGTTCACAATAAATTGGATATACAACAAATTAATCTCAAGGAGTAAATACAATCTCACCACAAAGTCAGTAGCAAAATCCTCTTTTGAATACTTCAACTCTCCATGATTGTAACACTCAAAAACTCCATGAGAACTCCACCAATTTATCTTCCCTGTGCGAGCAAAGAAAAATATCTCATTTTTCTTTTTCACTCTCTCACACTCTCACTATGTTTCTCTCTATTTTTCGGACTGCACCTCCAGCTGAAGCTCTCTCTTTTTTGTGTTTTGCTCTCTCTGGAACTCACATACAATGGCCAAGAAAGGCTCTCTGTTTCAGCTTTGCTCACAAGGCCGAAAGGCCTTTGTTTTCCTTCTTTTCTTCTTTTTCAGTTTCAGCGTGTCTCACACGCCTAAGTCACTGCCCAAAAAAAATGGCATGCTGACTTTGGAACACTTCTCAATAAATGAAAAGCTGAATTTGAAGACTCTTGGAACCAAGCTCATAAATGAGCTTTGACAAGGCTTGGCAAGCAAGTGGGCTGGACCCACACGGTAAGGCACCCAACAGCTGCAAAATGCAGCTTCCAGGAGAAGAGCCAAGCGTGTGCAAAGTGCAAACACGAGTCACGTTCAATGCAAGTAGACATACTGCTTAAAGAAAGACCATGCAGAAAAGAAAGAAAGAGTAGTTTGAATTATTGAAACTTGTAAGTATTGCGTGCATGTATCTGATCATAAAAAAAGAAAGAAAGAATAGTTTAAGTGTGAACGTGTATGCCTGCTAATTTGACTCTGAAAATATAGTCTACTGTTCATTCTTATCGAAGTTGAATCAAGCAAGAATTACATTATATAATTAAGACCAGCCAGTCAGTTACTGCAGTCACTAAACCTTAGTTACAACGTACTTATATTACTTTTGTAGTGGCCTATTTGGACCTCCTTAATAGTGTTTTCTAGCTAGGAGGATATATTGTTATTATTAATTAAGGTTTAAATTATACTTTAATACTATTAAATTAATATATAGATTATACTACTCAATAGTCAATATATATTTTTGTTGGGTTTTAAATTCTCGACATGTGTTTAACATGTATAAATCGTGCAAACTTCTTATTAATTAAATATTACTTATGTATTATCTTATCCATTTACTCCAAAGTGTTTTTTTTTAATATGATGTGCAATGGCACAATTTGAATTCAAACTAAAAATAAGACATGTTCATATAATTATATAAATCAACATGGACACAATGGATACAAAAATTCATGCGGTTTGAATGATACATGGGTCCATAGACGACAAGAAGAAAATTTCACTAAAAACAATTAGATTATCGCAATGACATGACAACTCATTCAAAAACCCGAAATATAAAACTCCAAATTCCCAAATACTTCCAAAGTTATCTCTCTCTTTCTCTCAATTTATTTGGTTATAGCTCTGTTCTTTTAGCGCACAACCCAAGAAATAGGGAGGAAACCCCCCACCCCCACTTTTATAAATAAAATAGTATGTGTGTATGGTTATGTGGTGATCGTGTGTTAAATTTTGTTTAGCATTTTACTTTTTATTATCTAACTATACCTAATCAATCCATTTTTTTTTTATTAGGAACAGTATTGAACGTATAATGAAATAATAAAAGTCTTTTATTTCTTTTTTAGATTACATGAAAATCTGCAAGAATGCAACATTTGATTTCAAAAAGGAAAATGTAAATATTTCAAAAGTCAATACCAATGATGCAGCATTGTCAAGCTCTAACACCAATATCCCAATTTCCGTAAATTCTCAAAGAAAATTTCATTTAGAACTCTTAATGATGGAAGATGATTTTTTAACCGATTCTTTAATTTTGTACATTAAAAGGGAAAACCATTGCTAAATTTAGTACAAATATAATTATAGACACTTTTTTTGAATTTATAAAGAAAGTAATAGATGGTTTTGTTCAAATGTATTAAGAAACAATTACTTTGTCTTTCTTTTTGTTAATATATATATATATATATATTTCTTTTTTTTTATACAAGATAAAATTTCTACTCTAGTCTAATCTAAATGTATATGTATTGTCTTTCTCTTTGTTGATATTTTGTTAATATTCAATACACACGAGTTTAAATTCACATTAATTTTTTAAATTCATTTTTAGCACCCCAAAGTTCAAACTCTAGCTTTTTCTCTGCAATAAAGGAACATATTAAACATTCAGAATGTGTTACTATGCATTAGAAAAAGTCAGAATTTTTGAGGGTTCCTATTACAATTCAAATTCGGTCAGTCATGACAACTTATATTGTGCTTGACATTAACAAAAAATCAAAGAGCAGTAGAACTGTAGAGTTGGTGCATAATTTTTTAACCAAATTTTATATTAATAAAATATTATTTGCTATATGATAAGAAGTGGTGGAGCCATTTGAGCACCAAGGGGGCCTTGGCCCCCCCAAAATTTTTGAAAAAAATTAAAAAAAAAAAAAAAATTTGTGGAACACTCCTAAATAATTTGAAAATTTTTAAATAAACTTGTCATTTTAGCCCCCCATCCCTAATAATATACATATATATATATATATATATAAAAGAAAGTCTAAAAATAAACATAATTTTCATTTAAATAAAATACAGTCCATAAATATATGTCAACAAATTACAATAATTAAACATTCAACATTTTTAAAATGAACACATAGGTATTTTAACAATTACCTTAACAAATAAAAGGGAAAAAAATTATAATTTTCATCTCCACACATCTAGGACTTACTTGTACACAGTAATAGAAAAATTGAAAAGTCAAAAATTTTGTTGATGTGCCGCACCACCAAGTCTCCCACACAGTTGCAGAAACAATCTCTCTCTCTCTCTCTCTCTCTCTCTCTCTCTCTCTCTCTCTCTCTCTCTCTCTCTCTCTCTCTCTCTCTCTCTCTCTCTCTCTCTCTCTCTCTCTCTCTCTCTCTCTCTCTGTGTTGGGGACTTGGCCTTTGCATTCTTCTTCTCTTTCTTCTTGCCATTGCATTTTTTTTTTTTTTTTTTAGAGACTTTCAGTTCTTTCCTTTTTCCTCACTCCCATTGCTGTTGTAGTTTGTTTAAATGTAAAATTTTTGTACTGTGTTCAAACTAGACAAGAAAGAGTGACTCAATTTGTCATTGTCACTGTTAGTGCCGTAAGCCCCTCAATTTGTGAAGCTTACGTGCCATGGGCCCCTCATACTTGATTGTGCAGTGCTCTATCTATGCCCCTAACTAAGACCGGCTAACCCATAACCCATTGTTTTTAACTCTTTCTCAGGTTAGGTACTTTGCATTTGCTTTGTTTGGATTTTTTTACTTTACTTTCATTTCTTTCTTTTTTATATTCCTTATAATATATTAATTATTATTATAATAATCAATATATTATATATACTATATACTACTGTATTAACATGTATTTAGTTTTTTTTTTTTTTTTTATGCATTGACATTTCAATGATTGTTAGTTTTTTATTTAGCAATCTTTGGACTATTAGTATATTTTTAGTATATTTTTTTTGAATCTCAGTCATTTTATTTAATGAGTGATAATTTAATTTGATAAATCTAGGCTATGGGCAAGTTTAGGACTATTGACTCATTCTTCCAAAAAAAAAAAATGAAGATGGTGATTCAAAGAAAAAAAAAGTTATATATGGCCCTCCAAAGATAAATTCATGGCCCCGCCACTGATGATAAGTAAACTCGTGTTCTATATATAATTTTAAAATGCA
The DNA here is from genome assembly GCF_932294415.1 of Quercus robur. Taxonomy (NCBI): domain Eukaryota; kingdom Viridiplantae; phylum Streptophyta; class Magnoliopsida; order Fagales; family Fagaceae; genus Quercus; species Quercus robur. The sequence goes on from NC_065543.1 coordinate 45,453,946, forward strand.
TTAAATTTGAAACTTAGACACTATAGATGAGATTGTTATTAATCTTTTTTTTTTTCTTTTTGCAACATAAAATGTGTAATAAAACAATGTAATGCAATGATAAAATTGTTAAAAATAATCTAATGCAAATTTATTAAGTGATATAATATTAATTATCAAGTATAATTTAAACCTTATAATCGTGAAATTAAAAAATAAATAAATTTCAATATTTTATAGATGATATAGATTTTTTTACACATTTTAATGAGAGAAAGAATTTGAATTTCGAATGTCATAAATATTATTTGCTATTTTGCAAAGAACAAAGTTTAGCTACAAAATTGATTATAACCTTAGGTTACAACCTTACTTAGTATCTTTTTTTTAGAGGTGAATTTCGCCAAATCCACCATTGTAAATTTTTTTAGAAAATTAAAGATTAATAATTTATGTCATCAATAAATTATTTAAATTGCAAGTTTTTGTAATTCAAAAATTATGCATAAAATATAAGCTTATAAATCATATAGTAAATAATATCTGATTGACACAAAATTTAGCATGTGTATTAAGAGCGCAAAAAACATGCAATTCAATTATTAAATTTTCAAAATATGTAACAATTTTTATTTTATTAAGTAAAATTGTAGTTTTGTAACTAAACTTTATCTTTTTGCAAATATACGGGATATAATAACAACAATATTATGAATTTGTAAGAATATAAAAAATAAAAATAAAAATTTATCAATTCAAGCATGTATAAGCATCAAACCCTCAACCAACTCTGGACCATTTCTTTTTGACAATCATACTTACAAAAGACAAAAGTTAGATAGAAATCTTTTTTTACAAACTTAAATACACGGTACCTTCTGCTTCAGTTTTTCAATGATTAATATTCTCTATCATCACCTACCTTCAAGGCTTCAACACGTTCTTTTAAAAGATCTCTAAAATTTTTATTTTCTTTTGATCAATGTTTTCAATGATTAAAAGATCTAGAATTTTTTTTTTAACCCAACCCATTATGTAATGATTGATTTGACTATTTACTTACTTATCATATGATTATTATGTTATTTTTTTTATACATAATTAGAATAAGATTATTTATTGTTATATATATATATTATTCTAAAAAATATATATTTGATTCAAGTCAAGAGTCCTATAATAACTTACTGGTATTACTAGGTTTTCTTAACAATAATAATGGTGATTCAAATCTCTCTCTCTCTCTCTCTCTCTCTCTCTCTCTCACTTGTTGCAAAAATTGATTTAAAAAAAAAAAAAAAAACTAACTCATTTCAAATTGATTTCTTAAAAATATAAATTAAGGGGAAAAAAAAAACTATATCAAAGTTTTGTCTAATCTTAAGACTTAGAGAGTTAATTTGTATTTGGATGATTCTTTTTTATTGATTTTTTTTTTACTTGGATGAATTTATTTCAATTGACTACTTATTTTGTTTAAAAATAAGTTCTTTGTTTAGAAGAAAATGAAGTATAAAGAAAGTGTGTTTACTCAAATAAAGTTTATGATCTAGTAATGGACTATCTGAAAATAATATTAGCTAGAATCCCCAATCACAATTTATTATCTAAATAAATTATGAAAAATGGTGTGAAAAAAAAAAAAAAAAAAAAAACGGCCTATCGATCTCTATCTGTGAAACTTAGGTTGATACACTAATTTTTCTTTTGTATTTTTCACATTATCAAACCGAAAAAAGTTGATACACTTTCTTTGATATTTCCTACTAAACAATCTTATTGGACCTACGAAAAAGACCAAACAAAAAGTAGTCTAAAAACAAAATGCAGTCCTTAGCATTTATTGGTCAAAAAAACAAAATTTGTGAGAACTCTTTGGCAAAACAAAACAAAAAATCACATTAAAAAGAAAAGGCAAAAAAAAACAAAATGCATTTGTGGAAACTAGCTCACTATAGGTGGGAAATGGCTCAGCCTTACAAGACATCAAGATCGACTTCGTCTTAGGATGTGGACAATGGATTGCTTTACGAATTTAGAGCATTGATTGAGCATGCATTGAAAGCTTCAAACTTATTGGGCATATTACTCAAGAATCTGGTGACCTTATTTTTATATATTTATTTAATAATTTTACTTGATTAAGAACTACCAGAAACTACAACAATACATAGAATTAATTAAGCACTCCATGCGTGTTAAATTCATCTAAAAATGCTCATAAAAGAGGTCAAGAACTATTGTAGCAAACATGACACAATGTAAATTGCTAATAATCAATAGATAAACATGTAGCTGAATGCTGAGGGCAACTCTAGCGCAATACAAGATACTAAGCTTCAAATTCTAAATCTACAACAATAGCTAACTTCAAATACAAATCGGCCATACAATACTAAAAAGATTTTTTATTTTTATTTTTAAATCTTTCACTAATTGATTGAAAATGAAAGAGAGTACATAAGCCAGTCATGATGAAAATTCACTAATTTGGTTAAATACATTTTGGGATCGTTGTCCCATTGTGATGACCAGCATAGTGGGAATAATTCAAATATTTAACTCTAGCTCCCATCCTTCTAGCTACTAATGAAGCATTTGTTGGATCAAAATAGCACATTCAGTTTATTAATTCTTGTAGTCTTTGGCACACCCTTGTAGTCTCAACCCCAACTCTAGAAATTTTGACCTGGATATTCATCAAAAAAAAGTGAATTGTATCAGCATATGTATCAAACTTGATATTCACATATTATTTATCTACAAAATTGGGATTTTAACTATTATAAACTATGTACCTGAGCATGAACGGTATGGAAAACTTTATCACCCACAGTAGAAAAGCTAGCACTGACAACTTCAGCTCCTTCCTCTTCAAGAATACTAATAATTTCATACACCATGAAGCTCTTTTGCAACCCACTTACAACAATCACTTCGATACTGGAACCCAAGTCTCTTAAATCAAATACAGGCAACCTTGAGCCAAACATCATTGTATCCATTGTATTACTGCCATTTTCTAACCCCACTGCTTGTTCCTTCCGAATCTTTAATTTTTCTATGTTTTCCTTCAGTTGCGTTATATAGGAGGCAGCGTAATCGAGCTGATCTTGTTGTGAAATTATGTCCTGAGAGAGAGAGAGAGAAGAAAGAATTAGTAGTAGTAATTAAAATGCAAATTATTTTTTTCAATTGTCTTGTAGCTCAACTAATATTTCATGATGTTTTTAACGAATATGTTTGGGGTTCAAATCCTCCCTTTAACAATTATCGAATTAAAAAAAAAAAATACAAGTTACTATAACTTACAACTGAGTAAAATACAAAAACTATAGCAAGATCTCTTTCAGCTAGACCGGTACACTTGAGTTGAACTAGTAATAGGACAAGATTTAGTTAAAAATCCCTGGGTGTTATACCTTAGTAGTATGCTTAACTAGTAATGCCTTTAGTAATATGCTTTTTTAGTTGAACTGTGAAGGTCATTGTTTCGTTGTGATTGAAAAAGCTCAAGCATAGATAATTCACAGCGAAAACTTTGGAGATAATCGGGTCTGTTTAGATATCGCTTATTACTGAAAACTGAAAACACTGTAACAAAATAATTTTTAAATGAGTAAATAATGCCGTGAAACTCAATTTTAAAGAAAAATTTACTGAAATCCGTATTTACGAGTCCTGTAAATAGTGCACAGAATCTGCAAAAAAAAGGCAAATGAGCATGTTGTTTTCAGTGCAATTCAAACATACACTCATAGCTACTTCACAGCGAAAACTTTAGAGACATCTGGCTAGCTATGCAATATGCTATAGAAGCTTAAGGTAGACATAATTGTTCCTTCTTAAATTTCTTTAAAAATTTTAAAAGTTTCTGTGAGTCAAAACTGCAGAAAATGACAAAGACCCAGAAGAAAGTTCAGCTTGCGGAACCCAAAATGATTAAATGACCACAGTGGTACCTTTCTATTTCGGAGAAAATGATATATTGTGAATTATTGCAGATCTCTAGGGGAAAATACAAAAAACATCATTTTCGAAATGAGATATAGACAAAATTAATTAATTAAATACAGCATATATACCAGACAAATATAACAAATTAAAAGAAAATACTACAAAATACAGTTTTTTTTGGGTACAAATGATTGAGTTGAATTCTGTCCTTCCAAGCAAATTGGAGAAGAAAATTAAGTAGTGAATGAGACTTAAAACAACCAAATTCACCTCAAGAATAATTCTTTATCTGAGTTGGATATTCAAGCAGTGAAGCATCAATAATTTCATAAATACAGTATGAGCTAGGAAGATGAGGTATTGGCAGATATTTCTTGGTTTCGAGTGGGAGGGAAGGCCTTATGGACCACTTGTCACGAAAAACTTCAACCAATTACTACAAAGTAGCAAAGAGATAAGAGTACTGTAATTACTATGCTATCCGTAGCAATTAATGTTCTTCCATCCAAGAATTAAAACAAGGCCAGGAACAAGTTGTACCATATGTTTCACAACTACTGAATTCATTTCCTCTTCTTTTTTATTAACCTACTACCTGGACATCTACGTTGGAAAACACCACGAAGAAAAAGAATTCTGGCAAAACTGCTGAATTCTAGACGCAAATATGATTTTGGATATCTTTCCCTCCAATCAAAGTTACCAATTTTTATGATTAAAACAAAAACAAAAAGTTTATAGTATTTATATTAATTTAGCTTGAGCTTGTACAGACTTATAAAACTCACCCTGGTGCCTCTGAAGTGGTTGGCAGGAATAAGAGAAGAAAGCTTGAGGCATAGGCTTTTCATTTGCATTCTGCGATTTTTCTCCACCATCTTTCTATCAAGCTTGGATTTCTCACTACTGCTACTTGTCTTCATTTTCACTTTCAATCCTACTTCCCTCTCTAAAGCACAAAGCATAAATGCAAGAAATAAAGGTCTGAAAACAGGCAAAGAGAAACTAAAGACTGGAAGAGTTTATAAGAAGAGGAGGAGCTTTTGAGCTTAAGATGTAAGCGTTTATATAGACAGACATGGTCATGGCTTTGAGGGGGTCATGGATAAGTACTATAGTAGCTTTGAATTTTTGGAAATGACGTAGGAAGGCTCCGATGTCAAAGGCAGCACATTAAAAAGAGAGAAGAGAGCTGGGGCCAACAGCCCTTACTCATTTCCGTATTTAATTTCACAATTTATTGATTTGTGCATGTACAATCTGTTATTAACACATCAAATGCACATCATTAGTTGATGAAAAGTGACAGATTCATATAATTTGTAACGGATAAAAAATGTCGGTTACTTACCATTGTACAAATCAATAAGATATGAAATTAGACGTACGATTGAATATAGTTCACAACAAGTTATCAGTCCAAATAATAATTAGACAAAATATTCATCACTCACAGTAGTGTAAATTATGTAGCCGTGAAATTAAAAATGAAATTCATAAATATGTTTCTAAATTTATCTTGAAATACGACAAAACGGAACTGTGACTAATTTATGTTGTGATTCCTGGTTTCCCTTTTACTACGTTATTAAAGTTTGTTTTGTTTGAACAAGTGGTGGGCTGATAGTGAGTGCCACTGCTACTCGTGGCTGACTCTTGACCATTTGACTCTTCAATTTTTATTATTTTTTTCTTTTCTAAATACCAAAACCGCGGTTACACCGTCCACTTTTTTGTTTTTTTTCCTTATTTTTAAACATCTGAGTTTCTGTTGTTTACTTTTTCAGTTTTTCCTTTCACGACGAGCTCAGAAAAATAAAAAATGAAAACAAAATAAACTCAGAAAAATAAAAAATTTGGTATCAAAATGGTTGTAAGTTTAACTATCCAAAAAAAAAAAAAATTGGAAGGATGTAATAAGTTGCTCAATATTAACATTTTCTTATGTACTATTTTGCAATTCTTTGTACGAATCAGGTTTCCAAAAACCATGGTTGTAATATGAATTTCCCTCTTTCTATATATGCTTTAGATAAATTCAATTTAGCCCTAACTCTATACATTTTTGCAATTTGGATAAAAACCTACAAATTTCATCCATTTATTCACTTAGTTTGGAAAAGAAAATAATATTCTAAGCTTTAGGTGGACTAAATTGCACGTGGGCAAGGAGTGAAATGGGGATGTGTTATTTCAAAGTACCTAACATGGAGGTTAGGGTTTTCATTTTGAGTTGTGCTTAGCACAAAAATATATAAGATGTGTTCGCTCGACTTGTATATATATAAAATATATAAATATAAAGAGTACATGCAAATAATGAATCATTCACAAATGTGTTTTTCATTTTTTTTTTTTCAAAAACTTGTATATTTATAACATACTGTATTTTAAGCTTTTCAATTTTGACATTCTTGGTATATAACCTTTAAAAAAAAATTACAGTAAAACATTGGCCTTCTTAGAGCCAACGAATTGGAAAATTTTTAATGATAACTCCAATATTCAACAATTAGTTTATTTGATAATATATTAAGAGCTCCATTGTTGCAACATTAGTTGACTGTGTTATCTGGTATCAGTACAAGTTTTGTTTTACCAACAAAGTCTTTGTTTGACAATCGTCAATGAGAAAATTGGCTTAATTTCCCACTGGCTGGTACAACATTTATGAAGCTGACCCTTTAAGAGTTTAATGTTCTTCTTATTGGAATTTTTCAAGGACCAAGACCCAACATATTTTCATCTGAAAATCGTGGTAAGATAGGCTTTCCTTCCTTTAAGATGTGAAAACTCTAGAAAATTTTAACGCTTTCCTTCCTCAATGGTCATTTTCTTTCCTTTCTTGATTAATTTTTTTTTTTTTCCTAACTTCCGTACCAGCCAGATGGAAGATGCATTTGAATGCATCATTGCGTCAACTTTTTTATATGGGACCCTCCCTGAAGTTCGAGGTCATGTTGCTACAGCTCTCTCTCACACTAGAATCTATATCTCTAGGTACTAGTTAGGAGCAGAAGATGCTTTTCCGTCCAAGAACTGTAACCCATTTTAGGAAACCTCTCAAGTGTAATAGCTGTATGCAACTCGGTTTTAAATATGAAGTAGAACAGAGACAACAGAGAATTTCTTAGCGTGTGGGAGGTTTAAGTAATAAAAAAGCATTAGTAGAAATTATTGGTGACAGTAGTGAAATTTGGTAACATGAAAGAAAACAATGTTGGAATCAAAACTCATGGCCAAGACCAAAGTCATTTTTCAAGCAAATTCCATCGTTTAACCACTGAAATTTGTGTTTTTAACGTTTTTATTAATATTTATTTTCTTTAAATTCAAAAGTTAGAATAAGGACTCATCTATTTTAGAATATTTGTTAGAAACAACAGTTTTTAATTTCATAATTATCTCAATCTTGTTGCTTTTGGTATATTTTACTATTTTGCCACCTAATTTGTGATTAGTGCAAATTAGAATTTTGGTGTGTGTTCTCCTATCCGCCCTAGGTTTTCTTTTTATTATTTAAGCATATTGGAGTCTTGAAGGCATTCAGTTATCAATTAATAAAAAATTCAGACTTCCGCCTGTTGTTTCTTTTTAATAGATTCTGAAACCCTATCATTTTGTAAATTCAAGGAATACCTTGTAGATTCAAGATTATTTTTTTGAAACAAACATGCTTTGTTTATTGTAGGTATTCCGCTGCATTAAAATATATATGGGATTTACATGGATAAATCTAACATATATGAGAGAAGAGTTTTGTAGCTAGTATGGGAGCGAGATTTAATAAAAAGTTAAATTACTCATTTGATCTTCCGATTATAAGATATGGTTTAATTTGGTCAGTCAACTATAATTGTTGACGATATTAAGAGTCTGTTTGGATACCGCTTATTGTTGAAAACTGAAAACTGAAAATATTGTAGTAAAATCATTTTTAAATGTGTGAATAGTGCCGTGTGACCTAGTTTTAAAGTTGTTTTTTAAAAAAAAAATTACTTGTGGGTCCCATGAACAATGCATGAGACCCACTATTTAAATGCCAGACGTGCCAAACGCTAGACGCAATCCAAACATATCACTAAGTTGAAAATCTGTAATAAAAGACTAATGTGACTTATAGAGGTGATAATTATCCACTTTGAAAGAGTAATTTGCCTTTGGATTATAGGGAATTCACCTTCAAGAGACAAAAAGGTCACCAACTGCTTACATCAAATCTGAATTTTATTCCTAAGAGCTAGAATTGTCGAGGAAAATATGTATTTGACTAGAGTAATAAAAGAAAAGAAAAATGTAGATTGTAAGAGCATTCGCAACTGGCATGGTATGTGCCATATCTTGCCAACACCATTTCAGCACAAAAAAAACGTCAACAACTGGTTGCAGCTGGCATGGTAAAGCTAAAAAAATTTGCAATACTACTACAATACCATTGCAAATTTGCAATGGTACTGTAGCAATATTGCAAATCCAAAAATTATTATTTTACTCTCTCCACTGTCTCGTTTGCACGGTCTGTAGCAGTACTGTAGCAGTATTACAGTATTGTAGCACTTTTACACGGTCTCATTTGACTCATATCCTCTCTCCACTGTCTTATTTTCTCTCTCTCTTCAAAATATATTATTATTTTATTATGTAGATATATTATTTTATTGTGTAGATATATTATTTTAATGTGTAGTATGGTAAAATAAAAGTTGGGATGTTGAGTGTATTGTAAAATGGTATTGTATAAGTAATAAAGTAGCTTTTTGAGATGGTAAAATAGAATAAGATAGAATTTCCAGCTGTAAATGCTCTAATGAATCTATTTTAGGTGAAATTATTCAAGACGTCCAGTGTTCTATATGTTTCCCTTACGTATAGGTGAGGTTCACATGTGAGCTAGTCTCACACATGTGACCCAAATTCATGTGGAATGGAGAGGTGCTACACTAGGTATACGCAATAATTTTTCCAATTTCAAGCCCTTCATCTATAGAAAATGAAGAGTTTTGATTGAAAAATAGTGACTCTTCATTTGAATGGCCACCTTTCTGCAAATCAAGACTTCAAATAATATTGCACTTTGTTAGCTCAAGAGCATTAGCATCAAATTCCTTAAAATTTTCTCCCTATTTTGAGATAAGAACCTGTTTTTCCTATTTTAGCTAACTAGTTTTCAAAACATCCACATCAAATATCAAAGTGCACAACTAAGCAAAATCCACAAATCAAACCCACATGGTTGGAAATGCAATAGCAGGACCTCTGACGACCTAATCGCTAAGATCCAAGTGATTGAGCTAATGCATCTCCGAATGAGCAAGAGAAGGAAAAGAAGTGGCAAGAATTGGTGAGCAGTAAGGCTTGTAGCGTTGACGACAATGTGAAGGAAGGAGAAGAGAATGATGTGTATCCAAGAAGCCATCGCCGTGATTTATGAGAGGGAGAGAAAGAGGTCTAAGCATATGAGTGCGTTTTGTGAGAGAGAATGCAAAAAAGAAAATAAATGTCTGGGAAATGAACGATGCTCCCTAAAGATAAGGAGCAACTCATTTAGCAAAATCCTAAAATGAGGAACATGTTAGGAGGTTGTTGTTGTGCATGTATTTTTAGGTTTCTTCCCTTAATTGCTCCCTTCCCCTATTTTAGAGGGATTAATGTTACATGTACAGACTATTTTACAACATTTTTACAAAATGTTGATGTGACAAATTTTTATTGATTCTTATCTAGATCCACTACTAACATTACATATTTACTTACAAATAATCACTGACCACTACATCAATCGTTTGTAAAAAGAATTTGCAAAAAAATTTGTGATTTTAGACTTTTAGTATTTTTCTTTTAGAATTATTGATGTTGATGTCCTTACTCATCTAAAAATAATTAAAGTGAAAAAAAAAAAAAAGATTTATTAAGGGTTTTAAATTTTAATGTGCTCGGAATTTTTTGAGGTTGGACCCAACTTATTTTGATATGAAAATGAAGTCACGGCTGAGATGGCTTCCTTCCTATGAGATGTGAAAATTCTACAGAGAAAATTTGAAAGATGTTGAGTCTATTTGAGATCTGTTTATTTTGCTAAAACTGAAATTTTTTTGTTAAAAGTACTATATATAAAAGTAAAAGTTAATTGATATAGTACAATGTGATTTTTAAATAGTATCAAAAAACACAATAAAGCTTATAAATAATAACAAAAATAAATTAAATAGAAAAATAAACTGATTTTTAAGTTAGAGCCAATCCCAAGCGTCATGTCAACTTATCAGTTATCATGCAACCAAAAAAAATAGGAAACTCACAGTATAACCGTATAAAAGCAAAGAAAATCTATTACAGTAATATTTCTTTCCTTTATTGGATTTTTTTTTTTTTTTCTACTTCCGCACTAGCCAGATGGAAGATGCATAGTAAAGCATTATTGTATCAACTTTTCTATAGGGACCCAGTCCCTAGACCCTACAACTCTACAAGAAGAACGAGGTCGTTTTAGAATCTAGCTGGGTATGGGCAGAAGATGCTTTACCGTCCAAGTACAACACTGTAAGAGCATTCACATTAGGCAATGTAAACGGTACATATAGGAAAATTTTAGCATCAAAGTACAAAACAACCTTATTACTCGGTCTTGTACTTATAAAAAGTTTTACAATAGTGTTACAGTGGACTTTTACATATACAAGTTACTATTCACCTATTGGAAACTTAAATTTCATATTTTTATTGGGTAGTATATATTATCTTAATGAGTTGAATAAGAAAATAAAAGTTGAGATGTTGGGTGTATTGTAAAATGGTATGACATAATTGATAAAGTAACTTTTGAGATGGTAAAATAGAATAGTATGAAGATTACGGATATCTGTGAAGATTATTGATAAAGATTGCTTTCGAATATCTGTGGGGGTCAAGTGTATAAATCTTACGTATATGTGATGTGAGAGAAGTTTTGCAAATTCTACTATACTTTCCTTTACTCCCTTCCATTCATATTTGCCATAAGATCAGAATAGATTTTAAAGTATGGAGAGAGAGATCTCGAGATGGAAAAAAGAAAAGGTTAAATTATCATGTGGTCTTCCAATTAATAATGTCACTTTAAGGTGTGTATAGAACAATCGATCCTTAAGGTGATGATTATCTACATCTGAAAGAGATTGCCTCTGTAGTGGTGTTTTTTTTTTTTTTGGGTTTTGACCCTAAATTGCTCCCTCAAACTATTTTAGGGGTACTGGTTCTAATGCTCTTACTATTCTAAAAAAGAAAAAAGATGTATTATGAGTTTTAATGAGCTTAATTGGAAATTTTCAAAGCCCAGGATACACTTATTTTGGTCTAAAAATGAAGTCGTGGAGGAGATGACTTCCTTCCATTGAGATGTGAAACTCTCTCCCAGAAAATTTGAAGGATGTTTGTCAACTTATCAATTATCATCCAATGAGACTAATTAGTAAAGAAAACCAAAATAGTCATTTAGGGGGTGTTTGGTGAGTGTTTCTAAACAACAATTTTCAGTTTTTAAACAATATTTCACCTATTTCCACACACTTTTTTACCCACACGTATTTTTACAAAAGTTTTTAAACAACAATGTTCAATTTTTAAATACATGTACCAAACAGACCCTTATCTTTCCTATATTTGTTCATTTTTTTCAAACTTCCGTACTTGCTAGGTGGAAGATGCATTTTCAATTCATTATTGGATCAGCTTCTCTAGTCTTCTAAGTGTGCGTATAGATAGCAAACGTGTTTAGCGTTTGCGTCCAAACTTGGGTCCCGTGAAGTACACGGGATCCACAAACCTATTTTTTAGTAAAATTTTCATTAAAAATGAGCCCTATAGTACTACTATTCACACATTTAAAAATTATTTTGATACAATTTTTTAGTTTTCAATTTTCAATAATAAGCGATTTTTTTCAATACAATATTATTGCTTCAACCTCTAATTCAACCTTTCAACGTTAAATTCTATATGGGACCCTCCCAGAAAATCAAAGGGGTCGTTTAATTTTGCTACGGATCTTTAAGTACGTAGGGCCAGAAGATGCTTTTCCGTCCAATTAAGAACAGTAGTAAATTTGTAGGAAACCTCATCATTGATGTAATGGATGAGGTAATATAGCTGTACGCAACATGGTTTTGAAATTTCTACCCAAAAAAAAAAAAAAAACATGGTTTTGAAATATATATATATATATATTTATATACCTTAGGAACTGTTTTTTAGGTTCTTTTTTTAAAATTCTCTCACGTAATTATTTAACTTAAAAAATATACTTCCATCTATGAGAAAAAAGTCACATAGCAGAATTTTAAGAAAAAAACTTAAAGAACAACATCTAAATACTGTACCTAAATTTTGCTATATATATATATATATATATATAAACTGTAACCGTGATCTTTTTTATTTTTTTATTTTTAGAAACAGTAGTAGTGATCATTTTTGTCTTTTTAAGTTTCATATTTGTCACTTTGCTCTGGTAATTTCACACTTTTGGATACGGTAAGTCCGTCTATCCTTAACTTCTGTTAATTATTAAAAATAAAATTTTAAGAATAAAAAACTATTAAATTTCCTTCAAGAAAAAAAAGCGAATTAGACCCATTATATTTGGTCAATTATGATTTTTGTTATGTAAGTTTTATTTTTTTTGTCATTTTGGTCTTATAAGTTCACATTTGTTGTCATCTTTAGTCTTTCTTATGGAAAAATATATAAAGAAATGAAGTAAGGATTAATGGTGACAAAAAATGTGAACTTTTAGAATTTAAAAAAAAAAAAACATTTTTATGACCAAAATGACAATTAATCAAACTTAGCTGTTGTAAACTTCAATCAAGAACGTTTAGATTGAAGTTTCAAACTAAAGTAATGTACTTCTAGAAATGTAGGACAAACAGTGTTCATGTTTTAAACTTTGGGAATTAAAAGTTCTCATTTAAAACTTTAAAAACTAGGCATTCTAGTAAACTTTAGTGACCAACAATATATTTTGACTTTTTTTAGAAAAAATAATCAATATATATATATATATAAAGTAGAAACCTCGTATTGGAGTACATGAGGTTCTGTTATGTGACACTCTAATTTTATATTTAGCATTTTTTTACCTCCTCTCATTAAGTTTTTTTTTACTGTTACCCAAAATATCATATTAACTTTTTTTTACTATTATCTCATTAATCTCTCATTAATTACCTAAACTTACACCACATATTTATCTCTTCTTCATGTCTTTTAGCATACCCACATTTTAGTATTAAAAACTAAAGAAAAAAAATTAAGGACTAATATAACTAATTAGATAAGGCCTTGGGAAGAGATAAAGAGACACGAAACTGTTGTGGATTGTTAAATGAAATGCACTGTTTCACTATTACCAAAATAAAAGACTTGAAATTGATAAAATATTTGTAAGAGAAGGAAAAAGAAGGATTTGAGAGGCCACAACTATTGTCATGCTGGCCTCCCACCACCATTAAGCTATCAAAACTATGGGTAGGTTTTTTTTTTTTTTTTTTTTTTTTTGCTTCTTACGATGAACTCATTACTAACAAAATTTTATAACAATTATGCTATAATATATGTACCATATTCTCCAAAACTATCTTCAATAAAACATTATAATATTATCTGTGCATTGCATGGACAACTTACTAGTTTACAACAATGGGTGAATTTGAACATTGATTATCTTCATAAATGAAAGTAGATATAACCACAGAAACACAAGAAGACTCCTGATCCAAAAAAAAAAAAAAAAAAAAAGAGCTATTTGGGTGGTCTTGGAACCTTCCAAATCCAAGACATCTTATAAACTAGTTGTTGAGAAAATCTGGCTCTTGCACGTTGGATAAAGCAATAAAAAAATCAAGTCTAGAGATAAGATTGATTTAAAATATTGAGACTTAAATTGACCCAAACTCTTGTCATTTACTTAACCCAATAAGAAACGAGTTTAAAACATGGGCAATAATATACGTTGCTTGTGATTTTGTTATTTCAACTCTCTATCCAATCGATTCAAAGAACACCATACAATATGACAACAATTTGAACCACTTTGCCACATGACCTGATGATGACAATATATACATATGGATACATAAGGAAATTATAAAAAGACGTCCATGAGTGTCTTTCCTTCTCAGAAATAGAAACATCCCAATCCCTAAATTAATGCATAGCCATGCGCGCGAGACAGTAACATGTTCGATGGGCTAGCTGAGCTCTCCTTTTGTTCGTATACGGTTTCATTGTTTGTGAAATCAAATGGCTAAGTTCATTGTACGACCAGTGCATGAGGTGTAGGAATTCGTAGGTCAAATTTTGTCGGGTACCTAGAGAGGTTCAAAAAGGCACGTAAAATCAAAGTGTCCAATAATATTATTACCTTTGTCACCTTGTCTGCTTGCTTTCGAAGCCTAATGTTTTCATGAACGTGCTAAGAATCCTGAGAGCATTTTCTAGTTTCTACGTAAAACCTTGTTCACGGAAATTTCAATTTTATGAGTAACTTTGGAATCCATTGTTAAAGATCATCGAAAGCCACTCTGTTACGTTTCTTTGGCTTTGAAACAGAGCAAAACTTGTAACTTCTAAAGGAACCAATGAGCAATCTCATCATATAACACTGAAATCTCTGCAAGAATGAAGTCTCTTGCATATAACAATGTCAAAAGCAAACCACACACCCATTGGAAAGCTACCACCCATCGTGAAGCTTGATAAACCCCCTCTCCCTACTTGAAGGGGTAAAAATTGGCATGACGGACCTTCATTATGTTGGGTCTAACGAATCCTAGCCCATGAGCCGACACTAGGTAAGCCCAGGGCATAGCAGGAACCCTGACTTAAAATACTTGTTACACACGCTTGAATCCTGGTAGAATCCCGAAAGAAATAGGAATCCTAGTACAAGAAGAATTTCGGAAGATACACGTGTTAATGAAAGACCCTCTCTACAAGGAAATGTCTTGTCCATCACGTTTGGGATTATTCAAGAGGATTCCTATAAGGAAAAGACTTCTACATCAAGGAAAAAAGGCCAATCTTCTACTATTATAAAAGCCCCAATACCCTCACAAATCAAGGTACGCATAATTTACCTCTCTCTAGCACTCTAAAGTTGAGAATAATTCTAACTTGACCTTCAGAGGGTATTTGGCCGGCACCACACTGGTGCCCTCTGTTAGATCACTTCTTTCTTCTTGCAGGTCACTATTTCAAGCGCGCGAGGATTGTGTAGCTCACTGGTGATTTTACGGCATCATCAGTTGGCGTCGTCTATGGGAAACGTCGAGTTTAGCCAGACTATTGCTTCCCGGACATAAGAGTTGTATGGTACTCACTCGCTCGTTGGCTACCACCAACAATGTTCAAGGAGACGAGTCACCGCGATCCACTGCATTGGAGAGGCAGGTCCAAACTCTCATGGCAGCAGTGGAACACCTCATAAAACAAAACCATGATCTGGAGGAATAGCTACACCAAACGAACGCAGGACACAACGTTCAAGAGGAAAACCAAGAAGGTACCAGTGCCGAACGAAGGGACCAAGATAGGCCAGAGGGCAGTAATGCCCAAAGCAGACCAGAACGGCAAAACATGAGCCTTCCATCTCTCATGGATATGGCCCCCCCACCTATTGTCGTGAAGATGCAAGCGATGAAGGAACATATGGAAGTCATGATGAACGCCCTCAATGTGGACGGATCACCCATAGGGTAGAAATATTTACGAAGTCCACAAAGTGGACGGATCACCCATAGGGTGGAAATATTTACAAAGTCCGCCAAGTCCACAAAGTGGATGGATCACCTATAGGGTGGAAATATTTACAAAGTCCACAAAGTGGACGGATCACCCATAGGGTGGAAATATTTGCCAAGTCCACAAAGTGGACGTATCACCCATAGGGTAGAAATATTTACAAAGTCCACAAAGTGGACGGATCACCCATAGGGTGGAAATATTTACAAAGTCCACAAAGTGGACGGATCACCCATAGTGTGGAAATATTTACCAAATCCACAAAGTAGACGGATAACCCATAGGATGGAAATTGTAGTCCATAAAGTAGACGGACCACCCATAGGGTGGAAATTATCATCAAGTCCACAAAGTGGACGGGTCACAAATAGGTTAAATTTATTATCAAGCCCCCAAAAAAGTGGACGGACCGTCTATAGATTGTAAACTCCACAAGACTGACGGATCATCCTAGACGGGTGACAGTCAAAGTCCATAAATGGACGAATGAAAAATAAAGTACACTAAGTAGGCGAATTGTCCTTGACGGGAGAAAACTCCTTAAGTCAATAAAAATGATGGTTAAAACAAAATCCACAAACTAGACAGGTAGTCCCGGACGGGTGAAACCCCTAAGCCCGTAAAAATAGTGTTTAATATACAAAATCCACCAATTGGGTGACGACTAGCCCATAAAATGGACGGATAACAATAAGTTCTAATTGGACAGACACAAGTCCACAATGAAGGACAGGATAAACTACCTAAGTATTCAAGGAGGACGGTTCGTCCAAAAACTAAAACTATACAAGTCCCTAAAGATGGCCAGTTCTTTGTATAATGAACAACTTAAGAGAACAAATATTTATGCATCGTTCAAATGATAAAGATTGATAAAGCAGGCATAAAATTGTGAAATAAAACAACATTGACGAATAATACACTCGGTGGGTAATTGTTTAATACACAAAATTAAGGATGGATTGCTCACACAAAAAAAAAAAAAAAAAAAAAAAAAAAACTATCTACTTTTTAGGGTCGGCATCTTGAACATTTTTTGCTGGAGCTGACTCTCCGTCGCCTTGAGCCGCCTCCTCAGCAAAGAGGTCGTCTGTGTTCTCTGAGGCAACGGGCAATGCAGACGTCTGGCCTTGATCGTCAACGTTTATCATGGACACATCTAGTTCAGGGTAGGCTTTCTTAACTTGACGGAGCGCGTCATCAAAACCTTGCAGGAATGAGTCCCCCAGCTCGGCCAATAAAGCAACGGAATCACGGTATTCTCAGACCGTTACCTCCTTAGCCTGACGGAGCTTTTCCTTCAGGTCTTGAATCTCCTTTTCTTTGACCTCTAAGGCCTTCCCTGCCTCATCCGTTTTTTGCTCAAGCTCCTTCCTTACCGGCTCTAAAAGGTCAAACTTCTTCTCCATAGTGGACTTCCACTTGATGAGTCCCCCAGCTCGGCCAATAAAGCAACGGAATCACGGTATTCTCAGACCGCTACCTCCTTAGCCTGACGGAGCTTTTCCTTCAGGTCTTGGATCTCCTTTTCTTTGACCTCTAAGGCCTTCCCCGCCTCATCCGTTTTTTGCTCAAGCTCCTTCCTTACCGGCTCTGAAAGGTCAAACTTCTTCTCCATAGTGGACTTCCACTTGTTAAGTTGACCCAGCTCATCCTCCGTCTACTCTGCCTTTACTCGCACACATTCCAGAGCCGCCTCACGGTTAAGGCACCGATCCATTAGGCCCTTCATCATGACCAGGGACTGGAACAAACAAGTTAAGAGTGTTAGACAAAAACTAGGTGAGTGGACGGGTGTAAATCGACGGACAAAAATTACCTGTGCAACAACAAAGAGACCCGTCTCCCCCATTGCTTCCATCAAGTGATTGCCCAAATCCTCGTAGTCCTTCGACGAGATAATAGATGAAAGCTTCTCCAGGGCATATTTGGAGTCGTCACAAAGGAGAGGAGGAGGCTTTTCTTGGCTTGTGGACGGGGCCTTCATTAAGCCCTTGCCTGACCCATGCTTTACTGGGGTGACGATCTTCACACCCTTAGCTATCAACCCTACGACGGGTTCCAGAGAGACTTTTTGCTGCTTATGAGGACGGTCAACTTTGGACGAAGGTTTCCTTTTTGTCGACGAAGCCGTCCCCTTAGGAACCACCTCGCCGGACTCTTTTCTTTTGGCAGCCTGTGATTTTATCAACGCCCTCCTCTTAGCGTTGTCCATCTCTATAAAGAAGGACGAATGAAGTTATTAACTAAGAGTTGAAGCCATTTATG
Organism: Quercus robur; assembly: GCF_932294415.1. Lineage (NCBI taxonomy): Eukaryota > Viridiplantae > Streptophyta > Magnoliopsida > Fagales > Fagaceae > Quercus > Quercus robur. The sequence continues at coordinate 45,471,928 of NC_065543.1, forward strand.
CAAAATAAAGGTTGACGGACTTACGTCTGTGAATTTTTTCATTATTTCTGACGGCTTCCGGTGTGGGTTCAGGACCGTCACAATACCAGTGAATGGTATTTGGATTTACCAACTTCGCCTAAGTCCTTTCCATCGGCTTGGTCTTTTGAAAAATCTTCTCGAGAAAACTAAACTCCTCAATACTAACTTGCGGACGCCGTCTACCTGCAGAAGAAATGGACGGTTAAAAGAGAGAGAAATCATAACTGAGCGAATATAAAAAGAATTTACAAATTAGGACGGATGCATACGAGATGGATTTAATACTCCCCAGGTTGTGTCGACGGGTATATATTCCGTCTCCCCTGGACGACCCATCCACCCGTCACCCTCTAGGAAGAAGTAACGACTCTTCCAGTCTCTATTTGAGTCGAGTGTTTCAAATATGACCTTCAACAATGAACTCCTACTAGCAAAACTATACATTCCCCTTGACCTGTCCATTTCATCTGGACGGTAGCATTGAAGGAATTCACGCACCGTCAACCTCCTAGCGTCGTCTGTCATAGCACCATAAAGAATCTCCATTGCTATGATGACCCTCTAAGCATTCAGGGATATCTGGGTGACGAACAGACCCAAATACTTTAGAAGTTCTCTATGCAGGGTACTTAGCAGAAACCTAAGTCCCGATTTCAGCATCTGTTCGTACACTTCGACACCTTCTACCCCCTCGTAATAACATTTCTCTGATACGTAGGGTAGACGGATTGGAATGTAGTCCGGAATTTGAAAATTAGCCCTAAATGTGCTAAAGTGTTTCTCCTTGATGACGGATGTGAATTTATGCACCGTCCGCTCTGGTAGCATGATGAACTCCCTAAGTCCATCAACACCAATGACGGATCTCAATGGTTGATCCTCGCCGTCATCAGAAATATCTTCTAGCTCAGCCATCTCCATATCCTCATTTGTTGAAGACGAGGAAGAGGCGGATGAACTCCTCTCTTCGCCTAGACTCTCTTGGTCTTTATGACCGGACAGGTATACTTCCTCATAATCTGCCCCGTCACAAATTACTGACTGATTACTTGATGCATCAGACATTGCTTACAAGTGACGACAAACCTAAGACTGACGGATCTAGGAGTGTTGATGGGTGTGTATAAAAGTCTAGCAAAATGAAAGCACAAATGCAAGACTTGTAAAAAATAATAATAATACTCACCAAGTCTAAGTAACTGGAGGTCGACGGTTGTATAGATGACGGGTACAGATATTCGACGGAACACTCTCTGACAAGGTTGACGATGGCGCTCTAACAATATGTTTTAGCTGAAAAGTGGAGAAATGAGGGAGGAGAAGTGTAATATATATATATATATATATATATATGTGTGTGTGTGTGTGTGTGTGAAATGCACGGAAGACAAAGCGACGCTTCGATCCAAGACAAAATCCAATCAAAAAGTGACACGTGTCGTACCTCATAAATGCTTGACAACCTGTCAACAAATGATCGCAGTTCGTGTCGTCCTCTTGGAAAACTGTCATCAACTCCAAGAACCTTAAACCGTCAACTCCAAGAACCTTAAACCGTCAACCCCAAAGAATATTGAACTGTCACCCTATTGGTCCGTCCACCAAAGCATGACGGACCATAGGGTGAAGGGGGCAACTAAAGGGGTAAAAATTGGCATGACGGACCTTCATTATGTTGGGCCTGACGGATCCTAGCCCATGGGCCGACAATGGGTAAGCCCAGGGCATAGCAGGAACCCTAACTTAAAATACTTGTTACACACGCTTGAATCCTGGTAGAATCCCGAAGGAAATAGGAATCCTAGTACAAGAAGAATTCCGGAAGATACGCGTGTTAATGAAAGACCCTCTCTACAAGGAAATGTCTTGTTTATCACGTTTGGGATTATTCAAGAGGATTCCTATAAGGAAAAGACTTCTACATCAAGGAAGAGAGGCCAACCTTCTTCTACTATAAAAGCCCCAATACCCTCACAAATCAAGGTACGCATAATTTACCCCTCTCTAGCACTTTAGAGTTGAGAATAATTCTAACTTGACCTTCGGAGGGTATTTGGCCGGCACCACACCGGTACCCTCTGTTAGATCACTTCTTTCTTCTTGCAGGTTGCTATTTCAAGCGCGCGAGGATTATGTAGCTCATTGGTGATTTTACGGCATCATCACTACTTATTAGCTTATAACATATGGACTTTTTCTTTTTCTTCTGTAAAAGTTTCTTGTTCATATAGTTAAGAAGCTATCTTCTATACTATATGTTAATTTTTTTTTTTTTTTTAAAGATAGTTAATGTCTATTATGTTTTTTTATATTAAAGAAACATGTCTATTATGGATTAGAAACCATACAAAAATATAATATGAGGGAGGGGAAAGGAAAAAGGGAAGAAAAAAAAAAAACTATTGTTAGCTTTAAGATCGTCAAAAAATGAAAATAGGATCTCAATTTTTTTAAAGTAATTTGTTCAACTTCATGAAAATTTGTATATAAGCAAAAAAGTATGAAGATAATTATATAATAAATGTTCGTAGTATAGCTTTAGATATTATAAACTGAACATTTTATGAATTTAAATAAACCAAAATTTTATAGAAATTACACTTAATATTTATCTAACTATTAAAAATTGTGTCATTCACTACTTGAGTTTTGGCTCTAAAAAAATTGAAAAATGGATTATTCATATGAGAAAAAGATGATCAATAGATAAATACAATATAATTAATATGATTTCTTTTTGTGAAGTTTGTTTAATAATTACAATAAAATATTAGTTAGTATTCAAATGAATAGCTTTTAATTTATCAAATTGTTCTCAAATATTATATGTTCACATGGTATGCATAATTATGTGTATCATAGATAAATCCACCCCCTCCTTCAACTCAAATCTTGGCTCCATCATTGCAAAAAGACTCCATGAAAAGGGAGCAAAATAAATTGATTTACTACAAAACTAGACCTTAGAGAGTATTTATACAAAACCTAGCTGAACCCTATTCCAATTCTAGTAGGACTATAGGTTGCTTGTCCTGCAATTACATATTTGGTCTGTACAACACATTTGGGCCTATTTAGGTTTAATATATCTAACATCCTTCTTCAAACTCAAGGTGACAAATCAAAGATGAGCTTGAGTTTGGACAAAAACCAACAAAAATGACTAAGAACAAGGGATTTGGTGAAGATATTAGCAGGCTAGTCCTTAAAAGCAAAATATCAAAGATAGAGAATCCCATGAAGAAGGTGGGGTGATAAATGATATGACAATCAATCTTAATATGCTTTGTTTGTTCATGAAAGACGAGATTGTGAGCAATTTGAATTACATTCCTGATTATTACAATTAAGTGGTGTGACATGCACTAGCAATAGAGACATCCATATCCTTAAGATGAAAAGAAGCAAATGAGTTCAATGTGTCAAACAGTGCACAATATCTAGCCTTAGTACTCAATCCACCAACAATAGTTTGCCTTTCACTTCACTTAGAAATCATCGCATCCCTTAAAAAGAAGCAATAAATATATGTTGTTATACAAAATTACTCAATAGAAAATATTTATATAAAACCTAGTTGAACCCTATTCCAATCCTAGGACAATGTTGCTTGCTCTGCAAGTACAGATTGTGCTTTACAACACGTTAGGCCCAACAAGCTCTAATGTATCTAACATTTTTTTCTGAAAAACCTCACTAATCAAAATAAGATATGCTAAATTAACAATAAGTACTCCTTAAACGAATGGGAAAACTTAGGTATACTTACATCTATTATGTTCATTAAGTTCTTTAATTGAATTAAATTACACATTTGTATTAGCCAATCAAGCAAAATTGTTGTTGTCTTTGCCATTGATAATTAAATTGAACAATGTCGGTTCCAGTTAGCTCAACTAGTAAAGTTTCTAATGGTTGAATAAGAGATTTGGAGTTCATTCACTGCCTACACCAAAAACTGATTGGTGTCTTGATCTGATGATAAAAAGCGTTCATCAGGAGCGGACGCCATAAGTTGAAACTCTTTCAAAAAAAAGAAAATTCAACTATGTGATTTATTAGTTAATACAACCACATGGTTATATATAATTAGGATACCTAAGGTATAGTACCTAATTAAAGGAAGTGTACTTAACTTCTACCCAATCATTAATATATAACTATGGATGGTCAAGAGTCTTGTAGCATAGTGGCATAACATGTTGATGTTCTTCTTTATTAAAAGAACCAAAGTTCAAATCTCCACTTCTCTATTATTGTAACTATCAAAAATATAATCTATATATATATATATATATATAAAACCGAAACTTTTGAAGCTTCCACAATTTTCCACGACATCACTATTTTCTTTTTCTTTTTATTTTAGATTCTTTTTATTTTTGGTTTTATATCTTATCAAGTATTACAATAGTTTAGTTTAAATAAAACTCTATTAGATATATGTTTCAAGAGTTTGAAAATTCTATTTCAAGCTTTTGAAACTTCCACAATTTTCCACGTCATCACTATTTTCTTTTTCTTTTTATTTTAGATTCTTTTTATTTTTGGTTTTATATCTTATCAAGTATTACAATAGTTTAGTTTAAATAAAACTCTATTAGATATATGGTTCAAGAGTTTGAAAATTCTATTTCAACTAAAATTCTATAACAAAAATTTTCACAAATATAAACTTCTGCCAAGGTCGAAACCCTTCATATTCAATTTTCTGTCATTTATGTTGCCTTCTGTATAACCCTAAATCAATGTTGAAAGGTTGTGTTTTACAACCATCTGATCTTGGTAACCAAACCCTGCACCTATGATTGTTTATGATTATTTTTGTTCATTGTTTGTAGTTTAAACCCATTAAAACTTATTGCTTGATGGTATTTCATGGTTTTTTTTTTCCCTTTACTTTTTCTTTCAAGGTTGCTAGGAACACAACCTAACATGTGATTTTTTTTCATTGTTTAAAGTTTAGACCCATTAAAATTTAAAACTTATTACTTTATAGGTTCATGTACTTTTTTCTTCTTCTTATTTTTCTCTTTTGAATAGTCATATATTTTTGGCATTTTGGAAGTTTTCACATCTGAATTTTTGTGTTAGTTTTTGCAATATTTGAACATGTTTAGCAGGTTTCAACAACTATACCATGTATTATTCTTTTAAAGGTAATCAATTTTTCTTTTATATTTCTCTATTATAAAATCATATATATATATATATACATAGTTTTGTTTCAATAATTTATAGGATGTAAATCTTATGATTCCTTAATATTTTTTGGCCTTTTGGAAGTTTTAACATCTGACTTTTTGAGTTATATTTTTGTAATATTTAAAACTATCTAGAAAATTTCAATGATTATAACCATAAATTATTATTTTGAGTGTAACAAATTTTTTTCTTATATTTCTCTGTGGTGTAGTCACACACACATATATATATTTTTATAATTTTTAAGTTCTTAATCTTTTGATTCTTTGCAATAGTTATAGGTTTATAGTCATGAACTATTCTTTAATATTTTTCATAAGTCATTGCACGTTCAAACAATGACTTCTTTATCAAATTGTAACACAAATTGAAGTTATACAAGAGCAATTCATGCAATAATGTAGTTTCTTAATCAATTTAAAATTTTATAAAATCATTTTAGTTTACCACATAAATAAGTAGGTTCCCGTACATAGCACGGGTTAGCGACTAGTTAAAAAAGTAACCGAGGATGAAGATATGAAATTGAGAGATTTACCATTTTGATGCCAAAAAAATTCTATAGGCCAGGGTCAAATAGGGGTTTAACACCTAACTACCAGAGGGACTAGATTTGTAGAAACATCACCCTCCTACCTAAATAAACCTCTCTTTCAACACTAAAATCACAACTAAAAACTAGAGATTTAGGCTTTTCTTCAATATGCATCGTATTACTCCAAGATAAACTAAAAATAATTTTCTGAAAAAATTTCATATATTTTTAATAAATTTTTTGCCTCAACCATAATATTGGACTATCTAGGTATGAAAGTAATATTAGTTTGGCTAGCTATTATTAGTCTTGGACTTATATGTTGAAATTGTTTTTGTTTGAACAAGTTAAGGCTATTGGATGATTTTATTATTAATTGGTGGTATTAATTAATTAATGATAGGGGCAATTTACTTGTTATAAATTAATCTAGGGGTTGATTGGTCTATTTTAGAATTTTGTAAGGACTTTACAATTACAACTTACCCTATTGTTTGGGGACATTGTAGACAACGCCTTCTGTTTATTGGGCTAAGCCTCCTGCTCCAACAACGAGAATCAAAGAGTTCAAGAAGTTTTAACCAGGATTGGACCCCAAGGGTTGGGAGCCAGAGGTGGGGGGCTGGGGGCTATATATAGTGGTGAACTGTGAATCATCTGAGCTGTAAAACCTACTTGAATTGATTTGTTTTTTTTTTTTTTCCTAATTAAACCACCAGTTTTTCAGTTTTCTGGGGTTTTATTATTATTTGGTTTTAGGTGATAATCAAAGAGATAAATGTTGGTTTTATGGATTTTTATTTTTATTTTTTATTTTTTTAATATAAGATAGAATTTCGACCTATGACATCAGTTTTATAATGCAATTCTTCATCATCAACATCAAGTTAAGATACTAATTTGTTTTTGATATAGAAGGAATTTGAACCTTAAATATCTTATTTGACTAATTAGAGATTTTATCTAGTTTGGTTTAATTTTTAATGACGATTATAACTACAATGCTTGCAAATAATAATAGTAATAACTACTAGATGTAGGATTATATCTCCTTAAAGAGAATTTTATGTGGCCCACATTTGAGTGAAGATGAAACTCATGTCTTAAGTTTCTTATTTCATGTCTTAAGTTTCCTATTTGTGAAAGTTACATGTAAGATTTAACATCCTTTAGTAACTCTCAAATGGTGTAACCCATTTGGTTAATAAACATCATGAAGTTACAACTTTTAAGCTCCTTGATGGAAGGAGAGTTATGGAAATCTTCATTTAAAAGGGTCCTTAGTCTAGCCTATATATATGGCCTGTCTCCATCAAAAAGAAATATGTAAGGTGAAGGTCATAGACTAGAAGACCCTTTTATATACACTATTATCATATAGTGAGTCTTCTTTTTCTCTAAACACTTAAACAACTATGGCTGAAGGTATGTCTATGTTATTTTGTTTCCGCTGCACTCTGAATTTTGTCTTACACTAGAATCTCTCTCTCTTTCGAGATATAAGATATAGTAAAAATTATAGTTTAAGTAAAACAAAAACATGTATAAAGTGTTCTAATTTGATGGAATTTGACTTTTTATTCTTTAAACATTTTTTTTATTCGACTATATCATTTTGAGGATATGACTTTTTTAATGTGATGTATGCATGAGATCATTTATCATTAGTAGAGGTAAAATTTGACGGCTAATGTTAAATAATAATAAATCTATATGAAAATGATATTTTGACAATCACATACATGAATATTCAAGTTATAAATTGGTGATAAAGTGTGATAATTAAAAGAACGTTTTTCTTTTAAATGATTTATAAGGCTCATTACCAAAAACCATGGGCATTAATTTGGAACTTGATTTGACAATATTCATCCACTTTGACTTTCAATATCAACAATGGCAGCTACAAGATTATTTTCTAGGGAGTTCAATAAGAAACATAAATTATACAAAATTTTAAACAAAATATAAATTAAATATATCGACATCACAAAAAACATAAATTAATATATAAAGTTTTACAATTACCTTCTATAATGTTTCGTATTTTTTCTCAAAAAAAAAAATAATGTTTCGTATTTTAAAATTATTGCATGATATCTTCATTATCAATTATATTAACTACATATATTTCAATGTACATAGTCAAGCAAGCATTCATGCACTAATTTCTCATTTGATTGATTTATTTAAAATTTCTTAAGATCTAAATGAGTTTTTTTTTTTTAACAAATTCTACTTTTGTTGTTGGGTTAATTAAATTTTTTTCCCAAATTTTAGATCAAATTGATTTGTTATTGAGATTTTTTTTTTTTTTTTTTTTTTGTGTTTAAAAAGGTCAAGATAATGTTAAGATGATTATATTTAAGTTTATTTCAGTTGGGCTTAAAGTTAGGGTGTTCAAATTTTTATTTTAAGTGTCGAAACAGGAAAAATAAAATAAAAAATATTATAATAATTTTTATTTTTCGGTTCAATTCAGAGGGTTCATTTGAACACTGGGCTCCAAGTGGAGCCGCCCCTGAATAAGAACTTTCCCAGAGCAATATCAGCACGTGAACCTAAGAAACTCATAGTCATTATCGACACCATCACGGAACTTTGTTCGCTGTTCTAGAATATTTGCAGAATGTGACAAAGTATAAATGGAAAGTCCTCAATTTCACGTCAGATTAGTATTATACATGTTTTTCTAATATGTATTGCGTGCAATGCATGACATTATCTTTGCCACCCCAAACCAAAAAAGTCGAAGTGTGATAATAATCTGCAAGAACTATAGAAATATATTGATACTCAAAATTGAAGAGGAATCGTTGAAACTTGAAATTTGGAGGAAAAATTATGTCTGATAATTAAGTTCAATACACAATAAAAATGAGGGATATTAGACAACTGGGCCATTAAATTGGTCAGAATTCACTAAGTATAGTTGTACTTGTTTGATGAACACGTAACTTTAATTGTACTTGGGCAAAAAAGTAGAATTTTAAATAATTGTACATAGATTTGATAAGCTAAGCAAAGAAAAAAGATGCTATACTAATTAGGCGAGCACACATATGTATAGGTCAAAAGGATGCTATACTGATTAAGCAAGCACGCATATGTATAAAAATGGGTATGGGCCGTATGGCATTGATAGGTCAAAGAAGGATTATTATTTTGCAGATTTTATCTCTCCGATGATCATGGAAAAGTCCATGGTGATATTATCACCAACTTTTTCACCAAAACCGAGTGTATTTTTTTGTGTCGTTGATCGAGTTTTCACACCAACCAGTGTAAAGTAACATAAACCTTAAAATATAGTTAATGAAGCTCAAAAACCACTCACATATTATGAATCATTTACGCAAAATGGGATTTTATTATGTGTTTGTACAAATATACAAGTCATTGCAGCTTATGCAAACAATTATTATTATTTTTTTTTTTTAATTTTTTGTGTTTCTATAAGATGAAAGAAAATAGTGAATTTGTAGGTGGTGATTGTTGCGTGTAAAAAGAGAGGAAAAAAGGATTAAATTTTTTTTTTAAATTGATATTTTAATGAAATGGAATATAGAATAAATAATCAAATATGAGTATTAGCTAAAATTTAAAAGAGAAAATTATTTTAAAATAGCCAATAATTTTATATGAGCTAGTTTGAATGTTCTGCAGATTCCCAATTAGGAGAACTTTGACGAGAGTATGTAAATTTTTCAGTAAGAAAATTGAGTGTATGTGGTAGAATTGAAACTAGAAAGAGTATTTACAGCATTGGACTGTGGTACTAGAATCTAGAGGACTTTATAAAGGACCCATTAAGTGGGCCTGAGTTCTGACCCTCTTGAGTCTTGTCCCCATTTTTACATTCTAAGCTACGCTATCAGAGCCCCACAAGACGCAGCACTTTGATGGTGCATTTCTTTAGCTGCACTCAAAGGCAAAGCTGCGCATATGCATGCTGTTTTTGCTTTTGCTTTTGACTGCACAAGCACAATCAGCTCAACCCAACATGCACATTTTCCAAGTCTCTTTATTATTTACCTGCTTCGATTACCTATAACTTAAGCCTTAAGGAATGATCTAACTGAACTTGTTTTGTTAGGTAATAACTCAGATCTAGTTAGCAATTTTTTTGTTAATTGTAATTTTAACTGGGTTAGGAGAGAGCTTAACACTACAGTCCATTGTCTAGCTAAATTTGCAATTGTACATAGGTCTACTATTTGTTGTAATTCGCATATTCTTCTTGCTGCAGTTTTGGATACTTGCAGGAAGGATGTTGCTTCTGCTTTGTTTTAATAATATGCTCGGTTTATTAGCCAAAAAAAAAAAAAAAAAAACCTCAGAAATAGTTAGTGAGGTTACTTTTAAATCAAATTCAAAAAAAAAATATATATATATATATATATAGTGTGGGGGTAACAGACCGAGGAGCCTATACCAATATACACGTTGGGCCAAGAGCCCAGTCCATGGGAAGAACCCCTCCTCGGCCATACCTGGCCGAGGACAAAGAGAACGGCCTATCACTGAGAGTGGCACTCTGGGTCATTCCATAGAATAGGAAAAATACTAAAACAGCAAAAGGATAACGGAAAGAATGGAAATATCTAAAGGAAAGCTGTCATTATTGCATTCAATGCTCTGTACCTGACAGAGTCATGCTTTTCTGCCTTTACAATCACTCTCAACAACTTTGGGGAGGGGCTGATGGGACAAGTATCAGCACTATGAATCTAAATCGGGAGGAAGGAAACTAGTATAAAAGGGGGTGATGGGAGGCAATCAAGGAGGACTGCGGGAACCACTACTGCTCACCATATACTAGAAAAAGCTCATCGAATCGTGCCAAGGACCAACCTTCCAAGATAAACTCAGTTCATCTTTGCTTGACTGTCATGAACACCATAATAACTGTTACCCGTGCACTAAGGCTTAGCTCTTCGACCTACTCTCTACAAATTTATTGTACCGGGCTCACAGGTCCAAGATCCCATACATCTTGGGCTTGGGCTACAAAAGAAATTAACATGCACAAAAATCTTTTGAAGCGGTTAAACAGAACATGAGCTATGTCGGGTCCTCAGACCTCCTGCTTTGGGGAAATTAACACGCACTAAAATCTTCTGAAGCGATTAAACAGAACCTCAGCTATGTCGGGTCCTCGGATCTCCTGCTTTGGGGAAATTAACACGCACTAAAATCTTTTGAAGCGGTTAAACAGAACCTTAGCTATGTCGAGCCCTCGGACCTCCTGCTTTGGGGAAATTAACACGCACTAAAATCTTTTGAAGCAATTAAACAGAACCTAGCGCATGCCTGAGTCCTCGGACCAGACGTTTAAAGAAAGTTAACGCTATAACATCATTGTAAACGTTGAAAAGAACCTTAGTACCCGGTAGTCCCCTCGGACCGCTTACTTCAAATTGCCCATTCTTTGATGGTTACATTGTTCACAGTATAAAGCACACGGTTATTTTCTTAATTAGTCCTACATGGTTAACTTATTTAAAGTTAGCGGTCGGGTGCTTGTCAGTTTTGGTAAACTCAGGGTAACAACTTTTCATTATCATCAACAACATCAATTCTAAGTACTATTTGAAAGAAAAATACCAACACACCCATTCATGAAACAATTATTGCAAAAAGGAAAGGCTTGTAGAGAAAAATGCGTCTATCTTTTTATTAAATAAAGGGAAAGTACATCGTATACAAAAGGGTTTAGGCAAGCCTGTTTCAAAAGCTAACTCTAAAAAGCAGTCCATAGGAACGTCAAATCCACAACCTTGTTCTAATAGCAATTGGGCATGTATAGATGGTACTGGCAATAAGAAAGAAGAAGAAGCGGAGACGCCAGATCCACAACCTTGTTCTAGCAGCAATCGAGCAAGTATGGATGGTACCGGCGATGAGAAAGAAGAAGAAGCAAGAGCTTTTGATGGGCCCCTCTTCTCCTAACTACGAGATGTTCTGCTATCAAGGCTGGGAGACAAAACACCTGCCTACCCACGTTCTTGTTAGTTTGCTTGGTCAACCTTAGTTCGTCTCCACATTTGCGCACACGTGACACACGGCGCCGGGTGAAATCCAAATTTTGTCGCACCAAAAATCTGATGCGATCTACACCTACTTGGGGTTTTGACTACAGGAAGAGAGATTCCTTCCTTGTTCGGTTGAAAGGAAGAAATGTCTTTGGCCTCTGCCTCCCCTGCCTTAATTGTGTCATCCTGAATCTTGGCAACATCCTCAACTTCTGAAGAAGGCTTGGTTCCCTCACCCTCACCTTTATCCTTGGTCACTCCATTCCTTAGACCTCAATCAACACCCTGGTGGGGCCCTTGGGAAAATTTGAAGAGTTAAGAGCTTAAAACTCCCGCAGAACTCAAGGATCTGTAAATGAAGAAGAATGACCCCCCCATGCGTCTTATATAGAAGGCAAACCTGGTGGCAATTACTTCGCCCGAATCTCAAAGAAAGAATTACAAGCGAGATAAATCTCGCTCAATTTCCAAAGCAGTCTTCAACCGTTGGATTTGCGTCACCTCGTAAAAGACCTTAATGAAAGCGTGCCTCATGTACTGAAACGGCAGGAACGCGACTTAAATAAACTAAAAGAATATCTTATAATCAGATGCAGTATAAAATGGGCGCGAAATAACTATCATCACATCGATATCCTTCTTTCCTCTCATGGGGAAGAAAAGAAGAATCCCGATGGGCTATTGTGGGGGTAACAGATCGAGAAGCCCATACCAATATACACGTTGGGCCAAGGGCCCAGTCCAAGGAAGAATCCCTCCTCAGCCATGGGAAGAACCCCTCCTCGGCTAGGTATGGCCGAGGACAAAGGGAACGGCCTATCACTGAGAGTGGCACTCTGGGTCATTCCATGAAATAGGAAAAGTACTAAGACAGAAAAAGGACAAAGGAAAGAATGGAAATATCTAAGGGAAAGCTGTCATTATTGCATTCAGTGCTCTGTATTTGATAGAGCCATATTTTTCTGCCTTTACAATCACTCCCAACAACTTTGGGGCAGCGCTGATGGGACAATTATCAGCACTATGAATCTAAATCGGGAGGAAGGAAACTAGTATAAAAGGGGGTGATGGGAGGCAATTAAGGAGGACTGCGGGAACCACTACCGCTCACCATATACTAGAAAAAGCTCCTCGGATCGTGCCGAGAACCAACCTTCTAAGATAAACTCAGTTCATCTTTGCTTGACTGTCATGAACATCATAATAATTGTTACCTGTGCACTAAGGCCTAGCTCTTCGACCTACTCTCTACAAATTTATTGTACCGGGCTCACAGGTCCAAGATCCCATACATCTTGGGCTTGGGCTACAAAATGTGACCCTACATATAGTTATATTGTTCAATTAAGTATAAATAATATCATCCATTCCAATAATAATAAAATGGCGAAAATGCACTTTTAGTCTCCTATATTTTGGGTCAATTTTCATTTTGGTCCCAAAGTTGATTTCGTTACAAATTCCATCCCTAAAAAAAGAAATCGTTTTTAAAATGGTCTCTACCATCAATCCACTAACAGAAACCTCCTACGTGACAAACAGAGTGTCTTGCTTACTGATGTGGCGCAAACATGGCCATTAAAATATTAATAAAAATAATTATTTGGCATTTTTTTAATACCACGTCAGATTTAAATTAATAAAACATTAAAAAAAAGGCCAGATCAGAAAATTCAAAAAAAAAAAAAATTCCTCAATTTTAGTTTTAATTAAAAACAAACAAACAAAAAATTATTATTTTTAGATTAAAGATTGAGGCAGAAGAATTGCCGAGCGAAGAGAGCTGAGCGGGTATAATGTCGGAGAGGGAGAGAGACTTGATTTGCTAAATCTGAATCTGATCGAGCGCAGCGAATTTGATCTAATTGGTCTTCTTGGAAGCCTCGGCAGCAAGCTCCATGGATTTCTTGGTGGTTTTAGTGACCAAATCGAAAATGTTGACGGAACTCGTGAGAGTCTGAGATCTCCTCGCCGCTTCTTCTGCCAAGCCTTTCGCTCTCTTCCAAATGTCCTCCATTGTTGTTGATTTTTTTGAATCTCAAAATCTCAAATCTGAAATTCTTTGTTTGTTTGTTTGTGTTACTTTTTTTAGTGGGTTCGACTTGTTGGATTGTTGGGTTCGACTTGGTGGGATTTACTGGGTTCTAAGGTGGATTTCTTGGTTCGACTTTCTGGGTTCTGAGGTGGGATTGCTAGATTTTCTGGGTTCAACTTGCCTGAGATGGGTTTTTCTGGATTTGAGATTTTTTTTTGTTTGGGTTGGTTATGTTGTATTTTTGAATTAATTTGTTACTTTGGGGCTTTGGGATTTGATGATTTTGCTGGTGTTTGAAAAAATGGTGGATTTGAGATTTATGATTTTGTTTTTGAGCTGAATTTTTTGGGTTTTTTTTGTGTGTTTGTTTCTTAAGAAAAATTTTGGGTTTGCTAGTTTGTTTGCCAGGGAAGAACATGATGTTCATGTTCTGGAAAAGAAGAAATGTCCTTACGAAAAAAAAAGTATAAAATAAAATATAATTATATTTATGTTTATTTTTAAATTTTTTTGAATATTCCGATATGGCCTTTTTTTTAATGTTTTATTAATTTAAATCTGACATGGCATTAAAAAAATACCAAATAGTTATTTTTAATAATATTTTAATCGCCACGTTTGTGCCACGTCAATAAGTAGGACACTCTGTCTGCCATCTAGGAGGTTTCTGTCAGTGGGTTAATGGCATGGACCATTTTAAAAACAATTTTCTTTTTTTAGGGATGAAATTTGCAACGAAATCAATTTTAGAACCAAAATGAAAATTGACCCAAAATGTGAGGATCAAAAGTTCATTTTCGCCTAATAAAATCCAATATAATTATAAGTTTGAATTTAGTTTTTAAATTTAAAATATAGCATCTAAGAAATTACATTAGCGTAAAAACCGATACCTACTCACCAAAGATTTTGTTCCATCAAAATCAGAATCGTATAACTATCTATCTTTTACATTGAATTTAAGCTTTTACTTCTTGTCAATCTAGGAATAGTGAATTTGACTGCAGAAAGAAGAGGAATCAAATTTCAAACTTAAATTTTTTTCCTCATAAAGGAATTTGGACATTACTTTTTCATGGATGGATACTGTCATACTGCTGATTTTTCTAATTTCTTGTTGCCTTTAGCCTTTTACTTGGCTGTTCCCATTTATTTATTTCTAGTCTCTTCGAATGAAACTCACAAAGAGGAAGGAAGAAGACAGTTAGGAAGTATAAAGTGTATAACACCTAACCTTGTACAATAATTCTTGCAAAAAGACCTATGGCATTGACCTTATTACAATCTTTAAGAGATTTATAACTAATGGTCGGTGGTCCTAATTGTTGAACATTAAAATTGACAAATAATATGAAATTAACAATTATATAAAAATTGGCATACAATTTTTTTTTTAATGGGTAATGGTCAACCAAATATAATTACTATATCATTGAAGTGATAAATTAAAGAACATCAAAACAAAACATAAAAAGTGCCAATTCACACCAAACTAGGACTAATGAGATTAATGCTATCATCAAACTTTTATAAAAATGTGAAGCCCAATAAATCAATCAGCAATGGTCCATGTCATGTCATTCTCAAAGATCCAATGGCACACCTCAATTTGTCCTGGGCTGGACCCCAGTGCCACGAAGGCCCCATGCTCTGGGCCCCATGCTGACGTGTCAATGTGACAGATGGCAACACCATGGTTGATCTTAGCCTTGCTCTCCACATCAAGAATGTCAGCCTCATAGACTCTAACTTTCGGCACAGAGTGGCAATAATACAGTAGGTAAGGGTACAGGCTCTGATGGCAGGACACCGATTTGGTCACTTCTCCACCGTTGATCCCTTTGACTGACCCAATCGTCACATTTTGCTTTGACCCACTCACATTTTCGGTGCTCCTCACCACCACATTGTGGCCCAAAACCGTGACTGCAAAGTCTATCATGTCCTCCACCGAGCCCACGCACCGCTTGGTCTCACCCTGGCTCGGACCCCTCTCGCACTCAGCCAGCGCGTTGGCCAGCACGCGCCCCATGGCCGAGCCCTCCCGCGCGTGAAAAATCCCCGCAATCTCGGACAAATGCAAGGTCGAAAATGGTAGTTTCGACAAAATGCCCCGGGGCAAAAACGACCTTTTGGGCATTTTGTCACTAATGTCGGGCATCACCATGACATTTCCCTGCTTCAGCATAGACTCCCTGAAAAACTTGCCCGGTTCCACCCATCTATTTACAGAACTGCCACTATCACTGCCACTACCACGTACAGAACCAATAGTACTCTGTGTTACAGTGCTGAAATTGCTGTACTCAGAAAATGTGACACCCTTTAACGCGTATTCCTTGAATGTGCGGTCCATGCTATAAGATCTGAATCCTATTGACGTACCACTATTAACTGTGCCTTTACCATACTCTTTAAATGTGTCATTTCCATGGTTAAATGATTTCCCATAGTTTGCGAAATTCACTTTCCCGGAATTTGAATTCCTAGCATAAGATTGAAAAGAATTGTCACCCACATTTGCTTTATATCTATAGCTTTGAAAGCTATCGATCCCTGAGCTCCCACCATTGCCATAGCTCTTGAAATTGTTATGTGGGTTATTACCTGATTGACCGTACACTTTAAACGAGTCGTTTGCACCTTTACCTGAATCGCCGTAGCTTGTGAAAGTTGAAGCAATGGTGTTGGAATTGCCGTCGTAATTGTTGAACTCGCTAGGTGTGGAGTGTCCATTCTTGTTGTAGATGGTGAAAGCTTGAGAGCCCGAGTTGGTGTCGTCGCTATAGGTTGAGAAAGTGAGTTTGTGATTGTTGGAGTCCGAGTTATAGACAGTGAATTGGAGATTGGGCACGTTGACGAGCTTGTCGTAGTTCTTGAACTCGCCGGAGCCACCAGTGGCTGCGGAGGCGTAGCTGGTGAAGTTGGTGTCGGCTACATTGCCGTTGTTTGCGTAGTTTGTGAAGGTTTCACTGTGACTCGTTGAGGATCTGCTGTATTTTTTGAACGAGTCATTGAGGTTGTTTAACCCATCTGAGTAGTTCTTGAACGAGTCGATCCCTGTTCGCTTGGAGGAACCATAGTTTTCGAAGTGTTTGTTGGAGTAGGCAGTAAAGTTTGAGTCTTTGGTGGGGATAGAAACTTGGGTTGTTGCTTGATTTTCGAAAAGACAGTACAAATTGGCTAAGGAACAAAAGGAGTTGAAGTGGGAAGAGAGTGAGTTTTGGGATGCGAGGTTTGTGAAAAAGGCTGAGTCTTGAGCATTGAGTGGTGAGGCTTTGGAGAGAAGGAATTGCGGTTTTGGGAGAGTGTTTGAGATGTGATTGTTCCAATACCGGATGAGAGATGCTTTGGGAGTGAAAGGGTTGGCTTGGACTTGGAGTGAAGAGATTGGTGTGACTGTTTCAGTTGTTGTTGTTGTCTTGGCATGAGAAACCTGCATATATCAGACAAATTAACACAAGAAGGTTCATGCTATAGATAGATAGGATAGACAGTGTAAAGAGATTTTGTGTAATGTAAAGCCAAAAACAAGAAGACACTTAGATATACTTACATTGAAATGTGAGAGTAATAAGAACAAGAAGAAGATGAGAAAACTAGTCCTATTGGTTTGTCTTTCCATTGTGTGTGTGTGTGTGTGGCTGTAAAGGAAAGACAGACAGACAGACAGAGAGAAAGGGTTGGATTATTGAGAGCATATATAGAGATGCCTCCTCTTTTTCCGAAACTTGCCTGCTTTTGTTCGGAAATTTACTTTTTCTTTTTTCTTTTTCTTTTTTTTCCTTTTTTCAGATACCATTAATCCATTAGTACAATGAAAATAAAAATCATCCACTTCATATATTATTTATCGCATTTTTTTAGATATATAAAGTAACTAAAAAGTCTAAAATATTTATATATAAAAAAACCAATAAACATGTAACTTATTGTAAGGTTTTTTTTTTTTTTTTTTTGAGAAGAAGTTCCTTATTATGAGTGATTGAGAATAAAGTGAAATACTAAAAAAAAATTGTTCATTATAAAGGATGTCGGTAACTTTAAAGTACCTGAAAAATAATATAAAAACAAAAATGAAGATATTATATTTTATATATGCTTTTTGAAGTCAGTCATTTTTTTTTTTTTTTTTTTGAGAAAGTTGAAAGTCAGTCATTAGGTCTTATATCAAAGACTAGATTACGCTATCATTAGAATGGGATCGGGTTTTATAAAGAGGATTGAAATGGGCACATTAAAACCTTTCTCAAAAAAAAAAAAAAAAAAGGGCACATTAAAATTTGAAAATAAACAACAATCTCTCTCTCTCTCTCTCTCTCATTTAATAAAGATTCTGATACATTATTTTTTTGATGAGTAGATTGTGATACATTAATATGCGAGTAATGAGTAGAGTAAATTATGGGAAATGGTAGCCAAAATGGTGTACGTGTTTAGGAAATCAAGAGCATAAATTAGTTACTAGTGGGCTAGAAGTGGTTCGGTTTCTTTTTTTGTTTTGAGAATCGGGTTAGAAGTGGTTCGGTTTCAGTGAACCACAGCATCGGGTTTCAAATCATTTGTGGAAAACAAAGAGTATAATCTAAAGGTTTCTGAACATGTTTCAATGTGACACAAATATCAAAAGGCTATAGCTAGGCTAAGCTGGTTTGTAATAGTCCAAGATAATACAGGAATCTATGGTTTTGTTTTTTGTAGGTTATAATAAGCTTCCAATAACTACAATAGAGTAAATAGTTACTCCCCAATCCTGAAGGAGAAAAACAAAATAGAATGCTTTGCTTTTGGCTCATAGTGACCCACAAGTTAAAACTAGTGCAGTGTGCTCTGTGCAGAACAGCTACAAGTGCCTGCTATAAAAGCATTACCGCGTTAGCTAGAAAATTAACAAAGCTAGAAAACCAAAAAATTAAAGTTCTCCTCTGCAAGTGCAACAACTACTGTTCCTAAAGTTAATTTTTTTCTGGTCCAAATTTTCAAAAGCATGTCCAGTTAGCTGCATTAATCATAACCTGTGCTTGTTCTATGGTGATATAACGCGGGACTGCAGGTCGGCACCTAAAATTGCAGACAGGGAGCATGATATATAAAAGCAAAACATCATACATAATGATTAATAACAAGAATATATCTCACGCATTCGATACATGTAACTTTATTTTATAAATATATGAGTCTCTAGATCCACTTGTTAGGAAAGGAATGATGAATATATCAAATAAATAAGATAATTATTAGTTAACCGCGTCACATAAGAGGTGTAGAGGAGTCTTTGCCTCAATAATTCTTTAAATTCTGCACCTCCCCACCCCCCCTCTCAAGTGATTAAGAAGATTTTGAGAGATGAGAAGTGTAGACGAAGACTTTATAGGTATATATATATATACCAAACTTCTAAGTAACTTAGGCTCGTATAAAACCAACATCTAATCAATTCCCTCCATAGCAATGTGAAACAAAACCCATTAAGGGACGGTTTCATGAAACCACCCAGTCATAGTATGTGACTCACTCTCATAAGATATTTTTGGCCCATTAAGAGACCCTTTAGAGAGTTTCTAGCTCAATAGTTCAATTGCAATTTTTAAACAAAGTAATGTTAAGAATAATATAAATTTTACTAAACAAACCTTACAATGTGATGTGTCAATTTTTAAACACAAAGCAAAAAAGTTTTTATAAAATTTATAATGATTTCACTTTTTAAGTTGTTTTTTAATGATAAATTAATAATAGTTTTAACATTTTTCATAAGAAAAAGATATAATAAAAAAAGGAAAAGAAAAATCACCACTCTAGCAAAAGAACAACATAAGTGTTGATTAAGAATGAAGAATGTTGGATCCGGTGGGCTATTGCACCATGCAATTACTATATCTATGTAAGATGTAAAACTTAATAAGGTAAAAAGTAAAATATTAAAAAAAAAAAAATTTCCCTATCAAATTTTACATCGCACAAGAGATGATAATTGCATAGTGCAATAGGTCTCCAATGATGAAAACTTGGGTAGTACATAGTTGATGGCACGCCTATTTATTAGAAGAGTGGAGACTTGGGAACAATTGTACGTAGGAAAAGGGAACTGAATTTCTGGCCACTAAATACAACAAAATACTCATAATTTATGAGTCTCATCAATACATGGAGCCTACATATTATGAACGTTTGCATATAACCTAATTACAAGATACATATTGAGATCCAGTTCAATACCACCTAATGCGATGGCTCTTAATAACTCAGATGGAGAGTTGAAAAAAAAAATTCATTCTAAACTATTGAATAAATAAAATTAAAAAAAAGAAAGAAGTAAAAACAAAAAAAAAAAAAAAAAAAAAAAAAAAAAAAAAATCTTTGTGATTAGAAGAGCGGGTAACTGCACCGGGTGAGGCCGATCGTAATCCACAAGCAACCACCTCCAGAAGTCGGTATAGTATTGCTATTTACTATTTAGTAGCAAAGCATGTGGCCCGCATCTGGATAATGGGAAATGGAGGTTGATGAATGATTATGGACAACCCAAAAAGACGGCTGGCTTTGCGCCTTTGCCTTTCTTACAAAGACTATAAAATAAATTAGTTTTGAGTACTGATGGGATGCCTTTCATTTTCATTATTATATTTATAGGTGTGTTGGAATTCCTTATTGATAAACTTTTTTCCTTAAAAGCTAAAAGTACATTAAAAAAATAGTGGCAGTTTGATATGAAATTTTGAGTAATAATTTTCAATTTTTAAATAATATTATACATATTTTTATATGTTTTTTCACTCATCCGTATTAAGGATGACAATTTTACCCCAACCCGTTTGACCCGTCCCTCCTTGCTTTGCTCACCTCGCAAAGGTAGTGGGACGGGGATGAGGGGAGATTTTAGCCTCACACCACGGGACGGGGAAGGAATGAGTTTAGACTTTTTAGACTCACCCCACCCTGCCTTGTATTGATAAGGGTTAAATTGTAAAATTTTCATACCCTAAAACCCTATAATTTAAACGAACATATTATCAGTTTATTATATTCCACCTAACGTGGCTCTATGCCCTTTTTTTCTCTCTCTCTCTCTCTCTCTCTATCAATGTTGGAAATAAGTTATCAATTTTAATGTTTTCTTTTGTCTTTGTTAGAAACAAATTTATATACCATTGAATCATTGATTTTGTACTATGAGATTTTTGTTTTTATTGTGATAGTGTCGTGTTAAACAATTGGATAATATTATTCAGTATTTGCTAAAAAATAGTTTGATTTGATGGAATAAATTTATTTGTAATTTCAAGTATATTTTTATTAATGAAATAGGTTTTATTAAAAAAATAATAATAACTTTGGGCAAATCAACAAAAACTAGAGTTTTGCGGGGTAGGGCGGGGCTTCGTGGGGCCCCAAGGGGCGGGGATGGGGCAACAAAATTTTCCCCATCACGCGGGGCGGGGCGGGGATGGGGGAAGACAAATCCATGCGAGGCGGGGGCAAAGATCTCATCCTTCGGCCTTGCCCCGTCCTATTGCCATCCCTAATCCATATTTTCAAAAAATACAAACAACATTACTAGAATAATATTACCAAACAGACCCATAATTAATTTGCCCCTCCAGATTAAAGCACACCACAAAATTTTATGGGGTGCAAATAAATATAATATCATTTATTAAAGTATTAAACTTTAGTACAAAATAGTTAATAATAAATCACACCTCTTGTGGTTCAAGTGTTAGCCCAACCATAAATAATGACATCTTTTAATTGATAACAATGCTGGGAGGATTGGAAAACAAAAACCAAAGATCTAACTAAAAATGTACTGAATTTATGAGTAGAAATGGTGGGCGAGCTTTGCTTGTTAAGGACAATGTGAATCCGTATGTTTCTAGAGAGCCCCCTTATTCATTTAGGAGAAGATTAACTTTGTGTTTGGAAGTTTGGAAGGGGCAAGGAGAGGAGAGGGGAGAAGAGTGATAGGAAATAATTATCTCTTTCTCTTATTTGGATATTTTAAAAATTAAGTTGAGAGAGAAAAATAGAGGAGAGTTGTCATACAAAATTACAAATTGACAATTATGACTTTTATTTGCTAATTTTGAGAAAATAGATATAAATTGACATCATAAGAATAACATCGACAATTTAAATGATTTTTATATAAGTGAGACCCATCCCCTCTACTCCCCCTACAAATTCCTCCAATTTTGGGAAGTTAAAAAAGAGGGGTTAGGAGGGACAAGTATAAGTGTATAACATACCCCTCCAAACCCCTCCCATTCTCTCTTTAAAAAACACCTAAACAAGGTTCATTAAATCCTATCCCTCTCATTCCTTCTACTTCAATCTCCTCTCTCTTCATCCCAAAAAAAGCTTAATGATAAGTGTGAGGATGACGATTTTTGGGATTTTTTTTGTGTGTGTTTAACAGTGTCTCTTCGACTTTTTTGTTAATGGATGTCATATATATTTGATAAAAAAAATTAACACATCTCCCAATTTGTAAACCAAAAGGGATTTCGAGGTTGTTGATCCTTTTCCTCCTTGCTTCCATCATGTAGATCACATAAAAGTCTGTCATATTACTCATATCTTTTCTTCTTGAGTAATGTTATGTCCATAATATTTTCATAATAATTTCACAACAAATCTTAAGTGGTAAGTTATTATAGGTTTTAATATGAGCCCATTAATGACACAACTTTTTTATCCACCAGTAACAATTTGTCACTTAAGATTTGTTGTGAGTTTGTTGTGAAAATGTTATGGACATAGTATTACTCTTTATTCTATCATTTGCTTGCTACATCTACCGTGTAGCACACAGAGTCAAACTTGAGCATAACTCATTTTATATATATATATATATAAAAAAAAAAAAAAAAAAAAAACAATATATAATTACACAATCAATGGATTTTTAATAGGAATATTTATTATCATCTAAAAATAAGTATATTTACTTAAAAATAGCTCACACACAAACTAACACAAACGAAACTAGTAAGGATGTCTAGTACAAGCTTCGACCGTCTCACCCTTTCTTTATATACTCTATATATATCATATGTTATCACAAGTTAAATGTTGATACTATTGAAATATGTGGACACAAATGTGTAGAGATTGTGTACAAGGTGTGTTAAAGAAATATTTTATGTAATTGGCTAATCCTTTGACAAAACACACTTTACTTGTACTTGGGTAGATCTAGGATGTGTTTAATACTTAAAAGTACAAGAGTTCAAATCTAGTATTGAAGTCATGCAAATTTGTCCAAGAAACAAGTGAAGAAGTGTTGATTCATTAAAGCTCGATAGCTGTATCTATCGAGCTTTATGAAATTTAGATTTCCAGATCTGATTTTCGGCCCATGCTTATGTATTTGTGTAGGGTTTCTTTTCTTACAATCCTAGACATATATAAGGCTTATTTTAGAAGCCGTCACATATGAGAATATAAGGAGAACATATGCAAAAAGCGACCGATGCCTTATTCTCTTTGAAAGAAGTTACTGTGTCTTTTGCGCCTTAGGGTTTTGTAACCAAGTACTTCTTGATCTTCATTGTTGATAAAGTGAAGAACTTTGCAATCAACATCTTCTTCAAGTTGGTGTGTTAGTCACGTACTAGGAGCCATGCATCTTTGGTTAGTCACGTAGTAAGATCCGTGCAAAAAGGGTGGCGTTCATATATTGAAGAGTTCAGAGGTTCTGAAACGGTAGAAAGTTTCTGCTGTATGTTTATCTACGGGGATTGTAGAGTCTAAGAATAAAGATTTTGAACTAGATCTGAAACTTTTCTTTACTATAGTGGATTGCTTTTCAGGAAGGTTTCCCTACAAATTTTTTTACTGTAAAACTAGTTTGTTTCATTAGTTTTCCTGAGTCATCATATCTTGTTTTATTTATTTTTTCGCTGCATGATTTTGACATGATATTGATATTTATTTGTTTTAATAAGTTTTATTCATAATAAATCTAATTAACAATTTGGGTTTAATACTTGTTAATTTTATCAACCGGGGTCTAAATTTCCTAACAAAGTGTATATCATAAAAATGTTAAATAATAATTTTATGGTAAAATACTATTTCTATCTCTAAACTTTATCAAAGATTTTTTTTTAACCTCTGAATTTAAAAAAAAAAAAATCATTTTTTTGTCTCTAAACTATATATTGAAAATGTTTTGCTTTCTATCTTAAAATTTTACCAAAATTGTATTTCCTTAAACTATTGAAAAAAAGTTATTTCATTCCTAAACTTTATAAAGAGTTTTTTTTTTTTTTTTTAATATTTTAGAGACAAAACTAGAAATGAAAAAATTTAATTAACAAAAAGAGATGAGTAAAATAGGAAGTGTTTGTCTACTTCACTTTTGTAAATTGTACATAATCCTGTTAAGAACCTCCGAAGGATGTTTACTTGTTAGCGGTTGGCAAGACACGGCACAAAGTACCCGCCAAACCCAAAAATGTTTGCAACATCTTCCTCGTCCGTTACAGTCCCAACTCTTGTTGTCCCACACTCCTCAATCGTTCCTCCATTATCAACCTCCAAAACTCCTCACAATTCCTCTAACCCCATAATAAACCGCCGGAACCTCCTCACTATCTCCATCTCTATCTCTGTCACCACCCCTTTTACTCAACCCAATTCTCTAGCTCCACCGGTCGCAGATGCCCGTGGCCTCTTCCAGATGCCCCCATTTCGGCTCACCAATAGGTAATTCAACATACCCAGAAAGAAAAAATGTTTGATTTTGTCTAGCTCGAGCTCATTCTATGTGTAATTGCTGAGGGTATTGTGTGAAAATTGGAAAAATTATAATGGGTTTTCTAGCCTATGGTTTAGTGAGTCGATTTGTTATATAATATATATAGTTAATCATTTAGGCCACATTGGAGTATTGAGGTAGAGTTGGGTAAATAAATGCCTTAGCTTCATTGGGTTCCATGTACAGTTGCTTAGGTGCTATAGCTTAAGTTTCGCAATTAAATTCCATCATATGGTTATATGGATCAATACAAATAAAAACAATGTTATCTTTTCCAAGGAAAATTAACTTAAACCATGTGATTGCATACTATAGCTTAATTGGCACCTCTCTATGTACAAAGTGCTTGGGGTATAGGGGGAAAGAGTTCAAGCCATAGGATTAGCAGCATATTGTAACTATCTAAAAAAAAACATGTGGTTGCATACCAATTGGTTCATTAGTCAATGTAACCACATGATTGAATTTAATTGGGAAACCTAATAGACAACAGCTATATAACTCTATACTGATACCACTCCATAATTTTTCACTTATAAGAGTATTTTGTCTAATCAACCATTAGATCACGTTATCCCCTTTTACCCTCTAAAATTTATGTACAAAAATTGTGGATCAGATAGTAAATAACATCTGATTAACTCGAAATTTGGTGTGCATATTAAGAGCAATGAGAATTTGTAATCCAATGGTCGAATTGTTAAAATATTAATCATATAAAAAGTTATGGACTGGTATAATATTGCAAAGTGTTAAACTAAGTATAACTTGATTCTAAACCTGTATACCATAGTTTCATAGTTTCCTATATTTTTCTTATCAAGAAAATGAGCAATAGTACTGCTGTTATTGTTTCTTGTATTTGTTGGTAATTGCTATTGTGGGAAGGTATTTTTTGGTGAGGGCTGGGGAGTCTGAGTATGAGAGCTTGGGAATCATTAATACAAATCCAGTTGCGAAGACTTCAATGGATAGTGGGTTGTCAGAGAAAGGGAAGAAGCAGATTGTTCAGGCTGCATTTGAACTTAAGGCAATGGGGGCTTGTGAAAAAGGATGTTGGATTTGGCCTTCAATTACTCAAAGAGCTTACCAGGCAGCTGAGATCATTGCATCAGTTAATGGGGTCAGTCGAAGGTCTGTGAATTTTTTTTTCAATTGAATCAATTATTTAGAGTTAAATAGAATGCGGAGCTTCTTTTTATTTTTTTTATTTTTTTATTTTGTGAAGAAAAATGCGATTTGGAGGTAGCTGGAATTAAATGGTGCTTAGTATCAAACTATAAACTCAGATGCCCTGTTTAGTTGCTTGGAATGATGTTGGAAGAGAAAGGAATTATATGATCTGTTGTCCAATAACACCGAACCTCTACATGTTAAAATGATCTTTAGTCTGTTTACGTATTCACACTAACAAAGGAAGAGAGTATTTGAACTTCTTGTTTCCTACATATCTAAGTGGAATTTATGATTTCGAAGACAAATCTTGAATGATAATTTGCAATGCAAGTATCTGATTATTCAATTTCATTGTAACCTGTTCTGTCAAAAAGTTAATCTTTTCTATGCTTTCAGTTATATAGTCCCAGAATACAGCTTTCTGGATGCTCGTGGATTGGGAGCTTATGAAGGAAAAAACTTGGAATCCGTTTCAGAAGTAGGATTTCTGCATATCCTCTTTCTTCGAATTAGTAGTGATATGACTTAATATCTTCTTGAAACATATTTTTTCTTTCCTTTTCTTCTGTAATGCTTCATATTCCCCTATTTACAAATGTAAGTATCCTTATAGATGCAAAATTGCTTGCTTCAAAATGCTTCAGGTATATGCATCAGATGGTATTTCTACAACCATCAAGCCTCCTCCTATTGATGATGGAACCCCAAATGAGAGTGTTGCAGATGTATTTGTTCGGGTAACACAACTCATGTCGATTCTTGAGACTCAATATTCTGGTGACACAGTTATTATTGTCTCACCAGACTCTGATAACTTGACAATCCTTCAAGCTGGTTTGGTTGGACTTGACCTGCGAAGGTAACTGGATAGTCCACAGCTCTTCTTATGGTATCTATAAAGGACCCACTTTTCTTATCAAATTCTTAAACAAAGTAAAAAAACATTAAGTAAGCCATGAATTCTTTTCCCTATCAATTTCAGGCATCGGGATCTTTCTTTTGGCCCCGGTGAAGTCCGATTTGTTGACACCAAAAGCATTCCTACTTACAAGCAGCCTGCATCTGCGGTGTATAAATGTTACAATCCACCAAATTGTAATTAATTTTTTCCTCTTGTTGTAATTAGTATTTAAGCAGGGGTGATAGATGTGGCAGATTGTCTACATCTTCTCTATTGGTTATCATCATCACTGTCATCTGTACAGGCCTTTCTCATTTATACATTGGAAATTCTATAGAATTAATAAATTTAAAATATGGGCTTAATACTTGTCTGAGGTGCCCAAGCGATCGAACAAGACAATGAACCAATTTCTTTTCATAAAGTCATGACTTCAGATGGCCTATTTTTAAGTGTATGTGGAATGACTTAATTATTCTGCAGTGATGAGCCCATGTTCCAACGATCCTTAAATCTTCAGTACATGGGATTTGGTTTATTCTTCTTTCTTGTCACTGCTCAAGTAAACTTAGAGGCTCAGAAACTGGCTAATTTGATCTCAATTGTCTGTGGACAATTTTATTCACTTTGTTGTGGCAGCTCGCAGTCTCTATCTCTCCTATGAACCTTTTCAGGTACAGCCAAGTCTAAGTGTTGTTTCTAGCTTCTCAAACCTTTCACGTTTTATAAACAATTTATCCCATTCATAAATGCTTTTTTATATACTAATGTTACTTACATTTAGTCAAATTATCTCTGGACAATTATACTCGATCTATTGTGGCAGCTTATACTCTCTATTGCTCCTCTGAGCTTTATCATGTACAGCCAACTTTTAGGAATTGTTTCACCAGAAGCTTCTTATATTTTGAAAGTTCTTTGAACGTTTCATCTTATTCATAGGAGCTTCTTATATTCTTATTTTACTTATATATTACTTATAATAATAATAATAATAATAATAATAATAATAATAAATAAATAAATAACTATATTTGATCAAATCATGGTTTTTTGTGTTTTGCTAGGTGCGGAATGCTGGCCCTTATTGCTTGGTGTGGTATCTATGGTGGGAGAGAAATAGGAGGATGTTTGATGATCAAGAATTATTTATGGAGAATTTTAAATCCAAATTTGTCGAGTTGTTATTTTATTGGATGTCATTCTTTGATGTTCGTAGGCCTCCAATGTTATCTGATTTCATTGATTCTTTGTACTTGTAACATGTTTTAGGAACTTTAGGGAATACATCCAGCATACTTCACAAGTTTATCTTGTATGTTTCCTATTTGATTAATGAAATGATTTATTTCCTACAATTTAATTTTTTAAAACTTCCTGTTTCTGAGTACTAGTGTGTAATTTAAGTCTATACTCCTTTGGATGGCCTCCTTTTTATAATAAAGGCCATTCTACTGGTCATAAAGTCGATGCTGGAAAAATCATGGTGCATTTTCATTTTTCATTTTATCTATGCAGTGAACTTGTCACTATAGATGTGTTGCACGAAGTGACTCCTGGCATGAAGTGGGTTGTACTTCTATCCCTCACCTTCAGAGAAAGTGTCTCCAGTGCCTGCTCCATGGAGCAGGCCTATAGATAATTTTCACACCTTCAGGAGGTACCTAGGTTCATTATAACTTGGGTGGGACATTTTCTTGGAAACCCTTAAGATTCCATCGTTTGTACAATGAACTTGAGGCCATGGTTGGGAAGCTTTAGACCGCATGTCTTGCAACCTAAGTTTGTTAGGTTCCATACTGACCTTTCACTAACATTGGACAGTGCAGTACCCAAGATTCACTGCTTTCACCAAGTCCATAGTTGCTGTACAATTTTAGTGTTGTGTGATTGTGGTGTGGTGGGTGCTCCTTTAATCAGGAAATATCAATCTAGTGCTTTAATAAAGGTGATGCTATAAGGTGGAGAACACTTCTGCATATTCACAGATTAGGCAAGGTTTCACTTTTGTCATTTTACATTGATGGATGTTTCACTTTCAGATTGTCACGTTATGTGTTCATTATCTTTTTTTTTTTTTTTTTTTTTGAAATAATTATTTTATTACTTGTTGTTTTGATGCGGGGGGTATGTTTCAGAATGTGATTCTTCTGCTGCTGCTGCCACAGCCAACTCTAGGATGAATTTTTCATTGCAAATTCGCTTTATGTGTGGTGGTATTCAAAACATAAAATTTGAAGTCAAAAAGTGATCTATAATTCTATATTCTTTAGCTCATCAAATTCCTTCATGCTTCTGTTTTTCCCATTCACACCTATTGGTTGGCTTGACTAATACTTTCAAACAAAAGGAAGCCTACGATCAAGAGTTATCTGTGGAAGAAGAAAATTTAAGTCTATTAATTTTGCTCTTTGATTATAGTCTTTAATTTTCTTGCATTGAGTAATGTCTAGATTATTGGTTGCAGCTTCCTAAATGTTTGTGGATTTGAGTGGTGCGGACACGAGGTACAAGCCGCATGTATGGAAGGAAGAGCAAAAAGAAGACGGCTCAACTTGTGGCCTTATAGATGGAGCCTATTAGTTATTGGGCTTGAGATTAAGCAAGCCCGAGCATTTAATAATTAGGATTTCTTTATGCATTTTATTGTTAGCTATTTAAACACTTTTTCTGATTATTGTAAGACAGCTTTTAAGAATTATTAAAAACGTGTGTTTCTTTTACACTGGTGCCAACTCCAGTTTTGCTTGGTGCTGACTCCTAGGGTTTATCTTTTGTTCTTTTATTGTTTAATTGCTCCATTTGACATAGTGTGGTTGTCCAACGTCATTGAGGCTCAAGAAGACAATGAAGTTGTAATTTGCTTTTAAAATATTACTGTAGGGACACGATTCGTAACGACCCATGAATGACGCTGGGCTCGTATGCAAAGGACCCCAATAATATGATTTGTAGAGAGTGGGCTTGAAAGGCATGACCTTGGGCACAGGTGGACGGTTTAATTGTGGCGTCTATGGAAGTTCTTATATGGGCGGGCTTGGCTTGTCTAGCTAAGCCCTCCATTAGTACGGGTTGTAGGACTTAAGTCCTTGGACGGCGTCCGAGGAGCCTTATATCCTTCCCTTTCTCCCTTTCACCGGGGGAGGGGGTCCCTCTTTCTTCTGGGGGGGGGGGGGGGGTTTCCTTTTATACTAGTGTTTGTTTCCCCCTTTAGAGTCCACGTGTAAGTTTCACTTTTCTAGGGTGCAGACCTGTCCTGTCAACCCATACCTAGAGTGATTTGAGGTCGTTGGGAAAGTTAAAGGGCATGGTTTAGAGTATGGGCTTGTCAGATACAGGATTTTGTATTATGATGTTGACAGTTTTTTTCCTTGCCCTGCCCCTACACTCAATTTGCCCCTTTCTTCAGGCATTTCGTAAGGTGCCGAGCATGAGGTCGTCCTCGGCAATGACTCTCCTCGGCTTGGGCCCTGGACCCTAATGTAAAGTGGACTTGGACCGTGAATTCTCTGCCCCCACAATTACTATTGTTATTTTAGTGCCATGAAATTTTAGGGGTCATAATAAACCTGCCTTTATGAAGCATAATTTCTCTTCTTCACTGCTTATTCTACCTCTTGCCTAGTGGAGTTCATTTATCTATATCATTGAGTGGTATATATGCATGTCAGTCTTGTCATAGACACTAATAAATAAATAAAAATTCTCTGTTGTATGTAGAATAGTATCTTTCCAAGCATCTAGTACCTTGATATTAATGTTAATCAGTGCTATTGCCTTACCAAATTCCAACAATTAGCTATCCTACCAGCTTATTCGGTTTGATTTTATCTGCAAAAGTTCCGGGGTGTTTTTTTTTTTTTTTTTTTTGATAACTCAAAAGTTGGGGATAAGAGGAATTTAAACCCTGAATGTCTCTGTTTAAAACTTAAAAAAATGTCAACCAGTTGAACTATAAAACTCCTGACAATTACTTAGTATTATGTTATTGTTATTTGTATACTAACTTGACACCTTTGTACAAAAACATATTAGCCAAGTTTGTCAATGCACAAAGTGACCGACATGAAAGTAGCCTGCATCTGCTATACTAGTGGATTGAATCATGTCAGCAGGTTATCTAACCTCTTTTTATAGACTGATATTTGTCCTTGATTAGATCATTCACTGTGTAATCATGATTTTACACATGAACATATCTTGCAAAAAGTAAACAGTTTGTTTTATTCTTGTCCTGAATTTTTCAGGCTTTTGGGTACTGGTTGTGACTGGTTTTTTTTATGGCTAGGGCTCCCCAAGATGGTTTTCAAAACAACAATCTATGGTCCTTGACATGAAATTTTTGTCAGAACCAAGCATGGTGTGAAACCAAAGCATGTGAGCTTGTTAGGCCAAAACTTGATTGACATATTCTGACCCTCCATTTTTGCCTGGGCCCCCAATATATTCCATACAGTTAACATGGACATTTTGTAAACAAGACTCCTCTATATGAAAAAAAAAAAAAAAAAAAAGAGAGAGAAGAAAGAAAGTATTGAGTAGAATTTATTCCAAGTCATCATTTGTACAACTTGAGAGCCGGATATACAGTTGTAAAAATGTGTTCCCCCCTAGATCGAGGGTTTTACATGGAGTCGTCACTTATTTAATTTAAAAGGAAAAACAAGAAAACTTTTAATGAAAAATACTTCTGTTGTATTAATGTATATGACAATTTACATCAAATTTTGTAACAAAAATTTACAATGCTTTTTGTCCTAGGTACAATCTAAGAAAAGTAAATTACATTACTTTATTCCCTAGTTACATTCTAAAAAAGGTAAAATTGTATATACAAAAAATTGTCTAGAACCCTTGATCTTGGTTCGGAGGCTAATTTACGAGATGGGAAGGGATTAAGCACCCATCTCGCCCGGTAAAACCGGTCTCCTAGGTTAAGGTGGCCAATGTCATGTCATGTCAAACAAATACAAAGAATATGTCATATAAACATGTGATTTGCAGGAAGTGTAAATAAACATATGTTAGGGGAATTTGACATAAAGAGAAAAAATAAAAAATAAAATAAAACTTGTTAGATAACAAAAATGAAGGTAATGGCATGTTCATCCAAGAGATCAATATAAATAAAGAATTCCTAGCCTAGACATGTTCATCTAAGCATGTGAGGGAAAAACAAAATTGTCATGTTATTTGTCATCAACATAATTGCAAAGAGAAGCAAATAAAAATAAAACCTTTAAGCATATTTGATCATCCAAGCAATTATGAAGAGAAGTAAAGGAAAAACCCTAGATATGTTTATCTAGACAAAATCAAAATACTTTGACATGTTTGTTCAAGCATTTAAAAAAGTAAAACAACTACCTAGACATGTTCATCTAAGTATCAAAGAGAAAATTGTGTTTTAGCCTAGAAGTGCTCATCTAAGCATTCAAAAGAAAATTGTGTATTGGCCTAGAAGTGTTCGTCTAAGCATGTAAGAGAAAACCAATAAGACATAGGCATGTTCATCCAAGCATAGCATAAAAGAAGTGAATAATGATTTGTAAGCATTTATTCTAGCATGTATAAAGAATTAAAAAAAGTTAACTACTTACCAGCATAAATTAAAAGGGGAAATGATCACCTAAAGGGCTAGGGAGAAAGCAAGGAAGTACTCAACTACAACCAAAGTAAGAACAATGGTTGCTCAATAGCTTTTTTTTCTGCTTTCTCCCTAGTTCTCTAGAGGGAATTCCGGGTCCAGAGAATGGAAGAGGTCTTCTCTATTTATAGGGGAAGGGATGGCTTAGCTTTAAAGCTAAGTTATTAGCTTTCTTCTGCAGCTAAGGGAGGAGATAACCTGTTTAAATGAGCTGGGGACGGATTTGGTGCTGATCCCCATTCAAATTTTGAAATGATGCTGCACCTGCTTCGTATTTTGGCTCCAATTTTCCACTCAAAATTCCAATTGATTCAAGATGGGTGTTTTTTGAAAGTAAATTCAATTATCTACAACTTCTTCAGAAATAGAGAAAGCCAAATTTCAACGTTATCCATGCCAAAAATGTGTTTCAAATTGCTGCTGAAAATAGTAACGTATTTTGAGCATTTTTGAATTTTTTCATAGGCTGTATCTGTTTCTTTACCCAATTTATTTTTCAAAAATATTTCTTCTGAAGCAAAGGGAAAGGATAAGTCTATTAGATAGGCTTGAACAGATTTGACGTTGAACTCATTTGGAATTTTGAGAGAAAATTGAAGATAATGCTGAATTTATGTTGTCTTCTGCACCTGTTTCGTATTTTGGCCATAACTTGCTGCTCAAAATTCCAATTGATTCGGGATTGATGTTTTTTGAAAGGAAATTTAATTCTCTACAACTTTTATAGAAATAGAGAAATCCAAATTTCAACGTTTTTCTGACCAAAAATGTGATTCAAGTTACAGCTGAAGATAATGACGTTTTTTTTAGAATTTTTCTTTTTTCTCTTTTTTTTTGAATTTTTCATGGATCATATCTCCAATTTTTTTTTTAAATAGCAGATAAGATGCCATAAAGAAAAACATTTTTTATTATTTCTTCAAAAAAAAAAAAATGAAATAAAATGAAATCCAATAAAAAATCACACTTGATTAACTTTAAATTAATTCTTGTGAGAACCAATCAAAATTAAGTGTTTAGAATAGGATGTGATCAAGCCCATCGTATAGGCGAGCCATGATCATTGAAAATTATTTGTATGATAACTTTTGATCAGGTGGTCCGATCAAAACCCATGACATACCATTATGATCGTTAGAACATCAAGATTTTTTTTGTATCACAAATCTGAAGATCTACCGGTTGGTTAAATGCAAATTGTAAAATGGGGTATCTACAACAGTTTCATATACTTTGCTACTATTCTTGAAATGCAAAGGGTGCTCTTTTTGTAAGAATTATTAAGGTTTTATGTTCAAGTCTCAAACCCAACATTCATAATACTAATAATCGTAGAGAATATTACTCCAACAAAAAGAACATGAGACTGAAGAACCTTTACTTCTAGAAAAAAAAAAGAATATCTTTTTGGGTCGTAGTCATACCTCAAAGAACATTCGTACATGTGATCAACCATACATAAGATTTGAAGTAAATATTGCAAATTTAAATGCAACAATACACCGTTTTTAGTTCCTCTTTATGAAGACTAGATAAACACCTCTGCAGAAAATGTGTCATAAAGCAAATCTAGTTCCAAGTTCCAACACGTCGACCATGGATTCTCTTCTCCCATAACTATCATCTCCATTGCTTTTAGAACAAAATCTCACTTTATTCGTGCCCATATAAACCATGAAAAATACGTCTGTCATTGTGATTTTCAGTGTGATCAAAGTCAATGGAATATGAAGTACTAGCAAGTTGTAACTTTTACATGACTTATGACTGAAGTATGGTGGTATATTGTGAATTTAGGATTCCTAAGTTCCTAACAGGTCTTATTAATGTTATGACAAAACCTACTCTTTGTTTCCATAAATAAATAAATAAAACCTACTCTTTTTTTCTAATATTTTATGAGCATGGCAAAACCTACTCAAATGTAAAAAATATCTCAAATGGGCTTTCTTTAAAAATAATAGAAGATCGCATCTAGTGTTATATAAGTTTGTTTTGTTTTTTGTGTGTTTTTTTAAACCATCATATTATACCATAACCACAACAAAGTCTTAATTTCAAAATTTTAATAATTCCAGCAAATTAGTTATAGTCAACCACATATTTTATTTTCTTCATTCTATTTTATTTAAGGGCATACACTTTGTTACTTCCTTAATTGAGATACAATTTTTATTACTTTTACTTTGATCTTTCTCTACTTTCTTTCTTTTTTAAATCAACTTACTCTTTTTTTATTGATACATTAAGCAGTCTCCTCTAAACTAAAAATTATCGAATTATAATGAGTAAATTGTACTTTTAGTCCTTCAGGTAAGTTAGATTATGGTCCTTCAAAAGTAAAAATTTAATCATATTATCAATTTTCCCTTTTTTTTTTTTTTTTTTGGTTTACATGACTAACAAATATGAGGCAGCAATCTCTTTTATTTTTGGTAGAAAGGGATAATATTATAAATGAGAACAACTAGTCCCCATTAGAAGGAACCAAGCGTTCATACAACATACCAACAAGGTCCAAATTAAGAAGAATATACACATTAGATGGAGGCTCAAAATACATAACAAAATCCTGAGATTGATGAGATGAATACTACGTCGGGTTAGTGCATCAGCACACTTGTTAGCCTCCTTATAGCAGTGAGAAATTCTAACTTTGGGAATTTTCCTTAAGTTTCTCTACAATCAGCCACAATAGTAGCATTACAATTGTTAGCAAGATCGTGCCCATTAAGGCGATCAACAATAATTTTAGCATCAAGCTTAATTTCCACAGCCTATAAATCAAGAGCAATACAAAAGATTAATTCAATCTCCACCTGCCCATAACTCAACCGCCACACTCGAGGTGATAGCGATAGCTCTACCAAAACTACTAAGGGTGAGTTTGGTTCAGCTTTTTGTAAAAGTGCATAATGAAAAAGTAAAGTTTTGTTAAAAGTGCATAATGAAAAAGTGGAGTTTCAAAAAGCTGAGTGTTTGGTAAAAGCTGTTAAAAAGTGCATAATAAAAAAACTGAGTGTTTGGTTAGCACTTATAAAAGTGGCAGTTTGAGGGATAAATTACCAAAAAGGACAATGTGTATATAAGGGAATTTATTTCATACTTTTTTTTTATGTGAGTTTGTTTCATACTTAAATCAACTACTTCATTATACTTAAATTAATTTTTCTCTTTCTAAAAAAATTATTTTTTTCTCACTAATATTAGCTAATAATAACCTACCACTTAAAATTTATTATGAAAGTATTGTGAAAATATTGTGATAAAAATTGATACTGATTTTAATTTTAACATACCATTAAAATTATTTTTTTCTCTTTCTAAAAAAATTATTTTTTTCTCACTAATATTAGTTAACCTTAAAATTTATTGTGAAAATATTGTGATAGCGTTTTTTTTTTTTTTTTTTTCTCTCTTTTTTTCTCTCCACACACGTGGCTCTCCTTACTTTTTTTTTCCTCTCTTTTTTTCTCCTCCACACACGTACCCACACTCTTTTCTTTTTTCTTTTTTCTTTTTCTCCTTTCCTCTTTAATTCATTTCATACCACTTCCTCTTCAGTCCAGAACGTTCCACCACAGCTCTCCTTCTTCTTCTTCTTTTTTTTTTTCCTCTGAGCACTTCAAAACGAACGGAGGATTTTTTTTTTTTCTCCTCAGTCCTTTTCTTTCCAGAATTTTTTTTTTCCTTCCTTCGTTCCACAGTGAGCTGAACCAAACTCACCCAACTCATCCAACTTCAGAGTAAATCTGTATCCTTTTCTTTCCAGAATTTTTTTTTCCGTCATTTTCATTCGTTCCTTTTCTTGTCAGATCGGCTTCTATTCCGGAGACGGCAATGGCAGGGACTGTTTCGGTGCCGGTTGCTTTGATGATTGCGTTCCTGGCGTGTTCTAAGAGCCACCAGAACTCATCCGTCCTCTTGGAGAGACTCTTCAACTTCTTCTCCACCGGAACTCATCCACCGTAAGATGGGTACAAACTCCATTTGAAAGATTTTGCTACATTCTTTTTTTTTTTTTTTTTTTTTTTTTTTGCATTTTGAGGAATCCTAATTTGCAAGGGATTGATTTTTTTTTTCCTTAGCTGATTTGGGAATTTGTTATAGATTTTTTTGTGTTTGGATTTGGAAATTTGTTGGGAGAGCAGAGAGATGATTTAGGAATTTGTTATAGATTTTTTTGTGTTTGGATTTGGAAATTTGTTGGGAGAGCAGAGAGAGATGAGATGAGAACTAATGATTTATCAAGGATAATTTCGTAATTTTTGGAAGAGCCCAACAGATCAAAATCAAAACGCGCATAAGTTTTTGTTTATGGACCTCCAGAGCTCCATAAACTCAAACGCGCGTTTTTGCACAAATATAAAATGCAACTTTTTCTAAAAAGTTGCGTTTTATACTTACCAAACACTATTTTCGGGCTGGCTTTTTTGAAAATGCGTGTTTTGGGCTAAAAACGCTGAAACAAACGGGCCTAACTCAATTCCCCTCATGGTCCCTGATTAAATCACCTCCACCAACAAATCTAGGTTGCCCAAGGAGGACACATGGGTGTTTAATTTGAAATAAAGGTAATCGTTTTATTTCAATAAGTAAAACGTGGGAAACAAATGCAGCATAAACTATTTGCACGGGAAAGGAGTTGCACCCACACAAGCAAAATATCTCAACTAAAAAAAAAAAAAAAAAGATAATGAATTGTAAATCAATGAATTCCTCTGCATATGGTTTCATTTTGACACAAAAATGAGCCATATGTACTCTAATGGCAAACCACCCATTACAATTTACAACCCCACGCGGCTTGATAAATCACACATGTACCTTCATCAACAAACCATCAAACCGAATACCCATCAAAGAGAGAATATGATATTAGAATAATGAATGTCATAGTTCATCTCCATATATCCTAAAATTTTGGAAGGTTTGGATAGCAGGATTTACACATTTAATTTTGAAGTTGAATAATTAAAATTCAAATATCTTGTTTGAATTGTTTAAAAAAAATTAAGGATTCGGATTTTGTATAATTAGTTTGAATAGTTTCAGAAGACCAAATTCTACTCTCTCTTTTTTCTCTTTCTTTTTTCATGTTTTAGATACTTAATACTAAACCTCTTAGTCCAATTCATCACATTTATAGTTTCATTAAGATACCCTTATATTGTGCACTCCATTAAAAGTTAACTTATTTATTTGTTTTTTTTCAGAAACACTTATTTAACTTTTTATTAATTACTATTTACAGTAATAAGTCGGTTAATTAAACAAGTCATAAATAGAATTATAAAAATAAAAAAAGCAGCTAAAAGATAGGAGTAATAGAAAACCAATGCTGAACTATGGGCGCTTAGAGATGGGTTGATTCTTGCTAAGGAAATGGGGATTCAGCAACTAATAATTGAACTTGATACTTTGAGTGTTGTGATCATTTTGAACAATGACACTGAAAATTCATTATTGGAACCACTTCTAATTGATTGCAAGAACCTTTTGAAAGAGTTTACCTGCAAGCGCGTGATCCATGCTTTTCGGGAAGCAAACCAATGCGCTAATGCATTGGCTAAAATGGGAGCGCAATTATTGTATAGTTTTGATGTTTTTTGTAACCCATTGTTTGTGATGGAGGCTATTTTAGCTGTTGATAAAGCTAATTTATATTGTAATAGACTAGTAAATCCTTAGTTTTAATATTAAATCATGGTTTACCAAAAATAAAATAAAAGAAAACCCATTGCAAACGGAGTGACATTGACTTCTTAAGACGTGACACATTAAATGAAGACTAATAAGAAAATGAAGTGCACACAACACAACTCAACCGCCACCAACTGTTCTATATAACTTCTAAAACCGAAACTAAAATATATGAATTATGCTATGGATATAACTTTTGGCACAATTTTGTACAATAACTCATTATATGGTGAGCTGTAATTAGTAAAAATATGTCTTCACATAGCCTACTGGCATACCTTTATCAATGCGAGTTGTGATATAAAGTTGTGTCTCTATTATAATTCAAAATTTATATGTCTTACAACAAAACTAAGGTTGCATTTGCCATTAGTTTCAAGAATTAAATTTTTTTACCATTTAGCTAATATTTGCTACTATTTAATTTATTTTTACTATTATTTATAAGAACTATTATATTTTGGATTTTACTAATGTGTGCTCTAAGGGCATACATTAAGCCATCCAATTTTGGAAACATTTTCTCGGGAATTGAAAAAGTTGTCAATACTTTTTCAATTCTCAAGAAAATATTTCCAAATATAGGTGGCTTAAGGGCACACATTAACTGGACTCTTATATTTTTTAGTACTATTCATGAGCTTTCTGCTACCTTTTAGCTTTATTTACAATATTTTCAGTAAAAAGTTTTTAGTTTCAACTACATAAGTTGTTTCCAAACGGACTTTAAGTATACGCTACAAGTAGATTCCAGTCAATTCAACGGGGTAAAATTACTAAAAAAAAAAAAAAAAAAAAAAGAAAAAGAAAAAGAAAGAAGAGTACACTTTACAAAGTAGCAGAATAATACTCAGCTAACGCCGTGAATTAATGTCTCCGTCAACGTTCCGTCCCATTTATAACTATCAAGTCCCTCTCTCTCTCTCTCTCTCTCACTCACTCACAGTACTACCCTCACTCACACAGTTTTATTTTTTCACGCTTTCTTTCTCAGTATACTGTGCTTCGTGCACTCCAAAATCTGAATAAAAAAAAAAAAATCAATTTCTACATTTCGGGTCATTCATTTTCAGCAAAAAAAATTTTAGTTTCAGTTATATAAGTTATTTCCAAATGGACTTTAACTATACGTTACAAGTAAATTCTAGTCAATTCAACTAGTAAAATTGCTGAAAATATAAAAAAAAGATTACACTTTACAAAGTAGCAGAATAATACTCAGCTAACGCCGTGAAGTAACGTCTCCGTCAACGTTCCGTCCCATTTATAACTATCAAGTCCCTCTCTCTCTCTCTCACTCACAGTACTACCCTCACTCACGCAGTTTTATTTTTTCACGCTTTCTTTCTCAGTATACTGTGCTTCGTGCACTCCGAAATCTGAACCCAAAAAAAAAATCAATCTCTGCATTTCGGGTCGTTCATTATCCGACCCGACCGAAACCGCCCCACCGAAGATCCGATCCCGATTTCGCACCCCCAAAATGCCGATGACCAAATCTCCTCCTCCTTCTTCTTCTTCTTCTTCTTCTTCATCACTGTAGAGCTTTCCGATTCCTCTTCCTCACTCTCGCTCCAATGGCCATGAGAGGCGTCGATTTCAAATGGTCAGTTCCAAGCTTCAACTTTTGTGTGTGTATGTGTGTGTGAGTGATTGGTTTTGGAAATTTTGAAGTGAAAAATTTGTGGGTTTTTTTTTTTTGCAGGTACGATGGGTTTTTCTTGTCGATGCTGGCGACGAGTGTGTATCCTTTAATGGAGTATTGATTGTGTTTTTATTAGTATAGTTTAGTAGCTTTATAGTTTACTAAGATAAACATGGGAAAAATGTTATAAAGACTTCAACTTTGTTTCTTTAACATTGATGGGTTATAGAGTGATTGTTGCAATCAATTGGAAGCGGTACCATTCTTGTACATACCCATTGCACATATGGATTGTGGTGGGTATTTTTAATTTTTAACTTTTTTTTTTTTTTTTTTTTACTATTTTATGCAATTTTTCAATTTGTGATGTACTAATAAGAGCTATGTGTTGTTATCTTTATTGGGTTTTTTTTTTTTAATAGGTTGATTACACTACCGTGTTTGTTTTTCGCCTGTTGATGTTCGTAGATAATGGGCTTGCGGCCGGAATGGGATTGTAAGGCCTTTTTCTCTTTCTTTTACTGTTGATTTTGCGATGAAGATCTTTTGTTACAATTTTAATGGAGGATAAAACATATGGTGTGGTTGTTTTGATAGAGTAGAGATGGGGTTTGTTAAGTATTTGGATTGATTTATTTGCTGAAAGTAGGCAAAAGGCTTTAAAAAGTTGAACATAAAGCTAAATGAGCTCTAGAATAAGCTAAACCAAATATATATGTTAGTTGAGAGTGTTTTTAGTGAGGCTGCTTTTGGGCTCATTGTTGTATTATTTCTGCATTTAAAGAATTTTGAGCTTATATAAGTCTTAACTTGTTTGGGTACCCATGACATGGATTACTCAAATGAAATTGAATGCCACTTTGTCTGGACAATTTTTGCATTTGTTTAATAGTTTTATTATTATTATTATTTTTTTAAAGGTTATTAATGGTGAAAGTACTTAGATTTGATATTTGCATACAATTTGTATAAACTCATCATGCATGGTTGTTATAATCATCTCAAGACAAGTTCTGCCTTGTAGGGTTTACAATGAATCCTTACTTTAGCTGCAGTTGTCAATATTGTGAGTTTAGTTTTGGGTTATTATTGTGTTCATAAGGTTCAACCTTTAACTGAAGTTTTGGTCAATATTATTTTAATAATCTAGAGTCAGAAGTTACCCTATCATTTCCTTGCATGTTGACTCAGATCTCATCACTTGAATTGTTTTATGTGGTTTTTTAGTTTTCTTTTGGAGTGGCTGTATGGTTGTTATTCTTGTTTCTTTTTTAGCTTTTCAGTGGCACTTCATATAGCTAAATCTCATGTAATATCTTTTCCTTTCCTATGTCAAATTTATGTGCTTTTAGGGATTTTGGGCGGCAACAGAGGTATGCTCGTTTCTGTGGAAGAGTAGTGGTGCTTTCGATTTTGTCTCTACTACTGTATCCATTCCTTTGGGCTTGGACTGTAATTGGTACCCTCTGGTTCAGACGTGCAAAAGATTGTGTAAGTTTTTCATGCTATTGGTGTTCCTTTATTATCAGAGGCAACATCATTTGACAATGGCTAGTCTATGGGGCTAATGCACCAAATGCTTGCAGCTTCCTGAAGAAGGTCAGAAATGGGGTTTCCTCATTTGGTTGCTTTTTAGCTACTGCGGACTTTTTTGCATTGCTTGCATGTCCTTGGGGAAGGTTAGTGGCGCTCTTTGTCCCTTTGCATTTTTTGGATTTTAACAATGATTTGGCCCTATATCATGAGTGAGATCTTTCTTTTCTGTTTCATTTTTCATATTTTACTTCTCCCATCTTGTCTGGCCTGTTGCCCACCCTATTTGGCAATATAGCTTCTTGATGTTTCCCATTTTTAGCTTGTGCTGTTCTGATCCTTGTTGAACATCTCCTTTGTAGTGGTTGACAAGAAGACAGGCACACTTACTACGCGCTCAACAAGGGATTCCTTTATCTGAATATGGGGTAAACTCTCAAATTACTTACATCCTGAACTCTGAAGTGCTTGCAGCAATATTGACAGTTTTAATAATTTTTTGTGAGGATTTTTGCTGTCAGTTGCCTATATGCCTCATGGAAGCATATGACCTTTCATGCCTTTTCCGTTTAAACTTAGTATCATAATAGAATGTTTTAACTGTAGTCAAGGAGCTACTTAGAGACCAATTTTTTTTAAGTATAGATTGTTTATCTGTGGGATGATGTATCACCACTATTCTATGCCTGATGCTAATATTTCCCTTAAAAACCTGTGTTTAAACCTACATAAGAAAAATGAGTTTAGTACAATGTAATGCAACTTATATGACATGCCAGCTTCTTGTTATGAACACATAAGAATGAAAGTTTTGTAGAATGTCTTCAAACCTATAGAACATGCCTGACTGATGATGTCAGTTCCAATGCAAATTGTATTTATTTGTATGTTACTTATGTTTCATGGGTCCTTGAATAAGACTGAGCAACTATGAAAAGTATTTCCCTCCATGTCCTAGGTTGTGGTTGACATGATCCGTGTACCAGATTGGGCATTTGAAGCTGCTGGTCAGGAAACAAGAAGCATGGGCCAAGATGCTGCTGCATACCATCCTGGACTTTACTTGACTCCAGCTCAGGTAAGCATTCATTGGGTTTAGAGTTTACTCATTGCCATTAGTCTTTGTCTTCTTACTTGGTGCCCTTCTATTTCATATTTCCTAGATAATATTATGTTAAATCTTTTTAAGCTCCTGATAGCTTTTTAGATGAACTCAAGGCTTAGACTGACATTGAAAAAGGGCTGATCAGAAATTATGCAATCATTATACTGGATGTATTAGTTATTATTCCCTCGTGATACTTCCAATTATCTCTTCATTGTGAAAATCATATTGCTTTAATCAACTTTGATCCTAATATCATCCTGTTCTGAATCCTGAAGGCTAGGATTTTTTATTTTTTGGTGGTTCACAGAGAGAAGCAGTAGAAGCACTCATTCAGGAACTTCCTAAGTTCAGGCTAAAGGCTGTTCCAACAGATTGTAGTGAATGTCCAATTTGCTTAGAAGAGTTCCATGTGGGAAATGAGGTAATTGTTTCTCTCTCTCTCTCTCTCTCTCTCTTGATAAGTATGCTGTTTTCATGAGGTCTCTTTCACATTCTATTCACAATATATCATCTATACCCTATCACAGTAGCCAAATTTGTTCCTGATTTTAAAATTCAATAGTAGGGATGATACATTATGAATGCATCATGAAAGAAACCCTCTGAAAAGAGCACTACTCAAAGCAAAATGTATATATTAATGTTAATCATTTCTTATTCAAATTATATGGGATTGATTGTTGGGCTTTTTTTTGCCATTTGGCTGTATGTGGGGCCATATGAAGTGATAGCGTGACAAAAAAAGTTTTGTAGCTTTTTAGGTTTATATTCAGAGGATCAGATTGTTTTGTGCTGATTCCTAACCTATGCAAATTCTTATTGTTTCTTTGTGCTTTTGTGTCTGGTTCTTTTGAATGTGGGTGGCCTAAAACTATTCATTTAATGTTTATTCCTAGAAAGCATGCAAATTCTTTGAAAAAAGTTAAACTCAGATGCAGAACTGTTACATTAGGAGGTGCAGGCCATCACATCCATGCTCATGCATACACAGACATTAGGTATTATCAGTAGGACAGTTTAACACACAAATTTCATTCTAAAATTGGTCCAGGTTCGTGGCCTGCCTTGTGCTCACAATTTCCATGTAGAGTGCATTGATGAGTGGCTTCGACTGAATGTCAAATGTCCTCGGTGCCGTTGCTCAGTTTTCCCTAATCTTGACCTTAGTGCTTTATCTAATCTTCGTGC
The DNA here is from genome assembly GCF_932294415.1 of Quercus robur. Classification (NCBI taxonomy): domain Eukaryota; kingdom Viridiplantae; phylum Streptophyta; class Magnoliopsida; order Fagales; family Fagaceae; genus Quercus; species Quercus robur. The sequence goes on from NC_065543.1 coordinate 45,515,425, forward strand.
TGAAACTGAACGGTCATCTGCAAGCGTTATGACAACCAACAGATACGTAAGAGAACCTTCCAGCCAGAGCTATCTGTTGAGATTGCAGGGTCTGCTCCGTCCAGTGCGTACCGTAAATGCAGGGACAGCAGATGATACTGATATTTCTTTGGAAACTGTTGAAAATGGGGATGTGGCTCTGGCGACTCGGTATCCATCAAGCACTGAGCCCACCCCCTCAGTTGATCACATGTTTGTTGGGCAGGCCTTGCAACACTAGACTGTTCCTGCTTTTATTTTTGACATTTTTTTACTATATCTCCTAACCCTGTGCTAAAAATATCAAAATGATACATGTCCATATTTGGCCATCACATACTAGGCTCTTGTGATGGTTTCTCATTGTAATGAAGAGTTTATTGATTGATCCATGAATGTCTAAGTAATGGACAATTTGTGAACGATGCGTTCTTTTTGTTAACCAATGGAGATTAGAATTGCATTTGTGTAGTGCAGATTACTTTTGGTTTCATTTACTGTGTTGTGTTATAAGCTTTTTATTACTTCTGTATTTATCCTTGTGGAAAAGAAGGTTGGACCATGAACTTTCGATTATTAACTGCTTGAGAAATGATAGCCAACCATTTTAACGTTGATTGCTCCATGCATTCCAAGTGATGTTCCACCCTGTGCATAATACTGCATTAGAGTAGTATCAGTGGGCTTCGAGCAGCACCTAATCAACACACAGATGGTCACAGTTGCTCAAATAGGTTATTATTGGCATTTCTCTTGATTCTTTTATGGAACCCCTACTTGAACAGCTGGAATAGCTCAGTTGGCTAGAGCGTGTGGCTGTTAACCACAAGGTCGGAGGTTCAAGCCCTCCTTCTAGCTTTTTAGTTTAAGAGGTCGGGTTTTGGTGTGATAACAAGTGTCTTTCATCATAATCAATAGGTAGCAAGTTTGTATCCAAAAATTAGTCTCTTCAAAATAAATTTGGGGTAGGGCAACCTACCATGATCTCTCGCCGTAATAGTGAGAGTTTTGTACATTGGGTACAACTAAAGGGAAAGAATGAAATTGGTGAGTAGTGTATAGATTCCTTTCTTGAACTGGTTACATAAGTAGTGCGGAATTTGAACTTTGTATTTTGGAAGTGCCCGGATGGCAAATGGAGCTAGAAAGTTATAGCTTCTTATTTTGTTTCTGGAATCGAACCCAGAATGCCTTACCTTCCCTTACCAGAGAGTAAGGTGTATCCTCTAAATTCTAGGACAAAATCTTATGGTCGAGATTATGTGATGGGAAAGTACTTGTTTCAGACAACACGTATGTATCCTAATGTCATTTTCTTTTTATAATTCAATTGTGACCTTAGATTGGCCGAAAGTATGGCCGAACATGTTTAGACAATGATGGTTGGAGGAGGGCCTGTCGTGGAATCTAAAACTCGGTTGCTAAAAATGATAAAACATAGGCACATGGTTACCATTTCATCCAAATATAAAAACACAGGGGCCTATTTGGTTTGAGGAAAAAAATAGGTATATTTTGTATTCATTTTCAGTTTTGCGGGACCAATCACTAAAAAACTTGTTTGATTTTGTATTTGTATTTAGTTTTCATTTTTAGTATTCAAAAAAATAAGATTTGAATATAAAAACTAAATACAACTTTTTGATGTTTACATTTTCTTGAAAATGAATACAGTGGCATTTTCGTAAAAAAATCAAATCTGTAGATCCCATTATTACTAACTTATCACATCAAAGAACACTCTCTTTCTCTATTTGTTGGTGATTGTTATATATATATATATATATATATATAAAGTAAAGTGAAGGAGAAGACAAAACAGAAAATGATACCAAAAAAAAAAAAAAGATAGAAACAAATAATGAGTACAAGATTTGAAAATAGAAAATTAGTACGAAAATAAATACAACCACAACACAAATCAAACAAGCCCAAAGTTTCTTATTAATTTCCAACGCAGGCATTGAGTACTTGCAAAAGATACCATTATTACGAGTCTATGTACTTTGTTTTCACTTTTATGTCAAGTTTTACCACTTGTGCATCTATTAGCCAATAATTAATAGTGGGTAAAGAAGAATAATGCCTCCCCCTTGAATATGACACTCGAGTCATTTGGTGTCATTGGAATAAGCAAAGCAGTCCCTCTAAGCCATACTTTGAGCACCATCTAAGCCTATCAAATGCTTGAGAGTGCTGGATGGAAATTTTCTGATATATCAATGATTCAATGATGCTTTTCCTTGCTTTCTCAGCTATGGCAAAGAGCTATAATTAGACATAGATAATGTTAAATCACGGGTCCACAGAATGGATACCAATGATCAGCTCACCAAATTCATGCTGCATCTTATGTTGACCATTGTTAAGCTTGGAAGCTAGTTGCCTTCTTGTTTCCCGTACACATAATTTTGCTTGCGACAAAACGTAACTAAAATTTTGCTTCACTACAAAAAAGTTACATTAATGGTGTGTTTGGATACCGTTTATTTTGCTGAAAACTGAAAACACTATAGTAAAATAATTTTTAAATGTATGAATAGTGCCGTGGGACCCATTTGTAATGAAATTTTTGCTAAAAAAGAGATTTGTGGATCCTGTAAACAGTGCACGAGATCCACTGAATAGTGCATACTCACGTGAAACACTCTTCTAAAAAAAAAATAAACGCCAAAATGCATACGCTCGCAGCTGTATCCAAACGGGTACTAAATAAACTAGTTAGCTAATGTCCCATGCGATGTATGGGTACAACATAAATTTATTTTAAAATATTTTATAAAGAGCTATATTTTTTCTCTATAAAATTATCTTTATGACCATGCATAATATTTATTCTTAATATCGCTGCCTCTACCATAGCTCCCAACCATGAATTATCTCCCTTGTTGGATTATAACTTGTCAATAACATATGCTAAATCTCCCCCTAAGATGATATTTCTTACACCTATCTCAATTGCAAAATTAACAGCTTGGACAACCGCTGCTAGTTTTGCCTCATTTGAATTCGAATTACTCACCATTTGCAACTCAATGCTTGCAATGAGCAATTTGTTATTATCTCGAATCAAAATTCATACTTCCGCTTTGTTCTTTAAAAATTGTTCCATTAAAGTTTATCTTGAAGGACAACTCTTAAGGAGATTGCTAGTTATGATTGATTAGACAAATGTGTAGAGACAAATAATCATATTATTCAATCCATTGAATCTGACTCTTGCAATTTTACATTGAACTTAGTTCTTGAATGACAGCTCTTAAGGAGGTTGCTATTTATGCTTGATTGGACAAATGTGTAGTGACAAAAATAATCATATTATTTTACATAATTCATTGAACCTAGCTCTTGCAATTCTACGATGAACTTAGTTCTTGAAGGACAACTTTTAAGGAGGTTGCTATTTATGTTTGATTAGACAAATATGTAAAGACAAATAGTCATATTGCTTAATTCATTAAATCCAACTCTTGCAATTCTACATTGAACTTAGCTCTTATGTAGAAAAGAGAACTGAAAAGTAAATCATTAAATCTATCTAAAACATTTAAAGTAATAAAGACATATTAAAGATTTGATTTGTTTGGCTAATTTACAACATCAGCATGTTGTTTGGAATACAGTGGGAAGAAGTTTATGTAGAAGGCTATATGTAAAACTATTCTAATAAAGCGCTATATATGGCAGAACCTCATAGTCGGGTTTTTGCATCTCCCACATGAGGTTCTGCTTCTCCCACATGAGATTTTGCTTTTAAGGTCAAGTATTAAAATAAATCAATTTTATTATTGCTATAAAATAAATTTCGTAATCAATAATTGTGAAGAATTAAGAAAATTCTTCCAACTTGACAATTAAAATCATCCCCACACCTCTTTTAAATTTTACTCACATATTTAAATTGCTAAATAAAACATATAATTTAAAATACATGTGAATAATAAGAAGAACTACAAGATGGGGTATAACTAGCATTTGTTACGTGGAGTAATCCTTTTACTATGTGAGTCCCATAGGTGTGACTCATATACTGTGAGAAGCTCACTCCATAAAATGAAAACATGAGATAATTATTGGAATTACAAACTCAAAAATGATGCAAGTTGACCTATTCAAGAATTGTTGGACCTCTACTTAATTTCAACTCCTCAAAGCATTTCATCGCTTACTATGCCTTTCCTTGTCTATAAGTGCCTAGGTATCTATCGTAAATTTGTCATCGTTTGAATCTCGTTCATAACTTTAAGAATTCTCATAAAAAAGTGAAAATCGCACATAAAACTGTAAACTTCCAACTAGAAGTATGAGCAAGTGACTCACTGGCAATTATTTGGAAAAAGGAACTCGCTCAAGTTGTAAGTTGTAACGATAGATGTCTTTTTATAGGCCAATTGTCATTGTTTATGGACTTGAACCTTATTAATCTTTCCATGACCATGATGAAGTTTGGGTGATACTAATTGCACAATCATATGGTTTAATGTAAACTAAAGATGTAACATTTATCTTTGATTGTTTAATTTAAACTAAAGATGTAACATCCATAAAACCGTGCTTAAGTTTTCTCTAAACAACTTTTTTTTTTTTTTTCATTGTTATTATTCTAATTACAACAATGAAGGAAAATTTTAACCCGAGCAGCCATTGAGCGAATGGTTAGTGGCCAATAGCACCCTAGTTGATAGCATTCCTTTATGCATCTGGCGCTTGAGGAACCACGAGGCACTCACTATTCTCATAAATGAAAGCGGACAATGTCACATAATTTGGTTTTGAACATAAATTTGTGTTCTTAACGTTGGCTTAATGTCCTAATGATTATTAAGATCTCATATGACATTTACAAGATCCTAAGTTTAGAATCTATTGTAGTCATCTTGGAGCTATCTACCTTTAATGAATTATTTCTATAATAATATGGTGTGTGTAACATAAGATGACTACATATGTTCGAGATAACCTATTATATATTGACGAGGCCACGCGGGTTAGAAGTTGGTGAAGGAACCCAGCCCAGTACAATCGTCCTCATCATCAGGTCAGGAGACAGACAAATCAAAATGGACCCCACAGATCCAAATATCATAGGATCTGAGGGCTTTGGATATTCTTTCTTTCTTCGATCTGGGCTTAGCTTATCCCTACCATCCTATCCTTAGAATCAAAGCCCCTCTCTCCCTTACAAACCAAAAGACCATTGTTTCACAGATTGAAATTCAAGCACACCCCAATCTTAAAAAACACAGACACGGTCACAGACTCTCAAACATTAGAGAGAGAAAGTGATATGTCGGTGGCTAATACATGGGGCGTGGGACAAGGAATCCCAATGGCCCAATTGGGGCCAAGCTTGTGTTTCTCACATTTTTCATCTGTGAAATCAAAAACCCATCTGAGTTTCGTTGTGGGTTGGAGCTGGGGCCACTCAGTTCAGACCAAGAACGCTTCTTTTAACAATAAGACCCGCAAGAACTCCAGCTTCCGTTGCTCTAATTGCAGTAACAGTAACAACACCAATACCAGTTCTTCTTTGGAATGGGATTGGAACCGATGGAACCGCCATTTCTCCGAGATTGAACAAGCTGAGAGCTTTGCCTCTGTTCTAAAGGTACCCCTTTTCCTCTCTCTCTTTGTGTCAGAGATAAAGCTGAGTTTTTATTATTATTTTTATTTGTTTATGATATTTTGGAAGTGGGTTTCTAATATAGTCTGCCCAGTTGCTAAATTCAGTGAAATTTCATGGTTGTGATTGCTTATTAAGTTCATATAAACATGACCCAAGTAGATATGTTATGGGGTGTGAAGTTTGGGAATTGAATATAGTTTTAAAAGGTTAAAGTGAGAAACTTTAACAATTTAAATTGGAATTGGTTTTGTTAAGAAGTTCCTGATTTCAATTGCTATAATTAGCTTGAGAAACTTGGGAATTGAAATTATGTGCGTTTCCTGGAATGTAAAGAGTGAGACATTAATGTCATTGGGAGTTTGGTACAGCTGCTCAAAAGTGTCACATTGCACAAAAGTTGCTACTTTCCGCCACTTTTTTTTTTGTCCTTCTTGTCCCCTTTTGGTTATGCTTCACATCTTTGTTTTCTTGTGAAAAGTGTGAGGAAATGTAGTATCAGTAGTGACATTTAAAAGTGGAGTGACTTTCTGAATCCCATGGCACTAAAGAGTAATACGGACATGGGAACCAATATCATGAAATTATGGACTAGTGGATCACATCCCACCATTTTGGAAGCTCAAAACTGAGATGGAATAGATGTTTTTCTAATTAACTTTGCCATATATCAGGAAAGTTTTGAGTCGCTACTAATTAATGGCTGGCAACTTGGAATATTCTACTGCATAATGACCTTAAGACCGCCTGTCTCTAATGGTGTCAAGATTTATTTTGGAGAACTACAGAGTCTGTGTCATGTCTGCACTGTCAAATAAGCTGTGAATGCTTAGCGGTTTGCAAATCAAAAGCTTAGATTTTTTTTTTTGATAAGTAAAAAGCTTAGATTTACTTAGTACATTTAAGTTTTAGAAGTCAGGCATTTGAGCGATGGCAAGTGCCTTCCGCCAAAAGGAACATGTCGCAACCGCAAAAAGTCCAAGCTTTGTGTGCTAAGTACGACCTTTTATTTCATTACACCAAACAATATGCTAGAATGATAAGTAACATTTCAAAGTTTAGCATAACTCAGATGATGAACTTACGCATGATGGCTAAATTTTTCTTTTTCCTTTTTAAATAAGTATTATACTTAGTGCAACTGCCCTTAGGTTTTTGGCTTGAGTGTTGGTAATTGTAGGTCTCAGGTTGAAATCATGCCATGAAAATGAAAAGATTACTCAATGTTAGATATGTATTTACAAGTTACTGTGTTTGTTTAGTTCTGATGGGATGCCATGCTTTGCAGTTTCAACTTGAAGATGCAATTGAGAAGGAAGACTTCCAAGAAGCTGCAAAGTTTAAAATGGCCATTGCAGAAGCTACATCCAAGGACAGTGTTGCTGAAATCATGTCTCAGTTGAAGGTCAGCTCAACACTTAAATCACCAGACTTGCGGACCTGCACATGTCATAGTTTGGCAATTGATCTGATATATTCTATATTTGCAGCATGCAGTTGATGAAGAGCGTTACCATGATGCTTCAAGGTTGTGTAGGTACACAGGAAGTGGACTGGTAATCTTAGCAACTATTAGCTATTCTATTTATATTCAATAGTCACCCTATTCCAATTCTAGTAACCTGGTTTGCAGTTCCCCTTTACTGTTATTATCTTCCTTGCCCTCAATAGCATTGTCTTTGTCTTTTCTTATTCATTTTAATTTCAAGTAACTAATTAAAAAGTAAAAGGTGAAAAGAGGTTATTATCAAGAAGAGATTAGTTTTAATGGGACTATGAGCTTCTTGTATTGGTTGAATTCATGTTTCTCTGCATTTATTTATTTTGTTGGGACTCGCCACCATTTTAGAACAATGGGATGGCATCAGTTGTGATCCAACTATGTTAGAGAAAGAATTTTTGAAAGAAAGTTAGACATAAAAGAAACTGATACGAAAATTAACATTGATGAGAATACATGTGTGACTCTTACTATATTTGTTTTTGTGGGAGAGTGAATTTAATTTGAAGTGTTTCAACATGTTTTTGAAAATTCTTTTGAACTGTCATAACATTGAACAGTGAGTTTTATCTCTTTTAGTTAGCAGAGAACATGGATTAGTATCCAGTTAGGGATTGTTGTTCAACTTAATAGAGTTCTGTGATCTTCCTACTTTCTTCATTAATTACCTGATAAGTGGGGCTCTGGCATAGAGCTGTTTGAACTCACTTCTATAAAGCTGTTTTGTTTACTTGTGATATATGGAACTCCATTTATGTGACTCCTTTTTTGATAAATGGATGGCTTGGTAAATGGTAATGTCTATACTAACCAATGAAACTTTGTTGCTGAGCACATCCTTACATATAAAGATATTTCCTTTGATGGTTTCAATCAGTCTTAATCAGCCATTTAATAACTATGCTGTCATTCTGTTTGATATTCTATTCAAATCCTGATGGCAGGATGAGTCTCTTCTGTGGATGAAGTGTTTGTTAGTCTACTCTAAACCATTATCTCTATATATGCAGGTAGGTTGGTGGGTGGGCTACTCAAAAGATTCAGATGATCCCTTTGGGAGAATAATACGCATAACTCCAGGTGTGGGCAGATTTGTATGCAGGAGTTTTAGTCCAAGGTAAGATTCGTATTTCCTCTTTCTTCCCTCTCTCTCTCTCTCTCTCTCTCTCTCTCTCTCTCTCTCATTTTTTTGATGTCTTATCTATTGATTGTTGCAGGCAGTTGGTGACTGCAGCTCCTGGAACTCCATTATTTGAAATTTTTGTGGTAAAAGACACTGATGAGACATATGTCATGCAGGTGATTTACAGATGCTCCTATTAGATTATCACTTATATTGTATTCAATCATGGTTAAATTTCAAGATTGTGGAAGATGACCCGGGGATGGCTAGATTATATGTTATAGTTTGATTTGGCTCTGGTAGTGCTGAGTTTTGACCTAGATCAGGCATTTCAGACACACAGTCATGAAACTTGGGATGATTCTGAACCTTACCTAACCACACACCCCAAAATCCCTTCTCATTTCTTGTTTTTTGTGTGTTCGATTGCATTTGCTTGTGCATTGTTGTTAAAAACACTTATGCTCATACAATTCCAATGAGCTCTGAGACAGTATACCATGTTAATAATTTGATTTGTCTCAAAGTTAAGAGTTCTCATAGGTCTGGGTACTACTTGCAACTACCAAGTCTTGACCAGGCTGATCAGAAATAGTTTATCTTTACGCTTTCTCCATTCATATACATTCAACTGATTAAGTTGCAGTTCACAAGATCAATATAGGCAACTGATTTGTAGCCCCTCTGGTACAAAGTCAATATTGTTCTTATAAACCCTATTCATTATATGCATTTGCCTGCTTTTTCCCCTTTGGTCAACTGCAATGCAATTCTCATGTGTTGGATGTGTGATTTGAAAATTTGGGTCAATGGTTCAACAAAGGCTTATTGGACTAACAGCCATGGTCATTGTTGTAATTTCCTTCTTTTATTTTATTGTATTAAGTCCCCTTGTAATTTCTATAATTACTCTGAGTGCTACCTGTTGAGGACTGCATCCATGTCAGGATTAGAATGTTGATTTGGCCTCAAACTGACTTGGCATTATTTTAAGACTTTCCACTGATGAGTATCATATATAGCATCCAGGCTGGATTTCACCCAATTCAGATTTGTTAGTCTACTGACATTCTTCAGTGGGGGTTCTTACTTCGGATATGTCAGGTTCTCCAAATTTGATTGCAGTTTATGTGAAATGCTTCTGATATATTATTGTCTGTTGACAGGTGGTATGCTTGCAACGAGCCAAAGGAAATTCAACAAATTCCAGTCCAGCATCCAAACTCACAAAAGACCCTTCTACTTCTGAAGTGGAGAATGAATCTGTAGTAGATGTTCAGGAAAATGAAGTAAAGGCAGAGAGAACTGAGGACAAGGGAACTAACACTGAGGGAGTGACTGAGGAGGGAATTAAAAGTGTGATAAATTTTCTTAAGGAAAAAATTCCAGGATTGAAAGTGAAAGTCATGAATGTCAATGTTGCTGAGGAAGTGATAAAGGACAGTGACTCTGTGAAGCAGTTGATGCAAGAAGACAACGAGAAGGCTGGATCTACTGAGAATCCTGAAGATGAAGTTGGTAATTTGGATGAGATTCAGCCTGATGAGGTCACTGTAGGAGGAGGTAGTGATGCCTCGGAAGATGAGAAGGATTTGGATATGAAACTTTTTATTGGTGGGGTTGTTCATAACAGTGATGATACTCCTAGCAAGGATGAGTATGTACGTCTTCCTGCCGAAATTAAAGATATGGAGAGAGATTCTTTTGTGCTACATATCCCTGGGAGAAGCTTAGATCATGATAATGGAGAAAGTAAAGTGTCCAGAGTCAAAGTGGCTGCTCTAGCAGCTCAAGGTGTCTCAGAACTTATGCCTTCTGATGTTGCCAAGGCCTTTTGGGGTGCTGACAAAATTTCTCCAAAGGTAAGGTTGAGATTTAGGGAGTTGTATAGTATTTGAGATGTGGGCATTATGTTTGTTGAATTCTCTTCTTGTTATAAAGGATACTAGATTGGAACATAATAGGATATTGTGAAGCATTTATTTAGTACTCATAAATATTGGGAAGACTTAGTTTGGATGATTCTTGTTATGCATCGTAAGTATGTTTTTTAAATTTAGAAAATGCCTTCATTGGTTGTAATTGAGGTTGTCTGCATGTTGGTGCATTTTTTTGGTCCAGATTGAAATCAAAAGGAAACACTGAAATTCCATTAAATTAATAAAAACAATGTAATTTTGCCTTTTGGATAGGTTTATCCCTCCCCCCAGTTTTTGCTCTATGTTACTTTTGGTTGCAATGGTATGTTTTCACTGACAGTAAGTATACTAATTCTTAACTTAATTTTAGGTTTCCAGAAATGTGCGTGAAATTGTCAAACTTGCTGTTAGTCAAGCACAAAAGCGCAGCATATTATCTGAGTATACAACTTTTAATCGGATTACTACTTCCAGAGGAGATTTAGACCCTTTTTCAGGTGACTTTACATTTTATCCATTTTCTTTCTTTCTTTGTTGCCCTTGAAATTCAGTTAAAGCACATCTTTTGATGCTGTAACTGGCTTGTTGAAGTGTAGGCCTGTATGTTGGTGCATTTGGCCCTTATGGCACTGAGGTGGTACAGTTGCAGCGTAAATATGGTCACTGGAATGGTGGGGATGATGAAGACAAGTCTTCAGATATGGAGTTTTTTGAATATGTAGAGGCAGTGAAGCTAACTGGGGATCTTAACGTACCTGCTGGCCAGGTTTGTGGCTTTAAATTTCTTGATGGTTATATGGTTATGCTGGCTTGGTTTTTGTATGCAATTGCCCATTAAACACAGTAAAGGATATTATAATACTAGCTATGTAGTTTTTGTGTGTCTAGGTGACATTTCGTGCTAAAATTGGGAGAGGAAATCGCTCGTCCAACCGTGGGATGTATCCAGATGAATTAGGAGTGGTAATTATACTTGCAATTAGATAGCTCTCTCTCTCTCTCTGTATGTGCACGCATGTGCATGCATGCATGCATGCATCTGCAATGATATGTACTTGATTCTCATTGATTCTGAAACCAAGCACTAGAGATCCTCAACCATGTATTTGGTGCTATGGAAATGCATTTGTGACGTGTATCATTGCATATACCCCTCTCTTTAGGCTGCATAAAATCTGTTCACCTTGGACCTTTCAGACATGCAACTGATTCTAAATGCTTATTTGACCAGGTTGCGAGTTTCAAGGGTCAAGGAAGAATAGCAGAATTTGGGTTCCGAAATCCACAATGGGTTGATGGAGAACTTCTCCAACTAAACGGCAAGGTAATGAAACTGTTGTGCTAGCATTTCTTCTCAGTACAAGCCTGATTTCTAACTGCGACACAAATGTTCAGCTGTGTTTTCTTTGTTGTGTTTTTATGTAGGGCATTGGTCCTTATGTCAAAGGCGCAGATCTTGGTTTCCTATATGTTGTCCCTGAACAGAGTTTTCTTGTGTTGTTCAACCGATTAAAGCTACCTGACTGAGCCATTAGATCGAGCTTTTAATGCTGAGAATATCCATACCATGTTTGAGCAGAGAAGGCAGTTTTAAACTCCCCCCCCCCCCCCCCCCCCCCCCACAACTCTTTTTTTTTTTTTCTTCCTTTTTCATTTTTAGGGGGTTTTTTTCCTCTCTTTTTTTAGCCTTCTTTCAAAATTTTCTCATCTTTTTTGGCTTCTTTACTGAGCTGTATATCAGTTTTGCTGACCAACCAAATATAGAAAGGCGAAATGATTGTAATTACTAAGATAGTTTAAATGTGTTTGAGAGGAAGAGTTCTTCATGATGCTGATTTGTGTAAGGATGTTATAGTTACTAAGCTAGTAAAATGGTAAAGGTAGATAATTGAGATTATTGTTAGCTATGAAGAGTTTTATTTTTGGGCTGCGGGGCATAGAAATGGCAATGGGTCGGTTTAGTGGGTTTTTTGGTTCAATCCTACCCTAATAGTTAGTGATTGAGATTTTTATTAACGGGTGTGGGTTTAAATTTTTAAACCGGTTAGGGTATATTGGAAGGATTTGAATTTTTCACCTTAGGTATCCAACTCAACCTTAGGTAAGGATTCTTTTTCCTTTCTTCCTTGTACCCAAACAAAGAAGAGAAGAAAGTTGCCATTATGCCTACTGATATCCTATTGAATCCAACAAAAAAAATTATGTGACATGCTCTTTTGGACCTAAAAATTTGTGTTACAATTGTTTAGTTGCAACTCACAAAGTTACATAATTGGTCATAGACATCATGTTAAATTTAGATTGTGAAGTATCATGTGAATACTTGAAAAGTAATGAGGGAAAATTGTTGGTGTTTTCTTTTTGTTAATTAAGACATAAAGGTAAAATAATTAAAAATTTCTCAGTACCTGGAGAGAGAGTGAGTGATGCTTTTCTTGTTTCTTTTAGGTATATCCTTTTTGAAACTTATAGGGGTATGAGGTTTTCACAAGTATCTTCTGGTTAGAGGCCAAGTAGCATTGTTTGGTGGGATGCTTCCTTTGATTGTTTATCTGACGCATGGATATCATTGACACTAAAGTGGGAGGATCTGTTCATATCAAGGGGCAAAAAAAAAAAAAGGTAGGAAGGAATTGGTGCTCTTTAATCTTTATAGCTTTATCATACAAGAAGAATAGCCCACTCTTAAAGCAACCCAAAAGAACAACCTTTACTTTTTTGCTCAGAAAGTCTCCACTGAAAGCTTGTTGGGAATTATCTGCGGTTGAAGCAAAAAGAGTTCATTCTAGTATGAGTAATCTCACTATGGTGACAAGTGTGATGGGTGGAACATTACTTGAAGACCTTCGCTTCGGTCTACTATCGCTACCATTTTTATTATACACTAATTACAATATATCACCATAATAATTGTGAAAAATATTGTAAATTTTCTTGTGTGACTAAAATTATACTCCTTGTATTTGCAATGTGTACTCAAATTATAAAATTTTGTAATTAATTTTTAGTTTAAAATTAACATGCAATGTCTACTCGTCCCATAAATCATTGTATAAATTAATATATAATCTTTTTTTCTAAGTAAATAATAGTATGGGAGGGGGAGGCAAGGTCCAAAACCTAGACATCAAGCACCATAAAGAATGCCAATATTACTAGACTATCATATGAATCTGGATAAATGATTTTTTTTTTTAACCTTAAATTATAAAGAAATAATAGCATTTTGTACCTCAAACAATAAAATATTGAGTTAATGCCTTGTTTTTTTATAATATATTTCTAAAAGAGTTCAGTTAATGTATTTATTTTATGAAACTTTTTATAAAAAATTAAAATTTTTTTATAAAATTACTGATGGTTGGAGAATTTAGATTACATCACTTTCATATTTGTCCAATACTAATACCATTTTTTAATTAATTTATCATCACCACTTTATTAATATCAATCACACCCTATCATATTAACATTTATATATATTATAATACTTTTATATTTTATGATAGCTTTTTGGTTTTTAATGAATACTATATTTTTTGATAAGCTCAACACAACAACCTTTGAAAAAAAATAAGAATATCGAAATGACCTGGCGGCACTCCATTGGTTAACTAGTAATGAACAAAGCAACAAAAAACAAAGCCACGTGCCATGCCCCCACACACATACCATTAGTAAAGAGTAATCCTAATCCTACAACTTTTCCCCTAACTCGCGCGGCAAGTTGTGGGTTAGATAAGTCCTAAGCAGTGTAGCTGTGTACTCGTTATTTTTAATCTATCACTCAAAACTTATAACCTGAATAAATTATAGTAAAAATTGTGGTCATCACATTTTTGTAATGAATAAGTCTACTATTATATTAATTTTCATAACTTACTTACGAGGTGAGTTGTAAGCGGTGAAGATAAAATAGTAGATTTATATCGATTTGAAACTAGTTGCGGTATTAGACTTGCTCTTTCATAAAACATGAAGCTTCCGTTTGGGAAGCGTGTTTTGTGTCTTTTCCAGTAAAAGTGTTTTTTCTGTGAATCCTATGTACTGTTTACAGGACTTACAAGTATTTTTATTCAGTAACTTTTTCTTTAAAACGGAATCCTATGTTATTATTTACACATTTAAAAATTATTTTACTACAATATTTACAGTTTTCAGTTTTTAACAATAACAAGTATCTAAACCGACCCGAACCCGAAGTTAAAGCCTATCTCACTCTCACTTTCACTTTCTCGCTTACTCAAACTTTCTTTTTCCGAGTCCCCAAACAGACACTTTCTTTTGCTTTTTCTCTCTCTTTCTTTCTCACCCGCCTTAAAATCAGAGAAAGCCAAAGCAAAGAATGGAAACTCAAACTCAAACTCAAAACCAAAAGCAAAGCCAAGAAACATTGCCACAGCAACAGCAGCAGCAAAACCAGAAGAACATGAAGAAGTCTTCGTCGAAAAACTCCGATTCATCGGCTCACTACAATGACTCGCCTCACTCGCCCCTCCGATTCCACTCGCCACTCCGATCCGAACTCGGCGACCCTCCCGAGACGCCTCCGTACCACTCTCCGGAGGCCTCGCCGGAGAAGCCGCCGCTGGACTACTCCAAAGCCGTCGTCGCCGTCGACAAGTACACTCAGTTCTCTCCGCAACAGTCGACGCCGGAGAAGCCGAACCTCACTAACAACAATAGCAACGCCGCGTCGCAGACGGAGAAGTCGCCGTCGCCGTTGATGGTGTTGAGCAGGGCGATGAGGGAGGAGCCACCGATGTCGGTGACGAAGGTAGGTCCCAGCGGCGGCGGAGTAGGACGCGGAGTTGAGGATGGTCGGAGATCGGCACATCTTGCGATGCCGAGGAGGACGAAGAGAGACATGATGGTGGAAAAAGCTGCGTTAGGGTTTAGGTTCAGTGAGATTGTGCTCTGTTTGATTTCGTTTTCGGTTATGGCCGCCGATAAAACTCAAGGTTGGAGCGGCGACTCCTTTGACCGTTACACTGAGTACAGGTCTCTCTCTCTCTCTCTCTCTCTCTCTCTCTAGTGTAATGGCTTTTCTTGTTTGATTTTGTTGCTAAGTTATATAGTTAAGCTAATAGTGATAATCAAGATATTGACTATTTTAGAAAGTTGAATATGCCTTAATAAACTAGAAATTTTGGGAAGAGAAAGAAAAATTTAGTGCTAATTATGTCTTTGATTTGTGTTAAGTTTGTATACATAGATGCCAAGAGCCTTGTAGTAGTATTAAAAAAAATTTAGGACTCGAGACGGGTCTGTGTTTCGGGGTTTATATTAGAAGTGTGATTTTGAGACTTTGAAAGAGAGACTGATATGGTTATTGGTTTGTAGTGTAGACTTTGAGGCTTTGAACTAATGAATGTTTTTGTCGGCTAATTTGCTTAGCCCATCGGGGGTTAATAGCCCCTGGATTATCCGGTAACTGGTTTTGGCGGGTGGGGTTAGTTGCTCCTAGGAGTTTGATTGACAGTGAGGATTGTTATACAGCTACGTGCAACTAATCTGAGTGGAAGGAGCCTTAGAGCTTACATAGAAATCAATTTGTCTCTTGTAGACATGGACCCAGTGATTCCAAGTCGTTTTGATGTGCCCTGGGTGAACATTACCCTAAGAATTAATGAAAAGTACCCACCTTAACTTACCTCAAATTCAATTAGACATATCTTAAAGCATTACTTTCTGATTGATTAAAATTTAATATTTGAACAACTTATTGGATTCTCCTTAAAAAATCATGCCTAAAATGGCTGAGTAGTGCAACATAACTGCATTGTATGGATTTAATCTGCCAGAAATATTTGCTTATGTTTCCTTCTTCATCTTCTTCTTCGCCCCCTCACCCCCCCCTCCTTTCCCAACCATTTTCTCGCCTTATTTTCTTCTTTTGAGAGATTTGATGTGATTGTAGAGCTCATTTGTTTGCAGGTATTGTTTATCTGTGAATGTTATCGCATTTGTATATTCAGGGTTTCAAGCATTTGATCTAGTTTCCAATATGATCAGCGGGAAACATGTCATCCGCCACCACCTACGTCGCCACTTTATATTCTTCATGGATCAGGCAAGTAGTGTGACTTCCATTTCAATACTGTCATGTTTTCTGCACAATGGCACCATGCAATATTGTAATCTTGTAATTTAGTTTAAACTTTGGTTTGACTTTTTGGGGCTTTCCATATCAGTACTGTCATATATCACTAGGATATCACTACTTTACTATTTTAGTGCAGTAGACAATGAATCTTGGACATTATATGAGTTAGACAAGCATCCTTGATTTGGTGGCAGTTGTTGCTGTTAGCTTGAGCATGATGTTTTAGCTTTGACTAATTTGGGTCTAAACACATTATGATATGATAAAGATGGTGGTTTGATTCAAAATCAGTACAGGTGTTCATACAGATTAGTCTTGGGGTTTTTTTTTTGGTGGTTATGTTTAAATGTCCGTGTCCTTTATTTGCTTGTCCACATGTTCAGTTTACATTCTGAGCAACATGTGTTTGCGCCGGTAGGTAATACTTTGTTAATTTTATTTGCAGGTACTAGCTTATCTTCTCATATCAGCATCCTCATCAGCAGCAAGCCGGGTTGATGATTGGCAATCAAACTGGGGGAAAGATGAGTTCACAATAATGGCTAGTGCATCAGTTGGGATGGCCTTCCTGGCTTTTGTTGCATTTGCCTTTAGTTCCCTCATCTCGGGTTACTACCTGTTTGCACATGGCTCTACATGATCTTGGAACGAGTTTTACGGTTCTTCTTCTTCTTCCTTTTTTCTAATTTTTATGCTGTATCACATATATTTATGTTGTACAGACAAACATAAAGTCATAGAATTTGTTTCTTCTTAATTAGATAAATAAAATAATGTAAAGAGTTGGGCTGCTTGATTTGGATTCTCAATGGCATCGAAAGTGAAACCATTCCAGTGTCTCACTAGAGATTGCATGTTTTTGGCTGCATTGAACTATCCACTTCCTCTCAGGGTATATGGATCCCACAACTGTACATCAAATATATACACATCTTCTTCTCTCACAAATGTCCATTCATCGAATATACCTGCATCTTTTCTCGCAATGTGTGAATCTTACATGATTGTGGAGTCTTTACACTGTGAGAGGGATAATGCATTATATCCAATCTATGAAATGACTTTGCACAATTTTAGCCATTACCTTGAAGGCAATTCATGCAATTAGTAAGAGTCCCATTAGTATGCATGAAAAAAATGCACAGAAGGCAGAAGCATAGTGTTATAAAAGACATTAATCAAATGGTGTTTCATTGTACTTTTGTGGTAGTACTTACTCTTGACTAAACCATTTTACCCAAGAACCCTATGTGTTCAAATCTCATAAAAAAAATTTGTCTGATCACGTTTCCTGCAATAAAATATGAACATGGTAAGCCGAACACTGGAAATTTTCAAGGCCTAGTTGGGTGACCAGATAGTGGAAAAAAAAAAAAAGCCCAAGAGAATTCTGAAAGTATTGGACTATTTTTATTGGAAAAGAAAAACTTTGAACTAGCAATAATTTCTAGAAGTAATTACTAGATAATTGTTCCAACCAGATAGGCTTGACTTTGTCAACTAAAAATTAGAGAGAATTGGCAAACTGCACTCAGGATATATTGATTATAGGAAAAATAATTCCCTTGATCTGAAATGCAAGGAAAAGCTGGTAAAACTGTATAGCAATAGTTTTTCTTAACAAATATTCTTCAATGAATAGTTTTTCTTCTTGTCTTGCATTAAAGTACTGTCAGGCTTCTGCATGAATTCTTTATAATATTTAAAAATCCTTGTATGGTTTCATTATTTTTAACAAATATTCTTCAATTAGTTTTCTTCTTGTCTTGCATTAAAGTACTGTTAGGTTTTACATGAATTCTTTATAATTTTTAAAAATCCTTATGTGGGTTTCATTATTTTTAAACTGCACTGATTTAATGTATGTGTTATTAAAATTAAAGTTTAAGGTTTAACTTGAAACAAATATGGAACTTTTGGATTTATTATGTATTTACTCAATTTTTATGAACAGCAAGGAAGAAGAATTCCTCCAACCCATCACGTGACAGTTAAGACTATATGTATGTATTAAATTATATGATTCATTAAATCATGTAAACAAGTCATGTGGCTATTTTAGCAAGTCATGTGATGGTTTCAAAAAAAAAGTCATGTGAGTAGAAGTACATGTGAATTACCAACGTGGGTTTCATTATTTTTAACAAATATTCTTCAAGTAATAGTTTTTCTTCTTGTCTTGCATTAAAGTACTGTTAGGTTTTACATGAATTCTTTATCTATACTATTATTTAAGGGATTTCTTATGTTTGGATTCCTCATTTTTTAGTTCAAAAATACCCCTACACCTTTATGTTTAAGTAAAGACAAAACTAAAGAATAATTCGGTAAAAATACAACTCCAACTCCCATTAAAACATTGCCTAAAAAGTAGAACTACTCTCTTGTAAATTTTCAAATTGTTTTATCCACTTATAAATTAGATTCATTCTCCAAAAAAAAAAAAAAACACTTATAAATTAGATTCTTAAAATAAAAATTATATATATAAAATAAAAACACGGGATTTTTTTTTTTTTTGCTAAAAAAAAAAAGGCTCATCGCACATGCGTAGTGTGTGTGATGAGGCTAGTAATATTTAAAAATCCTTGTGTGGGTTTCATTATTTTTAAACTGCAATGATTTAATGTATGTGTTATTAAAATTAAAGTTTAAGGTTTAACTTGAAACTAATATGGAACTTTTGGATTTATTATGTATTTACTCAATTTTTATGAACAACAAGGAAGAAGAATTCCTTCAACCCATTACGTGACAGTTAAGACTATATGTGTGTATTAAATTACATGATTCATTAAATCATGTAAACAAGTCACGTGGCTATTTTAGCAAGTCATGTGATGGTTTCAAAAAAAAAAAGTCATGTGAGTAGAAGCACATGTGAATTACCAACGTGTTTGGTGGCCTAGTAGAAGGGGTCTTGAGCCTACAAAACTTCACTATGAGGAATTTCTTGGGTTCAAGTCACCCCTCTATCACTAATACCAACGTGTTAGTGCTCCTTATATTTCATCATAAATGAAATCTTAACCTGGGAGAGGTTAGAGGCTACTATGAGTTAACACTCAAGTAAGGAAGCCACCCTAGTATAGTGAATAGCAGTCCTTGAAAACCCTCCCCACCCTTCTATGGGAGTGAATAGAGAAACCTGGGCCAGCCATAGAAGCATTAAACATGTAGGCCTGAATAACAAGGATGGCTTTCTTGGGCCAAAACATAATATATTGAGTTTACTATGTCCAACCCGACTGGGCTAGCCTGCTTAGAAATTGCTGGAACAAAGTTGGGTCAGCTATAAACTCTTGAACAAAGCCTATGACTCGTTGCTAAGCAAATAATTAGTATGGTGGTGTTACTTTCCTCACTTCCCAAGATTGACGTTACTCTGTCTGATCTTTTACCCTCAAAATGGGAAAAAGCTCACTCCCACAACTTTTAAATTGTGTTTGGATTAGCTTTTGGCTGAAAAGCTAATCCAAATCCTTCTTTTCAACTGTCTGAGCTTTCTGAATTACTATACTATTCTTACTTATCACATAGGAATTTCCACCACTGATTCAACAGGAAAAAATTGGACCAAATATTTCACTTCCTTGTCTAGTTGTCTCACAATAGACAAAAAATTTTAAAGGATAGGATTATTAATGAAAATAAAATAATAGTAGTAATCTTTTTTAAAAGGTCATTTACTTTACTGATTATTTTTAAAATGTTATTATATTAGAAAAGCACAGTTTTTGATTATTTTTCTTATATTACAGTAAATAAAAAATTGACACCTACTAAAGGAGCACATGGATATTAGAGTTAGAGCCTTTTCATTCAAGATATTATAAATTTTAAAGCATATCTATTATCATATTATTTAAAATTTTAAATGAAGTGATAATCTCTAAATTATCAAGTTTAAGAAATAAATATTAACGGTGAAATGTACTTACTCCATTTAAAGTGAAATGGATAGAATTTTATTGTACAGATAGATAGTAACATTATAAAATTTATCCAGGCTTATGGCTAGTGCTCAACTGGGTTACAGGTGTATCAAATCAATGGACCGATTGAAATGCCAAACCCACAAATAGATGCTTATCCAACCGTAATGAAAATTGATCTAAAATGACATTATAAATGTAATGTGATTGTCTTGTTTAAATACTGTGTATAGTGTGTAAAAATTAACTTTATAAGGGTTGGTTTAATATTTTTTAAGATCTCATTATATCCATGAGATTCTAGCTAGCATATTAGAGCCACCTCCAAGGAATTCCTCCCTATAATAACTTGGTATTTGTGAGACCAAGAAACTACTCCAAGAGATTAGTTTAATGCTCAAAGAGCTGTAAACGCCGGCATTTCTTAACAAAAAAAATAAAAATAAAATAAATAAAGAAAGGTCTTGCACAAAAATTACAAATTTTGTAAGTGATTATATATATATACACAATAAAATTGTTAGTGTTACAAGACATAAAATAAAAATTTGTTTGATCAAATGCTTTTGTTCACAATATATCCAATATCAATGATACTGAAAAACAAACTTTTAAGGTAAACCCTCAAATCCAGGACCCCAAAACACACTTCTCACATAATGACACTAAGCACTAATAAAGTTTTGTCTTTAAACTCTTTACGTACCAAAGCAAATCAAAGTTGCACTATACCTTTGGATCTTTTTATTCTTAATATGGGATTACTATTTTCAATGAAAATCATTATACCTCTGTACTATTTCTTTCTAATCAATGTGGGATTTTCAAAACCAACAAGCCTTTACATGTTAACACTTATCCTTTCATGAATTGGGCTCAACAAATTTCAACCACAGAAGTGCTTTACAATGTCCTCAACAAGTGGTACAATTAATGAGTACAAATTAATTCCTGAACTTTGTTGGATTTGGCTTTTCAATCATATCATTTACATTTTTTTCAAAAATATTTATCTCTTTCATCTATTATTATCTTCCATTTGTGGTGATATAACTAAAACACTTCTCTTTGCCTTGTGCTCCACCATAAACATTATGATATGATCCACCTTTAACTGTATCACCGATTGACTTAGAGTCTGTTTGGATACCACTTATTTTGTTGAAAATTGAAAACTTGTTGCTGAAAACAATGTAGCAAAATAATTTTTAAGTTATGAATAGTGCCGTGGGACCAAAGATTTACCTAGAAATCTGCGTTTTCACAAGTTTGGCTTGGTCGTGAACAGTGCCATGGGACCCAATCAAAAACGCAAAACGCAAAAGAATTTATAGGCAAATGCACACTTATACAAATTAATTCCTACAAGTTTTCTATCCTTTTATCATAACCAAATGTCCTTTATTAACTTTCATAACTCCACCATATACAAAATATATTCATAAACCAGAGATTTACCTAGAAATCTGCGTTTTCACAAGTTTGGTTTGGTCGTGAACAGTGCCATGGGACCCAATCAAAAACGCAAAACGCAAAAGAATTTATAGGCAAATGCACACTTATACAAATTAATTCCTACAAGTTTTCTATCCTTTTATCATAACCAAATGTCCTTTATTAACTTTCATAACTCCACCATATACAAAATATATTCATAAACCAGAGAACACAATTGAAATAAAGAAATCAAATTCTCTTTCCAACTTCAAAAACATGTCTCAAATCTTAACAAACCCATCAAAAATTTAAATTTTTACCTCTCATAATCTTACAACTTTGCATTATATGTTAGCTAATATTACAAACTTTAGTTAGAAGCCTTGTATATATCAACCAAATATTTGTTCCAAACACATGTGAAATGACCAAACAAAACCCAAAACCCATGATTTTTAAAATCAAATCATACCTTTGGAAACCATTAGAATATCATATCATCATTCCTCTTATATGCTACAATAATTGTGGTGTCATTGGAAATTTCATAGTCACAATTTTTCATATATTTTTCTAAATTAGCTGACTTCATACATTAATACCACATATGTACCAACTAATTATAGTTTTAGCACTTCACATCATTAATATTCTTCATTGGATGAGAATTCGATCTTGACTTCTCCTTATTAAAGTTTTTTCCTATGACATATTTTACTATGATTATATTCATACTACACCAAAAAATGTCCAATATTTCAAATTATATTTAGCTTCTTAAGTTTATGACTGTTTTAAAAAAAAAAAAAAAAAAAAACCCACTGTTTTTACATCGTACATGCTCCAAAACACTAAATTTTAGCCATTTGATGGGCTATAGGCTTGAAAAACGCCACTACAGGCCCATTACTATAGCAGCGTTTTAGAAAACGCCACTATGGGCGCCTATAGTGACGTTGTTTTCAAACGCCACTAAAAAAACGCTGCTATAGGAAGATTTTTTTAGTGCGTCAGTGATATAGATGACAAATTTTCAACCTTGAAACCCAAAAACTCAACATTCTCAAGCCAAGACCCTAATATGTGGGTTAATTATAATTATCCATCCTAAACTATAGTCTATAGGCATATATGGATTAACAGCAAATTATATTTCCCAGCTTTATGTGGGATCGCCACTTTATACTCATATGTTTCTGTAATAGTAAACATTCAAAATCTTTAAAAATCATAATTTTTTGCTGTCAATATACAAATTAGAAAAATATATTTTAATGTAAAGACTCAGGCTCAAGTTAAAATTGCAATAATATGAGCATGGTATAAGCTATATTGCCAGTAATATTTTTCAAATAATAGGTATTTGAAGTCTGCTCAAATGTGCAATAATTGATTCCTATCAAAAAACAAAAAGTGCAATGATCAACAAAGATCGGCAAACTAGACTTGCTTGATTTCTTGTTTTGATGGTAGCAAGATATACTACTTGATCAAATACTTTTGACAAAGACCCTTCAATTTTTTTTTCTTTCATATGAAAACTCACATATAGGTTCACGTGGTTTCCTTCAGCAACCATGTTAATGAAATGTACACATGTGAACTACATGACAAATATTCTCAATCAGACCCATCTTTTTCTCTACCCAACAACCATCAATTTTTAATCTTTTCCCCTCACTCTCGGTTATTCACTTATTTCCCAAGATACCATACTACCAAACACGTTGAATTTGAGCCCCTTGATTGATAGAAAACCATATTTGCAAGTAATTTGATATACACCATTAACCATACCAAACAGTTAGGTTCATAACACTTCAAAGAGATATAAGATATATAATACTCACTGCCTTTACATCTAAAGAATATTATTTGGTTTCCATATAATGTTACAATACAATATTTTTCACAACTACGTGATCAATATTGTGACACTGCCTTTACATCTAAAAAATATTATTTGGTTTCTATATAATGTTACAATACAATATTTTTCACAACTACGTGATCAATATTGTGACACGAGCAATTTAGTAACATCACTTTTACTTGAATCTATCATTATATTACGTTTTTTTTTTCTTTAATCATTTGATAATTACAACAATAGTGGAAGATTTGAACCCAGTTCTCCTTATAAACAAAAACATGAAATACCCACAAAAATACAGAACTATTGGCGACTGATACTACTATTTTAAAAAATTAAATTATAAATGGTGGGTAGCTCAAGTGGTGAAGAGATATATAAGTAAATTGGGAAGTAGTTTGATAAAATTATTGCGAATTCTTAATTTTTGTTTTGTTCAAGCATATTCACCAACCATCATTAAGTACGGCTAGGTGATATATCTCTGTACCAATAGTTTGGGCTAAATTATTGTCCCTTTCGGCTCACCTTATATACACGTGGTATTTTATCCAAGATTACGTATCGTTGCCTGTGCATGGCCCCCAAGTTATATCTTTTCATTTTGCGCTGTCACTTTTTTTTTTTTTTTTTTTTTTTTTTTTTTTTTTTTTTTTTTTTTTTTTTTTTAACAAGCTGGACATTTAAACTAGGGGTGGTAAAATTGGACACGACCTATAAACTTGACATGATATGATACGAAATTAGTAGGTTATGGGTTGAGACTTAATGAGTTTGTGTCATATTCGAGTTGACACGACTAACTCGTTTTATAAACGGATTGGGTTAGTGTTTGTACATTACATCACTACGGCATGAGAGAATGCATATGTGGTTGAATTTGGACCTTACATGTGGAATGACTATGAGCAAAGGAAAAAGAAGCATTGGCTAAAAGACATTTTTGGCCTGTGCTAAAGGCGTTACTGCCTTGGAAAGGAAGTAAGATATGCACCTGACATGGTACTCAAGCACTCACAAAAAAGGAGATAGTGACTTTCTAAGGTCATCAGCTATGAGGACACCCCTTATTGGTTGAATGCATGTTGGACCACTTCAGAGACACTTGTATCAGTCATAGTACTCCTGATGTCCTTCTCAATGTCCAGGGGTTGTTTCTCAAGCAGTGGCAAAGTCACTTACCCACGGGCCCCAGTGCCACGTTGGCGGAATCTCTATTCTCTAGTCAGCAGATAATAGCACAGCTATGAAAAGGTCCAAAATAAGGAAATGATGACTTGATACCTATCTTTGCACTTAGCCATATTTCTCAGATTATAAGAGGAACATGCAGCTGTATTTTAGGGTAAGAACCTAAGTAGATATTTGGAGAAGAGAATAGAAAGTTGATAAGATAGGAATGTAGAAAACAAGGTCTCTCTTTAAGGAAGAATACCTTTATTGTACAAGTGTGATCTCTTTTCCTCACATAATACAAATCTGAGCAGAGCAAGAACATTCCATTCTTGCTCAAACTGTGGTTTTTCATCTATTTCCTAGGGTTTTCCATGTATATCTTGTGTCTCTTTTTACATTCTGACTATCACTTTCTTCTTCTCTAACGTGTGTCATGTCAAAACTAGAATCTTTGTCGTTTAGAAGCTTTTTCATGTAGATGTACTATTAAATAACTTATTTTATTCCTTTATATAAGCTCAAATTTAACTTGCACGTACAATGTTTAACCTATGGAACCTGTTTGACCTGTTTAATTAAATGACATTTTACCAATATACCCTTTAAATTCTAAATATATAAACTTATTAGTTGTTATGATTTATTTTCTTTGAAATATTGTGATTGATTATTTGTAATATTGAGATATGTTTTAGTTTTGAATGATTATTTGTGATGTAGTTACTTGTTAGTTCTGGATTTTATATTAAAAATATTTATTTGTTTGTTTTTTCATAATTTTTTTTTCCATTTTGATAAAATCTGATAAACAGATTGACACGATTGAACTGTTTAATAAATAGGTCGTATTAGGGTTAAGGAATCTTGACTCGTTTAATAAATAGGTTGTGTTAGGGTTAAGGAATCTTGACCCGTTTAATAAACATGTCTGGTTAATGTTGACCCATATAGTCGAATATTCATAAGTTGACATGATGTGAACCCGACACACAAACACAAATTGCCACCCCTAATCTAAACTTCCTTGACTATTTTCCCAATATATGCAATCCTCCATCCTATGCACAAAAGGTTATTATATAAATATCATGAAGTTTTAAGAAATAAGATCGAACCGCTTGGTCAACCTTTTAGAGTTTAGGCTATTACTTAAAAACTTCTCAACTTATACAACCTTATTATAAAATCAGAAAAATCAAATTACAGTTGCATCCTGAATCCTATCCTGATTCAATTCACAAACAAGTGTGACAAATCTTCAACAACTACAGTTTGTCGAAAACTTTTTTTTTTAATGAATTTTGTCGTGATCTTATTTTTTTATTTTACAAAATTAGTCAATTATAGCTTGGAGTTGGACCCATGATAAGGAGTTGACACCTAAGATTCTTGAATATCATTGGTTGATGTTTAGTGTAGGCTCCATGGCCATGTATTTTTTGCTTTCAACTTTTTTAATTTTAGTGATCAATAACTCCAGCAGCTCACCTAACTAAGTTCACTAATCAATCTCTTAATCATCAAGATATATACTATTAAGTAACCAATCCTAAATTTTTCCATTTTTACAGCTACCATACCCACCAAATCCAATTAATGAGGAGGAGAATATTCAAACTCACATAAGTAATATTACTTTGAGCTTGTTTAGTATCAGGTTCAGCTTTTAGCTTTTATTTTTTATGTATAGCTTTTTAAAATTTCACTTTTTTCGGTCTTTTCTTATTTTTTTTCAAAAATTTTAAAGGTGCAAGTATATTTTGGCACACTTTTAGCAAAAAAATTTCAGCAAAAAGTTAGATAAACTATTCATAAACAGACACTTAACCACAAAATTTTTGACCAATCCAATCTATGTGGTTGTCTCTTGCTGTTACCTTTAAAAAAATACATTTTTAAACTTTAAAGTTTAGGGACCTAACAAATTAAACTTTTGGGAAAAAAGGTTATTTGTTTTTTGCTTTTTGTGACAACTTTTTTTTTTTTTTTGAAATAATTTAACATTTAGATTTTTTTGAAAATAAACTAGTATTTTTTTTACACACGTTTAACATAAACATTATAAAAAATTATATATTTTAATTAACGCTATACAAATAAGTTATCAAAAATTGTGAAATATACAATCGAACACTTTATCATGGAACCTAAATTCTAGAGTTTAAAATATAAGTATATCACATATTTATTTATAATATATTAAGGTAACGTTTCAATCCTATTCTTCATCCAAGATTCGATATGTATTTTTCTTCGAATGTGAATATCTTTCTAAAATATACAAATGAAAGTTAAGTTGGCCCCTGCATAGCATATCAAGTCGACTGTTGAGTTTCTTATAATTAAGGTTAAAGCTCCTTTAAAGTGTACTTTAGATAACACTAGTTTAATTAAACTTTAACTTAAGTGTGACTTAAGACTGAATGAATGAATGTACGGACGACATTAAGAAAAGCCAAAATGCTGTACCTTATCAGTTCTCCCATGGGATTTCATGGGACACTCTCTAGTTTTGTCACATCCATTATCCATTGTTTTAAGAATCCAGGTTGGCAGCTAATTACGTAATTAAAAAAGGGTTTAACTTTAAATCATGATTCTTGGACCACCATTTAAATGGAATATTAAATCCTTGAAACAGATAATATAGTACTGGGAATCAAACCACATTCATAAATGGAGATGCTTCTTTTGTTTTTTTTTTTTTTTCCCTTGATGTATATAAGTGTCTATAGAATTTATTTAGGAAAAAAAAATGTATATAATATTAATTTTGGAGATTGTTAAATCCATAATAAATGATTTCTTTATTATAATTGCTTTTGCTTTGTACATTGACATTTGTTGCTATGAATTCAATGTTAATAAGCACTTTTCTAAGTCTAATATGCTAGGAATTAAATTATTTTTTTGTGCCTTTGATTTGACTTATTTGCTAAAATGAATAAAAATATAATCATACCTTAAAAAAGCAAAACTAGAAACAACTTTATACTATAATCAATGCTCTAAAATAATATTGCATTCGTTAAAGAGAAATCAAACAAGTGCAATGCTCCAAAACAATATTGCACTCATTAAAGGGGAATTAAGTAGGTTCTACCGTTCATTAAAAAAAAAAAAAAAGTAGGTTCTACCATATCGGGAAATAACATCTTCAAAAAAAAAAAAAATGATCAATTGTAATATAATACTCAACCTTAACCAATACACTACAATAATTGTTAACTAGACAATTTAATCTAGGTTTGCGAAGTACTTTGTAATTGAATTGGTATATCTTGGCATTTTAGAGGGTTCAAACTTCAAATCCCTCCACTCATTTTTTTGTAACTTCAAATCCCACACCCAAATTTACATTTTACTTATGTATCAACTCATGATTGAATTTTAACATTTTCATATGCACTTACGTACTAATTACAGACTAATATATAAGAGTAATACTAAAGACACACAGCTTGTGTGTCACATGAGTCCACCACATGCAATTTAAGGTAATAAAGTCCAATAGATAGTATTAGTCGGCAATTGATATATATATACAAAGGTGTGAGAAAGGGCATCTTCCTAGCATTATTTTTGTTTCTCACCAACTCAGTGCACAACCCATTCCTTCTCGAATCTCGACAACTAGAGAAGGCATGTGGCCGGAGCATTGACACACGCACCTTACCCGCGGGTGGGCATCGACATCGGTGTGTTGTCCCACAAGTTTCACTGCTTTTTAAGTCCGTGTACGAGATTATTGGTAAAGTTTTAATTTGAGTACAGAGGTGAAAATAAAAGAAGGCCATCGGAAATAGTAAAAAGAAGAAAGAGAGAGAGAGAGAGAGAGAAATATCAAAGTGACCGTATACGGAAGAGGACCATACGGCATGTCCGTCACACTCACGGATACCCCTACTACAGCAACGTGGAACCCACGTGTTTTTGTTCTTCTTAAACACCACGGTTACCAACAAATAACGACAATACCCAACAACCTCGCTAGCTCTCTTTTCTCTTTTCTCTTCTTCACTTCTGTTTTCTGTTGTAACGCTTCAAATGAACATGGCTGCTTTTTAAAGTTTTTAACTTTACTTTCCCTTTTACCAAAATAAAAAAAAAAAAAAAATCTTTACTCCCCCAACTTTTCTCTCTTGGACTCAAATACCCCTCTAACGATTGTCAAAAAGTGGTAGGACCATATAATTGGTAGTGATCAGAAGGTCAAAATGGCCAAATATCATCGTTTTTGAAAATTTTTAGCAAAAAAACATTGTTTCGGAAATAAATAGCAAACTACGACTTTTTTCAGAACTCGAGTTTCAGAAACTCGAGTTCCTAGCAAGTGTATACTGAAAGTCGAGTTCTGGAAAGTCGAGTTCTGCAAAAAAAGTGGTATTTGGCCATTGAATTTGTTGTATAACTTGAGTTCCTAGAGCTAGAATTTTATAAAAAATAGCACGGTAAACTTGAAGGTTATTTTTCATAGAAATCGAATTACGCGGCAAACTCAAGTTTCAAAATAGTGATACATCTATATATAATTTCAAAATAGTGGCAAATTGCCAAATATTTTGACCGACAGGATTATTTGGCCATTTTGGCCATACTTGTCATACACTAACAATGGTGTCCAATCACAATTTATCACTTACAGAAGTTGTGAAATTTATTGTCTTTATTATTTTTTTTTGAGGAATTTTTTTTGTCTTTTTAAGACTTCTGTATGTGGGCTCTGTAATTCTAGCTAGAAGGCAGCTTTCATAGTGTAGATAAAGTATGGTTGTTGGAAGTGAAAGCCAACTAGTAACTAGTGATATAATTAACCATGCGTGTTATGCACAGTATTGAGAATATGAGCTAAAGCATTAATATGAATCATATGATTGTAATGTACGCTGAAGTATCTCTGAAGGAAAGTGTGAAATCCATAGTGATTGTACCCCCAAAAAGCTACTGCCTTTTAAAAGTTGAAAAGTTATTTTACAGTCTTCTTAATGTTATCCAATGCATACCACAAATAATTATGGGCAAAAAAGTTCAATAAAAACCCAAAAGATTGTATTCATCTCTCAATTTTGTGGGATGTAGTATAGGTGATTGATAAATAGTTTTATAGTGAATTTTTATTTGGAGTGACTAATTCATGAACACTTTTTTTTTTTTTTTGATAAGCTACTAATTCATGAACTCAAACGTATAACTTATGGCTTTTTTTATAAAAGGAAATTACCATTGTAACAAGACCCTAACTCTAAAAGTATAATAAAACCTAACTACATTTAATTCAAACCTAATTCTCATCAATATCAAAGCATCAACCGTATTATTGTTATGACTTAATTATTAAAACAAGGACATTGTTCATAGTGGCTTCTTTCACAGCTTGCATTCCAATATTTAGTTCATTAAGCCTCTCCTTATAACACTACTTTAGTTGGAAGAGTAAGAATAATGGTGAAATGAAAAAAATTCATAATTTTGTAACCATTTAAGTTTTTGAAAATTGAGTTTCAGTTAGTTCAACTGGTAAAGTATCTGATGGTTGAATAAGAAATCTAATCTGGGGTTCAATCTTTTCCTATATCAAAAACCGATTGATGTCTTGATTTAATGATAAATAGCTAAAACTAAGAGTGAATGCTATAGACTGAAACTCTCTCTAAAAAAAGTTTTCGAAATAAATATTAATTTATCATAATATGAAGATAGGTAATTATTTAGAGCATTCGTATCAACTCATGTAATTTTTTTTTGTCTATTTTAGCACATGAATAATTTATTTATTTATTTTACACAATAAATTTTTAAAAACATCAAGACCAGATTATTTATTTTAGACAACATTTTATTAAAATATTATTTATTTATCAAATTTTTATTACTCTTTCAAATCATCTCTCTCTTTTTGTGTATTAGTAAAGAAGTATCAAAAAATAGAATTCCATGTGAATAGTAATCATGCAGCAACAATATAAATTTACACAAATTTGACTGATAAATGCACAAAATTTACATTCTATATTGTTATACATGGATGGATGCGAATGCTCTATATTCAAGATAATGCTCTAATGATAATTTATTATTATGAATATTAAAATAAAATAAAAAAAGGGGAAAGAAAAAGGTAGCGGTCATTATCAAAGAAGACCCGGTTTGTCTCCTCAGAAGTGGTTCTTCGCACGTTATGAGTGTATAGAGCAGAGCTTGTGTGTTTTTTGTTAGTGTTTATAGAAAGAGTCTGTGTCTGTCTAAATAAGAATGAAAAGAGAGCAAAACCGCCAGCTCTTTTGCATTTGCTGCTTTCACTGCTTACCAGAAAACACCTTCTACAACATCCCTACCAACTCTCTTTCTCTCCTTTGTTTTCATTAATCTTAGCTTTAAGTCCTCACAAGCTTTTAACCTCTGTGATTATTTTGTCATTTATAGCTTTGGCTTGTGAAGATCAGAAACTATGTTTTTTCCAGCTTTGTTTATCCATTCTGTTTCTTTCTTAGTCTGCTTTAGATTCCAGATTTGAACAAAGTGTCACACTTTCCTTTAGAAACAAGTTTTTTGTACTGAGAAAATGAAAGTTAAGTACTCCATACGTATTTTACTCCAAGTTTCTTTGCTTTAATTTACAAAAAAAGTGCGCTTTTTTTTTTTGGTTTGCTTTGATCTTCGTGCGCTTTTAATGATTGAAAATTTCGAGTTCTGGGTTTCATAGAGGATGTGCTAGCTTGAATTCACTTTGTCAGTAGGAAATTTCGGAATGTAGCGGGAGTAGGGACTGTTTAAAGTCATCAAGTTCAAATTTTTCCCATCTGGGTCTCTTTCAAATCAAGTGTTTAGAAGAGATTTGCTTGTTTTTGGAATCTACATTGGGTTCAAGAGGCTAAAGGGTGTGCAGATTTGATGATTTTGATGAGTTTTGGCTCAGACCCATGAAGACTTTCTACTGGTTTAAGCAGATTGCAAACAATGGGAAATCCGAGAGGAGGCTCTCTCTTGGAGAGTACGAGCGAGCAGTTTCATGGTCCAAGTACTTGGTGTCTTCAGGGGCAGAGATAAAGGGAGAGGGAGAGGAGGAGTGGAGCGCAGATATGTCACAGTTATTCATTGGGAACAAATTTGCATCAGGAAGGCATAGTAGGATCTATAGAGGGATATATAAGCAAAGGGATGTGGCTATTAAGCTAATAAGCCAGCCTGAGGAGGATGAGAACTTGGCTTCTATGCTTGAGAATCAGTTTATTTCAGAAGTTGCTTTGCTTTTTCGGTTGAGGCATCCGAATAT
This sequence comes from Quercus robur, assembly GCF_932294415.1. NCBI lineage: Eukaryota > Viridiplantae > Streptophyta > Magnoliopsida > Fagales > Fagaceae > Quercus > Quercus robur. Next base: position 45,547,409 of record NC_065543.1, read on the forward strand.
CATTACCGTAAGTCTTTTTTTTTTTTGAATAAATTGTTTTTCTTACTTGCCTGTATTCTAAGTTCTATGGAATAACTCAGGTTGTGGTCCTGCACCAATGTAATTTGTGATATGAACTTTTTACATTGCTGCTACTCTGTTTGGCTTTTGAATGGAATATTATGGTATGAACCCGAGATTTAGTGCTATAGTATCTAATTTGTAGTGTTATTGTCATGGTCCCATTGATAATGTTCCCTTGTAAACTTTTCTTTTTTTTTTTTTTTTTTTTTTTTTTTGAATTCAACAACACTGATATGCACTTCTTGCTGGATTTCATATCCCAACTTTTCTTATATGGTGTCAAGAATGAGGTTTTTGTGCAAGGAAAAGGCAAATTTCAATCCTATACCCACTTGCTTATTATTGTTCCTTTCCTTATACGCTCTATCATTTATATTTTGGCTGTTGTTTTCTTAGCAGCAGGATGTTGAGCTAAAATCAGTATTTACTTAAATCACTTCAAATTTATGCCAGTAAGGAAGGAGATTTAACCCGAGCTCATAACAGCAAGTTTCAGCATCCTTCCATACTTTTCTCTGAATCAGTAACTAAGAGTAAGGCAAACAAGGTGGAACCTTTGCAGTAATCAAGAATCTTTAATTAAGTAAACTATGTGTGCAGTGAAATGTTTTAATACTGCAGTCTGGATAGGGATTTGAATACTAATTCCTTGTGAGAGTTTTATTCATTATCTAATGAAATACTATAGTAGATCGGGCATGTCTTATTGGATTTTGGGTGCGGTTCATTTAGGTGGTGAAGCTATTTGTAGCTTCATCCAAATGGTATAATCAACCAATACACTTTACATTATTGGATTCTGTTGTTGGAGACAAGCAACTAGTTGGTCATGAATTTTTAAACAGCTGAATCTTGGTAGGATTTTATCACTCTTTCTGACCATTTATATCTTTTCTGCTTTCTTAATGCAGTTTTTTGCAGCTTGTAAGAAAGCTCCTGTGTTCTGTATCATCACCGAGTATTTGGCTGGGGGTTCATTAAGGAAGTACCTCCATCATCAGGAACCACATTCTGTTCCACTCAACCTAGTTCTGAAATTAGCCCTTGACATTGCCCGCGGGATGCAATATCTTCATTCTCAAGGGATACTTCACAGGGATCTGAAATCAGAAAATCTATTGCTAGGGGAAGATATGTGTGTGAAGGTAGCAGATTTTGGTATTTCATGCTTAGAGTCTCAGTGTGGTAGTACAAAGGGTTTCACAGGCACGTACCGTTGGATGGCTCCTGAAATGATCAAAGAAAAACACCATACAAAGAAAGTTGATGTTTACAGTTTTGGCATTGTTCTGTGGGAGCTTTTAACTGCATTGATACCATTTGACAACATGACTCCAGAACAGGCTGCGTTTGCAGTCTCCCAGAAGGTATGTACATGGTGAATTCATTTCTTTATTATCATATATATACCAGTGAGGCCTGAGATAAATGAAAGGAATTTAAACATCCATATTCGTGATTGGAACCTAGGTTGTGAAAATTTCATGAAACTATATGTGAAGGCTGTATCTCATATATGCATCAAAAGATTATTTAAAAAAAAATAAAGAACAGGAATAATGGTACCATTGATTATATCACCCAGCCTGTGCTGCAGATCAGGATTAAATCACATACAGAGAAATCATATATGTTTTTTACTGAAATCATTATGCACTTGTCATTTTGGAAAATTTGGTAGAAATACATTTTTATTTTTCCAAAATCGTCTGCTATTCGAAAGGCTAGTAAATCTTTCATGAATAGATAGACTTGGTATATTCTTGAGACCCCACATTGTCAACAGTTGACAATATTGTTCTAGTTGATAAAACAAATGAGGGAACTCCATGTTAGAAATGATTTTTATGATGAAGAGGATTAAAATTGTATGGAATGTAACATTTTATAGGTATGAATGAGTGAAATATGGGCACAATGAAAGTGTTTGAGGGGGAAGACTGATCATTTATTTTCTTATTATCTTTGATTGATTTTTTCTTGGAATGATGGAAGAGGACAATATAATTTGAGCAAGATACTGGTTTGGAGACGTGTTTTTGGCCAGTTGTGTGATCAATTACACCTATGAAAATAAGTCAGAAGTTGATGTCAGGTATTAGAACCAAAGAGTTATTGAGAGTTCTAGTTTCTTCGATAGCTCCTCTCTCTCTCTCTCCCCCTCTGTGCGTGTGTGTGTTGTAAGCATGCATTTCATTCGTTCTGAAATGGGTTGTGCATCTTTGTATTTTCCATGTACCATTTATTTCATTAGAAGCGCTCTACTAAAAAAAAAATTATTACTTGTGTCATTCTTCTTTATTTACTTTTCATTTAACCATTCTTAGAGTGGTTTTGTCTCATTGGCTGGTAATTGATAATATGAAATTCGATTGTATTCATATTGAAGTTGCTTACATATATACAGATATAGAGTTGGGATGCTGAGCTGAGAAGAAGATAATATCACAAGATAGGGCTACTAACTAAAGCAACCATTATCCTATGCACTGTTGAGTTTTAATACATTTACACAAAAGCATGAAAGCAATGAATGGGAGACTTTGCTGCCAGATTTTTTGAGTTTCCTCAATGCATCGGCAAGAGGGAACCACTATTAACTAACCTCATCACTCACACAGGAATATTCTAACAAATTATACAGACTTAAGACATTTAGTTAAGAAGGTGTGTTGCACGTTAATTAAGGGTCTGTTTGAATACTGCTTATTGTTGAAAACTGAAAATACTGTAGTAAAATAATTTTTAAATGTGTGAATAGTGCCGTGGGACCTAGGTTAGAAGTTATATTTGCTGAAAGAGGTAATTGTGGGTCCCGTGAATAGTGCATGAGACTCACCCAAGGAAACGCCGACGCGGATACAACGTAAACGTGTTGCTATCCAAACCCACTCTAAGTTGGATAGCTCAAGTACAACAATTTTCTGCTATTCTTGCTATATGCTCACATACTTTTAGTCATCTAGTTTTCATTTCAGTTATTGCGATTCTTGTTATTACAATCCAAATATTAAATGAAGAGATAATATTCGTGAAGTTTTATATAAACACACAAGATATTAAACAATTATAAAAATCTGATTGGATCATTATGATTGATTACGGCCTTCATAGGTTTTATCTTCAAGATGCATCCACAAACACATGCATGATGGGTTGTCATATGCTTGCCCTTGAGTTTTGTCTAGTCATGTGGGACTGTCTGTTTGAGCCATTCTTATCCATGCCGGACATGACATCTCCAAATTGTAGTAAGAATAATATAATATGATATAATGTTATCCACATTCTAGAAGCATAAGTATGATCCTTGCACTTTTAGCTGTGAAGGTCTGAAGGCAATTCCTTTCTTCTTATCATAAATTCAATGGATACCTCTCTCTGTCCCACATACACATGCCCACACACATATCTGGCAGATGGCATAGATAATTGAATTTAATGTTTATCTGATAATAACTTGCAATTGTAGAAATTATAAGCATGTCCTTATCATCTTCCTAAATCAAAACAAAGACATGGTAACATCTTACATATCTGTTTTAGCTTTGCTAGTTCCCTCTTGCACTGATTACAACTTTACAAGTGTCTATGGAGCAAAGGCAGATTATGACTCCAACAAGCCATAAAAACCGGTTCTATGGTTAGAAATACTATTTATCAGAAAGCTTCAGAGTTTTATTGATCCGTAAGTGCTCCTTGTTTTGAAGTCTGGACCACTTGCCTTGTGGTCCAAAGGCATCTCTGCTAGAAAATATTATAGGTTTCATTTTAATGAGGATGTTTTCCTTTTGCTGGCCATACTCTCCTGAGTAATTTTTTGGGGTCATGTACTCTGTGTTTGCCTGGAGGTAATTACCAACTACATGAAAGTACTATTATTATCTGAAAACCTTTGCCTCTTTTCTGGCTTTGCATTTAAAAAGTTTGTAGTTGAGCTACAGATTTAGCATATCATGGAAGTTGAACACTTTTTTTAGTTGATCATAACTGTATTAATGCCTTTGTTTCTTTTTTTGTCCTTGAGTCTCTGTGGTTTCCTTTTATGTCCTGAAGTTTCGGGGAAGTATTTATGCATTGGATTGTTTGAAACTTGAATTCAATTAATCAAGAAGAGGTATCTTTCAAGTATGCAAACTTCTTTAGTTTCTTATGCATTGAATCTACTTGGTGTTTTGCAGAATGCAAGGCCGCCATTGCCACCTGCATGTCCTATGGCACTTAGTCATCTCATCAACAGATGCTGGTCAAGCAATCCAGATAAACGGCCACATTTTGACGAGATAGTTTCATTGTTGGAGAGTTACGCTGAGTCAATTGAGCGGGATCCAGAATTTTTCTCATCCTTCAAACCTCCCTCTGATCACACTTTTTTGCTATGCTTCCCAAAATGTATTGCTCGCCATAGATCTGCTTCTATAAAAGCCTAGATTCTCCTCTATAACTACCTATGATGCAAGAATGTACCATATATTTGTCTAGGCTTGTAACGTTCAATTTTTATTATGAACATTTTAAAGCCTTTTGTTTTAGTGTTCAATATTTTGGAACTTAATGCAGTTCCTTTCAATGGTATTATAGTACTTCTATCTATACTTTCCGTCTCAATTGTCCCCAAAGATCATCTTAATATGAAACAAAGAATTGGGACCCATTCTCTCCCAGCACCACAAATGCTCTGAGCATCCGCTAGAAAGACTTAATAAACATGGCTACTAGAGCTTGGGACAATACTGGCTGGAGCATAAGAAAACACTGATCTTTCATGTATTGTAGAAGAGGGGACAATGAAGAAGGTTTATAGGCCTCATTTCCAACGGGATGAATAAGAAGTTAATGCATCATTTCAAAGTTAAACATAATGTAATTGTTGGGGAGCGAAACACCTTGGGGAGACTTCAATTAAGTATTTAATATAATATATAGCAATGCACTTAACCTAAAAGGCCTATGTCTAATATGTATGAGTTCAACTATATTATATTAACTACTCAATGCGAGACTTTACTACTTAACCAACCACACTACTCACACGTGAATATTCCAATAGTAATGATTTTGTTTTGTTATTTGTTGACAATTGTTCATAACGAATTGAATGTAAACAATTGTTATCAAATCTAGAACAAGAGTAGAAAAAGGCGAACAATGTTGTGGTCAATTTTAAAAATCATAGTGGAATCTGACTTAAGGATTACATTCCTTTAGTCCAAATTCTAGACCATGGAGAGTACATGTAGAACTACCCATAATTCAGTCGATGGTGCAATCTAGGTGCAAAGAAAAACCACTATATCTATTGCAACACTATTATTTGTGTTGAGTAAGATAAAGAGTGGGATTAGGAGTGACCATTGGAAGATGGATTAGGCCCCCTTCCGGAAGCTCCGTGTGAAGTTTGTGTATTTTGCTTTAAATAAATTAATTAAAAGCACATAAGCAACAAGGCGACAGTTTGGCCGAGTGGTCTAAGGCGCCAGATTTAGGCTCTGGTCCGAAAGGGCGTGGGTTCAAATCCCACAGCTGTCAATATTTTGTTTTCTTTTTTCTTCTGCGCTATCAGTATGGGGCTATGGGCCTTATACGCAATTATTGGAGCCCATTGAATTTTTGTTTTTTTGTTTTTTTGGGCACATGGTTTTATTATTGGAGCCCATTGATTTTCTGTTTATTTTTGGGCACATGGTTCTGAAACTTTGAACCCAACCCATGTTTTTTCTTAATTGGGGTCATTTATCTCCTTATGTATTTTTGTAGTTATAGATTTTAAGTTAAAGTGGTTGATTCATATATATTACAAGTAAAAGATATTTTTACACTCTAAATTATTGGGTTATTTGACTTTAAAGTATAGCTGTTATTGTTGAAACTTGATGTTCAATTTGAGACTTTTTAACATGTAATTATTAATGGTGATATAGACATTTTAAAGTTAAGGGGAATCACCTTGTAGTTTAGACCAGAAAAATATAATTTACCTTAGATATTATGTGAATCTACCTTTTATATATTATTGATTTCATGTCATGTGGTTGATATTATGTGAATTTACCTTTTAACAATCTCCATTTTAGTAAACTGTTTGTCAATTGAATCTTGCTCTTTTCATAGGGCAATTTAATTATAGTTTAACCTATTATACATTTTAGAAAATATCAACTTAACCCACGATTTTAACTATTTAATTTTTTTTTTAAATTTAAGTCAGCATGAATATTACAACTTTGGTCTCAATGTAGTCCAACCAGACAACAAAGTTAACAAACTAAAATTGCTTAAAATCCACTGCACAAGCTGCTTTGCACCGATGGGACTTAAATTTTTTTTTTTTTTTAATGAGTTGCTAGATGTTCCTTTTCTTCGTTGTACCACACTATTGCATTACATGGTCATAAACAACTAAGGTTGGTGACCAAAATTATAACATAAGGAAAAGATTCGCATACAACTATTCCTAATAGTTGAATAGTTGCTGAAATAAATAAATAAAAGGAGTGGTGCTTACAACTTAGCCCAAAATAATAATTAAGAATAATAAGAATAGTGCTTACATTGGGAATGAGTGTCTTTGCCTCTTGTAGAAGGTATTGTACGTGGTGGTGTTATTTTATTCATTTTTGAGCCTAGAGCTATCAAATGGAGGATCCTCGTTCATTTAATTATAGATTTTAGTATTATCATTTTCTAAGTACCAATATCATTGGATACCACGACCTTGATCATTGCAATGCAAAAACTCACTTACTCCAATAATTATTCAAAAAAGGACTTCAAACGGATGTCTCTATAATTATTCAAAAAAAAAAAAAAAAAAGGTTTTGATACGAATGTCTTTAGTACATTTGTAAATGGACCATTTTATGAAGATGAGTGCTACGTCCAAAATATTTTATAATATTTTCATAACAAACCATAGATAATAAGTTGTTATTGGTTCTAATTTGAACTTATTAATATAAAGAATTGTCAAAAAAATTAGTTTCTTCTTTATTTTCCCATAAAAAGTTTTATAAAATAGCTTCTAAACTAATGTCATTAAAACATCCGTTAATCTTTTCCTTCAAAAAAAAGTTAGACATCTTTACTTTACTTCCATCTACTTAAAGTATGGTTAATGTATTCACACAGAGCATTTGTTAATAAACTATTTTATGAAAATTTTGATACCACTTTCAGGAGAAATATTAAAATTTGTCAAAGAAATCAGTTATTTTTTTCCCCATAAAAATTTTATAAAAATATTTCTTAAACAAATACTATTACGGCATCTGTTAACCTTTTTCATTAATTAAATTAATTTTAGCCGTTAAGAACTATGTAGCTTAACTGATTCACACATTTTTATATTTTCAAAAAAAACATTTAAAGTTGAAATTCCCCCTTTTCAACTATAGAATCATTAAAAAAAAAATTGGTATATCTTAAATTCCATAAACCACCATGCTTTCACTCACTGCAATTTAGTTAAAATTATTTTTGAAATCCGAACTTGTTGGATCACTTTAACCATGTTAAATTTTTTTTTTTTTTGGGAAAAAGTTTAAAAGTTATTGATGGTTGTATGTGCACTTTTTTTTTTTGAAAATGTAGGTACTAGTACAAATTGTACAATAAAGTTTCCTTTGTTCATATTATCAAAAAAGGGTTACCTTTTTCGTTTTTTCCCTCCCTTCCATCTTCAGGCAATTTAACTTTTAGGGCCCATCGTACGATCGTAGTTGGTGAAGTCTGAACCAATTTTTATTCATTGGCAGAGACTAGGGAAGGCAAGAGGCACGGAATTTTCAATAAATAGATTGATGTAAAGGTGGATAAGGGAATGCAATATAATTATTTCTTCATGTGCCTTTGCTGTGTCTATTAAATGCAAAGGAACCAACGCTTTTTATGATGCTAATGTTTTGGAATATTAGTTTAGGAAATTATTTGTGTAGAAGTGTTAGTATTGGTGGAGATAAATTGCTAAAATACTAAATTTAATAATTAATATAACAAAAGTGAATTGTACAGTGCATAACTATCTTTGCGTGTGCATTATAACTCATATGTTAAGCAAAATATATATATATATATATTTTTTTTTTTAGAGAGTTTTAACCTATGGCGTCCGCTCCTGATAATAGCTCTTTATTATCAGACCAAGACACCAATTAGTTTTTGGTGTAGGCGGGGATTAAACCACAGATCTCTTATACAACTATCAAAGACTTTATCAGTTGAGCTAACTGGAATCCACGTATATAAAAAAAATATATATATATATATATTTTATTAGTTCCTCTACTGTTGCTCAAATTATTAAATGATTATTATTTATTTATTTTTTTTCAGTGTACCTCCTCTCTATTCTTATCACTCTTCACTTCTCTCACCCTCTCCGCTTAGATATTTTTCTCTCTTCCTCCACCTTGCCAACCCATATCGCATACCTAGTCGCTGACCAACCCATCTCTCTTGCCCAGCTTCGATCCACTTCTTTCTCCACTCATCGCCGACCCAAGCCACTGCCCTTCTCTTCTCTATTTCATTTTTTTTTCTTTCTTCCTCCATTCCTCGCCAGCCCAACTTCTGTACCCAAATGCCGAACCATCTTTCTTCCTCCACTTGCCATTGACCCAAGCCCCATGCTCCAAGCCGACCCATCTCTGCCTCCATTGCCGACCCATCTCGCCCTCTCTTCTCTCTTTGGATTTGAGTTTTGTTTGGTTTTGAATTAGGGATTCATTTTTGTGGTGGTTGTGGTTGTTGTTTATTGTAGTAGATATATTATTTTATTGTGTTATTTATATTATTTTATTATGTTGAATGCTAAAATAAAACCACTGATGTTGAGTATTCTACCGCAAAAAATTTTAGTTTGGTAAAATGCTCTAATTTGTGTACTACACTTTTCTAATACATAAAAATAAATTCTACGTGTCATGAAATTTATGAAATTATCCAACATACTAGATGTTTTATACATTTCTTTTATATATAAAAAAAATGAGTTACACGTGTAGATCGACACATGAGGTCTGAATTTGTGTGAAAGATTGGTATAATGGTATACTAGTATAGCATATTGGATATATGAAATAACTTTACACAATAGGATAATCTCTCACTCTCTCTCTCTCTCTCTCAAATCTTTATAATAAAGTCAAGAAATTTTATCAATGAATGTGTATTACTATTCTATTACTATTCATCCACATGTTGCGTAGAAAGTAGAAACAAGTAAATATAATCTGTGTGTGTGTGTGTGTGTTGTATTCATACTATATCCTAGCTATTAGCCTATTACTAACAAACGCTGTATAGACTATAGTCCAAGCTTGTCGTGTGCTTAACATAACAAGAAGGAAAGTAATCAAGCTTAATAAAGAAGACTAACAGAAGGAAAGTAACTTCAAGACTTGGACCCTTCGTCCATAAAACCTAACAATCCCACCAAAGAGTCGAAGTAAAACTAAAATCAAGTATACAACTCCAACAATGAAAAAGACCCGCATATATAAAATGTTATTAATAGAAAAATAAATATCCCAAGGCCATATTTGTCATTTTTTTAAAATGTTAGATTTTAAAATGTTAGAAAAATAAAGAAAATATGAGAAATGAAGATTGGAATAGATCAACATATGGTGGCCACCAAATGACCTAAGTCCACAAAACCAAAACCCAAGAGATTACACGCATCTTTTGAATTTGGATTTCATATCAATATAATTGATTGCTTCATTTTCAATTTATGGAATGTGCCATACTTTTTCCAACAACAAGAGCAATGTAAGACAAAAAATTTCACAAATTTTTTTAGAATTTGTTAAGTTGGCAAGTTGTGACTAGAGCATTACTTAATATGGATCTATCTCTAACAATTTTGTTATACACTAATTACAACATGACACGTCAACATTTATGTTGAATTTTGGGTATCACCTAATATATTGTTTTAAAAAACAATAACTCTAAAGTCACAACTATTTTCATAAAATATTTAACAGCTGTCGAGATGACAAGATATTAATGGTAAATAAGAAAGTGATATTAGTTGTAAATTTATATAAAATCAAGTAAAAATATGTCAACTCAACTATTATGGAAATTATTGTATATGTAGTGGCATTGCTTTTTAAAAAATGAGAAAGTTTGTGAAATCTAATGTTATGTCTACAACATATTTCATAACAAATCTTAGGTGATAAGTTATCACTGATTCTAATTTGAGTCTATTAATAAAAATTTTTTTTTTGCCAACTAGTAATAGCTAGTAAAAACTTATCACCTAAAATTTGTAGTGATAATATTGTAGACGTAGATTTTTAAAGAAAAGACATGATAGATTTATATGAAAGTGGTGATTTACTAATTACAATCGCACGTGTCATTAAGTTGTGATATATCCTAGATGAATCGAGAAAGAAAAAGAAAAAGAAAGAAGAAAAAGCAAAAAAAAAAAAAAATATATATATATATATATATATATAGAGAATTGCTAAACTGTTACTGGTTTTAATTCAAAACCGCAACTGAAAAATATTGTTTTACTCATTACTAACCACTAGTAACAATCTGTCACTTAAAATTTGTTGTGAAAATATCGTAAAAATATTGATGCCATTTCATGTTATCTAAAAATTACAACCCATAATCTCAAATACAATGCCAGGTGGCAAATTACAGATACAGCAAAAAAGAGAAAAAAAAACAACAAATTACAAAAGTGAAACAAAAAGACAAGACAAATCAGGAGTTGTAAAAGCCGCGCGGGTGGGTTGGGTTGGGAGAGAGAGAAGAAAAGAAGAGAAGCGAAGTCACCTTCTGACCTTTCTTTCTTTTCCTTCTCCTGACATTCCAACTCTGCAAAATACCCACTTTTTCTTTTTTTCTATTTTCAACCATTTATTCTCTAAATCTCAAGCTTTTTGTTTAATATTATTTCATCTTTACTTACCTATTTTGTCCCTACCCTTTTGTCAAAATCCCTCATTCTTTGTCTCCTTTCAACATCCCGGGCTTATATATATTCCACCAGCAAAAGTTCAGATTTTTTCTGTGTGTAAGGTATCTCTGTCTTTGTGTAACACCCCATACAGCACCACCCAAGTTTCAATTTTTAAGGTATGTCTTTTCATTTCTATGTTCATTTATAGTTGAACCCAATTTCCTTGTTCTTCTTGTGTTATTTATTTGGTTTCTTGTACCCTTTTCCATTTATAGTTGACTCAACTGCATATTCTGTTTCTCTGGTTTATGTTTTTTGGGATTTTGTTTTTTTAATGTGATGTGTTAATGCTTTGTGATTTTGTTTATGGTTTTGTGTTTTTTTAGTGATTTTGTTTCATGGGTTTTTTGTAATTGTTATGAGTTGATATTTTGATAAGTTTGTACTGGTTTTGTGAAGATCTGATGAGGAAATTTTGGTGGATTGTAAAAACAAAACAAAAATAGAAAAAAGAAAGTTTGAATTTTGTTATAGTTGCTTGATTTTTGGTTCTTATATATGTCGGGGTGGACATAGAACTAGAAGTTTCACCAGCGGCTTGTTTGCAAGTTGAAGTCTTTGATGTTGTGTTGCATTAGTGCTTTGTGTTTAATTCACTTTTTGTCTTTTTCTAACATATGTTAAGTTAAATGTTGATTGAATATTTGGAATTTATTGAAGAGTTTGCATTCTCAAATGGAGAGTTTTGTAAAAGTATATGTTTTTCTTGGTTGGATCTGCTGTGACTCCTGTTGATAAAATGTGTTCTTTATGTTGGAACGTTTGTTGTAGATAATTTATTTGGTACCGGAGTTTTTATCGTTTTGGGTACATTAAAATGCCCGGCATTGTTATGGATGAAATTCATGAAGAAGGGGTTGTGAATGAACTGAATGGGAATTCTACACCTATCAAGGAAAATTTAGTTGAAAATAAGTCGCCGAAGAAAACAAGTCCACAAAGCCCTGGGATTGCGGCTGCTGATTCTCCTGCTAATGAGGTTGTTGATACCTCAATTGAGCAGCTTTATGAAAATGTTTGTGACTTGCAAAGTTCAGATCAGTCTCCCTCTAGGCGTAGCTTTGGATCTGATGGTGAAGAGTCTAGGATTGATTCAGAGTTGCGCCATCTTGTAGGAGGGGAGATGAAGGAGGTGGAGATAATGGAAGAAGAAGTGGTTGATAAGCCTGTATATGACTCTCGTAGTGACTCAAGCTCTAAGAAGGGAAGTTCATCCACTAATAAGAAGTCAGTGAAGGTGGACAAGACTCAATCTGTTTCTCCAAGAAAATCAAAGAAACCTTCTCACTTGCAGTTGGACTCTGAAGCATCATTGAAATCAAGTCCTAAGGGCAAAAGTCCTCCTGAGAAGCCTTCTATGGGTAGGCGAAATGATAAGAGTTTGAAAAAACAAAACTCTGGTGCCTCTCTTGTGAAGAAGCATAAAAATTCTCCTTTGGGAGGGTCTAAGTTACAGGACGGATCTCAGGATCCTGCCGAATCAGAGTTAGCCAATCCAGATCTAGGACCCTTTTTACTTAAGCAAGCAAGGGATTTGATTTCTTCTGGGGATAATTCTCAGAAAGCACTTGAATTAGCTCTCCGAGCAGCAAAATCATTTGAAATATGTGCAAATGGGAAGCCCAGTTTAGAACTGGTCATGTGTTTGCATGTTATAGCAGCGTTATACTGCAGCTTAGGCCAATACAGTGAGGCAATTCCAATTCTTAATCGTTCGATTGAGATTCCATCTATTGAGGAAGGTCAAGAGCATGCCCTTGCTAAATTTGCCGGACACATGCAACTGGGCGATTCTTATGCTATGCTGGGCCAGCTTGAGAATTCAATAAGGTGTTATACAACAGGATTGGAGATCCAAAGACAAGTTCTGGGAGACACTGACCCAAGAGTTGGTGAGACTTGTAGGTATTTGGCTGAAGCTCAAGTTCAAGCATTGCAATTTGATGAGGCTGAAAAGCTTTGTCAGATGGCACTAGACATTCATAAAGAGAATGGTTCACCTGCGTCTCTTGAAGAGGCAGCGGATAGGAGGCTCATGGGTCTTATATGTGAAACAAAAGGAGATCATGAAGCTGCCCTTGAGCACCTTGTTTTAGCCAGCATGGCTATGGTGGCAAATGGCCAGGAAGTGGAGGTGGCTTCTGTTGATTGCGGCATTGGCGATACATACTTATCTTTGTCTAGATACGATGAAGCTGTTTTTGCTTATCAGAAAGCACTCACAGTTTTCAAGACCACCAAAGGAGAGAATCATCCAGCCGTTGGTTCAGTCTTTGTCCGTCTGGCTGATTTGTATAACAAGACAGGTAAATTAAAGGAATCAAAATCATACTGTGAAAATGCCCTTCGGATGTATGAAAAGCCTATGCCTGGGGTCCAACCAGAGGAGATTGCAAGTGGACTCACTGATGTTTCTGTTATCTATGAATCAATGAATGAGTTTGAGCAGGCAATCAAATTGCTCCAGAAGGCATTAAAGATATATAATGATGCCCCTGGTCAGCAAAGCACAATAGCTGGAATTGAAGCCCAGATGGGGGTCTTGTATTACATGTTGGGGGATTATTCGGAATCTTACAATTCCTTAAATAATGCCATCTCAAAGCTCCGTGCAAGTGGAGAGAAGAAATCTGCCTTTTTTGGAATTGCTCTTAATCAAATGGGCCTTGCTTGTGTGCAGCGTTATGCTATAAATGAGGCTTTAGCACTATTTGAAGAAGCTAGGAGTGTTTTGGAACAAGAGTGTGGACCATATCACCCTGACACACTTGGGGTGTATAGCAATCTTGCTGGAACCTATGATGCAGTTGGCAGGTATGGACCCTTTATCATTCTTGTATTCTTCGTTTCCTTGTTAGAAAACTTTACCTAGAAAACTTTACCCTTGCATAATTTTCTTCTTCTTTTTTACTTATATATATATAAAAAAAAAATAGTCCTCTTCTTTTTGTTTTCCCTTTTTGCAAAGTGCATCTGAGTTGTAATTGATGAGGCCATGTTATGTAGCACAGAAACGAATGCGAAAGAAGTGGCTGGGATTTCTTTACTTTCTTCCTTTAACATTGAAACTCGTGGCAAATGAAATATCAATGCTGGACAAGGGCTAGATATGCACATTTTTTGATCCCTCGCTTAACCTTTTGTTGTTATATATATTAAATTTAGTATTTCTATCCATTGCTTTGTTAAAAAATGTCTTGGATGAGATCAAGAGGTGACTAATTAGGTTTGAACTGTGAATTCTGCTGACCAGGGGAAAAAAAAAAAAACTGAAATCAGGAAATGAATTGTCTGATAAAATTTTTTTTGGTTAATAATTGCATCTTAGGAAAGGATTAGTAGGACCTTAATGTTAATGCTAGTTGTGAATGCTGGGAAATGAATTATTCATTTTTACAGTCATGCCTTTTGTTTTGTTATGCAGGTTGGATGATGCGATTCAAATTCTGGAGCATGTTGTTGGAGTGAGGGAGGAAAAGCTTGGGACAGCAAATCCTGATGTAAATGATGAGAAGAATAGGTTGTCTGAGTTATTAAAAGAAGCGGGCAGAGCTCGTAACAGAAAAAACAGATCACTAGAGAATCTCCTTGACGCCAACTCTCATAGTATAAACAATGATGGCATCCAGGTATTATAAGGATGTTTTATAGATTCAGGAACGAGTCTGATGTATTATAGGACATATTTATGTAAAAAGGAAAGGAAAGAAAGATAAAGAAGAAGACAGATAAAATGGGGGAGGAGGGTGTTGATTAGTTTTTTGTTGCGGGGGTCAATGAAATAATTGCCGGGCGGGATTGGTTGTTCTATTAATTTATATGATTATATTGGTTGAAGGATATTTTATTTTGTAATATTCTGTTGACGTAATTATGTTAAAGCTTCAATAACATTTTCATCATTTGTTTTTCATTATTCAAGAATTATAGGTTTGCCTACTCTCTGCCTAGCTTTGTTTATAATATCAGGATATTTGGAAACTAAAGTCCATTATGGTTCGTTTGTGTAGAGGTATTGAAAGAGAGTGATTTGGAGTGCAATTTTTAGCTTAAATGATTTGAATAGTATGAAAGGACACATTTTTGTCTATTGTTGAAATTGAAGGATATGAATTTTATTAATGTGTATTGAAATAAATAGTTGTAAAATATCATTTCAAATCCATAATGGTATTACAAATTTGCAATGTTTTGTTTAAGTAAAATCTTTAAAGTTTATGTCATCATGTATTTAAGCTAACAATTGGTCTTCTTATTCTTTGATTTTAATTGCTCAAATCCAAACTGTAGCTGTGCTCAAATCTCATTGTGACCAACCTTATTTTGTACTCTGAAAATTTGAAACTTGCAAGTAATCCACTTTTTATTGGGTGGTTTAGTTTGGTAGTCCACTTCTATATGTGGGTTTTAGGTGTCACCTAAAAAGTCAATGTCATAGCAATCTTGAGGATAATTTATTTATTGACAGGTCGAAGTAGGAAGGATGGTTCAAACTTTACACCTGAACATTTATATGACCATTTATTAATGTATATGCTAATGATGATTTGAATATTGATTTACTTGAAGTGAAGAACTGCCAACTGCAACCCTATCTACCATAGAAAGAGGCCACAAGAGGATCACATTGCAATTGAAAGCCGCAACATTACTTTAGTTTTATATTTCGTTATTTGAAAGAGTTGGTAACAACTCAGGACTTCCCAAGGTTGTTCCGCAGTCTGGGGCTATTTACAACTAGCCAATTAAGAATTCTCAGATGTACTAGTAATAGCAAGTGCATCTTTGATGCAGTCATTGATTCTCCCGAAAGGCCACAATTACTGTGAGCAAACCTATTAATGACGAAGAACACATTTTTGCTATTTTAAATGCCCTTCCATTCCGTAGTATTGTCTAGTACAGTTGGTATTTTTCGTACTACTACCAAAATCAATATTGGATAATAAAATAGTCTTGTAATGTTGATATTGAGTCGAGAATTAAAAATTCAGACTTGTTAACTTTATTTTGAATATGAATAGAGTTCAAGTCACCAAACAAAATTACATGTTTAAGTTCGGTTTATTTCTTGTTGAACAAGCTCGAGCTACTTGATCAACTTTTTTCCCCCCTATGTATGGTAAAACTATGATTAAAATGTTTTACTTATTCACAAATTTATGAATTTTTTATTTTTATTATTATCACAAATGGATTGTTTATGTTATAAATAAATTACAAATAATAATTTTATATCAAATGAACCAATTTATTATACAATTCAATTTCAAGTCTATATAAATAATTTTTAGATGAGTATACATATAAAAATATAGTACTCTATAATCTATATAGTTTATTCAAACTCTCACGTTTACAAGCTTATTCATGAACACATTATTATGTTTGAACTTGACTTGTTTAATAATTAAGCCTAAAATTGGATTTGAGCTTGACTTGTTTACTAAATAAACTAACATAAACAAGTTTTTTCTCAAGCCAAACTCAAGCTATTTATAAACAACTTAATTCATTCACAGTCGTACTTCCAAAATTAGTATAAAAACTCCAACACAAGGTGTACAAGTTAAATGGTCCTTTATATATAATGTTAACCTTTTCTCATATTTGGTCGAAGTATTTATTTATTTTACACGGACAAATTAAATGGAACATTTTAAAGAGTAATGGTACAAACGTAACAATTTTTATAACAAATTTTACAAATACTAAGTTGGCAGTTTGTTATTGAACCGTTAATAACTTGTAACTTTAATAATAGTGAAATTTATTGTGAATTATATTATGTCGGTGAACTTATTGCATTTTGAAACTTTGCTTCTTAGTCCCGTATAGAACCAGATTTACCTAACATAGGTCCCATGTAAACATTGGACACTTACAAGTACAACACCCCAACTGTCCAAATGGCGTCTTAATCATGATGGGATGCAATGGTCTGTTTATGATTATGAGGACATCACCGACACTTGAAGAAGTGTTGAAGTGTTACCTACCTTGTCAGTCGTCAAATTAAGAAAACATCAAGAACCAACCCAGAGGTGATTGTTTGCTGAATTGTCATTATGCAACAGCAGAAAAATCTGAAATGAGATTCTTTCTGGGAAGAATTGCAAGACTAGACCAAAGAGAGAGAGAGAGAGAGAGAGAGAGAGCTTTGGCCTAAATGCGATATCCACAAGAATTTAAATTTATCAGTGCTTGAACAAAAGAGGCTTGGAAAAAGGCATTAATTCTCTCGAACTTGTTAGCGTGGATTGTTCGTACGCATCACTCATTTCATATTTAAAATATAGACATTAATAGAAAATGTGTTTATCGTGTGTGAAATTATGGATATTGTATGGATATAGCTAATTTTCGAAAGAAACAAACCAAAACACTCTACTACTTAACAATTTTCACCTTTAAAAATTGCTTCAAAACTAACATTCAACAATCCATTCTCACAAGATAAAATTAAATTAAAGGCATCCAATATATTGAATCCATCACTTGCCCTAATACTCTTTGACATTTGCTGATTTTTTTTCACCGCAACTTTCAATCTTCAAAAACTCTAATTAATATAAGAGTCTCAGACTGTCAATGACCGCATCTTTTTCAATCTCTGCAATCATTATACAGAAATGACTGAATAGATAAGTTTTGGTTAATCACAAATTCA
Source organism: Quercus robur (assembly GCF_932294415.1). NCBI lineage: Eukaryota > Viridiplantae > Streptophyta > Magnoliopsida > Fagales > Fagaceae > Quercus > Quercus robur. The sequence continues at coordinate 45,565,132 of NC_065543.1, forward strand.
CAATACAAAGTTGTATTAAGTTTAGAACTATGATTTTCCTCATTCTTGGGTTTCATGAGCTAAACTTATGTACTAAGTAATAATGTTTTTAAAAATAATTTTTATTTATAAAAATTTTAGGTTTTATTTAAATTTTTATATTGTAAGACAAATAAACAAGACATTACGTTTTATTATTACAAAACTACAAGACAAATAGTATGTTAGTCGTATTTAGGACCTTGGGTCATTGCCTAAATGGCCTAATAGTTGAGCCACCCCTACTCCCATGATCCCATTCTATACATAAATATGTTGTTTTAGTTTTCTCAAACTCCATTCTTCTTCGGCTTAGGAAGAAAATCTTCATCCACAAACACAAACTGAAAACTATAGAGAAAGCTATGGAAATATGGAGTTCTATTATTCGTTGATCTTTACAAAAGAATGGTCTCCTATATATAGAAAAAATGGACAATAAGAAGACAACTTAAAATGAATCACCTGAAACTTTCCTAGCTGCGGTTAAAGTTCAAATATTTATTCAAACTTCTCATACTTATCTCCAAATGTATGGCAATTTGTGTCCCTAATAGACATTTACAAGGTCTCAATAAATATCTATTAACAAGTGATTAAGTAAAAAAGGGAAAAAAAAGTCCCAACAAAAACAAATGTTAGAAAGTCATGCTTAAACTTATTCCATAAATTCTCGAAGAGGAGAATCAAGATATGTTAATAAGCGCAACATATGCGTCATAAATAATCCCCCCATTGGCATCCAAATTGTTGACCAAGTATTATCTCATTTCTCAAATCACTAAAGAGTAAAGAGATAGCCCTACGGATGATAACAGCAGCCAGCATTAACAGACACTCTTGTTATATAGCAAATCAATGTCTTTACTTGAATTTATACCTTCCACATTAGACTCATCAGATCCAATAACATTTTGTGTTCGAGGGTTATAACCTACCCTTTTCATCTCTGTAGTTAAACTTTCTATTGCACCATAGATTTCTTTAGACTGATGGTGTGAATGATCACCTGAAATAAATGAATGAATTTTGTGATCAACTTCAATCCAACTGCATCCAGGCTGCTTTTTGAGTCTCAGATCTTTAATTTCTGATCTAACTCTAGTAACTTCATTCTGTTTCCCAAAGCCTTCATATATGTTTGAAAGGAGGACACGGTAACTTATGCACGTAGGATCAAGTTCGAAAATGTGTTTAGACACAAGTTCTGCCAGCTTTTCATTGCCATGAGTTTTGCATGATCCAAGCAATGAACCCCATATGAGATCATCTGGGACACAAGGCATGGTCATTATCAGATCATAAGCCTGCTTTAGATGGCCAGCTCGGCCCAAAAGATCAACAATGCAAGTATACTGCTCAACTCGAGGCTCAAGTTTGTGATCTTCAACCATGCTTTTAAAACATTTCAATCCCATATCAACCCTGCCTGTGTGACTGCATGCAGAAAGAAGAGCTGTAAAAGTTGCATGGTCGGGCTTCATGCCTGTTTCTGTCATCTTTTTGAACAAAACAAACATTTCATCTGTATGGCCATGCATTCCAAATCCTAAAATAATTGAGTTCCAGGATACTTTATCTCTTTCGAGCATTTTCTCAAATAGAGTTGTTGAGCTGTCTATGTCTCCACATTTGGCATAGGTAGCTATTAGAGAATTGCTCACTGAAACATTAGACTCAATCCCACGCCGTAATAAGTAACAATGTATTTCCTTGCATAGGATCATGACTGAAAACCTAGCACATACAGAGAGAATACATGAGGCTGTGACACTATTGGGTGCAATTTGTTCAGATTGCATTTCACAAAAAGCCTTCAATGCTTTATCTGCACACTCATTCTGGGCATAACCAGATATTAAGGAATTCCACAATACCAAATCCCTTGCTGGTAATCTCTGGAAAACCTTTTGAGCAGATTCAATATCTTGGCATTTTGCATACATATCAACAAGTGCACCACCAATAAACATATCGTCATCAAACCCCGTTTTTATTGCCAAGCCATGGATTTCCATGCCTCTAGAATTAAGAGTCAAGAATGAACATGCTCGCAACACAGCCAGAAGCATGACAGAGTCAGCAAAGCCATACTTTGATAAGAATGTATAGAATAATTCCAATGCCTCAGCAGCACAACCACCCTGAGCACAATTTGAAATTACTGCACCCCACATGACCAAGTTACGATTTTGAGAACTCCTGAAAATTTTCAAACCAGTTTCAGGATCACCACATTTAAAGTACATGTCTATGAGAGCTGTTTCAACTCTTACATTGTAATCTAGCCCAAAGCTGACAATGCATCCATGCATTTGCTTTCCTACTGCTAAATCTGACAACTGGGAGCACAAAACTAAAACAGCCACCAAAGTAGAAGAATCTGGTTTAGTCCCCATTGCCAACATATCAAGGAACAAGTCCAATGCTTGCAATAAACACCCATTCGAGACATAGCCCAAAATCATCACATTCCATATCACCGCATTTCCTCGGCTTGATTCATTGTCAAGAATTCCCTTGAATACATGTTCTGCAGTCCTTACGTCTCCACATTTCATGTACATTTCAATCAATCCGCTGACCAAAAACTCTTCAACATTCAACCCACTTTTCACAACAAACCCATGAATCTCTCGCCCACGAATCAAAGACTTAATTGAAGAACATGAAGAGAGAGCTGAAAGGCAAGCTACCCGATTTGGGTACACACCATATTCCCAAATCATCATGCTAAAAGTTATCAATGCACCCATGTAATCCCCAGATTGGTAAAACCCAGATATCATCGAGTTCCAAGAAACCGGATCCCTCTCACCCATTTCCTCAAACATCTGCACTGCATCCTCAACTGCACCGCATTTCAAATACACACTCAAAAGCGAATTCCCAACAGAAACATCATTCAAAACTCCTAAATTCAACACATGCCCATGAACTTGTTTAACCTTGTCTACATCACCAAGCCCACCAAAAGCCTTAATTAAACATGGAAAGAACCTAAATTTCTCAGCCTGAAAACCATCACATTCAAACATCTTAAGATAAACCCTGATTGCATTTTCAAACAATCCATCATCTACACACTCCTTAATCAATTTACTAGCTGAAGAAACACTATTAGAAGGCTGGTTATGCAAAAGGTGAGTCTTAACAATTGATTTCTGAGATGGGTTTTCTTGGAACTGTATGGAAGTGCTACAATTCTGAAACTTTGTGCTATAACACAGTGAAGAAGCTCTTTTGCTATAAAGGGCATGGCTGAGTGAGTAGTGGGTTACCTTAAATGGTCTTAGAGTGTAGCTTTGTTCCGTGCAGTGACCGTTAAGTGAGCCCAGTGGTGTCAAGATTGCCATTGTTGCAAAGTCAGAATCCTCACAAACCAAAACCCATCTGATCTTGGTCGGTCAAGTACATGGAAAACACTGTCGATAGAACAGAGGCACAAACACATCCAGCAGAAACGACTATTCTTTGATTTTCGTAGAGTAACTTATAAAATGGTGTCGTTTTTGCAGTTTTGTTTGAAAATACTAAAGTACCCAGCCTTCTTCTATACCGCAACTATGGCGTAAACGTGTTTTACCGAGTAGTGGCTGATCGAGCTTGACTTGTTAATAAAAATCAAATATTCAATTTTGGTTCAAGTTTGAGACAAGTTTAAAAATAATATTTAAACTTGAACTCATGAGAATGCCAAAAAATTTAAGCTCGGCTTGATTAATTAGTCAAGTCAAGCTCGAATTTAATATATAGCTTAAACTCGAGCCCAAGTCAAGCTTTTTAGCTTGAGATTCAAAAAAATTGCATTATCAAATGCTTATATCACCAAAAATAAAGTAAAAATAAAAAATAAAAACAAAATAAAATAATATACTCATTTTATGGTCTCTTAATTCCACCCGTGATTAGAAATTATTTAAATTATAACTTTACATAATTAAATCCATTTATTTATCATTCATTGTTTATAGTTTGAGTAATTGTTCAAAATACAATTTTTACATCCACATTTTTCATCTGTACAACTATAATATTCACAAATCTAAATAAATTAACATTCCAAAAAATATATGAATATATAAGCTATAAATTAACATTCCAAAACATATGTGTAATGTCATAATAATGAGTTTATTTAATAATCATATATCAAGCTATAAATAAGCCTAAACTTGGCATGTTTTGTATCGAGCCTTATTGTTCATGAACAATTTTTTTTTTCTTGAGTTTGGCTTGTTTGATAAATAAGCCTAAAACTAAGGCTCAAACTTGACTTATTTATAAACAAATGAACGTAAAAAAAACTTTTTATTGAGTCGAGCTTAAGTTGTTTATGAACGACTTGGTTTGTTTATAGCCCTAACCTCAAAAGAGAGAAGATATATATTGTTAGTGCATTTTAAATTAAATATGTTAAAACTCAAAATAACTGATGATGAATAAAGAGATGAGTTATAATAAAAGTTGTTAAAGAAAGAGTTGTTAAAGAAAGAGTTACTTGTATGTAAGTTAGATTAATAAAATTAAGAGAAGTTTTCTAAATTAATAAATAACATGTAGGTTATGTGAAGGGTTGGAAGACTATATATACGACTATGCTTTGGACTAATTTCACATCAAAAGTGAATGAAGAAAATAGTTAAAAGCAAAGTGCATTGTGTGAGAGAGTGAATTCTATAATATTCCTAAATACTTAAGAAATTTCAGGCCAAAGAAAGGTGTTTTTCTGGTGGAGCTTTGGGCTTGAACACTTTGTGCAGAAACTGTTCTAGCCATACAACATTTGTTGGGCTGTTGTATCATGGGGGAGACAAGTCAGAGAATGTCTGCACCGGTTACAAAGATTAGCCAACCAAGGGCTTGAATCTCCTTAAAGAGAGCGAGTGTCGCGCCTCAGTCCAAATAGTGTTGTGTAATTTTTCTCATTGAATTAATAATATTCAGAAGTACTATTCAGTTTCTCATTATGTTATTTCCATTATTATTGTGTTTGCACCAACAATTTTAAGGAGATTCAACATATGGAGCCTACACAAGAGAAACCAAATGAGCCTGTTAGAGATCTCAACAAGCCCTTTCGCTTTAAGGGAGCCCACTTCAAGAGGTGGAAAGGAAAGGTCCTCTTCTACTTGAGTCTTCTCAAAGTCGCCTACATCCTCACTGACAAGAATCCATCAAAAGTTCCTACCGATGAGATGAGTGAGGAAGAATATATTCTCCATCAAGAAAAAATAGATAAGTATACAAAAGATGAATATAATTGTCGCTCTTATCTATTGAATTGTCTTGCCGATCATTTCTATGATTATTATGATACAACTTACAATTCTGCCAAGAAAATTTGGAAAGCTTTACAAAGCAAGTATGATACCGAGGAGGCTGGTGCAAAAAGTATGTTGCTAGTAGATTTTTCCGTTACCAAATGATGGATGGAAAATCGGTGGTGGATCAAGCACAAGACTTCCAAATGATTGTAGCAGAATTGAGATCCGAAGGCATAAAGATTGGAGACAATTTGGTGGTAGTTGGCATAATTGATAAACTACCACAATCTTGGAGGGAGTTCTAAAAGACTTTGCAGCACAAACAAAAGGAGACATCCTTAGAGACTTTGATCACACACTTTCGTGTGGAGGAGGAGGCTAGAGGACAAGATGCACTCATGACACAAGAGAGCAATGGTAATTCCACCACAAAGGTAAACCTTATTTCATCCAATAATAATATGCCCAAAAATAATTTTCCTAGAAATGTTCAATTGAAGCCTAAAAAAAGAGCCTTTAAAAATAATAATAGACCTCAAGGAAGGGGAAACCCAAACAAAAATTACAATAAGAACCAAGGACCCCCTTCACAAGATCAATTTAATAGATCCTGTTTTGTCTGTGGCAAGAGTGGGCATATTGCTCGATTTTGCAAATTTCGGAAACGTGAGTCTGTCCCGCAGGCTAACGTAATCGAAGAGCCTTTAGTGGCTATGATTACAGACATCAATATGGTGCAATATGTTGAAGGGTGGTGGGCAGATTCTGGTGCTAATAGGCACGTCTGCTATGACAAGAATTGGTTCAAATTGTACACTCCTTTTGAAGAAGAAAAAACTGTTATGCTTGGTGATTCTAGCAAAACCAAGGTTCTTGGGAGTGGTGAGGTTGAATTGAAATTCACTTCTGGACGTGTGCTAACATTGAAAGATGTTCTTTACACTCCGTCTATGAGGAAGAATTTGATGTCAAGTTTTTTGCTTAACAAGGCTGGCTTCAAGCAAACTATGGAATCTGATAATTATGTAATCACTAAAAAAGGATTATTTGTGGGCAAGGGTTATGCTTGTGATGGAATGTTTAAATTGAATGTTGAGAATAATGAAGCATCCACTAGTTCAGTTTATATGCTTTCTTCTATTAATTTTTGGCATGCTCGTTTGTGTCATATAAATAGTAGATATGTGGGAATCATGAGTAGTTTAGGATTAATTCCAAGACTGTCAAAAGATTTTGAAAAATGTGAAACTTGTAGTCAAGCTAAGATTACAAAAAGTCCTCATAAAAATGTTGTAAGAAATACCGAATTGCTTGAGTTAATTCATTCCGATTTATGTGAATTTGAGGGAATTTTAACTCGTGGAGGAAATAGATATATTATCACTTTTATTAATGATTTCTCAAAATATACAACTATTTATTTGTTGAAAAATAAAAGTGATGCTTTTGAAAAATTTCAAGATTTTTTAAAAGAAGTTGAAAATCAATTCAGTAGAAAAATAAAAAAAATAAGAAGTGATAGAGGTCGTGAGTATGAATCAAGTGCATTCAACTCATTTGTTCAGTTTTTGGGAATTATCCATGAAACTACTGCACCATATTCACCTGCTTCTAATGGTGTGGCTGAAAGAAAAAATAGAACTTTAATTGAGTTAACAAATGCTATGTTAATTGAATCTAGTGCACCTTTACATTTTTGGGGTGAAGCTATTTTAACTGCATGTCATGTTTTGAATAGGGTGCCACATAAAAAGTCACATACCACACCTTTTGAGATGTGGAAAGGACATAAGCCAAATTTGGGATATTTGAGAGTATGGGGTTGTCTTGCTTATGTAAGGCTTACTGACCCTAAAATACCTAAATTAGGTATAAGAGCTACTACCTGTACTTTTCTTGGTTATGCGATTAATAGTGCAACCTATAGATTTTTTGATCTTGAAAACACAATAATTTTTTAATCTGGTGATGCAATTTTTCATGAAGAAAAATTTCATTTTAAATTGAAAAATAGTGGGGGTGAAGAAAATATTTTGTCACAACCTAGTTCTTCTACATCACATTTACAAAATCAAGAAAATTTTGAAATGGAACCTAGAAGAAGTAAAAGAGCTAGAGTTGAAAAGGATTTTGGTCCTGATTATTATGTTTTTAACATTGAGGAAAATCTCCAAAATTTAAAAGAGACTTTAACATCACCTGATGCTATATTTTGGAAAGAGGCTGTAAATGATGAGATGGAATCTCTAATTTCTAATAGAACTTGGAAATTAGTAGATCTTCCACCGGGTTGTAAGACCATAGGTTGTGAAAGTTCAAAAACGTGTACAAAAACACTTTTGAACGTTTAGACCCCCAAAAACCAATTTAATCAACACACGCAATATGTTAAACAATAATGTGCGGAAACTTAACATATGCTATAACATGGTATTGATTAAACAACTATCTAAGCCACAACAAAATAAACCACAGCAGATAATGTAAAGGCAGAGATAGAGAGGAAGGAAGATGCAAACACAGCGATAACACCAGATATGTTATCGAAGAGGAAACCGAAGACCTCGGCGAAAAACCTCTCCGCCGCCCTCCAAGCGGTAATCAATCCACTAGAAAATATAGTTGGGATACAAGGACAGCAATAGACCCTCCAAGCCTAATCTACCCAATGCACCTAAGCCCTCCAAGCTTCTTGCTCCAACGAGGTTGCGCCGAACCTTTTTCTTTTCTAGCTTTCCGGATTCCGCTACTACACCGTAGCATCAACCAATGAATATTGGCTCCTTCCTAACTGCTTCCCAGAACTCCAAACGTCTGTCTCACAGAGATGATAATGGTGAGAACCAGGTTTGGTATAATGGCCTCTCAAGGATTTGACAATGGAGAGGAAGAGAGTGAGGGATTTTGATGAGACTCTAAGGTAGAGATTGTGGGTGAAACAATCTGGTTTTTCTTTAGGGTTTCTCTCTCAAAATTCTCTCTGGAAGCTCTCTTTCAAACGTGGGTTAAAAGGGTATTTATACTGGAGAGGAGTGGAATGCGAAACGTCAGGTTTTTCCAAAACAGGGGTGGCTCGCGGCTTGACCTCGCGGCTTGACTAAGTCGCGAGTTCCAGTCGCGAGTTAACCGTATGGCCAGTTGTCCTGTTTTGTCCTGTAGTGCTCCAGCTAGCATGACTGTTCATCTTCCAGCATGCTTGGCACGTGTGCATCTTCTGGCGGGTTGAAGCCGCGAGACCAGTCGCGAGTCCCAGCCGCGACACTCTGTTTTCTTGCACACTCTTGAGCAATCTTCACACTATCTCACTCACTACCCTTACAACAATCCCACCTAAATACAGGGTTACTAAATGCTGAATTACAAGCAAATTTGGCACGGAATAAAGCCAATTAGATGGTTGAATAAATTCAACCTTACAATCTCCCCCTTTGGCTATTCCGTGACAAAACCCTAAAACAGACTCTAGACTTAACATGTGAGTTGGGAACAGTTGATCAAAACTCACTCACACCTAATTCTAGAAGCTGTGAAGCACTTGAATCATATGAACAAAAAAACTCCTGAAACACAACAATACACCATGATCATTGTAAGCAGAAAATTATAAATGCATATGAAACAGGCAATATGAGATCAAGCATAAGATGAAGTTAATAAACAAACCATGGCTTGATCAACCAGGTGAACACCACAAGGTAGTGATCACAGTGTTCATTCACACTTGGAATGAACACAAGGACATACAAGTTAACAAGCACAAGGCAAGACACTTGTATGTACAACACTCAACCAATGCATAGCACACAGGGCATATGCATCTAGGAACAATCCTACAAGGGCACAAGAGTGACAGTACATAAACCACAATGCAGAACATTTGGATTTAAAATACTGATTTCACATAGCATAAAGGCTGCACTTAAGCATGGTACATACCACAAGGCCTACAAAGCTATGCATAAAACATAAACCCTCAAAGCTTACAAAAGCATATGGGTACAAATACAACAAGAACCTGAAAAACATCATCAAACATATATAAAAGTTTTATCCAAGAGTATATGAAGAAAGTTAGAAACAGTTATACACCAAAACACAGTGTATCAAAACCAAAATAACCATAAGTTTTGAAGATAAGACGAAAGAAAAAAAATTATGTGTGTGTGTGTACTCCCCCTATCACTATGCACACTTCCCTTTGAACTTTTCTCCCCTTGAACTTTTCTCCCCCTTACTGAATGCTCTCCCCCTTTTTGTCACGAATAGCTAAAGACTCTCGTCCAGCTTTCGTTGAATCTCATCTAGCTGATTCTCCATAGTCTCGAGTCGCATCTGGACATGGTTGTTGGTGGAGTAAAGAAGTGCCACAAGCTCATCAACCCGTTTCTGAATATGCTCAAGAACACTGCCAACTCTGTCAGTAGGAGAAGCAGTTTGTGCGTGCGGAATACCAGCCGGTGAAGCTTCAGGAACATCACGAGATGCAGATGTGGTATGTGCTGGTGTCTCTGAGTCAGGGGCAAATGAAGGACCCGGAGACATGTGAGCATGTCTTGGTGATTTGGAGGAGTGACTTCTGCTTGCTTGAAGAGTGAGCAAAGAAATGGGACGTTGACGAGTCAACATTTTACCATCTGCAGGAGGAGTAATGCCGGCACTAAGGATGAGTTTCATGACGAGACTGCAAAATGGAATGATTCCTCGAGCTGTAGATCGACAAGCGGTCTTCCTCAAGTTGTAGTAGATGTGAGCACATATATCAATGGGGGCTCCGGTAATGAGATCACACAGAAATATAGCTCTCCCAAGATTGATGAATGTAGTGTTGGACAGTGGGTAGAGATTGGTGAACATGATCAACTTCAGGGTGGTCAACTCAGGTGCAAACTTTGCGGTGCTGATGGAAGTTCCTGCACTAGACACCTCATGATCATGTCCTAGGATTTGTAGAATTTCCCCAACCTCTGGATTTCGTTCATCATAGGGAGTTAAGTTCACATTCTGAGGTCTGGTGATGCCGAGAAGATCTGCAATGGAGTCTGGGGTAACACTAAACTCTGTTCCTCTGACCCAGAAAATGAGGATAGGTCCAAGATCAGATGCATTGGAGAAGCATTCCTTGACCAGCTCATCCATTGGATCATCAAAGTTTCCGAACAAGTTTGCCCAGTCTCGTTTCTCAAAGATTCGAGGAATGAAAGTAGTCCCTAAGGTGTTGAACTCTACTACCCGCTCCACTATAGTTGTTGACTTGTCAAACACATTTGAGTAGGCGTGTGAGTTAAGGGGAACTCTGAATCTATCCTCATTGGGATCTTGAGATGCTTGAGATGAAAGACGAGTCCTTTTAGCAACTGGGGTTGCTGGTTCGTCAGAAACAATGTCTTTACCCCTGGAAGATCGACGAGACATCTGCAAGAGAACAGGCCAAACAGAAAAGAACCAAGCAACAATACCCCACAAAAGATTGTCAACAAGAGTCAGTATAAACAATATTGCAATATAAACACCCAGACTGAATAAAGTGCAGACCCAACCAATCCTTCCAACAAAAGATACACAAACTAATACGTGCATCAAACTTGGTGAAAGTGCACCAAGACAAAGAAAGACATCACAAATGTCATTGAGACACATTAACATGACCACGATATGCAATGAGAAACATCACAGGAACAATTAGAACAGATAACATAAATCACTCCATCAGAGTCATGAACATGGGAAAATACTTCAACCATGAAGAAACCAAACAACCACACAGGAGCACGTGTTTGAGAGACAAACAGTAAGTTAACATGTCAACCCAGAAACCAAAACCAAACACCAACATCAATAATCAGGCAAATGTAATGAGTAAGTCACATAGACACCAAACCCATTTCAGAACAGATTCTCAGATTCAATAAAAAGCAAATAATCAGAACAACAAAAAAAATAGTGATAGCACAGCATGAAAACAGGTGAGAACAAAGTCAAAACAAGACACTCCATACCCATTACACATAGAGATAAGTAAAACGAATGCAATACCAGTCCAAACAGCAACAGAAATATGCAGGAAACAGAAAATGAGATAGAGAAGACAAAACCCATACCTTTTCTTGATGATTTGGAGAAGAAATGAAGCACCAAAGGGTTTTGAAAAATGGATTCACGAAGAGTTTTGTGAGGAAACAACAGTTTTAAAAGGGAATGAACAGTTACAAAAGTTCGAGGGAAAACTGAAAGAGGTTTAAAAACTGCTCCTGTTTCTGCAAAACACGCGATTTTCGCGACTGGTTTAAGTCGCCACACAGTCGCCAGATCAAGCCGCCAAAACACTCAAGAGGAAAATTTTGAAAAATTTGTCTAAGTGTTTTTCGCGACTGGAAGGTCTACCCGCGAGTGAGTCGCGAGCTGAGCCGCGAAAATCTCTGAGTGAATCTCGCGACTGGACCTTCCACTCGCGAACAAGTCGCCAAAATTGACCAGCGAAGATGCGACTGAGTCTCGCGACTTGACACACCCGCGACTGAGCCGCCAAAACAGGGCAAAACTGTATTTTTGAAATTTTTCAGATTTTTTTTTTTTTTCAGCAAAACACTTTCCAAAAACACCTAAAACACTCAAAAATCTTTTTGTGCTTGAATTAACAAAGATTGAGTATGTGAAAACACATTTTATCAAGTACAATCACACAAATGAATATGGCATTTATCAAACATAAACTTGTGTGTTGTGTGTGGATAACAAAAATGAAATAGTCCTTTGTCTAATGAGAAGCTTCAATGATCAATTCAACCAAGGCATACACAATTAGCACTAGATCATGTGACCAATCTCAATTACAGAAATATGAATATATGACTTCCCACACATCTTGATAACATAACTAGGAGCCTTTCATTTGACTCCACTTTCAGCCATAACAATTGATCTTTTGAGGCAATCATCTCTCATTGTAAGAGGGATATATAACATTTTTCTTAGAAGAACAGGCCTTTGGCCCTTTTTGAAAGAAATTTCACTTTTAATATAAAGTCGCTTACCCTTTTTCCTAGTCAAATACTAGAATGTGCGACAGGCTTTTGCAGCTCAATATCTCTTTTCATTTGGAGATTTACATTTAGTGAGCTCTTTTTAGCAAAAAAAATAAAAAATGGGAAGAGATATAGACACAAATCTATGCATGTTTCAAGATCGACATAACCATTCACTAATCATTCATGACAAGCTTGAAGATCTATTTACAACAATCACATAGATTTCAAGATTTTTCCCATAGTGATATTAGTGCATGAAAACAAGTAATGTTCGAGAATGCACACAGCCATTAGCACAAAGGTACAAGGCAAAACGAGTTTTAAGACAAAACTCAACAAAGTCAATCAAGTGTTTTGATTTTCAAATTCTTTATGTAATTTTTGGATTTTTGACTCAAGAAACAAAAAGATTGATAAAACACAATTAAGAAATATACACAAACAAACAACCAAAATCAAACAAAAACAGCAAGCATACCAAACAAACATAGTCACAAAGCATAGGAAGTATTAATGCATGGACATGTTGTAATGCTTATGCATGAGTACCCCTTTTCACCCACACGTCACTTGCGTTTGGGGTGATTTCCTTAAAGGATTGGGTACGGGAGTTAGGGCTTTCAAACCTTCGTGAGAAGCTTTCCAAGCAGTTGGTGAAAGCACCAATCATCTTCATCACGTCCATCATTCCGGGATCTCCATTTTGCTCTCTAGGTTGATCCCCTGCCCAAGTTCTCCTATCAATTCTTGGTCCTCCTGACCTTTGAGGAGTAGCACTGTTCTTTGCTCTCAGCTTTTGGCAATTCGGTCGAGTGTGCCCTTGAAGTCCGCAATAATGGCACACATACATTCCTCTAGGACCTCTTTGTGGTCGAGGACGTGACTTGGCACGAGACTCAGACCTGCCCACATACTGATTACGATGATTCAGCATCCGTTGGTCCACCACATTCTTCTTCTCCTCCACCTCAAGCTTCACACCAATAGGATCAGCTGCAACTGGATCTTTGGCTTTGACAAACTTCACTTCTTTGGTGACATTTCCAGTTGAACTACTTCCTCCGCTATATCCCAGTCCGGATTTGTCTGAGAAGCTCTTTTGAGAAGATATAACATCGTCAAGCTTCTTGGTGGTGACCCTCTCTATTTTTGCATTTGCTTGAACAACCTCACTTTCAAGAAATCTCACTTTAGTGTAGGCTTCGGACAGCTCACCATTAAGAGTTTCAATCTCGCATTTGGCCTCCCTATACCGGATTAGGAGACTTTTGTAGTCCTCCTCAGCCTTCTTCATCTTTCTCACAGCAGCCTTGGCCACCCTTGTGTATTCACCAGATTTCTCCAAAAGTGAGTTGTAATTTTCTTGAAGGGTAGCTGTGCTTTCTTCTTCTTCAACTTCCGATTCTTCAACAATTCCTAGTGAGTCATCCTCACTATGTTCTCCAAGGTCTTGAACAAGCAAATTCAATTCATCCGAAGACTCAACATGAGCAATAGTCATGAAGGCTGAATAGTTCCCTTCTCCATCACAGCTCTCTTCAGATTCTGAGTCGGATGAGTCTGAATCACTCAAGGTCGTGGCATACACCTTGCCTTTTGATTTCAAATAATTAGGGCATTCCCTCTTGAAGTGTCCATGCCCGTTGCATTCAAAACAAGTAACACCTTGTGTGGATTGGGATTCTTTTCCATCTTTCCTCTTGAAATCCCTTCCAGAATTTTGGAAATTTCTCTTATCATCAAATTTTCCATTGTTTTTGAATTTCAAAAACTTCTTGAAATTTTTAACAAGATAGGCTACATCCTTGTCAACCATATCTTCTCCTGACGAGCCTTGATCTTCCACCTTCTCATTAACGGTCTTTAGAGCAATGGATTTACCCTTCCGTTGATTTGGCAGCGACATTTCATAGGTCTGTAGAGAACCAACCAGCTCCTGCACCTTGATGTCGTCAAGATCCTTGCTCTCTTCAATGGCTGTTACTTTGGCACGGAAGCTTTCCGGCAATGATCGAAGGATCTTCCTTACAATCTTAGAGTCCTCCATCTTCTCCCCCAAGTTAAACTTACTGACAACCACTTCATTTAACTTCCCATAGAACGAGTCGAAAGACTCATCCTCACTCATCTTGAGTTCCTCAAACCGAGTGGTCAGCATTTGTAACTTGGTATCTTTCACCTTCTTCGTGCCTTCATAAGTTGTTTCCAGAATCTCCCATGCAACTTTGGCAATGGTAATGTGAGAAATCCTGTGAAATTCATCTGGAGACACACCACAGAAGATAGCATTTAGTGCTTTACTGTTAGCATTAGATGCAGCAAGAGCTGCCTTATCCCATGTGGATTTGGCTGCCTCAGGTTTGGTCCAACCTATCTCAACAGCATCCCACACGGATTCATCAATAGAGCATAAAAAAGCTCTCATACGAACCTTCCAAAATGCATAGTTACTTCCATCAAAATATGGAGGTGCATTAAGGGATTGAGACCTATCCATCTCAAAAAGAAAGGGAGTCAAGGATCACACAATGGTAATAAAACCAAACAGATGTGTACCCGCTCTGATACCAATTGAAAGTTCAAAAACGTGTACAAAAACACTTTTGAACGTTTAGACCCCCAAAAACCAATTTAATCAACACACGCAATATGTTAAACAATAATGTGCGGAAACTTAACATATGCTATAACATGGTATTGATTAAACAACTATCTAAGCCACAACAAAATAAACCACAGCAGATAATGTAAAGGCAGAGATAGAGAGGAAGGAAGATGCAAACACAGCGATAACACCAGATATGTTATCGAAGAGGAAACCGAAGACCTCGGCGAAAAACCTCTCCGCCGCCCTCCAAGCGGTAATCAATCCACTAGAAAATATAGTTGGGATACAAGGACAGCAATAGACCCTCCAAGCCTAATCTACCCAATGCACCTAAGCCCTCCAAGCTTCTTGCTCCAACGAGGTTGCGCCGAACCTTTTTCTTTTCTAGCTTTCCGGATTCCGCTACTACACCGTAGCATCAACCAATGAATATTGGCTCCTTCCTAACTGCTTCCCAGAACTCCAAACGTCTGTCTCACAGAGATGATAATGGTGAGAACCAGGTTTGGTATAATGGCCTCTCAAGGATTTGACAATGGAGAGGAAGAGAGTGAGGGATTTTGATGAGACTCTAAGGTAGAGATTGTGGGTGAAACAATCTGGTTTTTCTTTAGGGTTTCTCTCTCAAAATTCTCTCTGGAAGCTCTCTTTCAAACGTGGGTTAAAAGGGTATTTATACTGGAGAGGAGTGGAATGCGAAACGTCAGGTTTTTCCAAAACAGGGGTGGCTCGCGGCTTGACCTCGCGGCTTGACTAAGTCGCGAGTTCCAGTCGCGAGTTAACCGTATGGCCAGTTGTCCTGTTTTGTCCTGTAGTGCTCCAGCTAGCATGACTGTTCATCTTCCAGCATGCTTGGCACGTGTGCATCTTCTGGCGGGTTGAAGCCGCGAGACCAGTCGCGAGTCCCAGCCGCGACACTCTGTTTTCTTGCACACTCTTGAGCAATCTTCACACTATCTCACTCACTACCCTTACAACAATCCCACCTAAATACAGGGTTACTAAATGCTGAATTACAAGCAAATTTGGCACGGAATAAAGCCAATTAGATGGTTGAATAAATTCAACCTTACAGGTTGTAAATGGGTCCTTAGAAAAAAGTTGAAACCGGATGGATCAATAGATAAGTTTAAAGCTAGACTTGTTGCAAAAGGCTTTAAACAAAAAGCTGATCTTGATTTCTTTGATACATTTTCTCCGGTAACAAGAATTACATCTATTAGATTGTTAATTGCTATTGCTGCAATTTTTGATTTGAAAATTCATCAAATGGATGTAAAAACTGCTTTTCTAAATGGGGACCTAGAGGAAGAGATTTATATGGACCAACTTGAAGGCTTTGTAGAGCCTGAACAAGAAAGCAAGGTATGTAAGCTAACTAAATCCCTATATGGCTTAAAACAAGCACCTGAGTAGTGGCATGAAAAGTTTGATTCCTGCATGATTGAGAATGGTTATAAATCAAATGAATGTGATAAATGTATTTATTCTAAATCATGGAATAATCTACATGTTATTATTAGCCTCTATGTGGATGATATGATGATTTTTGGCTCAAATATGCATGTTATAAATGAGACAAAAAATATGCTTAAAAGCCATTTTGATATGAAAGATCTTGGTGAGGCTAATTTTATTTTGGGTATGAAAATTACAAAAACATGTGATGGAATATATCTTGATCAATCACATTATGTTGAGAAAATATTGAGAAAATATAATTTTCATAATCACAAAAGTGTAGCTACTCCTTTTGATTCTAGTGTTCATTTATTTCCTGTGAATAATGATGATGAGATTTTTAATCAAAAGGATTATGCTAGTATCATTGGTAGTTTGCGTTATGCTACTGATTGTACTAGACCTAACATTGCATATGCAGTAGGAGTGCTTAGTAGATTTACTAGCAAGCCTAGTAAAGATCATTGGCTAGCTATTGAGCGAGTCATGAGATATTTAATTGGTACCAAAAACTATGGCATATTTTATAAAAAGTACCCTGCTGTGATTGAAGCTTTTAGTGATGCCGATTGGAATACTTTGTCAGGAGATTCTCTCTCTACTACTGGTTATTTTTTTACCTTAGGTAGTGGTGCTATTTGTTGGAAATCTAAAAAGCAAACAATAATTGCTAATTCAACAATGGAAGCTGAATTAATAGCATTAGCTTCAGCTAGTGAAGAGGCAAATTGGCTTAGAGATTTGTTATATGAAATTCCACTTTGGGAAAAGCCAATTCCACCTATATTAATTCATTGTGATAGCACTGCAGCACAGTATCGTGCGATCTTATTTGAGTAGTGGCATCATAACTGTGGATTATATTAAATCTAATGATAATCTAGTAGATCCATTTACCAAGGCCTTGGCAAAAGATAGAGTCTGGAATACATCGAGGGGGATGGAACTAAAGTCCATAGAATCATGAGCCATGTATGAGGATACCCAACCCAAGGACCAGAGATCCTGAGAATTGGGTTCAATGGGAAAAACGAATCATACGATGGTCGTAAGAAATGCACTATTCATCTTTTTTTGATAATTATTTATTCTGTAAATAATTTTTTAATTGTTCATCCCTATGATGTAAGTGCATTTATCCTGTAATGTGGAGAGGTTGAGAAAAAAACTCTTAATGAAATTTGTAGCTCGTATGAGTGGGGTGTCAGAATTACAGGAGCACCCTTGACAAAATTTCACCTATGTAAGTGTGGGGGTGGGGCCGCTCCCTATGAGATTTGGACTTAATCTCAAATACACTCATGAAACTGGGATCAGCACACGGCCGTAAAGTGCTAGTTATAAAAGCTCATGTCAACACCTAGATCATTATGTGTGAGCATCAATGCTTTATTTCCCTTAAGCAGTCATAGTTCAAGTCGGAGACCACTACTGACTCTGGAGTAGAGATTGTTGTTTCACTAAGTGAAGGTTCAATGCAGAGCACACCTTCATGATGCATAATAATCCCTCTTTGCCCGGTAATCTCTCATTTTCCAAATTTAATATTAAAATGAGTGGGGGAATGTTAGTGCATTTTAAATTAAATATGTTAAAACTCAAAATAACTGATGATGAATAAAGAGATGAGTTATAATAAAAGTTGTTAAAGAAAGAGTTGTTAAAGAAAGAGTTACTTGTATGTAAGTTAGATTAATAAAATTAAGAGAAGTTTTCTAAATTAATAAACAACATGTAGGTTATATGAAGGGTTGGAAGACTATATATACGGCTATGCTATGGACTAATTTCACATCAAAAGTGAATGAAGAAAATAGTTAAAAGCAAAGTGCATTGTGTGAGAGAGTGAATTCTATAATATTCCTAAATACTTAAGAAATTTCGGGCCAAAGAAAGGTGTTTTTCTGGTGGAGCTTTGGGCTTGAACACTTTGTGCAGAAACTATTCTAGCCATACAACATTTGTTGGGCTGTTGTATCATGAGGGAGACAAGTCAGAGAAGGTCTGTACCGGTTACAAAGATTAGCCAACCAAGGGCTTGAATCTCCTTAAAGAGAGCGAGTGCCGCGCCTCAGTCCAAATAGTGTTGTGTAATTTTTCTCATTGAATTAATAATATTCAGAAGTACTATTCAGTTTCTCATTGTGTTATTTCCATTATTATTGTGTTTGCACCAACATATATATATATATATATATATATATAAATTTATTTTAGGAGATGCAATATATCGTTTTTTTCCCCCTTTCCGTATTACTGCCCATGCACTAAGGTTAACCTCTGCCATTGGAGGATCCTTGACAATCCTACTTGCAAAGCTTGCGGTTTGGAGGTTGAGACTAGCGCCCATGTGTTTTGGCATAGTGAAAAGGCACAGGAGATATGGCAGCTATCTGGATTTCAGTTGATACCCGTGGGGCTTACTACCATGAGTTTGAAGACCTACTGTGGCACCTAAAATTTGTTCAGCATGTGGACAATGAACTTTTGAGCTTTATAGTTACCATTTCATGGAGCATGTGGTTCATCCGAAATGCTGTTAGACAAAGAGAGCCCATGGCAACATGCATCATTTGTGCTGCACAAATGCAGGAGCTTGTTTGCAGAGTTCCAGTTAGCAAACTCTACTCCAACACGGCAGTTAGTGACCGAGGACACCTCCACAGGAACTGTTTTACAAGATCAATGTTGATGGGGCTGTCTTTGCTCAACTAAACACATCAGGTGTGGTAGCGGTTATTAGGGATTCGGCCGGAAGGGTTGTAGCGGCATTGAGTAAAAATCCAAACGTGTCATTGGGACCCCTGGAGATGGAAGCTGTGGTGTTGGCAGAAGGAGTTCGTTTTGCCTGGGAGGTGGTCATATGTGATGACAGTGATGTAGTGTTTGAGAGCGATTCCAAAATAGCCTCAAATGCAGTTTTAGGCAATACAGCTCCACCTATAGCCATTGCTAACGTTATTATGGGGGATCCAACAGCAATTGAAGGTGTTTCGAATAGCACAAGTTTCATATATATGTAAAAAGACAGGAAAATAAGTTTGCTCATATCTTGGCCTAGTTTGCGAAGGGTATTGATAGTTTTGTAGTTTGGATAAAGGAAAACTCGTTTATGATTGAGTTCTCGTTGGCTCAAGGTGTAATGAGTTTCTCCTTTTCTTAATAAAAGTGCCATCTTCTTATCATTTTTTTTTTTTTTAATTTGTAAAATAGTATATGGTTGACGCTTTTTGGATGGATAATAATGTATTTTAGCCTAATATTTTCTTGATATCTTTCCATATTTTACACGCGTGTTTGCTTTTTTTCTACATGTGACTTTTTAATTTTTAATATTTTTTTTTGAAACCATGTGACTTTTTAAATTTTCGTTTGTTAATTACTCATACTTTCTTTTAAATCAAATATTTTTAGTATGATGTCGTCCAAGATAATTCAAAGTTACAAACTAGTATTTTCTAGAAGTACCATCCAAATTACCAATAAATGGTACTTTTCTTTGATACAAAATACACAACTAAAATGGTTAAATACTACTGTTTAACAAAATATATATGGATCTACCACTGTTTGTGAAATAATTAGGGATTTACCACTTTTTTAAAACTCAAGTTTTATGAAAATTTTTTGATGGAACTCGAGTTCCATAAAAAATGGTACGGCAAATTTGAAGACTATTTTTTCAAAAAACTCGAGTTACACGGCAAACTCGAGTTTCAGAAAGATGGTAGATTACTAAATATTTCACAAATAATGGTATATTGCTAAATATTTTTCCAAACAGTGGTGTATGGTCATTTTGGCCCAAAATACACCCCATTTTCAAAAAAAAAAAAAAAAAAAAAAAAAAACCCCATTTTCACTTGCACCAAACAGCCTCTAGGAACTTGACCGTTTGATATCATGATATATCACTGTACATTGTTCCTGTTTTATTTTATGATATTTCTTCCTAATAAAATCACTAGCCGGCTTCTTTAAAAAAAAAAAAAAAATTAATTATAATAAAAAAAACCGGCCAATGAACACTATAATAAAATTTTGAACGTTTTCAAATTTCGTAATTTTAAGTAGAGTAAATTATTGATAATAACTTTTTTTTAATTAAAAGATAGAAATATTTTTTTGAGAAACGATTAAAAAGCTAGAAATTGATAATAGAATTCAAGCAATCCTAAATTGTCTTAATAAATCATATACTATATAATAAAACTTGGGTTTAGAAGCTGTGGTTATGCCAAGTAACTTCACTAAATTGCAAAATTTTTTTAAAAAATAGATATAATTTTTTTTTTTAATCTTCTTCTCCTATATATAATTTCTTTGATTAATGAAAATCTTAATTTGATTATAATCCAAATTCTTATAATTTAGAAGTTGATAAAAATTCTTAATTGATAAAAAAAAAAATCTTAGTACTTATCAATTTGCCATATGTACTACGTTTTTTTTGAGGTAGAAGATAGATATTGTATTGTGCAAAAGAGCCAGAAGTTCTAATGCCAAAAGGAAAAGGAAGACCACTAGCAGCAACACGCTGCAAGCCTAGATATAATGCAGTAACAGTTAAGTCTTCTTATCTTTTTTGATAAAAATTCTTCTTATCAATTAATTCACTTCTTTATCTATCCACGGATCCACCTATGTTTATTATATACACGGTTTTTCATTTATTTATTATCAATAATTTTTTTTTTCTAATTAGTACATTGTACACACCTATGTTTTTACACTATTAGTATTTTACTAACCTTAGGTTTCTCTTCACTTCCAAATTCTTTATTTACATACCTTCTCTTTATCTTATTATTTTTAACTTAATTAAAAATCTTAATTCCATTATAATTTATAATTCTATATTAGTTAGACATCTTTTAAGTTGATATATCATCTATTATTTTGGAGAAGAGAAACTCACACCAATAAATAAATCCCTGAATCCCCGAGACATAGACGCTATGTATTTCTCTTCACTCGAGCTTCTTGCGGTTTTTAATTATAAAATTCAAACCATATGAAAACATAGTTGATTGAAGGTTTTTTTTTTTTTTTGGCTTACCATTATGTTTTGATTTGGACGATTTGCACAATTACATCCTATCTTCGTGGTTTGTTTAAAAGTTTTTTGTTGATTGCATTTGTAAATATTGTATTATGATCAAAGTTTGTGCTAAATATGTAGTTGCAAGTTGGATGAAATATTATATTGTATTAATGCTACATGTCTTATCAATAGGAAGATGATTGTTGTTGTCGACCTCACATGAATAATTAAAGAATTTTTTGGATTAAAATCTTCATGATTTACATATATATTGCTAATATATCTGTACATCTCACTTTTAATTAAAAATTATATGTTCTACCATTCTATTTCCATTGTATGAGAAAATTTTACTTTTTAAAATTTTTAGTATGCATCAAGTAATTAGGTCTTTTTTTTATGTATATTATTTTTTCCAATATTATTTTTTGTGTCTATAAGTACTTTCCCATTATATTTTGAATCTTAAATTTTAATGTCTTGCAAATTTAGTATATGTTAGCTATGATATATGTTGATTCATATTGGTGGGTATGGATGTCCTAATATATGATTTATACTCTATAGCTTTTTCCTAGCAAGTTGGAGACTCAACCGTTTATATATATATATATATATATATATATGGGTGTGTAGGACCTTGCCAGAAGGTATCTGTAAGGACCAAATTCGTGGCTCAGTCTAGGATGAATGGACTTAGGCCCAAAAAGCCCAAAATAATGAATTTGTAGAGAGTGGGTCAAAGAACTAGGCCATAATGAACTGGACAACGGCTAATATGGAATTGGATGACAATCATGCACAAATAAGAAGTACTAATATGAATGAACTTCTTGTCTGAGGAGGCAAGTGTTCATATAAATCAACTAAATAGAGTACAAGTGCAATTTTGATTGCTACAGTATTCTTTCTCTTTATTTTTCCAATCACTTCCTCATGGAGGGTCTCTTACATTATATAGCTCTCTTTAGACCATTTTGATTCTACACTTGTTGGTCATCTGAGCTCTTATCTGAGTACCTGTCCCATCAGATACCCTCTTTGGCTTTCTGTGAGTTGTGGTAGTCAAGGTTAGGCCTGTCCATGGGTCGGGTCGGTTCGGGTTTGGGCCTGAACCGAACTCGACCCGTTTGAATCGGGTGGACAAATTTTAGACCCGTATCCGTCCGAACAGTCGGGTCGGATTCAGTGAATCGGGTCATCGGATGGGCGGGTCGGAGCTGTCGATTAGGCGGGTTGGGCCATTAATATGGGCCCAGTTTTTGAACTTACATGAAATTTTTGTAGGTGAAAGTTTATCAGCCCTTTTAGCCCACTTTTAGCCCAAATTTAGAAGTTGGCAGTTCTAAAAATTATTTGGGTGTCATAATTTTTTAACTTTCCATATAAAACAGATTGGGCCTCTGTTTTCCCTAATTTTTTATAACTTTCCATATAAAACAGATTGGGCCTCTGTTTTCCCTAATTTTTTTTTAAAAAATGGGACTTTCAACTAAACTAAAATGAAGCAACTTTGCTTCCAAATATATTGGGTCATCAGAACAAAATCTTCCTGGAAAAACAACCTCACCAAAGGTCACAAAATAAGCCAATTTCTACCCCCTGTTAAGCATTAAATATCCTGGACAAAATACTCCACAACAACACAAAATAAACCTATTTTTACATCTGTTCAGCCTCCACAGCCTCCACACATGGACCACAAAAACTAAACAGCCACATTGACTACAAATTAAACAGCCACATTGACTACAAATTGTCTAAACAACCACATTGACACAAAATCCCATTTTCACCACCTGTGACTTGTTAAACAGCCACATTGACTACCCAAAAATCACCACAACAAATAACCTGGACATAATAGCAAAACAATACACAAAATGTGTATTTCCATTCCAACAACCACACAACAAGTGATTAATTATAAGGCAGTAAAATCAATGTTTCCACAAGGCAGTAAGTCATAAGGCAGCAACCTTGCTGGCTATACAATGTTCCCAGCAATATAATTAATTACAAATTATAAAATACCATAGGTATTTCCCAAAAACAAATAGCTTTTCCTAAACATTAAATGGCAAATTCTCAAGCTTATAACTAATAGAAAAGAAAACCTATATGATTCCTAGGATTTCTTTCCTATAAGCATTAAGACTAGTATTGTTAGAAGAGCAATTTACAAAAAAGCTTCCAAAAGGTTCTGCCTTCTTCACAAAATAAGTGATTCCGCCTACAAAAGACAAAAAAATATTTAACAAATAATACATTTACTACCAAATATAAGACCAAATATAAAGGGCAGCAAGCTAAAACAGTAAGAGGCCAAAGGCAGTAACATACCAACTTAGTTATCAATCTTCAACACTAATTATGGGTCGTTTGCCTAAGCTAGAACCCAATTTGGAGCTGGTACTTGCTGATGCACTTGATGATGACTGTTGATTTAAAACTAGAAAAGAAAAGGAAATGCATACAACATATTAAATTTTGTTTGAACATGAGACATAGACTATAGGTTCTAGAATTTAAACATATTAGCATATTACCTAAATCATGAAATTCCTCCTCCAATGCCTCAACCTCATCCCTTGATTGGCGATGAGTAATTGGTATCGTGGCTTGAAGCTAATTTTGTGCACATACAAGGTTTTGAACCATGAGAGGAGAGAGAGAACTTCGAAATGGATCAACAATGCGGCCTCCGGTGCTGAATGCTGACTCAGATGCAACAGTTGAAACTGGTACAGCCAGCACATCCTTAGCCACTTTGGACAACATTGGGTACCTATTAGAATTGTCCTTCCACCACCCCAACACCTCAAAATTCCCATCCCTTCTACCATCACAATTTTCAGCTAAATACTTGTCAACCTCATTACTACAACCTATAGATTGCTCAGCTTCTAAGAAAAGCTCATACCGAGAGTGAACCATCACATATGGATCACTTGCATCACCCACCACCATTGGTGTCCTCTCACCCCCACTTGGTTCTTCCACATTTGGGGAATTAACAGAACAGAAAAAATTATACAACTTCATCAAAAGAGCTTTCACCTTATCAACCATCACACTCCCCACTTCATTCCCATAAATTTCAGAAAAAGAGAACTTCAAAAACCTCAATTTTTTTCGTGGATCAAGAACAACAGCCACATACAAAAGAGGATTAATCTTATCACCTTCCCCCTAATACTTCTCAAATTTAGTTTGCATGTTTGTGGCTGTGTTTTTCAAGAGGGTGTTTTGGGATTTAACTAAATGAGAAATACTCTCCTGAATAACAAAGATTTCATCAAAAAAGGCATTTGAGGTCACATACAAAGAGCCAGAAATTTTTTTTGTTGCATTGTAAAAAAGCCTCAAAAAAGTCACAAATGCCCTACAATTTTGGAAATCACTCATACAAGGAGATCCCAAACCACCACTATCTTCCTTGCTCCTAAAATATGATGAATAACCATCATCTTCAAAGTCCATCCTAAGGAATACTTTCTCGAATTTTTTAGCTGTTTCTAACATAAGGTAAGTTGAGTTCCACCTAGTAGGTACATCTAAACAAAGAAGACTCTTGGACTCCATACCTAACCTCTCCATAAAATTCCTAAAGGTTTGATTTCTATTAGGCGAGGACTTCACATACCTCACAGCTTCACGCACCCTACCAACAGATGCATCAATTTCTTTCAAACCCTCCCCAACAATTAGATTTAGGATATGGGCACAACACCTCATGTGCATTAACTCATTTCCTAAAACTGTCCCATTCCAATCTTTTGTTACCCTTTGTAAAAATTTAACTGTGGTTAAATTGGAACTAGCATTATCCACTGTCAAAGTGAATATGCCATCAATACCCCACTCACGCAAAGACATCTCAATCTTCCTACCTATAGTCTCCCCCTTATGATCTTCAACTTGACAAAAATTTAAAATTCTTTTATGCAACTTCCAAGTATCATCAATAAAGTGACATGTGAGACACATATAATTCAAATTTTGTAAAGAAGTCCATGTGTCCATAGTAAGACAGACCCTACAACCCATCAAGGATTTCCTCAGCTTCTCTCTCTCACTATTATAAATTCCAATTACATCTCTAGCCACAGTTTGTCGAGATGGAATATCTTTTACACGAAGCTTAGGTTGTAACGTAGTTACATATTTCTTAAACCCATAACCCTCAACACACCTAAAAGGCAACTCATCAATTATTATCATTTCAGCTAGTGCCTTTCTAGACGCCTCAACAGAAAAAGTTGTTGACACAAGTTTGAACCCTTCATCTCCATCATTTTTGGGTTCAAAAGCCAAGGTTTTCTGCCCTTTATCTTCTCTATTAGGGTTCTTAGGACAGATTGTCACATGAGCTAATAAATTACTAGTACCACAACTCTTACTATCAGCCAGATATGATTTTTTACAATAATTACATACAGCCATAGTGACACCATCATCTACCTTTACTTTTTCAAAATGATTCCAAGCTAAAGACTTTTTCCTACCACTACCAGTACCAGTCTTACTCACTACACTAGGTGGAACTAGGGGCAACTCACCATCAATAGCTTCAGCTTGGGTTGCAGCAGCAGCCTCTTGGGTGGCAGTGGCAGTGGCAGTAGCACCATCTGCTTGGGAGGCAGCAGCACCATCCGCTTGGGTGGCAGCAGCACCATCCGCTTGTGTAGAAATGGAGGAATCCATGACCTAAAAAATCAAACATAGAAATTAGCTAACTAACAATTAATAATAATAATCAAACAAACCAAAAAGAAAAATCTTTGATACTTGAATCTAGATAACAGCATTCTACATAAAACTCTAACAACAAAAAAAAGAACAAGATCCCAACTTTTAACACAAAACACAAAGGGAAACAAAAATCATACCTTAAAGAAACTAGGGGGTGTTGGAGTTATGAATTTGAAGACTGAAAACCCCACTTGGACAACTTTCAATTCCTGAGTAAAATTAAAATAGGAACAGAATTAATCAAACAAATAAACAAAGAACAAAAAAACTTGGGAGTTTATTTGATTTTTAACAGTATAAATTTTACTATATAATAAAAGCTGAAACATTGAACACATCCACAACAGCTTAAGTTACATGAATCAACTCTACGTCTCTAACAAAAAAAGAACAAAATCCCAACTTTGAACACAAAAAACAAAGGGAAACCTTAAAAAACCGTGGGTGTTAATTTCAAGTTTGAAGACAATGAAAACCCCACATGTACAACTTTCAATTCCTGAATAAAATTTAAATAGGAACAAAATTAATCAAACAACTTAAGTTACTGAACAAAGAACAAAAGTAAATGCTTAAGGTTTCAACTATTTCTAGTTAGGGTTTCAAACTTTCAAATTATAAAACTTAGGGTTTATTTGATTTTAATAGTAGATTTTCATAACATATATAATTAATGAGAGACTGAAAAAAAGAGAGATGAGAAAAGGAGAACACATACCCTAGGTTCAACTCATATGATCGGCGGCAGGGAGAGGAGTGGCTGCTGGTGGTGGCGGCGGCGGCGGCGGCGGCGGCTAGGTGTGAAGAACTTGCAGTGAGAAGCTAGGGTTTGGACCTTGGAGTAGAGAGAGGCAAAGTGAGAACTAAGAGTTTGAGAGTGTGGTCTGTTCATTGTTGAGAAGACCGAAGATGCAAGCTTTTAAAGGGTGAAGATTGAAGACTGATGATGATGGAAGATTTGAGTCTTGAGATTTCGTATGAAATTGGTGAAGGTACTGTAGAGATTAGAGAGTGAGAGGCAGAGAGCATTCGTGTGACTGTATGAGACTAGAGGATTTGGTGAAGACGTGAAGTGATTCCAGGTTTTGAGGATTTGAGATTGAGAATCTGAGATAGAGAAAGAGAGAGAGATGCAGAGAACGTTCTTTGAGAGTGAGAGACAGAGGTATGAGATATGAGATGCAGAGAAAGAGTGTGATTGAGGTCTGAGGTCTGAAGCCGTGGATATGGGTGAGAGAGTGATTAGGTGAAGAATGAAGAGATTTAGGCCGTTGATCACTTGATCAGTGATCTTGATTCGGTGAAGAGAGTGTTGGGATATGAGATTAAATCAGGCCGTTCATCACTTCATCATCAATTGTGACCGTTAGATTTTGATTGTAATTTAATTTCAACCGTTGATTTTGTTATTTTGAAATCTGACTCTCTATGCTGTCACTGCTGTGCTAGGAGCTGTACGGTAGAGTAGATTGAGGCCTAATATAAATTATAACCGTTGATCAACAGCTCTTTCTTAATAAAAAAAAAAAAAAAATTTGAATGGTTGGATTTAAATTGGAAAGTTGTGCCCAGTCCAGCAGGTTACCCACTCCACTACCCGGAGTCCCAGACGACAAGACTTGGAGCTGACCGAAACTGAGTGGCAGCAGACTAACAGTAACAGTGATTTATTATTTTATGTTTTCAAATATTCGGTCGGGTCGGGTTATTCGGATTTTTATTGTATAACCCGAAACCCGAACCGACTATTCGGTTTCTCTTAAAATAAAAACCGTATCCGACCAGTATATGCACTCGGATTCACCCGTGGGCCTTCGGGTTGGGCGGATACGGTCGGGCGGGTCGGATTACACGGGTCGCTGGACAGGCCTAGTCAAGGTAGCACTGTTCAGAGGTCTTCTCCACATAAATGCGATTAGAAAAGTAGCTGTAGTGCATTCAATGCCATGGTAGCAGCTTTCCTTTAGCTATTTTTGGGTTCCCCTCCTTCTCGTATGTTCATGATACACGTCCCTATTACTGGAGCTTCATGAGAGGTCACTCTGATCATTGGAATACATATTTGAGCTGCACTTATCATATCCGAGGAGATATTCCTCCTTAGACAACCTTCCTATTTGTATCTTGCTCATTAAATTCTAAGCTTGAACCGTTCATTATCATTCATCCCTCCTCGGACCACTCACGCTCTCAGCCAAGGCCCAAGGCCCAATATATAATTTGGGCCCTTAACCCTACAATATCACTTCTTAATTTTCTTCATATCTAAATGCTAATGAAGTTATTTTCGATTTGGCATCTCCTTTTATATTAGTTACATAATTATCTACCATCTTCCATTAAATTAATTTTGAACTTATGTATGATTTTTTAATAGAAAAACTTTACTTTAGTTTTATTAACTAATTTAATTTAATTTTTATTAAATAAATAAAATATTTTCTTTAGTATAAACATGATTTTTGATTAAGTCGTGCATCGCATAGGCATAATACTAGTAAATAATAAAAATTGAAACTTTTTATAAGGTTTTTTCTTTGTATTAGTTTTTTTTTTTTTGAGAATCAAAACCTCAAAAATTTTTTTATTCAAAATCATCCAAAGCCGGTTACAAGAACATGATGAAGTTGTGATGGAACATCCTTCATCCACACTGTGAGTGCATTAATATGTCTAGCGTATTGAGCTAGATTATGAGCTAGAGAATTGCCTGACCTACAGGTGTGCGAAAAAGAAATACAAGAAAAAGGATTTTACCAAAAAATTTTGTAATGAATTTCCGACCCCTTTGTAATGTGCTGTACAAAATTTTTTCTAAGGTGTTAGCAAATAGGCTTAAAAGGATTTTTCCAAATATTATTACTGAACATCAAAGTGCTTTTACTAAAAGTTGCCTAATCTCATATAATATTTTGGTAGCTTTTGAATCCTTACACAGTATGTAGAGGCACACAGGAAAAGATGATTATATGGCTATTAAGCTTGATATGAATAAAGCTTATGACAGAGTGGAGTGGCCCCATCTGGAGGCAGTTATGAGGAAGATGGGTTTTGATGATCGATGGGTGAGATTGATGATGATTTGTGTTACAACAGTATCTTACTCCATCTTAATCAACGGAGAACCAAAAGGCATGATCACACCATCTCGTGGTATTAGACAAGGAGATCCTTTATCTCATTTTCTCTTCTTGTTATGCACTGAAGGGCTTCATGGCCTTATCTCACAAGTAGCTAGCCAGGATGATATTAAGGGTTATGCTCTTTGCAGAAATAGCCTAAGACTAACGCATCTCCTTTTTCCAGATGATAGTCTTTTATTTTATTGGGCCATGGAACAGGAATGTTAAAAAATTCTTGATATCGTAGAAGTCTATGGTGGATGTTTCGGACAACATATCAACAGAAACAAAACCACCATCTTCTTTAGCAGGAATACTTTTGAGGAGAAAAGAGAACACATTAAATAGGTTTTGGGGGTACCAGAAATAAAGCAATATGAAAAGTACTTGGGCCTACCATCTTTTTTGGGGAGGAGGAAAAAGGCAAGCTTTAATTTCATAAAGGAAAAAGTGTGGAGGAAGATGCAAGGGTGGGAGGAAAAATTATTATCACAAGCAGGTAGGGAGATTTTAATCAAAGCCGTGGTTCAAACAATACCCATTTATACGATGAGTTGCTTCAAACTTCCTTTGGGTTTGTGCAATGATATTGAAAGCCTTATTCGAAAGTTTTGGTGGGGACAACAAGGAGAGAGACGTAAGATTCATTGGGTGAAGTGGGACTCGCTTTGTCAACCAAAGGCTAATGGAGGTATGGGATTTAAGGACTTGGCTCTCTTTAATGATGCCCTTTTAGCCAAGCAAGCTTGGCATCTCCTACAAAATAAGCAATCCCTTTTTCACAAAATTTTCAAGAGCAGGTTTTTCCCTACATGTTCCTTCATGGATGCCCGGAGTGCTCCAGTGGGTCTTATGCATGGAGTAGTATACTCCAAGGTAGGGAGGTCCTCAAACAAGGTGCACGTTGGAGAGTAGGGTGGGGTGATTCAATTAAAATCTGGGATACCCCGTGGCTCCCTTCGCTTAACCACCCAAGAATTTTGTCACCTATTCTTGAAGGCATGCAAGAAGCTACAGTGGACACCCTTATTGACCAACAATCTAGATCTTGGGATGTAGATATCCTTAAAGGCTTTTTTGCCCTGTTGGAGGTAGACCTCATTCTTAAGATTCCACTCAGCCCTAACTATGTCAAGGACAAAATTTTCTGGTCCCATACGGCAAATGGCATCTATTCGGTTAAATCTGGGTATAACTTCCTAGCTAAAGAAAAATCCTTGCCTTCGTTGGTTTCCTTTCCTCAAGGTGATGGTCGAAGCATATGGAAAAAGCTCTGGAGCCTCTCGATGCCGAATAAGGTTAAAAACTTCCTGTGGAAAGCAAGTAGAGAAGCGATTCCTGTGTAGAAGAACCTGGTTGCTCGAAGGGTAATTGCCGAGGATGTATGCTGCCATTGCCAAGTAGCCACTGAAGATGTCCATCATGCATTGTGGGATTGTCAAGAACTATCGGCCATTTGGGAGGCTAACTCGCTATGGTTGTGTTGAAGAACTAAGAAATTTTCGAATTTCCTAAAGCTGGTAAGTTACGTGTTAGAGGAGAATAAAAACCTGGAACTCTTTGCTACCTTGGTCTGGACTATTTGGTCCCGTTGTAATACACTTCGGACCAGCAATAAGCCATTCCCACTTTCTCAAGCGGCCTTGTCAGCCTCACAAACCCTTCAGAATTTTACCCAAGCCTTATTGATCCCAAAAATGCAGTCATGCACTTTGCCTAAACAATGAGTCAGTTGGACTCCACCACCGTCGATGATCCTCAAGGTCAACTTTGATCGTGTCGTGTTCCGCGAGATAGACGAAATTGGACTGGGAATAGTTGTTCGTGACCACCTAGGCAGTGGCGGAGCCAGAAATTTATATTTGGGGGGCCAAACATAAAATTAGACAATTAATTATTTTTGTGTATATATTAATTAATTATATCCATACTAATAGTAATGTACATACAATTTAATAAACAAAACCCAAAAGTGTATTATTTCTGAATTACCAACTCCTAAACTTGTCCATGAACCTAGATTTTTCAAATTAAATTATCACCTATTAAATATGATGACTAAAATTTAAAAAAAATACTAATAATTTAAAGATTTTTAAATAAAAGGCAAACAATCATTCAAATTTCAATATAAAAAAAAAATAGTTATAACTACAACCAAATACATGTTATATTATTTTATATATAAATAAAATGATAAAAATAATATATTTTAATCATATACATTTATGATGTTATGATACATTGATTATTTTAATATTTTAAGAACAAATAAAAATATGAGAAAGTGAGAGTAGCCTACACAGCTACACAATTGCTTTTGCAGGGAGTATTTTAACCACACACATGGTTATGTAGTGGAGGAAAATTATTTAAGTGCTACTTCTACAATATTTTTACAACAATTTCACAATAAATTTCAAGTGGTATGTTATTATTAGTTCTAATTTTAATCCACAACTAAATAACTTTTTTGCGTACACATAACAGTTAATAATAACTTGTCACTTAAGATTTATAGTAAAAATATTGTGAATATAGCATTTCTTTATTAAAATAACTCTACTATATATATATATATATATATATATACTAATTTTTCAAATATTTTGGGGGGGCCAAGGCCCGCTTGGGTCCCAATGTGGCTCCGCCACTACACCTAGGAAGGGTGATGGCCTCCATGTCCGAAAAAATCAGGTTACCATCTTCCTCAGATGAAGTGGAAGCGATGGCAGTTGTTAGAGCTATCTCTTTTGCTCTTGAACTCCATCTACCCTTTGTTATTGTCGAGTGAGATTCAAAGATGATTATTTCGGCTTTACGAAGTGAGGTGGAGTCATTTTCTTCCTTTGGCCATTTGATTTCTTTGTTTTAGTTGAAATAGAATTCTAAAATTCTTGAAATTTAAGTAATAAAATTTATAGAGAGTAACCTATTTTTACTCAAAAACAAATTAAATTCTTTTTAGAGAAAAAAAATATAGCGTAAACTATTGATAATAGTTTTTATATGATATTATTAGATTATTTAGTATTTTAATATATATATATATATATATATTATAAAATCTACTCCTACTCGGAAAATGAAAACAAATTCTTTCCCCTAAGAGGTCGGTGTTGTTTTCCCTTTATTTATACTAACCAAACTCATCTAATCTTAATTATCCCTTTCTCTTCTATATTCTCTCTCTCCCCTGTAATTCAATTACTTGTATTACTCATCTTCGGTGAGTCGGGAGGAAAATTCAAATTCTAGGATACATGGAGAAGAAAGTTCTGGCCTCTGCCATTCCAACAAGGTAAATCATATCTTTCAGGAAAAAAAAAGTTACCTCTTTTTGTTTTTTGGTATTCCAAACTCGTAAAAAACAATTCTAGGCTTGCTAAATGACCCTTTTTAATTTGTGCATTCTAATATTAGAACAAGTCGTTTCTAAAGTTAAATCCTTTGTTCTGCTTTTCTTGTGCGTATTTGGTGTTTTGAAATCTTTAGTGCAAGTGGAAAGATGAGAATTTGGAGGATCGGATAATTTGCAGTTATTAAAAACAAGGGCTATTGAGAAAATTAGACCAAATATGAAAAAATAAATTATAGTTCATGTTTATAATTTTGTATGGTAATTATAGTTATTTACGTACAATTATTTGTTTATTTTGTTATCATATTGATAATGTTTTTAGGTTGTTTATTTTTAATATCATCTTTAAACCTTGCCTCCTTCAACTGAATTTCTGGTTTTCCCACTATTTTTAATCAAGTAAAATTACTTCATTGCCTTTTGAAAGAAACAATATTTCAGGTAATCAATTCCTTAATTTAAGTTAAAAAAAGAGAGTTTAATTTAGAATTTAATTGAATTTTTGAGAAATATTCTAAATCTAAGCTAAATTGAGATTTCCTAATCCTACTTTAATTAGAATTAGGATTAGGATTGGGATTGGGATTGATATTAGGGTTTCCTAATCCTAACTTCATTGGAATTGAAATTAGGGTACTTAGAGCAACCACATCAGTTGTTTTATAAATGTGTAAAATACACATTTTGACCAATTTTACACCTTTTAAGCAAAAAATACACCTACATCAGCTCGTTTAAAAATGTGTAAACTTATCTAAAATTTTCAATGAGCTACAGTACCCGTGTAAATTTACATGGGTACTGTAGCATGTGTATTTAGTTTTTTAATAATTTTTTTCTCTCTCTCTCTCTCTCTCTCTCTCTCTCTCTCTCTCTCTCTCTCAGGCGCACAGCTCTCCCTTTGTCTCATCTCGTCCATTTTTCTTCCTCTAGGTACCGCTGATCGCCATTGCTGCCGATGAGAACGAGGTCGAGCAAGCACCACCACAGCCACAGCCATAGCCATGGAAGACGAGAGGTCTGAAACTCGAGACAGTTGCTACTACCCTGGGTGTAGAAAAGATGCAAATTGCAACTGTGAGATTTGCTTGGCTAGCATCAATGCCACGCTTGATCTCATGCCCGTCAATGTCCACAAAACCACACTCACAAAGCTCTCATCTTCTCGTGCCCGAAACAACGATGTCGAACGCACTCCCATCTCTTTCAATGCTTCGATTTTGTCCACACCCAAATCGAGTTCTCACCTTGTTTTGGCCTCTCCGGTTCTCAAATCGAGTGTGAGATCAAATCCGATGGAGAGGATGGAGAAGAGCGAAAAAGAGTGGGTTTGGAAGGTTTGGTTTGTGAAATTGGTGGTGGGTTTAAGCTTGATTTTCGTGGTGGAGTTTGGTTTTTCTAGTGGGGTTTGTGGGATTTTAAGACCAGTGTTGTCTGATTTAATGGATTTTGGTTTCTGATGATGGTGGTGATGGAGGCTGGGTGGTGATGATGGTGGTGATGGTGGCTGTGGGTCTATGAGAGAGAGGGGCAGTGAGGGAGTGAATAATAAAAAATTGTAAAATAATGAATATTTTATTGAATAAATGTGTAGAATAGATAAACTGATATAGCTGTTTTGTAAAAATGAACGTGTAAAATAGAAAAAGTAGGTTTTTTCGTGTAAAATAGATAGCAAATTTCCACAGACTGATGTGGATACTCTTATTAGGCTATTACTAATTGAAGTCGTATTGGAATTTGGACCAATTGGTTTCGGCTCATAAAATCAACTACTCTCTAGCTTATCTATCAAAGTCAAATCAATTAAAAAGGCTTGGATGTGGTCATGTTGGAACACTCACAGAGCTCTATCGTTTTTGTTTTTGTTTTTGTTTTTTTGTTTTTTTTTTTTGTCACTTATAAATTTTGTTGTCCATTTATTGTCTCAGACATTAAGGGGCCGTTTGGTATGGTAGTTTAAGTAATACTTTTCAGTTTTTAAACAATATTACATGTATTTCCATACATTTTTTTCATCCACATGTATTTTCAAAAAATATAAATAACGTTATTAGAACAATGTTACCAAACAGTGTCTAATTTTTCAAAGAAATCAGAAACCATAGTTGTTACTACTTTTGGTAAATCTAGTTAAAAATATATATTTTTTGTAATCATTTTCTAATGATATCATCGGTTTTAAGGGGAGGGAATTCTTTTGTTGCTCAATATAAGTTACCTCTTTTAGTTTTCACTTTTTTTTAGTGGTATTTTAGGGGCAAGGTAACCTTTCAAATTTCTTCTATATTCTTTTATTGAATATGAATTTTGAAAATATTTGATTGCATATTTTTTATGTATATATATATATATGCATGTCAAATTTCATTGAAATCGAATGTTATTTCTATTCAATCAATAACTTATATTTTCACGTATAATTTTATACTACAAAAGCTTGAAATTCAAATATTTGATTGATGACATAATTATTAATCTTTAATCTTCTTAAAATTTTGAAAGTATGAATTATATAATATGAACATATAACTTAATGGTTAGATTTTTAAAATTCATATTTAATAAAAAAAAATGTAAGAGGAGTATGACAGAAAGAAACTTTTTTTTAGGGTATGTTTGGTATACTGAATGAGGATTACGATAGGAATTGTAATTTTTATTACTAGGTATAAAATGTGTTGTAATGTAATAACTAAACCTATTCATTAGTTTGGTTGTGAGTTATAACATTAGAATGAAACTTAACATTTATTTTAGGAAATTTCTTACTCATACAATTATATCTCCTTAAAAATTGTTATTTTTAAATTTAAGAGAGATATGTGTTATTTTTTATGATTTTTTATTTTTATAATTGTTAGATGTATATAGAAAGTTTTTTTATTTGGAAATATATTAAGTTTTGAAATTATTGCATTTACTAAGGAATAGCTAATACAACATTTTAAAGAAGAATAGTTATTCCGCATTTTGAAGAATAGTTATTCATAAGAAATGATTATTTATTATAATAAAAACATAACCAAACTAAAGAATAACTAAACTATAGGAATAACCATTACATTACAACATCTATTACAGTCTACCAAACATGCCTTTAGTAAATTCCAAACTCGTAAAAAACTATCCCCTCTGAGCTTGCTCAGTGACCCTTTTCAATTTGTGCACTCTAATATTAGAACATATAGTTTCTATAGTTTCTGAAGTTAAATCCTTTAATTTGTTCTGCTTTGCTGATTATTATTTTCTTTTCTTGTGCATATATGGTGTTTGAAATCTCTAGTGCAAGTGGAAGGATGAGAATTTGGAGGATCCGATAAGTGAGTTGCCAGATGACACGCTCATCTCTATTATGTCTTTCTTGACATTGAAAGAAGCAATCAGAACTTGTGTTCTTTCGCATAGATGGAAACATCTGTGGCCATTCTTTACTGGTAGTTTGAACTTTGAAGATCCAAATACAATTTGGGACATCGAGGACGAAAAGAAAACATTGATATTCGAAAGGAATAAATTTGTTAAAAGCGTGAATCGTATTCTAAAATTACATCAAGGCTCACCTATAGACGAGTTGAGAGTTTGTTTTGACTTAAAACAAACATTCTAAACGTCTCATTTATGGATGGATTGACCTTGCAATGTCAAAGCGAGTTAAGAGGCTTGAATTGGACTTCACACCAACATTGACAAGCCCAAGTAAAATGGCTTATACATTTCCACATGAGTGGTTTACCGTTTATATGCGTCAAAAGCATCAAGTCCTTGACTTCCCTCACTCTAAAATACGTACATGTAACCAGTTCGAGCACTTCCTTTCCAATTGTCCCTTGCTTGAAAGGTTGCATGTTGATAGTTCTGAAGATCTAGGGAATCTGAAGATTTGCGGTTCATCACTGAAGTAGAAGTACTTACACATATCGCATTGTTATAAATTTAAAAGTATTGAGATTTCTGCTCCAAATCTTGAGTATTTTGGCCATCTTGGTCATAGACTGGAATTGCATATTAACTATGCACCCCCCCGTCTTCTAGATGTACGTATTGGTGGACATTCTAGCGTACCTCTGAGTTCTGCATTGTGCCCTCTGCTAAGTTACCTTCCTCGGCTAGTGAGTTTGAGTCTCGACATTTGCCTCTATGTAAGCACTCTCAATTCTTTTGCAATCTCTTGTGTTTATGTTTATATGGTTTTAAGCATTGTTCTCTCATCGCTAGTTTGTTCTTTTCAGGATAACTCAGAAGTCCCAAAATTTCAAACTTTAACCAATCTTAGATACCTTAAATGGAGAATTGCTATACATGATCGAGAAAGCCTCGTTGGATTAATATCTATGATAGAAGCGGCACCAATGTTACATAAATTTACCTTGGAGGTGATTGTTCTAACTTCTCACTTTCATGTCTTGCCACTTGAGCATACTAATAGCTTTTATTCTTTAATTTAGGAGATGCAATTTGCACATTAACTGTTGGATCATGGGATTTTTTTTTTTTTTTAATAGACCAAGAATGTATTGACTCCTTAGGTAAATTAACCAATTAATTAGTCAAGTGAATTAATTAAGTCAACTAACATGCAATAAGCGTGATAGCACAAACAAATCACCAAATAATTAAATGCAGCGGAAATTAAATTTGACACAGGTGATTTGTTTATGAATGGAAAAAATCACCGAAGCAAAACCCCACTGAGTGAATTTAAGGTCACCACTCCCGAAAATCTACTATTATCAAAACAAGTGGTTACAAGTAAAGGAATTTTAGTACCTTATACTAACCTACAATTGAATCTTTACCCTAATACATAATTGGACTTGTAATGTAGTGACAATCTCTCTTTTCAATGTACGGCTCCGAGTACGTGACTAACTGATCGATGCATGGATTCCAGTACGTGACTAACACACCAACTTGAGAAGGATGTTGGCTGCAAAGTTCTTCAGTTCATCCACACGATGAAGATCAAGAAGCTCCTTGGTTAAAAAATCCTACGGTGTACAAACGTAGCAACTTCTTCAAGAGAAAGATGAACTAGGGCAATTTTTGTCTCCGGTCACAATATGAGTACAACAACAATTGCAACAACCTTTGCATCAATTGAGATGGCCCTTAAAATAATCTTTATATATGTCTAGGGCTGTGAGGAAAAAAAAACCCTACACAAATTACTTGGATATGCGTGAAAAGTAGATCTGGAAATCTAAATTTTGTAATTCTTGATATATACATTTGTCGAGCTTCAAATATTAAATCTCAATAGATACATTCGTTGAGCTATCTGTCGAGTTTTAATGAACAACACTTCTCACTTGATTCTTGGACAGATTTACATGGCTTCAACATATGGACTTGAACTCTTGTTCTTTGAAGTATTAAACACATTCTAGATGTATCAAATTACAAGTAAAGTGCATTTTGTCAAAGAATTAGCCAATTCTATATGACATATGTTCTTAACATGTTCCGCATATGTCCTAACATTTTCATCTTCTAAATATTGTTTGAACTCGACTTGTTATTTTCCATAGATCTATTGGAGGCATCATCTTATTTGTGTGTGTGTGTGTGGAGTATAAGTGTTGAAATAAATGCCTAGTCCTTTTGGGGATCACTCTTTTAAGGTTTAGCTGTTTCTTGCACCAGAGAATCATATATATGCTTTTTAAAATTGAAGTAGCCTATGTAGAATATGAAACTCTTAACTTATGAATTTTGTGCAATTGTATAATGATTCAATCTTAGAAGATAATTGGTTCAAATTAAGTGGGAGGTTTGTGCATTAGGATTATTAGGCATACTTAGTGTGCGTTTGCGTAGCAAATGTGGCAGATGCTTTGCGTTTTTCCGTGGGTCCCGCGCACTCTTCACGGACTAGCAAGTACGGAAAAACGCAAATGTAACTTAAAAACTGGGTCCTACAAGCACTATTCATAGTTTAAAAATTATTTTACTACAGTGTTTTCAATAATAAGTTTTCAGTTTTCAGCAATAAGCAGTATCCACTTGGATAAACTTAGCTTATTATATCTACTTTAACATGTTCCCTTGCATGCATGATATGGTTCTTATTTTCTTTTTCCCCACTGCAGATGATATGGGTTGGACCCAAGATAGAACAAGAGTTAAGGAAGGTGATGAAATATCCCAATGAGTACCTCAAAGAGGTGGAAATAGTGGGATTTGTTGGGCGTGCGATAGACATTGAACTTCTTGTTTACTTACTCGAAAGTTCTACCAAGCTTCAGAAGATTATTATTAATCCTTGTCCTCCATTGGTTTTGGGAGCCCCTTGGGAGACTGAGAATAATAATGCCGGTACTAGAGAGCGTGCTAGAGAATGTGCCAAGCAGCTAAAGAAGAATCTACCCCTAGGAGCTGAGTTACTTATAATGCGATCATATATATATATATATATATATATATTTATATATCTAAAAGCTGAAGTTACGTGACATAACATAGCTTGGATAATTTAGTATTTATTATAATATATGTATATATTTTTTTACTTTTTTTATTCCCATACTATTTTCTCTTGGAAAGTAGTTACTTTTTTTTTTTTTTTTTTTCTTTTTTGTAACTCTACTTTATATTGATGAATCATTATGATTTTTAAAACTTTATTTTAGGTTCAAACATTTTGCTGTTGTATTTTTAGTTCCCCATTACAAGTAGTATAACTCTCTCTTTATAGTTTTGGTTAGTTTGATTTTTTGAGTTAATACTTGATTATTTTGGAGGTAAGAATTTGAGTTTATATCAAAACACAATTATGCTAATAACATATCGGCATTCGGTCCACTTCATCAATTCGGTACGGTTTAGTCTACTTCAGTCCACTTCCGTCAATTTTGGTCCAATACGGTTTATTCGGTCGATTTTGGTTCATTAAGTCCAATTCAGTCTACTTCAGTCCAATTTGGCCCACTTAGTTAATTCAATCCACTTTAATCTATTCAGTCCATATAGTCCACTTAGGTCTATTCGGTCAAATTTGGTTCATTCGGCCACTTCGGTCTATTCGGTCCATTTTAAACCACTTCGGTGTACCTACTTAAGAATGGCAAAATACAAGTTTGCGTTGAGAGTACTATTAATTATTTGAGTAATATCAATTATAATTATATGATAAGTTTTGGTTATCATAATAATTTCCTGAAGAGAATGAGAATTTGAATAATAACTCTGAAACTTAAAAATTTTAATTGTACCAAAAGAAATTATGAAAATATAATGCATAATAAAAATGGTTAGAAGAAAATGATTGTTAGGGTACATTTTTTTACACCTAATTTTATTTAAATAACACCTATTTATTTTCAAACACCACTAATAAGTTATTGGGCTTTCCAAAATATTTTTTGCCCTGTTATT
Organism: Quercus robur; assembly: GCF_932294415.1. Classification (NCBI taxonomy): domain Eukaryota; kingdom Viridiplantae; phylum Streptophyta; class Magnoliopsida; order Fagales; family Fagaceae; genus Quercus; species Quercus robur. Next base: position 45,605,170 of record NC_065543.1, read on the forward strand.
ATGTTAACCACAAATATTTCATATCTTATTTTTTAAATTGGGTCACGATATAAACTATCACAAAAAGCCCAAAAAACTCATATATTATCTAATTTTAGTATCATTATTTAGCTAAGCCCAAAACTGGCCCTACGAGCCGAATTCACACATCACATTCTTTTCTAAAGCCGAAGGTTACTTATGCTTGGAAATATTTCAAAAGCCCAATTTTAATTGGTAATATTAAAAGCCCAATTTACATTGGCATTATTAAAAGTCCAAGCTAGTAAAAAGTCCAAAATTATCAATACTTGGCAAAATACTATATCATAAGTATTTCACTTAAAGTTCAATAATTGACAATGTTTTATTATAGCTAGATTCTAAAAGGAGAAGAAAAAAAAATTAAGAAATTCACAATACTCAAGCCAATTCGCTTTAACACAAATTACACTTTTTCCTCCTACAAGAAGAGTGGAGGACCCACTAACTGCATGTACAACTTACTAATAAAAAAAACTTACGTCATTTAAATACAATTAAGGAAATATTTGAATGTCTCATGGATTCATAATCACTATATATTGTTTTACAATGCACACAACTCCAAAAGCAAGACCCAAATCACTTATGAATGAAAAGAGAAAGCTCATCAATTAGAAACATAAATCGGTATTATTGTTTTAAAAAGATTGAAGAGAGAAGCACACAAGACCCTCCAAGTGCATTGAAATTCCACTGTATCCTCCATTTTATTATCACTATTGTGCTCATTCAACTCTACAAGCCTAGAACCACTTGTGATTTCTTCTTCCTTGTGTCTGCCATATAAATTATATAATGCACAATATTTTAAAACAAAGTATAATAGTATTATACTTATCTATTAAAGCATGGTCAAGATTTCTATTAAATCATGGTCAAGTATAACAGTAAGTATAATAGTATGGTCAAGATTTCTTTCAGGCATTGTATCAAACACTTTGGGAGCATCATTTATACCTCAAATTCCAATCCTCCCACCTCAAGCATCAATTTGATTTTTTTTTTTTTTTTTTTAAAAAAATTTGTGTGAATGCGGAGAAGTCAAGCTTTCTTTCAATGAGAATGAAAGGTTACAAAGCAAGAAACAATAAAATTACAATCACAACTCAGTAATTACAATAAGAAGCAAAATTTGAGAAATGTAGAGAGATGTGGGTCTCACCGTTTTGAGGAAGATAGAGAAGTGATGATGGGCGACGACAGGGAGAAGATGTCGAGTGCCTCTACCTCTGCCTCTGCCTTTGCCTCTGCCCTTTGCCCTCTTGCCTCTGCCTCCACCTTCGCCTCTGCCTTCGGTGTGTGAGAGCAAGATTCTTCTCCAGAACCCCTTCCTTTCCCTCTTCACTAAAATATGCTGGTGTTTTTGAACTTTTGTTTTGTTTTCTTAATATTTTTATCTTGTTTTGAATTTTATTTGATTTTCTTTGTTTTGTTTTCCTAGTCAGATTATTTTAAGTTGTGTTTTGTGACTTGGCAGTGATAGGTAGGAAATGTTGTAAAAATGTTGTAAAATTGTTGTGGACGTAGCATTTCTCATTTATTATTAGTTTTCTTCAATATTTCAATAATTATTGCCAAAAATCTTGTAGTTTAACTAGTTGCACCTAATAATATTTCCAACAGAGACATTCAAGGTTTAAATTCTCACCCCCAACAATTGATGAATAAAAAAAAATTTATTTCAATAATTTCCTTGTAAAAAATTGCAATATTTGGTTTTTATAGACAAAAAAAAAAAAAAAAAAAAATTAATTAATTAATTAAGAGTAGTGTAGTAATTTGATCATACTATATATGTGTTTACAAACTGAAAATTGCATGATATAATGGCTAATATTGATAGGCATTTTTCATGCCGGCCAAAAAACATGCAAATATCCTTCAATTATTATTGTTGTTGTTGTTATTGTTATTATTTACATTCTTGATTGTGTGTTACTAAATTTATTTTTACTTTTCCTTCTTGTTGGACATTGTATCAATTGTTGTAAAAACAAATAAATTTGAGTAAGAATACCATATTTCAAATATATTGTTTCTCACATAAAAAATTAAAAAAAATGAATTGTTTCTCATATAAATCTTAGAAAATGATATTAAAATTTCATTATACTTTTTTTTTTTTGAGAAAGAAAATTTCATTATACTTAAAATAATTAATATAACAAAATAAACATATTTATTCTATAAGTAATCTTTCTAATTACAAAAATAAATATTACAATGTTTGTTCCCCACTCACACCACACACACATAAATGTCTTGAAGTGTAACAAGGCAAGTAGTTCCAATTGCTTACTCATTTCGAATTTGTTAACATCCTTGTAATTGTCACAATTGTTTACATGGGTATTGACTAATTAGGCTTTTTTAATTGCCTTTTACTTGGTGTGGGAATTCATTGATCATGAATTTGCTTTTCAGCAATCTAACATAATATCAAATACGATCTATTTGAGAGGACTAATCAAACTGAACAATCTCCATGTGCACGTGCTACCAATAGGATTAGACTCTAGGAAGTACGGGTGTGGGTGCAGTGCAGCGACATGGCAATTTTTTAAAAAGTAGGACATGGGTGCGGTGGAATACGTTTATTAATTAATTATTAAATATATTTTTATTTATATTTTCTATATATTGCTAAGCATATTTTTCCATATAATGGTAAATATATCAATTTAAGAGTAATAGTAGATAATAAAATACATATATAACCATTACATGAAAAGTTTGAAATTAACTTTTTTTTTTAAAATATTTCGGCCCATATCGGGTCCTATTTTGGACTGCTTTGGATTGAATTGGACTCATATCAGATCATTTCGGTCCGAATTGGACTGAATCGAACTGTATAAGGCCGCATTGAAAAAGAAAATTGTTAGGGAAAGCGTGTGCAGCTGCGTCCAAGCCGCATGGCGCGTCTTGTCGAGTTCGACACAGGTGCGCCGAACAAAACGGCGCACCCATACTTTCTTGATTAGACTATTCTTGCTCCAGTAAAACTACAAGCAAACTTTCAAGTGGAAGATGAACAAATCTATTGCAAAGACCATAAATTGGACACATAGCAGTTAACTTATCCTCAAGAATTCCCTAAAGCTCAAGAATTCCCAATGCATTAGGATGGGGAAATACCTATCAATTTAAAGAAATGTTCAACATGGAACCAAGAAAACCAACCCTTAGTCTCACTTGATCTAATCACTAAATTCTGATTGCAGATTTGTTGATGTTTGAAGCCAGCACAAGTTAATTACTTTTGATGCTGAAGGAGAAACTATGCACAGGGATACTTGATCAAGAATGCTAAGAAGTTCAATATTTGAAATATCAATACTAGAAATCACAATATCTATGTCTTTTGTAAAGAATGGGAATGCTACAAAGAGAGAAGAATGAAGATAGTTAAATAAAGAGAATGACACAAAAGTTAAGGAAACCATTATCATTTAACAAAAAAATTGACAAAGATTAAACTTGGATAAGTTAAAAGTTGAACGCAAGCAAGAAATTTTAGATTCTGGAGAATGCCAGAAATTCAATATCTTGTCTAAAATATAATTTAGCTCATGCCAAGATGTTCATGCATACTCAAGTTCAAAAAGATTCAGGACGCATAAAATTTTACCACAGTAAGAATTAACTTGTATAATAGAATTTTAGCCTAAGGTACCTCCTCTATACCATTAACTATCCATTTCTCCAATTCTACAAGAATAGATTTTGCACATTTTCCATTTGAAAATGTGCAACATTCATATCGTAGCAGAAGACTACGTACCCAAACTACACCCCAAAAAAATAAATCTTCACTCAAAGTTCTTTTCTTTTAAATCACATTGTTGTCTTGAGTAATTCTTTATCTGTGTTACAAGATTCAACCTTGTGTTATGCCTTTTAAATTAAACTTTCAAATGAACCTTGAACTCTTTGAACATTTGAAAGCTAAGGTTGAAAGGCTTGATTGGACTCTGCCTACAAACTTCCTACTTAACATTTGTTCACTTTTAGGTTAATAAGAGTTCCGTTAATGGAGAATGAAACCCAAAAAAAGCACTCCAATGGACTCTCTATTCCTAGACTTTTTTTTTTTGTCTCATAAATAGTAGCTCATCAAGTTTGATGAGCTACTGTTTACTCTTCAAATGCTTTTTTCTTATTATAATAATTAGGTATTGAATAAAAAAATATTGGAAGATGTGTAGTTGTTAAAAAAAGAATAAATAATGAAGGAAGAAATAATATTTAAATGAGATAGAGAATGAGATAAAAAATCTATTGAAAATATATTTGAAAAAGTGGGTAACTAAAAGGTAAAAGTCACTGTTCATTCTTCTAATAGTACAAAATTTTGGAGATTCTGCTGGAAACGCTCTAAAGCACTAACATCAACCATTATTATTTATTTATTGATAGGACATCAGCCATTTAGTAGTTCTAAAAATACAAGCTAAACGTGATAGGTGCTTTTAAAAAATACCACTGCGTGTATTATATGTTGTAATTTTCATGTCCTTTTTTCTTAACTTCTGCAAAATCATATTGATTTTTCCATTGTTCAATAATTTATGCTTTTCTTATAATTTTTTTTAAAAAAATTTTGAAACAACATTACAAGAGAAAACAATGTTACAACTTAAATTGAAAAGGGAAGCCACATATGCATGACTGAACTTTTATTAGAGAATAGGGGTTTTATCATTTCACACCAATTAATGATGTGTCTCTAACCTTATTAGATTAACTTAAGGCCTGAGATTTTAATTCAAACTTTAACGGAATAACATTAAAATAAAGTCATTAACCATGGTCGCTGATTTGGTTTCCTGTTAAGTGATGTCAGCATTTTATGTGAGTTGTTCTTTTTTTATTGGTTCCGAGTAGCTGACCTTGTAGTCCCAGAGCATTTAGGAATTTCTCAAAAAACCTCTAAAATACCACAAAGTCTCTAATTTGTTCAAAATACACTTGAATCCACAAAAATGACTAAAATGCACTAAGAATGCTCAAATACCCTTAAAACCTCCAAAATGACCACAATACCCCTAAAGCCTTTAAAATGATGTAAAAAACCCACAACCTAAAAAATGACCAAAATACCTCCAAAATCTTTAAAATGACAAAAAATACCCAGAAACTCTAAAAATACCAAAATTTCCACGAAACCTCTAAAATTAATAAAATACCCCCAATCCTAAAAAATTACTAAAATAACCTCGAAACCTTGAAAATGACTAAAATAGTTTAGAAACTTCTCAAATGACTAAAATGTTCCAGAAACCTCTAAAATGAGCAAAAATATGTTGAAACCTCTACAATGAAAAAAAAAAAAGCAATGAAACATCTAAATGACCAAAATACACACATACCTCAAAAATTACCAAAATAAACTCAAAACCTTTCAAATAACCAAAATACCATTGAAAACTCTAAATTGACCAAAATATCACGAAACCCTAAAATGAAAAAAAAAATACCCCAAAAAACTCTAAAACAACAACAACAACAACAAAACCCTCTAAAATCCTTAAAATAACCAAAATACTCCTAAAAGGCTAAAACCACTAGAATTACCAAAATACACCTGAAACCACTAGAATGATTAAAATACTCTTGAAACCTCTAAAATGACTAAAAATACCTTGAAACCTCTAATACGACCATTGTGGTGGGCCTTTTTCTATCTTGGGCTAGATCGCTCCTGCCGTACTACGACCCTATGATTCTAGGGTAGGAGAGTCAAGACTGGCCTAACAGAAACACACCTTAAACCAACTTGTGCGCAAGTTAAAGCCCTGGCAGGAATCTTGAGCGTGTCGTGTGCCCATAGCAGGAAATACTATTACAAAGCATTATAGCAAGAAAAACACAATATAACAGGATAACTAAAATACTTTAACTAACATATTCCTACTAACAACAATAATACTTGGACAGTTCCACAAAGGAGGAGTATGGTAATGTGATTACAGCAAGAATAGATTAATAGCAAAAAGAAGTCATGCTAGTAAATCAGCCATGGCAAAAGAAAAGAAGATTAGTCTGCTAAAAGAATGGGTTTGACCCTCTAGTAGATTCAAGTCCAAGAAGGGAACCAACCTTTAATGTGGGTAACCTCAGAGGGGAATCCTACTGTAGAGGTTACTCACTTTGGAAAATGGACCTAAGTGGCTTGATTTCAAATTCTTGACTTACTAGAGAGTGGGCTATTGAGAAGGAGAGAAGTATGTGGTATATTGGTGCATGCTTTTACTCCTATCACTCATATTTTTCTTCCTTACTCTCAATTTCCTTGTTTTCTTTGTTTCCTTACTTGTTTTTCTTGTTTTCTTTCTTTTCCGTTGTTATCCCTCATCCCTCTCTGCTATTCCCCCCGTGTTGTTGTTTACTGCACACATCTATGGCCTTTTATACTACCAACCGTAACAAGATTTACCATTTTTACCCCTCAACTACTTTTGGCATGTTGTGGGTATCCTTCCAGGATTGCCCACTAGTCTACCGACTGCTCAGCCCCCACTACTACACTATGTTGGCAATGCCATGTCTCATACCCAGACAAAAGTAGTTTTTTTTTTTTTTTTTTTTTTTTTTTTTTTTTTTTTTTTTTTTTTTAACTTCCTTTGGTACTCCCATCTGGATAAGACCTGTGATTCTCTCTTATCAACCTTTATAACATGCACTTAGTGATTCCAGCAGGACATTTCCCCCAAAAAAGCTCGAGCGAGAGCCCTAAAATAGACTCCCTTTTCTCCTCATTACCAAACCACACCCTCTCTTACCTCTGACCCATGGCCCACCTTTCTTGTATTGGCTGGGTACAAGTAGGTGATGCCTGAGCTTGTGTGCGTGTTCCACTCCCATATGAGTCCATTGTTGTTCTAGCGTTCATGCATTTCTCATTGCCTACAGGTTTGTCTGACCCTGCTACACGCTCTAGGGCTTGTTTAACTTTTGTGGCGTGGGTGAGCTCTTGGTTCTTTATTCTTTGTATCTCATCCCTTCTTCGGGTTGGACATTGCTTGAGTGTAGGCTTTCTCTTCTTTAATTCGGTTTATGTCTCCTTTCATCCCTTGTCTGTGGGCTGGTTAGTGCTCTTACCACGCCATTGCGTTGCTTCTGCCATAATATCATTTAACCTTGTTTACTTTACTACTTCTGGGCTTGCGGGCTAAAGTGCCTGCCATCCCAACTTCATGTGTTATTCCTCCCTTTAGTCTCTATTGCCCAACATTCCTGCTAGGCCAGTTTACACAATATCTCAAGCTTCCCTGCCCATTTTATTCGTCGGGCGTCCTCAGCTCATTTCATTCTTTGGGTGTTCTCAGCCCATTTCGTTCTTTCCTACTTTTTACAATCCTGTGGGCTTTTGCTAAATTCTTTGGGCTTTCCTTGCCCAATTGCCACATTCTTTTCCTTTGGGTTATTGGCCTTCGAACCAATCTCATTTACCAATTCCTTTCTTTGGGCTCCTCCGGCCCAATCTTTGCTTTCTTTCTATTCCCCATGATTTCCATGTGCTAACTACTTCATTCTTTAGGGTTTCCTTAGTTTGTTTGCTTTCTTTGGAGCCACTTTATTATTGGTGGGTCTGTGGACCATTATTCCTGCTATTTTGGCCCAATGGTCTTTACTTTGCTGTTTTCTTTTTCGCCTTTTTCATATTGTTGGGCTTCTTTTGCCAAAAAATGGGCATCAACAACCATAATATCCCAAAACCTCTAAACAATTTAAATACCTCTAAAATTGCTAAAATGACCAAAATGCCCTCAAATCCTCTAGAATGAGCAAAAATGCTTTGAAACATCTAAAATGGCCAAAATACCCCCCAAAACCTCTAAGATGACCAAAAAATAGATTGTTTTGGAGTAGTTTTGGTCATCTTAGAGGTTTTTGGGATATTTTGGTTATTTGAGAGGTTTTAGTATATTTTTTTGTGATTTTAGAGGTTAAGGAATATTTTGGTCATTTTAGAGATTTTAGGATATTATGGTCGTTTTAAACTTTTCAAGACAATTTGGGTCATTTTAGAGGTTTAGGCGGATATTGATTGTTTTAGAAATTTTTGGGGGTATTTTGGTCAAGTTTTTTAGATTTTAGGAACATTGGGGTCATTTTATAAGTTTGGGTATTTTTTTTTATTGGAAGTTTGGGGTATTTTGATCATCTTAAACGTTTTATTTATTATTATTATTATTTGAAAACAATGCATTCATTCATTCAATAATATGTAAGGAGTCTTGGTACAAAGCCTCCACCGCTGGTGGTGGTGAATCCTCTAACCAATACATTTCATCACTAATATTTTTTGCATACCTAGCTAATGAATGTGCCACCATATTCCCCCCCCCCCCCCTCCCCTCATTTTAATACAACTAACTGAGGCATGCTGCATCCCACTAAGGTAACAACAAATATCCTCATAAATATGTCCAAGTAAGGAGTTATGGCAAGACAAATCTGAGATAGCTCTCATCACTGTGACGTTGTGACGTTATCACCTTTAACTACAAGCTCTGAAAATCCAGCTTCCATGGCAAATATCACTGCTTTTCGACACACCAAAGCTTCTGCCTCTTCACTGTTTCTCACATAGGGCCCTTTAACCGACATCCCAGCCATCACTTCCCCTTGTGCATTTTGAATTATTGCTCTAAACCTTAAACATTGCTGATTCCTGAACACGGTTGCATCAAAATTCAGCTTGAACATATTCTGTGGGGGAGGCTTCCATTGTTGTCTTCTTGGTGTTGCATTTGAAATAGCCAAATGTTCCTGTGCCTTCTTGTATTCTTCAAGGTATTCTGCTACTCTTTTTTCAGCCAGCATGGATCCTTCATCTATCCGTCATGCACCATCATGTTTCTCTGGTTCCATACAGTCCAAGCTTGAACAAGGAAAAGTTCCATCCCAGTTCCATCTAACTTGTTCATCAACGCCTCAAATAGCTGCATAAAATCATTAAAGTTAGTGGTAAATTTTTGCATCACGGTGGAACTACCAGCCTAAACATCTTGGGTCGCTGGACATTCCTAAATGGCGTGAATCACCGTTTCTAGAGCTCTCTGACAACAATGGCATGTATTATCCTTGATTATATTTCTTTTGACCAAATTTACTCGGGTTGACAATATTTCATAGCAAGCTCTCCAAGCAAAAACCTTCAATTTGTTACGCACCCATACCTTCCACAGCTTCTTCCATATTTGCTGCCCTAACACTGTCAAACATTCAGCCCACTCCCTAAGCACCTTTCTAGCCATATGATAGCCGGACCTAACTAAGTAACTTCCATCTCTATTATGCAGCCACACCACTACATCTGTCACATGCCTGTGGCTTAAAGGAATTTTACAGATTGCCTCTGCATCCTCCCTATTAAATCTTCCCATGATGATATCTCGCCTCCACCCATGTAATTCTGAATCAATAAGATTCGAAACCCTCCAATCCTCCTCACCCTCATGTATCGGATGCAATACCTTGTTTGTTGGATAATTTGGAATCCATTTATCCAACAAAACATTAATGGATTCACCATTTCCCACTTGCCAACAAGATTTGCTTCTTAAAATTGGCATGGCAGTCATAATACTTCTCCATACAAAGGAACTATTGGGAGACACAACTGCATCCAAGAAGTGGCATTGTGAAAAGTATCTAGCTTTGAAACATTTGAAGAAAATAGAATTTTGATCATGCATTAATCTCCAACCTTGTTCAGCTAGCATAGCATGATTAAACAACCTCAAATCCCGAAATCCCATCCCTCCATCAACCTTTGGTTGAGTTAGACTACCCCAACTCTTCCAATGAACCTTTCTTTCATTTCCCACTTGTCCCCACCAAAATTTAGCACACAAAGCATTCAATTCCTCACACAATTTTACTGGCAATTGGAATACTCTCATAGTATATGTAGGAATTGCTTGTATAACTGCCTTTATTAATACTTCAATCCCTGCTCTTGATAACATCATGCCCTTCCACACTTGTAATTTTTCCAAACTCTATCCTTTAAATAGGAAAAAAGTTTGATACTTTGCCCTTCCCACCAACCTTTGGTTGAGTTAGACTACCCCAACTCTTCCAATGAACCTTTCTTTCATTTCCCACTTGTCCCCACCAAAATTTAGCACACAAAGCATTCAATTCCTCACACAATTTTACTAGCAATTGGAATACTCTCATAGTATATGTAGGAATTGCTTGTATAACTGCCTTTATTAATACTTCAATCCCTGCTCTTGATAACATCATGCCCTTCCACCCTTGTAATTTTTCCAAACTCTATCCTTTAAATAGGAAAAAAGTTTGATACTTTGCCCTTCCCATTAAAGTAGGCAGCCCCAAATACGATTCAAATCTCTCCACCACCTTCACCCCTAACATTGACACAATCTCTGCTTTTTGTCCTTCTTGCGTATTATTGCTGAAATAGACCGAAGATTTCTCCATATTGATGCATTGGCCAAAAGCATGAGCATAGGTTTGCAATACTTCATTAATCACCTCAACCTCTCCACAAGTGGCTCTACAAAATATTATAGAATCATTTGCAAACATTAGGAGGGCGTTTGGCCCCCGCGTTTGCGTTTGCGTTTGCGTTTTCTCCATTCACGTTTTCTCCTTTTTTTTTTTTTTTTTGGCCCGCATTTGTTGACTTTTGGGGGACAAATTTTACTGTTGTGAACAGTAAATACACTGTTCACGTATTAAAAAATATTAAAAATGGGTCTCATGGTACTATTTACACATTTAAAAATTATTTTGCTACAGTGTTTTCAGTTTTCAGTTTTCAGTTTCAGTTTCAGCAACAATAAGCTCAATCCAAACGGACCCTAGATTTGATATTCTAGGCACCCTCTACATATAGAAGCTCCCTTGATTTGACCATCCAATTCTGCCTTCTCTAATAATGAATTGAATCATTCTGCACATAATAAGAACAAATATGGAGAAAGGGGATCCTCTTGCCGGATTCCTCTAGATGGACGGATGTTGCCATATGCTTTTCCATTAATAAGAATGGAAAAGGACAGAGTGGTCACACACCCCATCACCCACTGAATCCATTTTTCTGGAAAACCCAATTTAGTCATTATGCCTTGCAGAAAAGTCCACTCAACACGATCATATACTTTACTAATATCAAGCTTCAATGCCAATAATCATTTTTTCCTTTTTTCCGAGAATGCATAGAATGCAAAACTTCATAAGCCACCAATACATTGTCAGTAATGAGCCGCTCAGGCACAAAAGCACTCTGTTTAAAAGATATTACTTATGGCAAAATCTATTTCAACCTGTTAGCCAACACTTTGGAAATAATTTTATAAATTATTATTATTATTTTTTGATAAAACATCTTAAGCGTTTTAAATGAGGGGTTTTAACCAAAAAAAGAAAAGAAAAAGATAATAATAATTAGGGCTTAAATATATGTTGCCATTTTAATTATTTTTATTTTTTCTTTCCCGCGATTTCCCCCCGTCTTTATGCTCAGCTCTTTGCACAGCGCCGCAAGCTTCTAATCACCGTCTCTTCTTGAAAATCAAAGTCTCGCAAGCTTTCTCTAAAATCACGTAATGGAAACCAAACCGTCTGGTTCTCCGACGAGCCTAGTCGACCAATTCGTCGTGAGTATATACTCTCTGTCTCTCTAGTTCGATTATGTGCATTGCTTACAATTAGTATTGGATTATTAAGCAAGCTTATAATTATCATTTGGGTCATTGTTTAGATACCAGGTGATGAGGCTCTCGACCTCTCAACCATGTCTAACCAGACCATTAAGCTCGGCAGAAGTCTCCGTCAGGTCTGTGCTTAGCCTATGGTTTTTACTTCTTACTTTTTTCAAAAAGACCCTGAAAATACAAAGAGTTCTTGTATAGACATTTTAACAAACAGGTAGAGTGCATTTTGGGAAATTTATGATAAACATGGATAATGAGGTTTACTTAGATGATTTTGAGAACTGGGTTTTTGCTCATTTTGTGTTTGAAGATTATTATGCATACTATGAAAAAAAAAAAAAAAAAAAAGCACCATTGGATCAAGTTGACTGTGAAAATATAACGAGTCCTTATATTGACATTTTAACAAACAGAAAGAGTGAATTTTGGGAAATTATGTTAAATATTGATAATGAGGCCTATCTAGATGATTTTGAGAATTGGGTTTTTGATTGTGATTGAAGATTATAATGCATATAAGTATCTGAAATAGTGAAACTCTGCCACCATCACAAGTTCACAACCCAACATTTTAATTGTTGTCTTGTCCTTCTACTACCAGAATCAATGGTGTACTATTACTATCCACGGTATGTGCTGGAGTGAGTACCCAATTGTGTTTTTGTTCCCTGAAATGTGATAGAAAAGTGAAATGGGCACGGGGCTTTATTATTTTTGTTCTTTCTATATAAGTTTTTTTTTTTTTTTTTTTTTTTTTTTTTTTTTTTTTTTTTTTTTTTTTTTTTTCTGATTCATTTTGGTTGATTAGTGATTCATTGTAATTGATATTGGGTAAATTTCTAGGACGGTGATGTTCTTTCTGTCATGAAGGCTGGGACATTTAA